>NC_091016.1:4670000-5299687 GCF_041296385.1 Aphelocoma coerulescens
GGTCTGCAAAACGCAGGTGGGAAAGAGAAGACAATACCAAGACAAAAGCTCGAAGAGCTGTTTACTATATTTACCCTGCCTTTTCCCTCCCATTTCCCCAGACCCCTAAATCCACATCCACACAGCCATCCCCCACAGCCCCCTGTGCTGGTGTGGCAGGAAAGGACCGTGTGAGGACAGATGAGCTCCAATTCTGCAACCACAAGTGACACATTTCCTGAAAGAGTTAAGGGAGTGCAGGGCAGGGGGAGCGCGGGCGCTCGAACAGATTGTTGGTTTCAACAGACAGATTGGCCATTGCTATGGAGTTTGCTGTTTGGAATTTCCTCCATTATATTACAACTAAAAATAATAATAATATTAAAAATAATTATGATTTGTTATCTATTTGTAAGCCAGAAGGAAAACAAGTCTTGATTCCCACCAACATGGAATATAACCCTGTTAATTTACCTTTACCTTCCAATAGGAATGAAATGACAGGGATTTCAAAGGTGCTTTAAATTTTGGAAGTAGACAAGTAACATACCATGGTTTGGATTGGATTTCAGGTTTCTTTGTTTTGTTTTGGACTTGGTTGGGCTCTTTCCACTTAGATAAGCGTGGAAAAAGGTTGAATTAAACCCTACAAAGACCATCTCTGCATCCCCTGCACCTCAATGTCTTTTAAATCTCTCAGGAAGCCTGATATCAGGCACTCACACCCCAGTTCCACCAAAGTCAGCACACATCCAAGGACAACACTGGGAATGAAATGAAATGACAGGGTTGAGATGCAAAGGGATGCTTTTCAAGACACTGCCTATTCAACCCAACTCCAAACTCTGAGTTTTCATTGCACAAAGAGCCTTTAAGAAAAAAAAAAATCACCCTGGTAGTTAGACATTTGGAGACAAGAAGTACTTCTAAAGCAGCAGAGATAAGGTTTTATCCTTTCAGCATGTGGACACCACATTTCTCAGGCTCGGGCCCATTCTGCCACTTTTGATTTATCGCTCAGTTAATGTCTTCTCCCCCAAATCCAAAAGCTGGAATAAGGCAATCCACAAGGAAGCAGACACTCAGCTTCTCCTGCCTTCCCAGAAAATGCTCCCTGTGCTGCTAGAGCAGAGACCACCCCGTGACAGGCACACACCCAGCTCCTCAAGCTGGAGAAGGCAGATGACACAAGTGTCTCCCCACCCATTTAGGAGCTTAATTTCAGGCGGTTAGTTTTGGTTTTTTTTCCTTTTGAAATCATGCCCTGCCTTTCTCCCTTTCACTGCTTCATTAAAGTTCTGTCTCCAGCATAAAGAAGATAGCACTGCTAGGAGGAGAGTGAGTTTGTAAATGGTCTGGACCTTGCACTATATGAGGCATCAAAAAGTATTTTAACAGTGGTTTATCTTGTACACAGAACAAAACAAACCAACCCAGAGGCAACACACTGGGATCCCTTAAGTAAACTCTTTTTTCCCCCCTCTCCAGCTCCTAAGAAGTTAAAAGATTTAACCCCCTCCAGCTGGGGTAGTTGGACACCCAAATACCCAACATACAACCCATGGGCATCAGGAGGTACCAGTTTCCAAATGTAAATGTGATGTTTTCCAATCCAATATACAGTTTCCCCTCGAACCCCAAGTTTTTCTACTAACTTTCATGCCCAGACACATGAACATGTTTTGCTCTCAGTGTTCAAACAGAAAATGATTCTCACCAAATCTTATCCATGCCCAACATCCAGGTTCTGGCTGGGATGGCACTGCCTTCACCTTCAAAGTCTCCCCAGATAATACTGCAAGGAGGGAGTTAACTGATGGAAGTTTTGGGGCAGAATAATGTTGCTGTATTTGGCAGCTTCTCCACTTCTAAACTGACTCGTTTGGCAAAATACATTAAGTTTCATCCTAAATATTAAAAATTAAAAATGAAGAAGTCTTTTTAGCTATGGCATTGGTAGCTCTTTGTAATTAACCTATTCTCCTCCCCTGAGAAACTTGGGTTTAATTTAATTTTTAAGGGGATGAGGAGCTTTATTTATTGGTGTCTTTCAGGAAGGCTGTGGGCAAACACACCAGCAACAGTGGAAGGAGTCCGAAATTTTACTCTCAGTTTGTGTTTTTTCCTCATGCTAGCTTTGGAATTTGCAAGGTGGAAACTGGGATAATGAATAGAATGTAATTTAAAAACAAAGATGGGCGATGCAAAATGGGAAGATCCAGGCATCAAAAAAAAATAAGCAGAAGGAGCCGACTTTGAAGGATGAAAGCAATGCCAGCATTAAATATCAGCTGAGGTACATCCCCCCCATGACAGGCAAAGGTGTTGAACCAGATTGAACCACATCCGAAAGTGTCAGGGAATACACTGGAGCATACAAGTTGCACACATCATCATGTATCTCCCTCTGCTGAGGGCTGGACAGCTTGAGCCAAATTCTATGACCCCAGCCATGGATTATGAGGGCTCAGCAGCTCCAAGAATGAGGTCTGGTTTGGGGATTAAGCCACAGAAGGTGTAAAAGGCAGAAGGTAAAGGCACAGTGTTTCTACAGCTCTTCGCATGGGCTGTGCTTTCCAAGATTGCAATCCTTGATCCTGGCAGGAGCACTACAAACTCCATTTGGGAATGAGATGCTTGTTCTGCACTACCTGACCAGGACTGAGAAGGGCACTACCAACAGCCCCAAAACACATTTACAGCAGCTTCGGGAAGCAAATGTGAGGATTATTTCAACACTTCTATTTTGATATTTCCTTACAAATAGGTGCCTATATTTGTACCACGCCAAAGGAGAACCACAAAGGATTTTTTTGCCTCTTGCAGAGCAAGATAAGAGCTGAATCGAGCAGATGTTTTGCAGGAAACCTCAATTTATGACTTAGGGAAAACCTTGCACAAGCCAACCACGATGCCTCGGGTTTGTTAAAAGGGCTGGAGCAGGGATCTCCTCTGGTTTGCAGGTTTTTATAGACAGCTCTCCTCATCAGGCCATGATATTTATAGAAGGCTTGTACCCAGAGGATGAACCAAATGGGAAAAACAGGCTCCCTTTTTTTTTTTTTTTTTGCAGGTGCTATGATTGTGCCTGCAAGTGCTGCCATTGACACTTCTAACTTCTAATTAGACTTACAAATCAAGCGCTGGGATGCCAACATGGTTTCCCAGCCTGGAAGAGCAGTTTCACTCACAGCATTTCATGCTCAGACCCATTGGGATGGGATCATGGTGGGAAGGCAAGACACGTAGGCAGGGATTCCTGGGAAGTCAGGAGCTTTATAGGGTCAGAAATGTGTTTATGGCACTACACCACCAGCAAAACCCAGCACAAAAATTGGGGTGTCCAAGTCCCCTTTCCTTTGGGGAATCCACAGCCCTGCTACTACACAAGTCAGATTACACCATCCCTGGTTCCGATATCTGAGCATCCACAGTTCCCACTAAATCCAGTGTCTGCTTGGATTCTGCAGGGCTGGGCCCAGTGATTAAACAAAAGAAAAAACGTGCTCAGTCAGAAGAAGGGGAAGGTTTCAAGCAATTCTTCCTCTGGAAGTGAAAATACCCAGAAATAGACTCTTAAAACTAACACGACTTACTCAGTGTAAATATTATGCTTCCAGGGTCCATGTCTGGAGCATTCAACTTTATGCTGTTTCCATATTTTATACATGCATGTTTATAAAATATTCTATATTCTCAAGCATCCCAATCTCACCATGGTGCACAGCCACAGAGTGGTTATCAATGTCATAAATAAAAAAAAAACCAAACATGGTGAAATCAAAAGGTCACTTGCATAACTGTCAGGGAAAGCAGTGGTGAAATGATTTACAGACACAGGAAATACAATTCGGCAGCGAGGAATTCCTTTGGCAGTTAATGGAATTAATTCAACGCAGCCCATCGCTGGCTTAGAGAGGGAGCCCTCAGTGAAAAACAACTCTTTGGGAAGACTGATTCAAGGCCATGAGCAACTTGGGAGTGCCTTTAATGGCTAACCAAAACCTCTGGTTTCAGCAATGAGGTGAAGATGCGAGCACAGAGCTTGGGGATGGCCTGTGATGCTTCCAAGCATCCCTCACTTCCCATCAGCAGCTCCCGAGAGGCAACGGGTACCATGAGTCCCATCACATCACCCAGATGCATCCACATGGCATCCCCAGCAAGGCTGCTTCTGGAATAATCCAATTGTTAAGCCATTAAAAGACCCACGTACAGCAGGGGGAAAAAAAAAACCACCTGAGCATTTTAAATACTAATAGTTTAATAGCTCTTTCATTTAAAGCCGTATCTGTAAGTGCGTTACAATGTGTCATTTTATGCATGTCCTGTAGTCAAATTACAAACCCGTGTGTGAGCGCAAGCTTAAGTGGCATTTAAAAATAGCCCTGGCTATTACTGCTAGCACACAATAAATTAATGATGGAGCATTTAGCTCTGCCTACAACCCCACAACCTTGTTCCTGAGCGAGCGGGACACAAACTGCAAAGAATGCCGGCGAATCCCTGAGGAGGGCGGGCTCCCGAAATTGGGAGCCCGCCCCCAAAACCCTTACTTTGGCTTAAGAACTAACCCCGGGAAGGCAGCGAGGGACCTCACCTGCACGCCCACCCTCCCCGAGCCAGCCTCCCGTGCAGCGACACCCACCATCTGATTTTATTTTTATTTTTCCCCCCCTTGCTTTCAGCTTTGAATGGCAATTAGGAAAAGGTTAACCGAGTGCCTTTCTCCCAGGAATCCTCTTCCTCCTTTCAAAATAACAGCGTTAGCAAAAGAAAATCCCAGATTAGGCTAACAGGTAGGAGCGTGGTGCAGCCCTGGGAGATGCTGTTGGAAGTGGGGAGATTGGGAGAATCATCCCAGCGGGAGACTAATACTCATCATTCGGAGCTGCAGCTGAGGCCCGTTTGAGTGACAGGCAGCCGGGAGCTGAAAGAGCCGCTCATATCCCACAACTGCTGGCATGCAGACTTGAAAGAGATTTATTTCAGGATAATTAGCTGGGAGTATTAAAGGTGGCAGGAAAGATCTGCAATTACTGTTTAGCAAACAGAATGGAGGCAAAAAGAAAAAAAAAAAAAAAGCGGGGGGGGGGGGCAGAGCCGAAAAGGAAATCAAAATCCCCAAATATTTCTCCACTTGAAAGTTGTTAAATAATTGGAACAGTTCAAAGCAACTTTATTGTATTCAAAGTAGGGACTGGGGGGGAGGGGAGGGGGGGAAGAAGAAGCTCCATCATATAAAATTAGCAAAGTCTTTTCCAAGACAAGGCTTTGCAGAGGTGAAATTTCCCAACTTACGTAGCAAACAGGAGCTGCCTCCACTTTCTTCCCTATTTGCACACTCCTTGGGCATCACCAAAATGTTTGCCCTGGAAATATGCATTTTTGATCTAGATTTTTAAAAAAAATTATGTATACATATAAAAATATATCTATATCTACATGCTCAACTGTCAAGAGTTTTGAAGGGGAATTTTACGTTTATTTTCTTCCTGCTGCTCTTTTCCAGGGCTGCCAAATTTCCCTCTTTCCAGCAAAGGAGATGTGTTTTACAGTTCCTTTAAAAAGGTAGGGAGTGCTGGTAGCAATAAATGTTCTAAAAGAGAGGCACATCAGAGTAAGTTTTGGGAGATGAGAAGACTGAATGTGTGGAGAATTGTGATTGCAGCTTTCCATAGAATCATAGACTGCTTTGGATTGGAAGGGACCTTAAAGATCATCCAGTTCCCAAGTCCCTGCCATGGGCAGGGGGGTTATGGAAATAACAACACAGGTGCTGTCTGCATTTTTTATGGTGGGGGGTCTGCTTCTTAAAAAAAAAAAAAAAAAAGAGAGAGAAAAAAGGGATTTTCCTTGTGGAAACCAGGCTGACTTCAAAACCCAACCAACACTTAGAAATGACCACCTCCAGCCTGATTCAACATTTCCCTTGTATCAGGCTGGGAGAAGCTTTATTCAGCTCCATCCACGTCCCCTGGCAGCCGCTGGCATCACACATGAGCTGGTCTGTGCCAAATATAAATAAAGTTCACCCAACACACAGAGTCTCAAAGCATCCAAGATTTTCATCAGGCTTCAAGACTCATTGTTGCCGAGCCTCACGCTGCTCTTTCAAAACAAGGAGCCTTTTCTGCATTCTGCTCAATGATCTACAGTCCTCCAAAATCATCTATTTATTTATGCTCTATTCTGGGATTTGCCCTCTGCGATGAAAAAAAAACCAACACTGCTTGAATTGTGTGGAAATACCAGGCTTGCTTGGCCCACTTTGGGGAGGTTAGATAAAGACTGGGAAAGGCAAAGTGATTTTTAGTTGCCCAGCACCGGGTCCACAGGGGAAGAAAAGGAAAAGCCAAATAAAGTGACAAGATGGGGCCTTGCTGCCAGATCACTGCTTGCTGTACACAACAGCGCACTTGGGCTAAGAAAAAGGGCAAAATCAGAGAATATTGGGTAAACCTGATTGATTTTTTTTTCTTCTGTTTGATTTTTTTTAAAAAAAGCCCCAAAACAGCCAAAATGCACTTTGCTAAATACATCAATTTCAACATGACTTTTACAGGGAAAAGTTTCTCAGCTCTAGGATGACTCTTCTGACCCAAAGAAACAAGGTAAGGAGTCATCCCAGAATAGCCAAAAGCGAGGCACTGAGGACATTCCCCTGGGCTGTGAGAAACCCAGATTCCAGTCCCTGTTTTTCCCTGCCCAACACGGCCAAGGGCAGGCAGGGACTGACAGGGAGCTGGGATGTCCTGCCTCTCCCCAGGTCTCCTGCAAAACACATCTCACCTTTAAGGGACTTCCATGGAAAGCCCTCCCAGCTCCATCTCCCCATTGCACTCAAGAGCTTAAGCAAAGTCACGTGAGGTTGGGATTTGTGAAATGAACAACTTATCAGTGGTAAAGGTCCTCCCTTGGTGCTTGTAGAAAGTCTCTAATCTCTGGAAAGCCGCTATAAACAGTTTGTGTATGATTTGTCTCTAGTGCTCCAGAAAGCAAAGCCTGTACCATCCTTGCTCCCAGGCTGTGATCCCAGATCCAGCAGCTGCATCCTTCACTCATGTCATTATCCCACAGGAGATCCAACCCAGTTCAAACCTCCCACAGCACAGTCAAATTATGACCCAACCTCATCCATATCACAAGCTACATTATTCCCAGTGTCCTCCTCATGGAAAAAAAAAGTCCAGAAAGTGTCTCTCTTCTCCTTGGAAAGGCTTTCCAGGTGACGCTGGAGGAAATGCCATGGATCTGCTTCCCTGCTCAGAGGGGCAAGGTGAGGGCACATCACCCCCCAGTGTGAGTGCCATGATCCCACCATCCAGGCACAGTGGCCAGTGGCCCCAGATGGGCACCGCATGTCATGGACCCCTGTCCCCACCACTCTCTCCCTCTCTGGCCTGGAGAAACCTTATGGATTTCTCTGCCTGTGCTCCCCAGTGTATCAGTTGAAGGATGATTCTCTCTCTTCCATTCTCAGGCAGATTAATTATTTAATATTTGTAAAGCACTTCAAAGATGAGAAATGTTAAGCACTGTTATTACCCACATTAGTAGGATGATGATAGCTTTATCTCATCTTTATAAACTTCCTGAGGAAAAACAAGAACTTAAAAACTGCCTCCAAACACCAGAGGTAAGGAAGGTGCTGTGTCCAGCACAAGTCCAACACAGTCAAATGCAGGCAGAATTAGCCCCTCTGCGCTCAGAGTTACAAAATAATGGGAATAATCAAAGACACCTGATGGTGCTTGAAGCATGTCACTGTTGTTTGCTTGGGAAGCGACACCCAAAGCAGGCTGTGGCACCCAAGCCATCCCTAGGCACTCCACAGAGAGGAAATGTTCTGCACAAAAGCTGGCACATAATAAAAAAGCAAGAAAAGAAGGAATGCTCCTCCAGGGTGCGGCTTCCTCCTCCTCACCAACACCCTCCACGCACACCAAAGGTTGGGGAAAGCCACCTTACACTTCAAAAAGCACCTGTAAATATTCATGTGGTCTGTGTCACTTAACATCAGCACACTCATTTTCCCAGCTTGGCCCACAACCTGTTCACACATTAAACTACTTAGAAAGCACTTTCTTTTCGCTGACAGTCTTTGAAGTAAATATAAAATATAAATATTTGATTTTAATGGGCAGAACCACAAGCACAGTTCTTCTGGAATACTTGGAGTATTACACCAGAAAAATAATGCATTTTTAATTAGGCTTGAGGTTCCCACCACTGCTTTCCCAGCTTGAGGCAATTATTGCCCTCCTCCACTGCCCAGCTTTCCCTTTGGCCTCAGTGTCCCTCACCAAATAGGAAATAATCAGTCTTTACCATTTCACCATGTTAAAGCTCACATTTATGAAGTGCCTCAGCTGAAAGTGTTTAAAACACACATAGGAGGACATTTCCATGTGATTGTGCAGAAACACACACTCTTTCCTGGGGTGACAACCAGCTATAAACACAAATCATGTGATTTTTAGAATAAAAACTCTTAGGAAGAGGCAGAAACAACACCCTACAGATCTCTGTGCTCTATTTGAATGTGAAAAGCTTCGAACATCTTTCCTTTAAGTACTTCCCGATGCCTTAAACCTCCAGAAAAGGTGGTTCTCCTCCTCTGCTGTTTTGCTCACCTATTCAGTGCCATCCTCTTCATGCTGTACTGACAAAATAACAATTTTTCAGAGTGCCAAGTCCTTCCCTGGTTCTCCAAGTTGACAAAGACACAATCATTAATCTGGGCATCGTATTTAAAACCTGCACCTGCCTGCTATAGGAAATCCATGGATGCTTCTTGATATGATAGATAATACCATGATTAGAGATAATTTCATTATGATAGATATTATTTCCAAGGCAGAGCCTCTAGCCAGAAAAATAAACTGTTTAGCAAAGCCACTTCTGTTCAGGACTTCAGCTACTTGGGATTCTGGGGTCAGTGGGAAAAGCATCTCATTCTGGTGGAAGCTCACATTGCCTGGATGTCACAGGACTGCTCATCCCAACTGGTTGCCAGCTAAGACAGAAGCCTTTTTCCACTCAGAGGGTGTCCTTGGATTGGGGATGGGCATCGTGATAGAATCACAGAATGGTTTTGTTTGGAAGGGACCTAAAGACCATCTAATTCCAACCCCACTGCTGTGGCAGGGTGGTGTGTATAAATGTGTATTTACATTTGTAACCCATAAAACTTGGACAGGATTCTTTTGTAACTAGATAAAGAGTGAAGAAGATACAAATAGGAAAAGGCAGACTGTATTAAGAAAAAGTTATACCACCTTCCCCTACGAAGATGCATATTTTGATTTTCTCATATCATTTGTGTCTGTGTTTATATATGGGAAGAAAAAAAAATATATATATTTATGAGATAACTTTTGAGATGAGGACTCATTTCCCTGGGAATCCAGGCAATATTTTCAAAAGGCTGGTGTAACCCATACCCAGATGACCAAGCACTTAGTGGGGAGAGAAAATGAAAGGGGGTTTTTAGAAAGTTAAGTGCTGTCCCTGTGGCTGCACACCAAGCTCGTGCTCGCTCCCAGCCATGGCTGTTCTTCAGTGGGAGTTGTCACTCCGGTGCTAATAAAATGTGATGGTCTAATTGTATTAGCAATTTCCCATCATGTTATATTAATATGCATCATACTAGTATCCCTTTTCACTAATGTGACATGAAAGGCAGTAATTTGATTACTTTTTCCTATGATTATGGGGAGGGAGCTTGGCCTTCTGGATGGGCCGTACTCCAGGCAGTCAGAGCATTGAGCTCGTGGTTCCGTCCCTGTCCCCAGCATTCTGCTCTGCCTTGAGAAGGTCACCCCACCTTTGGGTGTCTCGGTGCCACAGCTGATAAATACACAGCTCACAAAGTTTGGGGCAATCTTGAGTTAAAGCAGACATTGGACATGGGAAGGATGGGCTGGAGCATTCTCCATCCATCATGGTGTTTCCCTGTATTTTCGTATTTTCCAGAACTTCTAACCACCATCTCCATTAAAATGGATAGAAGTTTTCATAAAGGGAAGGCCTCACCTATAGCCTGACCATGCACATCAGTGATGCTCTCCCTGCTCATAAACTATGCCTTTTATAATACATCTTCCCTTTTTCATGGACAAGCCTTTTGGAGCCCTTCTGCTACCACATTCCTTCTGCTGTGCTCCTTAGAGAGGCAAATATGGATGCTCATAATGCAGAGGAAATTTGTGTCCTGCTGCTGAAGTTATTCTGCAGATTTCACTCCACCTCCAAGCTCAGGGTTTGTTTTCTTGCAGCCTTGAGCAAACACTGCAGCACCAATGTGCCGGGCCTACAGCTATAAAATGGGAATGATAAATTTTTTTATTATTCTCATGCTTTGCAAGGGTTCTTTGTGCCTTACTGTGGCTGTTTGCTGCCACTAAGGTAACCTTGGCAGGTCCATGGCACAAACACCTTCTCCATGCCTGCAGCCTTCAGAAAACACACCACAAACTCATGATGCTGTCACCACTTCTTTTCCTAATTAACGAGCTGGTGGCACTGGGAATATTTCTTCAGGACCACTCACCAGAGCAGGTAAAGGAGGAGTAGGGCCCAGAGAAGGTGTGTCCCAACCCTGAGCAGCCTCAAAGTTGCCAGAAACTACTTTGATGTGGCCACACACCCACCCCACAGCAAGGATTTGTGTTAAATCATGCAAGTTTGGGTAGTCCCATGTGGCTGATTTGCTTCCCTGCCCAGAAGGACAGTCAAAACTCATCCTGCAGCTCTGCTTGCTGTAGAACAATAAACCATGGGAGAGCACCATAAATCCTGGTAATGTGCTCCGAGGAAGGCAGCCGCTCTGAGGTCAGAGCCGGAGCTTCTTGGGAATTTTCAGACAAAAGATTTTTCATCAGAAATTGCTGATTCACCGAAACTGAGGCTTTGCCATACAGCAAACCAATCTCTCTGCAGCTTTCATTAGGGGAGATCTCCCTGGCCCCAGACAGAATTAATGGCCACAAGAAGAGAAGCAGAAGTCTCCTCTGAAACAACCTGCAGCTTTCACCTGGCCCACGAGGGACCAGTGCCAGCAGCATCCTACAAATCCCACCGGCCCATACACACCAGGATAAGGCTATCCCACACCTGCCTGGAGTAGCTGTGCCTCCCTTAAGGAATGAAATAGCTATTTACCCTGGCAGAGAGATGCTCTGGACCAGAGGTCTCTGCAAGGATGAGAGCAACAGGCTAATTTCTTTAAAACACATGCCTTCCCTGCCTTTTTCCTTTGAAAAAATCCAAGGCCCACTGGTGATAGGTGCACAAAGGTCAGTCCACAGGCAGGGGTGGATTTCAGCTCTGAGCACCTTTCTGTGCTCGAAGGAGAGGGGAAAGCACCGGCAGAGCCAAGACCCTCTCCCAGCTCTCACTGGGCTATCAGTTGCTGCTGGAATAAATCAAAATCAGTTATGGGAAATGTAAAATTATCATTTGGAAATCACTATCTCTGAATAATTCAGTCATTGACTTTCACATCAAACAACCATTCCAGCCACCCACACACGCAGTTCAGTCTCCTGCTTAGTTTTAAACTCTCTTTAATTATCGGCATTAACCTATTGCATCACTATTTCATCCTTATTCCGTGCCAGGGGAGGGGGCGGCCATTTCATAAAGCACAACCAACTGGAAGACTTTGAGCTGTCCTTCTGCTCCTCCTGTCCAGCCTGGCAGGGCAAGGACACCCCATCCACAAGTGTACCTCCAGCATGTCTCAGAACTTTCCACAGGGAGAGCAACATGGAATCACAGAACGGTTTGGGTGGGGAAGGGTCCTGAAAGGTCATCTCATTCCAACCCTCCTGCCATGGGCAGGGATGTTTTTCACTAGACCAGGTTGCTCAAATCCCACCAAGCCTTGCCTTGAGCATTTCCAGGGATGGGGCAGCACACTTGCCCCAACCCCATCATGGTGCAGCTTGGTAGGAGCTGCTGGTACGCACATCTCCCCCAGCCACAGATAAAAGAGTTTCTTCAAATAACATCTGCTCTTCTTAATACCTGCAAGGCATCCCAGGATGCCCAGGCATCCCCTTTTAGGTTGTTTTTCAGGAAGCCTCTTATTAAGCAGCAAACCAGACCAGCCTTGTGTCCTCACCTTCTCTCAGGGTGTTAATGACATCCAGCAAGCCGGACCCCACCACATACCTGCCTCAATTAACATCCCTCATCCAACTCCCCAAAATGGCCAGAAATATAAAGACTATATCCAGAGAAAAAGTTTATCCCTTTTCCCTTAAAGTTCCTTACTCTCCCTGCACTTTGACAACATGTTTAAGTTAGTTTCACATTTTATTTGTCTACTGAGCTCCCAAAGTTGAGAAAATTAGTATTGTGCGTGCGGTTTGATTTAATTAGTAATTGGGGAAATAGGTCTGGCATGTTTCATGGAGGCTTGGGGAAATTGTCAATTAGCATTGTGTTAATTGGTGTCTGCTGTCCTTGCTTTTTAGTTTTTAACCCCTTTTACCTTGTTCCCACTTTTGGTATGTAAAAATCTGGCTGCTTATTATTCTTTAAGTAAAGGATTAATTGCTTGAATTCCTGCCTGTGCCGGGTGTCCTTTCTCCCCCCGTGTGGTGGGATTTGTGCATCTCCTCCAGGCACTGGTTTTGGACGCTGGGGTGGAGTTATCCCCTGACCTGGTGTCACCCTGCCCGGGGCCGGGATCTCTCCCCTGCCAGCAGCACCAACCCATCTACCCAGCTTTTCCTCCCAGAGCTTCCTTGCCTTTCCCCTCTCTCATCCATGCCATTAATCACTCGCTCCAACAGGCACCAAAATCACCACAATTCAGCGAACAAAAATTTGAGTAAAGAAAAGGTGAGCAAAAAAGAGGGAGTTTGCCACAAGATTACAAAAGTAAACTTTGACACATGAAACACCATCCAAGGAAAGGGAAGGATATTCCCTTTAAAATCTCGCACTGTGCTTTTTAATTTGCCATGCTAGAGACGTCCAGGAATAAGCCAGAGGTTTGCAAATCTACCTGATGGGAATAATTAATTAATTGTTATTAATAACTGAGGTCCTGATCTTGCAGACAGGCACGCAGACACTTAGATTTAGGACATCCATACACACGAGGGTAAGGCACTGGCAATCACTTCCAAGAGTGATGCTCCCAGAGCCTGAGAGCAATTTAAACACACACAAATTCCCAGTCCCTGTGGAGCATCCCATGGCAGAGGGACACCCTGAAGGAGAGCAGGATTTGTGAAGGCACAACCACAATGCCAAGCACAAATGCTTCAGCACCTTGGCTGGAGCATCCCCATCCCTATACAATTTTGGGTGCTCAGCCAGCTGAATCCCACCAGCCCAGGCCCGACCGTGTATCCAACCCCTCAGGCATGGCTTTAGGAAGAGGCAGCAGTGATGCCCAGGGAGGGATATTCCCAAGGGCAGGGCAGGAGGGTGTTTATGCACTAGGTTGGCAGGGAGCCAGGAAGAGCAAGCAGGTCTCAAAATTATTCAGGGCACAATTAAAACACACCTTTCCAGGCAGAGGCATTTGCATGGAAAACGGCAGAGGAAAACTCCCTCCTTTGGTCCCCCGGTTTGGAGGGAAGAGTGCAGGATGATCAGGTTCAGTCACCTCAACTTGACTCCAAACCCACCCGGCAGTGGCCTCAGTCTCAGGCTTCCCAGTGATTTCCAGCCAACCAGGTAGGCATGGAGGAGGTGACCCAATCTTGGAGCAGGTGGTTTTGGAACTGATGATACCCAGAGTGACACAAACAGTGAAAAATTAAATCACCCTAGGCACAGTCAACCAACAACAAGCAGCAGGACCCACAACCCTGAGCAAGAAAATCTGCAGAACCACCAGTAAAAGATGCTGTTTTCCAGGGAACACTGCTGCCAACCACAGCAATCCACCTGAGGAATGTAATAGGGGAATTGAAGGAGTCAGCACCATGTTTGAGGGGGTAAATTCAACCAACCCGTGAGAAGGCTACAGGGACTTTAAATGATATTTGCATAGAATTAGAAAGTAATAATTAAAGTAGTGAATCATTTGAAAGGAACTACACTAATACTGTCTTCACAATAATTATCTCACCAGAATTTCAGAGGCTGAATTATTTTCTATTGGATTTACAATTAATTTTGTAAAAATAACAAATCCTCCCCTAAGAGGGACCCATGGTACTGTAATGATAGCACTTGAAAGTGCCACGCAGGCATTAACCAACTGATCTTCCCAAGAAGCAAGTGATCTTCACTTCTGTAAGGCAGGGACGCACTGCTGTCACTGTTTGGGAAGCATATAGGTAAGGGAGTCGAGCTCTGCTTTTAACCCAAGCTAGGCAAAGTTGTCCCAGTCATCTCAGAGATATTAATCACCTGGAGTACCCATGACACACATTTGATCCAGTGCCTTGCTCAAGACTGTTTCAGGTCCTTGGCAAAGCAAGAATTAACATCTCTGTAATAATTGTGGCCTTTGGTCCTCCCCTATCTTCGGGTGCACCTACCCATCTCCATCCAGGAACAACTGCTGTCAGCAATCCATCTCCAACAACAGCTTGGGAACCAGGGCTTGCTCAGAAATACACCTCACAGGGAAGGGAGGATGACCACAGAGGGCAAACATAAACAAGAGGATGAACCTAGCTTGTTATGGGCTTCTCTCAGCCAGATCTTCAAACAAAACATGAGTCTTCTAGAGGCTTGGAATAACATATCCCAAATTAAATCATCCCCCCCCTCCAAGCCAGCATCCAGGACTGCAGCTGTTGGGGAACACCTCTGGTGATACCCAGAGTGTCCCACGCACTCTCCAAGTGTTGACCCTTGGGTTATTCTTGGGTAATGGCAGGGGTTTAGAAAGCTGAGCTGTGGCGGGGATCACAGTTGTGCTCAGATATGTATTAATTAGAATTCCTGCACAGTTTTCTTGTGTTAATTATAGCTTAATTTGATTGCTTAATAGCTCTGGTTTTCGTAATGTTTAGCACCTGTTGTAAATTGCACAAGATAAATTGTCTTCTACCATCTACACTGTTTACTTCTAAAAATTTTCATTTCCCTTTCAGCTCCTGGCTTTGGATTTGAGCCATCAGCTTTTCTCATCTTTGGCCTTTTCACCAAAGAAATCTCTTTTCTTTCTTTTTTTCTTTTTTCTCCAGTGGGCTATTTAGCCCCCAAAGGGGGTTTTCTGTTAAATACTTCCCCAAAAGCAAGGATTTAAAAAAGTAATAATGGGTAAAGAGGAATATCCCCACACCACAGGGCATGCAAATGGTGACCCATGGTATTAAACAGACTTTCACTCATGGGTCATCCTTCTTCACCATGGTTGTCTCCTTCTCCTTTTCCAAGGTGAGGGGGGGACATTCATCCTTCTCTTACAGGATTATTAGACAGAAGTGGAGGCCCTGCATCATTAATTGATTTCTTCCATACATTGTGCTATGATACAATTTTTCAAGCCTGTGCATAATTGTGTTCCCTGTGCCACTGCTCTATGTTCTGTCCTTGTCATATTGTCATTGAAGGCTGATTCCACCCTCTGTAATTGGAGATGTTCTACTTTTGGACAAAGGTGTGGGGGCAGCTCAGGGGAACAGCGCTGACATTTACTTCATCAATTTATTTTTATTGTTCCTACATTTATTGCAGCTATAACAGCCCTTTAATAGTTATATCTCCTCCCTGTAGGGTATTCTGGTATTTGAAATTTTTTTAACTCATTTGTTCTCATAGATAACAGTAAAGTGCATTTCACGCTAACCTTTAGGTTTCAATCTTCTCTCTTTCTTTGGCTCCGAAGCAGTTGCAGCTTTAAACTTTTACTGCATTACCAGTCTAAAGGCCACCACCACCGAGTCCATTCTAGCACTGGAGTAACCACAAATTAGTGGTCCTGAAAATTTCAGGGAGGCGAGTCCTAAACCCTGAGTGCCGCTATTACCATAATTCAAACTTGGCCATCCTTTTAATAGAGGGGGAGAAAAATACAGTAAATACTAGCATTGAGTGTCCTTTTACAGTCTTCGGTCAAACAAGGGGTGATAATTGCATCTTTACGACTGCCAACGTTACTGACTCCGCCACCTCCGCGCTGGCGCCCTTCAGTACCTGCACAGGCAGCAGAGGGGCTCGATGTTCAGACAAAACTGTGCCTCCATTCCACAGGTTTCCCAGTGTCATCTTCCCAGATGGACTTTTTCCTCTCTCTCCAGTTTTATCACGCTTGCTGCTCAAGCTACAACTAAGCAGCACCACAGAAAACAAATTACTTCTGGTAACTGACTCATGGGTGGGTTTCAGTGAGTGATTTTCTCTGTTCAAAGATGTCCCGGTCAAGAAGGACAGTACACTTTGCTGTAAACACCCAAATCTGTGCTGCCACCAAGGGAATGTCAGTCTCTTTTCCTTTTTTTTTAAATGGAAGCTCCTGGCAAAACCACTTCTAACCCCACCCACCCAGCCCTGCTCTCATTTACTGCACAGAGATGCTCTTCTTCCTCAAAGCCTCTTCCCTTGAAGACACTGCCAAGAAACAGCTTAATTAAAGTGAATGGAGACATTTGGAGCAAAATTAGGCCAGGGAGATAAGCTAGAAATGAGACAATAAAGGAGAGGGAACAAGTACTTAAAACAGTAGAAAGCCCATGCATTTTGAATGGAACTGTGTAACTTCAACACCCACCCAACACGGCCCACTAGAAGAAACAGGAGTCATCACCTGGTTCAGCGTTCAACCCAGAACAGCCCAAGAATACAACTCCTTGTCTTCCAGGGCTAATTTTTCCTGATCTCTGGCTTTTTACATCCTCATTGTTCATGCACCAAGTTGGCTTCATGCACCCAAGTGTGAGATGCTGCAGCCTGGAGGAGTTCCATTCACTGGGGGCAAGGGCAGGGAAGCACCTCTGCCAGTCTCAAAAATGTAATCTGTATTTGAAATATTGCAAATTTTTCCTTTACAAGAACAACAACAACAACAAATCATGTAGAAAAAATAGTTTAAAATAAAAATTCAAGTCTTCAGCCCTATCCTTCCCCTGTATTTTAATTTTGAGCTTCCAGACACACATAAAGGTGACAACCCTGTGACTTCCCCACATGAAGCACCCTGGAAACAATACAGGGCTCTCCTAGATGGACCATTACTTGCCATTAATAGGACAAAGAGCTTCTCTCACTGTGATTAAAACAGTCTGGAAAGAACAAGTGCAATTTAAAGCACCAATTCAGTGCTATTGGTTGAAGCAATATTTGTGTATATGTTTCTCAGGAAACTTAGTGACACTTATTTACAAAAAAAAAAAAACAAAAAACAAGCCACAAATGGGGAAGGTAAAAGGGAGGAAGGAGCTTCAGGGGAGGCTTGCTTATAATTTTTAGAATTTGTGTCACCTGAACACTTGCAGGAAGTCATAAAAAATAATTTTGTGTGAAAAGGGAAGGAGGTTTTCCAAAAGCTCCTGAGAAACAGACAAAAGAAGTTGCATTAAATTGCTGCCATTGCAAGAGTTTATACTTTCAAGTCAAAGGAAGTTTCAAATATTCAGTTTGATAATTTGAATTCAATTTGAGAACTAAGAAAAATTTAATTTTATTGATGATGCACTTGCACTTAACTTTGAGCAATTTTTTTTTTTTTTTCTGAAACAGCAAACTATTTTCTGAATTTAGGCAAATACTGCTTCATACTCAAGCAAAGCAAGAAATTGAGTGTGGAATTTTCAGGCACTGGGATCTGGCAGCCATTCCCTGCAGAAGGTGATAATGGAGCAGGCATACATTGCAACCCCCTTACCCATCCACTCACAAATAGTAATATTATCTAAAAATATTTGGGTGTGGTTTTTTGGGTTGGTTTTGTTTTAAGTATATCGCAGGTTCTGTTCCTCCTGAACATCCCAGTTTGATGAGAAAGGTAACAAAACTCAGAGAGCTGGAAAAGAAAGTGAAAGCTAAGGCAATAGGTCCCAGCCAGAATCTGTGAAGAGGGAAAATGGCCATTATAACCACATTGAATTTGTGCTGTTACCCTTCATTTAAGGTTCTGACATACTTCCCTTCAGGATCCTCCCAGTAGTTTGATTCCAAAGGTTTTTAAATTAAACCACCAAAAAATTGCTCTCATTCCACATTTGCCCCCTGCTTGCAGGTAGGTCTGTGTTCACACTTCTAAAACTGACACTGATTTCAAGCTTTTATTAATTTATATGGAGGAGATCTGAAAAAGCAACACCACAAGTTGAAGCAGGCCAAGTTTGCATCAGGTCAAACACTTTTCTAAATGGAAGCGTTCCATCCTGGTAGGATTTTAATTCCAAGGCTTTTCTTGTGTGGAATGAGAGCAATGGTTGGTTTAAAACTACAGTTACAAAACCAAGATGTTTTAATGCTTGACTGACACAAATCTCAGCATCTTGGCTAGGCAGTATTCTTGCCCTCCCAACAGGAATTTCATAGGATCATGGAATGGTTTGGGTTGGAAGAGACCTAAAGATCATCTGGTTCCAAACTCCTTGCCATAGGCAGGGACACCTTCCACTAGACCAGGCTGCTCCAAGTCCTGTCCAGTCCAACCTTGTTTTCTAATACCAATCTCCATCAGAAGATACTTCTGAGCTCAAGTCTCCCCTCCTTAAATTGTCTCCACCACCACTTCTGGGAATAAATTTTCCTTGAGACCAAATTTCTCCACAGTCTAACCAAATCCACTTGCACCAACCAAGGAGAAATTCAGCCTTTTGGTTAAAACCAAACACACTCCTAAAGCTCAGGATATTTCTGCTTCTAAGTTGTTTTGTTTCTTGTTGCTACCTCCTGTTTCCCTATTCTGTGGGTTAGCACTACTTGGTTTTGACTTTGCAGACTTTGTTCCCCCATCTTTTTAATTTAGTTTCCTGTTTTATCAGAAGTGATATTCAATTTCACTTTTGCAACAATAACAACAAAAAAACCCTGATTAGTTTACCTGTAAAAACATGTTTACCTGTAGAAAAGTGTTTACCTGTAGAATGACAGCATTGCTGCCCCACCACATAGCAGTGTTGTGAAGCTCAATTAATGTTTGTACAGTGCTTTGAAGATGACACACCCCACAATCACTTAGGGTTTGTTTGGGGATTTTTTGATTTTTCTATCTTTAAGCCTTGTTGGACCATTTTTGTTCAGAACGGTGCTTGGCAGCACCTGACAGCTCGTGCTTTCACGGCAGATATCGACAGCAACAAGGGCCTGGCCCCTGTTCCTGCAGGCTGGTTCCTCATCCCAGCACGCTCCTGCTGCATCCTCTTTCTCAGAGAACTGAAGCTCCAGAGCAAAACTTGTGGAAGCTGCTCCATGCATGGAGTGTGCCCCTCCTGCACACCAGGGACACCCGAGCTCAGCAAAGCGGGACTGGGGAGTTGTCCTCAACACCACCGGCTCTGCCGAGTCTCCCATGCAGGAACAGCCGCCACGGCACCCACTTGGAGCGTGTACTGTTTAGGAACATCTCAGGCCTGTCTTTTCCTTTTGCTACACGTCCCTTTCCTGCTTTTTTTTCGTTTATAATTTATTAAAGATTTCAGTTGATGGGGTGCTCGCTATGCTGAGCTAGAACCTCCTGTCTGAAGCACTTCCCTGGGCTCTGCAGAACTCCCCTTTGATTACCATACGATTAGTTTGTTCAGCTGATGGCCTTTCTTCTCTGAGATCCTCATTGTGTCTCCTGCCTCCTATGCAGTTCTTAAGAATTTAAATGAGCCATTTTATGTCTTTCTACAAGCAGAGACCAACAAACCCAGCCCCACCCTTCTGCTTTCACTTTTAGTGTGCCTAATAAAAGTAGTGTGAGGGTTGGGTGTTGGTTTGTTGTTTTTTCTTTTCTGGGGGTCGTGGCTAATGGAGAATTTTATGCTGTTTCTGACATTGTTTGTGGTGCCTCCCACCAGACTGTGTGCTCCTGAGGATTTGAAAGACGGTGACATAAATGTCAGGGAAATGCCTCTGCTGTGTCAGGTCTAATTAGACATTTGTACTTGGGGGACAAACACCTTCCTCGTAAAATTCAGAGCTCAGCCTCCCTCAGCACATGCTCAGAGAGCCTTGCAAGGAGAAGGCATCACAAACAGCACACAGACCTATTCCAAACACAACGTGATTTTTTCCAGCATTTCAAGTGAGTCCCCACAACGTACACCCTCCATCCCCACTCCTGCCCGGAGAGACTTCCAACTCACCAAGTAAAGTTGCCTTGCTGTGTTTTACCTGACTGATTTCCAAAAATACAGAAAATCTCGAAGCTCAAGACACCAAATTAGAAAAGAATGAGCAGAACTGGTTCATCAACACCTGCACCTGTGGGCCCCAGTTTGGGGGCATAGCACGGGGTGGTTCCCACCCTGCCATAGGGTAGAAACCCACCACCAGCTGCTTGTCTAACAATTATTCCTACAGAGGATGCTCCTGCAAACAGGGACCTCGGGGCTCACCACTGGGTGCACCTCTGCCATCTTTTCTTCTCCACTTATGCTTTCCCCTCGAAACAGAAGTTTCTCTCCACATTGCAGGTTGAGATGGACACAGGCAGCCCAAGAGTATCTTAATGGTTAGCTCTGTCAGCCACCAGTCTCCAGTGCCATTAGAGACTTGGCAGGTCCTCTTACAGCACCCTGCAACTCTGACGTGTCTGATGCCAACAAGAAGTCAAACAGCCTGCAGAAGGATCAGCTGCCCAAGACCTCACTTGGACCAAAGCCAGCAGGTACCAGCAGCCATCTATCTCTCTGCTAGGGCAGGTTTACAGCAAGCCATGGAGACCTCCCTATGGACAAGTAGGTCACAGAATCATTAAGGCTGGAAAAGATCATCTGCTCCAACCATTAACCCAGCACTGCCAAGTCCACCACTAAACCACATCCTCAGGTGCCACACACACCTTTTGAATGCTCCCAGGTTCCCTGGGCAACCTATTCCAACACCTGAACACCCTTTCAGTGAAGACATTTTTCCTACCCTCTAATAGACATGAGGAAAGGTCTTGGCAAGAGAGAGGCACTGGGGGAGCCTCACCAGGGCGCATGACCGCTCTAGAACACAGCTTTGCCCTGTGCCTCCCACTGTGATCTACCTGCTCTGGCCATCACTGTGTGAACATCCAGTGTCCCTCAGGACAAGAGGGAGAAGCCTGAATTTGTATCTTCACAGGTCCCTGCACGCTTGTTTAGAAAAAAAAATAAGGTTGGGAGCTGAAAAAATGAACTCTTAAAATAGTCTCATCTTGTTCTAAGTTTTAACTTCCCCTCCGTTGTCCACCCAAATCTGAGAGAGCAGCTCCCTCTGTGGGTTTTCCTTCCCAGCTGTTTGTTTGCTGCCTGAGGGTGTACTGGGGAAGTGGAGGGGGCACCTGGCTGGCACCCAGCATCGCTCATCACCACTCCCTCACGAGGCAGGGAGGAAGTAAAAGAGCACCACCATCACCACCCAAAGTCCAAAAGGTTTGTGCTTCCCTGCCCTTGAGGATAAAATCCAAGAAAACTTTTGCTTTCTGAATCCTTATTTGCACAGGTAGCTCGCTCAGCTGCACCCAAACACTCCCAGGAGTGCAAGACTCAACTACCCGTGGGAATAAACCTCCGTGCTCTTAGCGAGCACGAGTGAGGCACTGCAGAGTGGGAGCAGCTCTGAGCAAAGAGAACTGAGCAGTAAAATGATCTGTGATACAGCTGCAGAGTCACCGTGCTCACTGCTGCAAGTGGCTTTATACAACAGGGCTCTTGCCTGAAAGAAATTAGGATTTAGTGACAGAACTTATCACTCAGGTGATTACACGGAGAAAATCAGCAGCAGAGCAGTATTTCTCTGCCCTGCCACGAAGAGCAGGTGAATCAAAGTCAAACACACACACATTCAATAAGCTTTACCATCCTGAAACCCCTGCCCCCATAAAAATCACTTTCTGATCTTTAGGTCAGATTAAAATGGTCAAAGCCCGTGTTCCATTCCTCAGAAAACTGACTTCTGAGGGCACAGGAGACCAAAGCAAGCACCTCTCTGCCCTCAGCATCAACAACAGATCCATGCTCCAGGTGCTCTTAGAACGTGGAAATCTCCAGCCCCAGCCACATGGTCGGTAGAGTCAGTGTGCACATGAAAGACCCTGGGCTCTGTTTTCATAAGAGACGTGGTCTCGACCCTGCCTGGATTTCAGGGTGATGACCTGCCACCTACATGAGATGTCCTCTGCTGTCCTAACTGCAGGTACCACCCTCTGCTTCCAGCCAGGAGAATGAGTCTTGGCTCTCCACCCGAAATCCCAAATCCGTTTCCTTCACCCTACTGCTGCAGGGGAGCCTGCAACCAAACCTGAGCTTTGCAATCGCCCTCTACCACTCCAGCAGAGCCAAAGCCCCAGACCTGGCAGGGCAGGGGATTGCACAGACACAGCTGTGCCTAGGTTGGGCAAGATCCTTTGGGATATGAGCACTGAGGATTAAAATGTAAGTCTGCTCATATGTTGCCCAAAAATGTCTGAGATCTGCAATAAGGAGAAGCAGAGAAGTCCTCTGCAGTGCCAAAAGTTTCAGTGCTTTAAAAGGATGAAAAAAGTGGGGAAAAGGATGTATATTAAAAGCCAAGGGCCAGGATCACTTCTGTGCTTTGAAATTTTCAACCAAAATCCGAGGTTCCCCTTTCTATTCCGAGTACATTGAATTACCAGACCCCAGCCACCCCAATCCCACAATAGTCTGATGGTTCCCAGCTTCCCCTCTTCTCCCTGCTTTGGATTGGTACCTCACATACTCACAACATTATTGTGACCTCCCTGCCTGAGGTACATGTGTGTCAAGGGAGGGGCTGGTGTGATATTCCCAGCCTAATCCAGGAGGATGCACATCCACAGCTCCCGATGACTGAGACGAGAACGTGCCCTGGGGGAGTTTGCAAGGAAGATGAGCCATGTTGAGACAAAGAGGTGTAGCTGTGGGAGGCACTGAGGAGAGCTGTTGAAAATGGATAGGAGTATTTAAACAAACAATATTCTTCCCAAATGGAGAGAGCTGCTCCCACCCCTCGTTTGGAGCCTGCACCACGGGGTCCAGATGAGCTCCCAACTTTGTTGCTTGTTTGGTTTGTTTGGTTGTTTCTTTTTTTCACAGAATTAAAAACGTTTCCAAAACTACCTTTAATGAACCGAAAATGTTCATTTGAAAGTCTGTTCTGTGGAAAGAGTGAGGCTGGCGGAGGGAAGGAAGTGACACAGGGTTTGCTGACCGGCGGGAGGCTGCTTTCAATCCCCCCTGAGAGAAACTGAGACGAGGTGTCAGAGCCAGCCAGGAGCCCACAGCCAGGCAAGGAGTTTCATCTGCGAGAACTGACCCATTTTTTCCCCAAATTCTTATTTTCAGGCTGAGCTGCCACTCATGCACATCCATCCTGCCTATCTGAACACTTAAGACAACGCAAAAAATACGTACAGTAGTAGTTATCTGCATTATTTTGGCCAGAGGATGCTCCTTCACAAGGAGGTGGGAATCAGGCAGGCTGTGTCCATTGGGATCAAGGATGAGGCAAGCTACACACGCTGCTAAATCAGAGAACTGCTCACCGTGCCTAAACTTCGACTTTTCCACTGTCCTGACCCAGCACACAGGAGCTTTCCATCTCCTGGCCCACTGAAGAAAGAGGTGGGGGGGGAGGAAAAAAAAAGAGAAGGGAAAAAAAAGCCATTTTTTTAACTGAGGAAAAGCCATGCCAAGTCCTACAAGTACCGCCTGGCCGGGCGCCAGGAAATGTGTAAATTTTCGTGAGCTTGGGCTATTTTGCCAGAAGTCTGCAATGTGTCTGGACACGACTGGTTCCCCTTTGTCAGCCCCGGCCTGACCGACCAGGAAGTTTAAGAGAGAGAGAGAGAGAGAGAGGGAGGAAAAAAAGGAATAGAGAGAGAGACAGGCAGACACATTTCCCCACCCCCGGTCACACAATGACTCTCCTGTAATACCTTTCATTTCTGTACCAACAACCGCAGTGGTCCCACACTTTGGGCTGGGAGGGGAGGGGGACCAGAGCTCTTTAATTCTTCAAAACCCAACTTCTTTTTCAGTCCCGTGTTTGCTGATAACCTCCCAGCCACCCTCCCAGCTCCACAGTGGTTATTAGCTTGGCTTGTTGCTATAAATACCAGCGTTAACTCCTTGTATTCCCCAAGGACTGAGCTGGGAAGAAAAGGGGCATTTAGGCAACTTTTTCTTCTTTTGTTTTTTCTTTCCCCAAAAAAAAAAAAAAAAAAAGAAAAAAAGAAAAAGAAAAAAAAAAAAAAGAAAAGAAAAAAGAAAAAAACCAGACTGAGTTTCACATAACACACATTTAATAGATTTACCCAGAGTTTGAAGTGAGGTGCTGGAGGTGTCAAACCTCTGCCCAACCTTCCCTCCTGGCTTTGGGCTGGGGAGGGGGGAAATGCATTTAAATGCATTTAGGAAACACAGATTTCACTGAACTGAAAGAGCCACGAGACCTGACTCTGCTTGCAGAAAGATCTGCTGCCATGGCAAGGAGGAGGAGGGGGAAAGGTCACTGAGGGGACACAGGGAGGAAAGGGCAGGGTCCACTCACACCCTTCACTCTGCCCCACTGGCCACGCCGGTCTAACCCAGCATCTTTCACAGCGCGGGGAACGTTCAAGTCCATTTCACAGCTGCAGGACACACCTGCAGAGGCAGCCAAGTGTGGACAGGAGGAAGTTTAAGAGTGAAAATGCTGCTGTTTCTCACCCCACAGACTTTGGGCCATCGCCCTGGTGAGACACTCAACTACCCAGGTCCATGGGGCCCGAGCAGAAAGTGTGAGGAGCTCTGAGCAGTGCAGAAATTGCATCTCCAGCCAGGTGGTAACGGGTGAAAACCAAAGGGTTTCAGTCCTCAGCACCCATGACTAACATGATGAGGACGATTAAAAACTCCCCTTCCTCAGGGCGTTAATTCAGCCGATTCTGAGACAGACGCCCTTAAGCACCAAACCCAAGAATCCTAGGATGGGTTTGGTTGAAAAGCACCTTAAATATCGTTTAGTTCCACTCCCCCTGCCATGGGCAGGGACACCTTCATCTAAGCAAAGTTGCTTCGAATCCTCCCAAGAAGGAAAAAAAAAAATCCTCTTTTTGCAGATGTTCAAAATTATCCTAGAAGTTTAGTTCTAATGATTTTTGATGCTTCTAAAAAGGAACTGTGATTATTTAGATAGCCATGTAGCCTCCCCAACCATCGACAGCTGACTTAATCTAAATTAAAAAGAAAAAAAAAAGCAGACTCTGGGAAAATACTGTGTGGCTCATGTTGAACCAAGTAAATTGATATCCAAGAAATTTTGTGTTTGCCTACACATACACAGAGGGGAGGCTTTCCACAAATGCCAGGAAAGCAAGAAACCTGTTCAAGACAGGTAAAAGGATGCAGAAAAAGAAAGATGTCCAGGTGAATGTATTAAAAGAATGGTACTGATAAAGACTAGTTTGAAATCTTTTTTTAAAGTGTCCCACTCCAAGAACAAGGCAAAGTGTTCATGGACCTCAGAGGCATCAAAGGTTATATCCAAATATTCACAGGGATGAGATGCTCACAAGCAAGTTCTCAAAAGAAAGGGATACCGATTTCTTATTTTTCACCATCAGGTGTTCTCACCACTACTTTCCACCAGCTCTCCCTGAGTGAATCCACTCAGTTTAGCCAGAGAAATTAGACCCTATAGCCATTAAAACTATCTTTCCCTAAGACACCTATCCCAGCTCAGTTCAGCAGCCAGACCAGAGACCCTTCCCTGCCTCAAAAGCTTTTTCAGTTCCTGCAAGCCCCTATTGCCAGAAAACTGTGTTTATTCCACTTACCCAAATATTGCTTCATTTACTAAAACTGGACAAAAAGTAACATTACCCCAAAATCATCCTGGCTAAGAGCATGCAAGGCACCAGATGCAGAAAACACAGGAACAGCAGCTTTCCAGCTACAGTGGCTGTAATGAGGGCATCTCATGGCACCAACCCAGCCATTTCCATCCAGGATACTGCCAGGCTTTAGGATGAGGGGACAGAAGCTGCTCTTCAATGGCCAGAGGATACCTCAAGTAGACACAAAGGCTCAGTTTTAAACAAGAATTAAGGTGTCTGCACATAAGCTTCCACAGGTGAGGCTTGAGAGGTTTGGGAATGTATT
Organism: Aphelocoma coerulescens; assembly: GCF_041296385.1. Lineage (NCBI taxonomy): Eukaryota > Metazoa > Chordata > Aves > Passeriformes > Corvidae > Aphelocoma > Aphelocoma coerulescens. Next base: position 4,696,172 of record NC_091016.1, read on the forward strand.
TGGATGTTCCACCAAGAGTGACTCCAGTTATTCACACAAGGAAATTGAGGTGTTCCACAGGAGAAGCAAGTCCCTCACAGAAGAGAGGGAAGGGAAAGGTGAAGACAAAAAAATGCCCAGCTTTGCTCTCAGGTTTTTCTTTTAACCCCAAAAGCCAGTGGTTTACACATAAAATTTTAACAAATTAATTTCTTCCCTCACTTATGGAAACATTTTTCACTGCAGGAAGGAGAAAAAAAATTTATCCCAACTCTATCAAGACACCATCTGCCCACAGCCAGTGTTTCTGGTGGCTTCCTTAGGCTGGCCTGAATCAAAGCTGCCATTCATCCATGGCCCACTCCCGCACGAGACCTGGGCACGCTGATCCGCCATATACTCGTCGGGAAGGACACCAAAATAAAGCAGGTGCCATTAGCATTCGGAGCACACATGCACTTGCTAACCCCCCTTTCATAGCCTTGTGTATGCCTTGAATCAGAGGGCTAACGAGACAGAATGCTATGAATAAACTCGGTATGAATAAAGTATGAATTCTCGGTATGAATAAGGTCTTGGAGTAAGTGTTCAAAACCCCAGTGCCACCCCAAAGCCTCCCAATACAGACAGGGATAAAGGGAGAACAAGAGTGGCCCAGCAGTGCATCAGCCACAGCTTGGGGTCCCTCCTGCCAGGGGCAGCTCAGGAGCAGGGATTGGCCTGCCCAGCAAACACACAAGAGGTGTTGGTGGGTGACTGCCTCCCATCTCCAGCTCACCTACTAAAAACTTTGTAAGAAGCCCAGCCTAGATGAGACATCAAACTCTGTACATCTCAGTAATTCCTCGTGGGACCCACCCAGTTCTTCACAACCCATTACACCATCTATCACTGCTTGTAAACTCCCTCTATTTCAGTATTACGGCAAAATAGCCTTTCCCTCCACCTCTATTATTGATAATTACTGAAAAGAAATACCAAATACCCTGTGTGCCAACACACTGCTGGTGTTCTCCTTGACTCCAACCTTCTCCCAAGGCCAGGAACCTTGGAAGCATCCTTGACACTCCAGCTTTCTTTCCCTCCTGTCTCCCATGCCCATAAATCCACCTGTCACCACCACTGGTTCTCTGACAGAGCCCATCTTCACCTTGACCCTGCTGCTGCCGAAATCTCTATCCAGACCATAATTACTTCCCATCTCGACTCCAGTAAATTCTTTCCTCCTCTTTCATTTTTATGGCCTTTCTAAAAGTAAGTAATCCAGATCCCTGCTCCTCCCCCTCTCCAGGAGGTGAATTCCCAGCCCTAACACAGCTGCACGAGGGCAAGATGGCTTCTCCCCACCAGGTAAGGACTGAGCTACCCCATCTTCCCCAGGGAATAAGAGCTCCTATAGGAGCTGGAGTTGTGGGGGAAATGATGTGCTCCATCCCCTCACTCTGACCTGCCCCCTGCACTCATGGCCCGAGACCACTTGCTGTAGCACCAGCTGAAGAAGTTGGTTAACCAAATGCTAAGGGAAATAAGAATGAAAATAAAATTAGAGTGAGATATTCAAAATCAATTAATAAAAAAAATAAACTAATCAAAGCCTGATGTCAAAACCCAGATTGAGCAAGGATGACCCTTGGCAGCCTGGCTGTGTGTGACTCTAGAGGTACAAGGGAAACAATGACCAAAAAGCATCCATGGAGGATTAAAACGTGGAGCTCAAGAGGATAAGACTTTTGGGAGCACACCTGACTCCTTGGAGCTGCTCTAAGAATGGAAGCTCACAAAATACACACAGAAACAAAGCCCAAAATGAATTTGATGACCGATAGTCCCCACGAGAAATGCCAAAGGAGCCCAACTATCAATTTCACAGGTCGGCTCAATGAGACGAGGACAGAAGGGAGGAGAGCACCGGTGACATCCCACTGGGGTCCTGGGGGCTCCCCACAGAGGGACCCCTGTCCTTTGCTCCCCAGCTCCTGAGGAGTATGGAGTGATTAATTGCTCGTGCAGGAATCGATCCAGCTTTACAAAAAGCATGGGCTTGCCATTTCTCTGGGAGGGGCCACCTGGAGAAGCTGAAATTCAGAGGACCTGAAGTAATTGTGTTTCTCTGTCTTTTCCTGGCATTTTTAGGTACTGATTAATGTGGAGCCCAGGGAAATCAATAACATTAACCCTTAGGAAGTGTTTGCATTTATGTAGAGAATGCTGCATGTGTGATGGGCTGGGGTTTATCCTCTCCAAGCAGGATGGAAAGTTGGAGAGGTCTCCTAGTGCCAGCCCTGTGGTTTTGGGGGATGTCCAGAGAGAGGAACACACTTTTTTTTTTCCCCCCATGGCAACCCCTCCAGGACTACAGGGGGAGAAAATAAGTTTCAAAAATATGAATAAAAGAATGAGATAAGAAATAAAAATAGAGGCACGTGATGTTTCATGGGGGGGGCTCTCCAGGAGTGCCACAAGCGCCGGTGGCACAAAGCGCCGCAGTCTGTCCCCGTCGCAGCATCTTTCACTCGGGTGCAGACAAATTGATTTGCAAAGGTTGAGGCTGGCAGCTCAGCCTGCTTTGCATAGCCAGCGCTCCCCGGCCACACAATAAAAAGTAGCCTGGCAAACAGAGGCACGCAGCGGGAACTGGCCGGTTCAAAGTCCAAACCCCACACCCCCTCACCCCAGTCTGGTTTGAAAGGTCACTGTGTGTCTGGGAAAATAGTCTCAGGATACGATCCTTTATTAAAGGTCACTATTTTTCAACGGCACTTAACACACACTTGCACACAAATTGAGGCTGGAGGGAAAAAAAAAAAAAGGAGAGAGAGAGAAAAAAAAAACTTGGGGGCTGCCTCGCATTGTACATTGTGCTCGCAAGATTTATGTCTTGTGGTCACCAGCAGTAAACACACACTGCTTCAGTATTAAAGTTCACATTAATCCACCCTTTTTTTCCCCCCTCCCCTCCTCCTTTAAATCAGCCTCCCTCTTTGCAAGGCAAACAGTGGCGAGGCAGGACTTTAACTAATCACTTTTGTTTTTCCTCCCTGCTACAGGGTTTACCTTCCCATGTGGTTTTTCCCCCTCTAATTTTGTTTGGATGCTGGCTTTGGTTTGATGTGTTGCTCAGAGGTTTTGGGCTGTTGATGTGAGCTTTTTGTTTTAACTCATCTCTGTGCAATACATTATTACAAACATAGCATTTACACTATAGAAGAAATACAAAAAGATACTATTAAACAGTTTTTTGTTAGGCTTTCTTCCCCAAGTTCTACAGTCATATATCACAATGAGACATGCAGTGATTAAAAACAGAAAGCTTTTTTTGCCTCACAGACACATCTGTATTATATTTCTTTATGCAAATGCATTACAAGTAAAATAATAATTCCTATTTTACACACACAACCCCCCATGATAAATATTTTTACTCATTAAAAAAAACTTTTGAAACTCTGTGTTAATAGGTGAACCAGTTTTAATGAAGATGCCAAATTAATTTCTACAAGAACTGGAAAAATAAAAAAAGCTCACCCAGTGAATTTCACCTGGGAAGCAAAGCATACAGTGCTTTGGATTTCCATTTTGTTCCATAATAATATATTTTCAACCTATCAAAAGTACAATAATTTTTTTTTGCTTAAAAGTTTGTAAAATATACATGTGCAACTGTGAAAACATCCCAGGCTTATTGCAACACCTCAAAACAAACAACAAAATATTTTTTTCAAGTATGGTAAATAAAATTTAAATTATTTTGCATGGCCAGCACCAGTATTTGTATAAATACTTCAATCCTTTTGTCTGTTGGGTTTCACCTTGCCAGGGTGGGAGTTGTTAAGGGTGAGCTCCTCTGCAGTGACCATTTCCAAGTTATCCATCAGGCTGGCATTAATCCAGCCAGACCCTAACTGGGGTGGCCAGGAAAAGTACCAAGTGGGAAGGTAAAGGGGAAATGAGAGAGAGGAGGTAGAAGTGAAACTCTTGAGATAGATGAACCCAGGGGCTGGGTTTAAATTAAAAAAAAAAAAAAAAGTTCTTTTCAAAGGTCACTAAACACACAGGGTTTGGTCATCTTATAAATAGGTGTTTTTTAAAAGGGTTTATGGGGATTTTTTGGTGTATATATAAATAAAAACACACAGGCAGAGGTTCAGACTCAGAGGTCCCACCTCATCTCTGGAGCAGCCCTGTTTCCCACAATCTCGCTGACATCAATGTGCTCCTGAGGACAGGGAATAAGTGTGGTTATCTGCTCCTGCTTCCACAATCCTCCTCCCAGGACTGGCGTGGGTGGGCTTAGGACCAGCACTCCTGCAGGACATGCCTTAGGCACAGTATTTTGGAGGGGTGCTTTAAACCCAAATTCTCTGCCACTGCATATATGCCTTTGGAAGGGATTAATGCAGCAGTGAAATTAAGAGGAAAATGCCAGGGGGTGACAAAACGTGCAGGAAAAAACAGGAGCTTTGTGGCAGCATCCCCAAAACTGGCTTTTTAGCTTCAAAATGAACCCCAAAAAACTGAAGGTGAAAGAAAGAGCAATAAGGACCTTTTTGCCAGTGAGGTAGAAGGGTTTTTTTGGTAGGTTGTTTTAGTTGTTTTGTTTGGTTTTGTTTGAGGGGTTTTTGTGGGTTGTTGTTTTGGTTTGGTTTTTTAATTTAGGTACACTTGTTTTGCCACACGAATTAGGGCATTATTCCACCTCCTGAAAAGTCTGTTCCTAATTCCTAGGATGCTTCCAAGCACAAAAAGGGTCTATAAGAATGCTGTTCTCCTGCTAAGGAGACCTTCCAGCACCTCTTTGTTCACAACTTCCCCAACCAGGGGCAAGCTGGTGGCCTCAGACATGGATTGTCCCAAACCAACAGGCACTCAGGGGAAGTTTCCACTGATGGGATGTCTCAGAAACGCCCACATCTCACAAACAACATCGCTCAAGGTGCCCAGGCATCCCACACTGGGGAGCTCTTATGGGCAAATCACTGTCCAGAGCCAGCCCAAAGCCCCAGAAAGAGCAGAGCAGAGGTGTTTGGAACTGTAAAGGTGCTTCCTGACAAACAAATCCCACCACCACCACATTTGCTCCCCATTTTCCCCCACCTGAGATCTGCCAGCACTGGCTGTGGGGGAAGGAGGGAGGATGCAATGAGTTCCCAAAGCATTCCTCTCCTGATGATTTTATTGGATGAAGCCACCTCTGCATGAATTACAGAAGGAGCATCCGGTTAAAAGGGCTTTTCCTTGAAATCCCCAAAATACAGCTGGCATGCCAGAGCCAGAATCTCCTGGAAGGAGACCCACACAAGTTCCCACGGTTGTGAGCCCAGAACTTCACAGTTTCAGTAGATTTTGATTCAGAATGAAATTGTCTTGGACAGACAGACAGCACCTGAAAGTCCCCTCTTTACAGATCAATATTGCTTTTGACAAGCCAGCTCCTTGGACCCAGACCAATGACCCACATGATCCAGCCTTCCCTTTCTTGGGCAAACAACTCCAAGGAAATCCATAAACCCCCATAACCATTTGCATGACAACCCCTGCTTCTGCTGCCCGTTTGAAAAAAATAAAATAAAAACATTCCCATGTGACTCCAACCTGAATTTAGAAAATTTGGGAAGGGAGAGTGCCTGCCTCGACTCAGTTGCAGCCCTGTACTAAGAAAGGGGAACTGCTGAGTCCTGCTCTCTTCTGCTCCCATCCCACACCAGGGCTGCCCACAGCCTCAGGAGCCTTCCCAGGGTGCAGCCCATCCTGTAGCTGCTTTGGGGAGGCTTCTCATGATGGGGAAGGGATGCTTTGCTTAGGGTTTCGTGCACATCCACACCCCCATTCACCAGCCACCCTGACTTAAATTCACAGAAATGCAGTTTTTGCTTGCAGAGGTTGGTGTTGATGTGTAGTTCCTACAAAGGTTGGTTTCTCAGACTGAGGCCAGTTACCAAAAACTCTTGGTCTCATTTTTTGGCAGCAACTCAAGATTCTGGACTCATCACTTCACTGCTCTGTTCCTCAGTTTCCCTTCTCCCCAGCAGGGCCAGTAACAACTCCTCACCCCTGCATAACAGAAATTAACAATTGCAAGCCACCCTTTTGTCCAGAGATCCTGCCTGAAAGTTTTCAAACTGTTTCACGCTCTTGTTATTGTCCAGCACAACAATAATATAAAGTATCATGTGCTGCACTAAATTAAATTCTAAAACAAAAAGTGTTTTTTAAATAACGTATTCAAGGACATCTTTTCATGGGCTAAGAAGGATGTCCCATTGGAGACCCCAAGCATTCTGGGATCTGCTTGCACTGGGTGATTCATTTGAGTGGATCTGTCCACCTGCCTAAAAATGAATGCAGGGAGAGGAGATCAATGCACCCAGCTCATTTCTCAGGCCAGAAAAATGCCAGGTGGAGCTGCAACTCTTACCCCCCCCCCCCCGAAAAAAAAAATAAATAAAGCCTCTGTAGGGTGTCCCTCAGCATCCAGCCTCCCAAAAAACATCACAGGCAGCTACTAAACTGACTTGAAGTTATGACAAAGTCCTGTTATAAATTACTGAAACTTACGGTTTTCCTTGCAAATCGAGCTCCTTCTGGTTCACAAATTTCCACATACAAACTTACAAGCATTCACGTGTTTGTGTTAGCTTTATTCAATAAAAGCAGGTCCCTTTAAATGGGCAGCAACTATTCACTGGCAAAGATCTGCACGACCATCTCCAATACTATGTTGCTCTGCAGGATGGGGGAGAAGTGTTGTCTGGGGGACCTTTGAGGGTTTTTTTTTTCCTCTTTTGCGTCCTTTTCAGCAATACATTTCCTTATGCCCTACTTGACTGAACACCAGATCTTGATGTGAAGTATCAGAAGCTAATCTCTGCCAGAAAGACAGATACTATAAATGGCCAAAGGTCTGATTTGGCACTGAGCAAGCCCTGAAATATTATTTTTAAATTGGCATCTATTTTCAGTCATGCTTCTTACACTGCTGAAAGAGAATTGATGTCATGCTGTTGGTGCATTTTGTGAGCTCAAGCTCGGTGCCAGAGCCATCAAACTCTAAAGTTAATGCAAGTCTGAAGTAAATGAGCCCAGAGCCAGAGGTTCTGGTTTCTGGCAGGAAAACAAATAAATCTGCACTGCAAATCTGTTCAAATCCTAGTGTCCACCTCCCCAGCCAGAAGATGCTGGGAGAGGCTGCTGTGATCCAGGCTGAGGCCCCAATGTTCAGACCAGCAGCAGCTCTGTGCCCTGGCTTTTGCTGAGAAAACCCAACGAGAAAAACTGCATCTCTCTGAGGAACTGGGTGAGAACTGCCTGTTACTGCATCAGGGACAATGCCATCTTCATCCCAGGGCTGGCTTTCATCTGTTATCTGTGATCCAGCAGTACAAACCCCAGTTTGGAGCTAAAAATCCACATTTTCTGAAGGCAGGATAACCTTCCCTAAGAGCTGGCTTTTAGGGACAAGACAAACCTCTTACCACCCCCAGCAGAGCCATTAAACCCTTCATTAATCTGCCAAAAGGGACCACTTGTGGCAAAAAGTTTTATGACCCGTGATCAGGCTGGGGAGGACCACAGGAGAAGGATGCTCAGTGGGTACAGAAAGAAGTTCATTAATTAAATATCATTTTTGGACACTACTTCCACAAGCTGGATTTGAACTGGTGACCTCCAGCAAGAATATCAGTCCCCTGAGCCCCCCAGTTCCCCTCTGTAAAGGCTCTTGCTTTAACCAGTGCCTCCACACACATCTCAGCCCTTCCTCTCCCTGTCACTTCACATCCCAGCATTGACATATGGTTGAACCGATATCCTTCCTCCGCTTCCTCTCTTGTTGCTAAATGTCCAGCAGAATTGCACAAAAGCACCCGACAGGAAAGGTCAAGCTGAGTTTCATGCCTGAGGTCTAGGATTACATCAAATTCAACGTTCATTTGTCCTGAGCATCGGGCAAGCACTTCCCAGTTTCAGCCTACTCACAGCCAAAGGAGCAGAAGAGTGTTTCCACATGGGTTTGCCCAACTCTTGCCTTGAAAACCTCATCAGATCATTCCCACATCCCTGTGGGAGGAGGCTGGATCTCACCTCACCAGGGCTGCACATGCAGAGACCTACAGAGCTGCCACAGGCAAAATTAAGATTCGTTAAAACTCTCTGCACCTCAAGCTTGCAATTCACTACAATATTCCTGATGAAAGAAATAAGCCTGGAAAAGCTTTGAACATTCCCAAGCAGCTTCAGGACTGCCTCAGATTCTGCAAACTTGGAATTGAAATCAACATTCAACAAACAAAACAAATTTTAAAAAAAACCCACTCTTTAAAAAGCACAGGCTTTTGATGAAAATGTTTAGGAGGAGATCTGACACGAAGGGATTTAATCAAAGTCCATGCAGTAATAACACTCTAAAGTTATTGATATGCTTAAGTGGCTCCTAAGTATTCCACAAACATTAATGAGTTTATCTGTACAATCCTCTCACAGATTGAGCTATATCTCTGGGTTAAAACTCCAGATTAAAACTTCCAGATGTCACAAAACCTCAACTAGAGCCAAGAATTAAGCCCAAGTCTCCAACAAATGCCTTAGCCACAGGAAAGGTGGGCTGAGCTGAGCCAGAGATGAGATGCTTTGATCTGCACCGCTTGACTTTTCCCCAGGTGAGACCTTGACATGCCAACACTTATCTCACTGGCTGAGGTCTCCACAAAATACTTCTCACTGTGACTCCAAAGCAGAAATACTGAGTAATATTGCACCAGCAACATCCATTTCATTTCATTCCCACACCTGCTTCCCCAGCCATCCCCAGAGGAGGTGTTCCCTCCCTGGCCCCCAAGGGCTCGGCACCCACAGCCCCAGGTTTTAGTTAACCTGGGCTGACTTCTCACAGGAGCCATTGAAGTCTCTAAGGTTTTACCTGTGTTCCACCAAAAATCTTTTCCTTAAAATAGTTACTCAGATGCTCCTGGGCCCAAAAGCACTGAGTTGCAAAGGAAAAAAGTGACTGCCTCATTTTTTGCTTCCATGACAAATCAGGTTTTGAGCATGGCTAAAGCTACTGCTAAGGGTATTTCTGATGAAAAGAGAGTATAATCTAAGACAGATTATCAGGGTTTATAATAATTCAATCTCCACTGCTGAGATCAAGCCACTTGGTTCACCAGCTTCTCCTTCAACACAGGCTGAGCCCAAATCCCATCTCTCCTGCCCCTGACAGAAGTTGTCCGAGCAAAGCAAGTATGACCAAGTGCTGGAAAGAACAAAATTCAGCTTGGTAAGGAAAATGTGGCTGTCACCCCACTTCCCCTTCAGCTACCTGGCAGAAAGGGGCACTTCCAGAAACTGCAGTTTTGGGCAGAGTTCACACAACTGAGACAGAAAAGTTCTCCCACATGAGTAGGAAAAAAGCAGCAACACATGGAAAAATTAGTTTCTGTAACAGATTTGCTTGCCAATTACTGGGAACAGAGGACATACAACATCAAATCAGAATTATGGGACTAAAGGCTGATGCAGAAACATTAAACCAGTGTTAATGTAGCATTAAAGCACCAGTGGACAAGCTTGAATAGTTTGCCAGACAAAGCAAGGACATCCAACCACCGAGGCAGGTGCACAGGGTCTGTCAGAAAAGGACCTCCCAAAACAAGGATCCAGCCCCTCTGAAAGCTCCAGACCTGTCCTCAGGAAAACACACAGCCTACTCCCTGACTTGGAAGGGACATCACAAATCTTATTTTCACCACCATCTCCTCACTGTCAAAGCTGCACTGCAGCTTGAATATCATTACAGGAAGATCTAACAGCTCTACCTACAAACATCTTCAAGATTTGGAAAAGGATATGAATAGCTATAGTTATTTTAAAGAATGAAATTAAATCATACAGCTTTTAGGCCTGGCAAGGTTGGGCTGAAATGTGTAACATCTAAGAGGTGACCAGCCCTTAAAAGAAGTTGTTGTCTTCACTGGACAGGGAGAATGAACTAGATGATCTTTAAAGTCCCTTCCAACCCAAACCATTTTACAGTTCTCTGAAATCAACGATCCACAGCTTCCTGAAGAAGCCAGGGAGGGAAAAGCTGTGGCTACAAAGCAGTGCTAGGGCTGTTCTTCCCATGGCTAGGCATTTCAAACTTGCTTCTGCAAACATGAACAGGTGGGAGTTGTTAGAAATGGTCAGCAGAGCATCACTTGTCGAGTGGCAGCAGATGCTTGTGTTACTCAGGCATTGAGAGCAGGGATAGATGTATTGACAAGGCCTGAGCATCCCACAGGTGGCTGCTGAAGAACCAGTGCTATGCATCACTTGAACTAAACAAACATGAAATAATTAAGATGCAGATTTTAATATATATTTGGGTTTTTTAGTAGTTTACTACTACCCTGGGCAGAATTCTGCTCTCTGTCACCTGAGACCTGAGGGAGAGGAGCCACATAACCCTGCACAGCAGGTCATGAAAACACCAGGAATGCAAGGACAGGGAAAGAGCTAAGGAAAATCTAAAGCCCTTACACCTTTCACGTAGAAAGACTGGGTGGAAAATAAAAATAAAGATGAGCTTGTGAGATTGAGTGTTATTACCTAAACAATGGGTCTAATCCTGGAATGTGCTGAGCACGTCTTGAACCTTTCCCAGCTCCTCCAGCTGGTGTTGGTGCTGTCTGGAATTGAAGAGAGTGCACTTTGCACAAAGAGGAGACGTGGTTTGGGCTTGTCCAAGATTTTCCATTTCAAGCTCCCACCCCCCTCAACTGATAATTTGGGGTTTGATTAAAAAGTATGAGAGTGAGGGAAATCTCAGCCTGCCTCAAAAAGAAAGGGAGCAGGAACTCATGTAGGGACTGCTCCCAAATGGGTCAGCTTTGGCTTTTCTGCAAAAATTTTGCAAAAAATAGTTTAAGAAGTTGTGTAAGAGTAATCTCCTTGCAGCCAACTCTGAAGGCAATAAACTAAAACAGGATCTGTTCTCTCAGACAACTAATACACACTGAGCTTCCACTTAAGTCATTGGAAAGAGCTACACACAATTCATACATTATGGATACACTGGGAAACTCAAGGCATTGAGTTTCCAGGGTTCTAGAAGATGAACCCATTCCTAGCAAACAAATGACATTCCCACTAAGGATATTCTATGATTCCATTGCTTTATTTAGCAGATATGGATCTAATGGCCATGAGAAAAGCAACAGTGAGAAGGGAAGGTTGCAATATCTTTAACCCTCTAAAGACTCCAGGCAAGAAAAAGCACAACCTTGACCCACAGCATGGCTGAGGCCAGGCAGATTCCCAGTCCAGCTGGGAAGAGCTAAATGTTTTGCCTTTACTTTGGATGAAATTTGCTGAGAAAAATCTTCCAGAAATCTTTAAAATGAGAAATAGGTATTTAAAATATTAAGATATCGCTCCCTTCCAGCCAAAGCCCACAAAAAACCCCCCACAACTACATTTCATTCACAGTCTCCTTCCTGAGACTGCAACAGCTGCTAAAATTAGGAGTTGTAGCTCCAAAATCCACAAAGAAGTTAAGATCTCGGTCATAAGCTTCCCAACCCATTATCACCCATTGTGTGATAAACATCTTCCTAAGTAGGCACTCTCCTCTACCCTCAAGCACCTTCTTTAATTGTGTCTTCAGCTAAAAGCAAATCATCCTGCCTCTTAATATCAGGTTTGATTAAGTTAATCTTGATGCGATATCATGAAATAATATTTACTGCTCTCCAATAATTTATGTAAATAGCTTCCCCTTTCACCCCAGCCGTACGGGATGACAGGTGATTCAGTGCTGCTGCTCCATGCTCACATCTGTGGCCAAGGCAGGCGCTTCTGCAGGGCTCCTGATGGATCGAGCCAGCGTGGTAGCAAAACATATGGTCCATCATGAGGACAAAGCCTACCTTCCTCTTTGGCCTCAAAACCCCCAAGCTGCTCCAGGACTGAACAACAGAATGCTTTCAAATTTTTTTCCCCCCAGCAAGTCTTTAAGCAGGTATTATTATCATATTTAATGTTGTATTTCGCTGCTCCGTAAGGAAAGCCCATCACACACACCAATATCCAGCTACCACGAGTAGTTTCCAACAGGCTGAGACATCGCTCCTTGCTGACTTGAGCTCAAACCAAGCTCACACCACATTCACCACCACAGCTCCTCACAGATTTAAGAGGAGCCTGAAGTCAGTGCAGACAGCTGAGATAAGGAGGGAGATAAGAAGAACCGCACACACAAGTAAATAGCCACCTGCAATCACGGGTGACTCGCCAGTGAGGAAGTCCAAGCCAAATGCAAACTACTCAAGGCCTCAGACAGGAGATATGGTACAGCAAAAGGAGCTGGCCCCAAACCCACTCTTGGAAGTTGAGGTCTCCAGGGATGCGCAGCCCCACCACGGCAGAGCACATGCGAAACTTTAAACAAGCTTTAGTAATCCCTGCACTCAGAGTGTGCCTTGGCTTTCAGAAAATGTGTCCCTTGGAGACCCCCATGTAAGTAGAAGCCCCTCCACCCACACTGAGGGCTTGTGTGGGGTCATGATGACCCCATGAACAGACAGACAGGGACCAGAGAGAAAAAGCAGAACAAGGGGTGTTAAAGCAGCAGTGAAAGGTCACTTCTGAGGTGGAAGACTATGACACTTCTCAGGCTGTATTTGAGCTGCATTTACTATCCCACATAATTTCCAGCCCTCTCCCTTCCATGGGAACATCCCCTGCAGCACCAATCTCCCCATCTCCACAGCTCCCAGTGCAGAGCCCAACTTTGCATGATTTTGAATAACATTTCAAATATCATCAAACCAGTGAGAACCACGAACGCTTCCACCTGATCACAACTCTGAATATGCACTAGACTTTTTTTTTTTTTTTTTGAGCTGCATTTTCTGGGCATGCATTTACAAGACAGGGCACTTTGGAGCAGGCACCTATTGACTGGTGGGAGGGTTAGGAAATAAGCCAAAGGGATAGTAGTGTGTTTTTATTTCTCTTGCTTCATCTACTATAGCTCATGTCCTTTGATTCCCTCTTTAGAGAGTGTTTAAGGCTTGTATAACATTGCTAAAAACCCCAGATCCTTTCTGCACATAAAACACTAGGCAGCTGCTGGAAAGGCACTTTTCCTCCTATTACCCCACTCCTTGTGGAAAACGCTTCCACGGCTGCTTGTAACTAAGAATTCCAATTAGTGTCCAGCACAGTGATGATGCCTGTGATCGTGAGGAAGAAAGTGAGAGGGGACAGCTGTCCCCTAGAAACTCGATGGAGATTACCCACTCATTAGTACCAGACCATCGAAACAGCCACCAGATGGTAACAACTTCCAGTCAATAATGTGACATGTTTTGCAATCACCAAATCCCTCTGCAAAAACAGGGCAGGACAAATCTTATCGCCTGAGCACTTGGGCAAACTGGTGGAAAGAGCTGGAGAAGCTTGGCAGCAGCTCCAGGCAGGGTTTGTCCACACTTGCTCAGCCCGGCAGCGATGGGAGGGAGTCGGGCAAGCATGAGTGGAGCTCTATGGGATTTGGGATGTTCAGACTTCAGGGAGGACCATGGAGCAATTCTCAGTCCTCCCCTCTCACGCTCTGCTTTTCCTCCACACCAGCAGGAGCTTAATGACAATTTCTGTGTCTTGAAGACTGTTCTCAGGCCCATGGCTGGATTTTGGTCATTTCACAATAAATCCAGAGCATCCTTCAACTTCAGCAACTTCCACTGCACACCAGTCCAGCCCTAGCCAAGAAACTGTACATTAGGAATTCCAGCTGTAGGAAAGAGCTGGACTAGGAAAGGCAACATCCAGCGCGGGCAGAGGTTTGCAGTAAAACATGGTGATCTGTCTTACTCCCAGCTCCAGAGTGTTTCTCATCATTGTGAATTTCTCTCAGGCCAGCTGCTTTAAAGTGGATATCCTCCCTTCCTGGTGATCACAAATAAATTAAAGTGGATCACCTGGAAATTAATTGTTCAGAGCAAGGGTTGTCTCCATGAAAAGTCCAGTAATACTGAAACACCATTTAAACAGCACTTGAAAATAAACAGAAGAGAAAGTTTAGAAAGACACTTGTGTCACATTTTGTTGGGTATGGGGTTGTTATTATCTCCCCCCCCTTTTTTTTGTCTAGGGCTAAATTCTGACTTTCTGCATCTCACCCACACATTTTTGCAGGTTCTGACTTCTGATTTTATCACACTCTGTCCTTTCAGAGCTGGAGCAATGCCCAGTAAGGCCAACAGAAAGATTTTCCTCAACTTCATGGGTTTTTTTTTACTTCAGTGGACAATCTATACAGAGAGCTACTGTCACAAGGCACACCTATGAGAAGGCTCCCAACAGACCTTCAGGTCCACCCAAAAAGACCTCTTGGAGACAGGCAACCATCCACTCCAAAAGGGGTTGTCCCAAACTGAGCTGTGGGGACATCAAGCTCAGAATAGCACTGGGGTGAATGCCAGATGTCCTCCTAGGTCTCAGCTCTGGAACTCAAGCAATGTCTTCTACCATACACAAAGCAATCTCTGATAATTTCTACCTGCCAAGATACAGGGAGAGGCTCCTTGCACTGCCTAGGAAAACGGGAGCTGCCCTTGAGGCGTAAAGCACTCCTAAAATAACAAAATATCTAAACTGCTCCTGCAAAAAGTACCTAAGAGCAGAGACAATCCACGGAGAGCAGATAAAACTTTGCACAGAGAGAGCCTTGAAATCACCAAATCCATGGAGATACTGCAAAGAACATGAACCCATGAGGGAGTAGGGTCTCAGACTCGACTGACCCCTTCCTACCTGTACCTGGCTTTTAGCTTCACCCTTCATAGCCAAAGCTTTGGGCCACTAAAGCTCAGGCTGCATTTTGGGTCGCAGAGCCAGCTCAAGGGAGGTCTAATCCCAGCTCCTCGGAGCGCAGCAGGGAGCCCCTCGGCTCTCCCTTGCGACACGAGCAGAGTTGCACCACTCAAGACCCCTGACACAGCATGTGTGCCAAACCTTCTTCCAGCAGCACCTCAAGGTAAGAAAAAAGGCTCAGGTGCCCATCCCAGGCACAGAGAGGTTGTGTGGTTTAGTGCGCAGCAAGGGCGCACACATCTGACTCGGCGCTGCTGTGACAGTGCAAGTCCAGCTGCTGGAGGCAGAATCTGCATAGGCAAAGAAAACCCAGGGCAGGGTCAGGGAACAGCCCTGGGGAAGCCCGGGCCATGCAGGCAGGGCTGGGATCTTGCTCCATAACTCCAGCTGCGGGTACCTCTGCATCCATTGCGACACTTGGCAGCGCTGCCAACGTGGCCCCGTGAAGCCTCGCACCTCCCGACTTTCGCACAGCAAACGATTGCTCGGCAAGCCATAATAAACCTCCCGAAAAAGCCACGGAGCTGCACAAAAGCCTTCTCCTAACAGATGATTCGCACCAGCCCTGCAGTCTCAGCAAGTGATACAGTGCCATAAAACCCATTCTCATGCTATTACAAAACTCCTCACCAACACCCGCCGCTGCCCTGCTCGGGTTTTATTTGCACCTTACCCGAACAAGGAGGGTACAGTTCCAGTTGCACAAAATGCAAACGGGGAGCCCTGGGCCATTTTGCCACCCACGCAGGTAATTACACCTTTGACAGCCAGCAAAGGGCTGGGTGTAGAGGATCCAGGCCCTCCCATGGCTCACAGAGACACGAAGACCGGGAGGCACATCCCACCAGCACCCTGTATCATGAGCTGGGTGAGACACGAGTTAATTTTTACAGATTGGGTGTTCATGAGTCTTAAAGGAATTCCCTGGGTTTTCTCCCCGACTCTGAAGCTCACACACACAGGGATTGTGCTTTTTTTGCATAGGTTACGCTGAAGTAAAGTTGGCACATGAAGTTTTCAAGCCTGCGTTATCAAAGAGCTGAATGTCAGGGGGGTCAGAACTAGATGGTCTTTAAGGTCCTTTCCAGTCCAAACCATTCCATTGTTCTGTGAAAGCTGTTTCAGTGAGAACCCTTCAGACAGTTATAACCAGGTTCTGTGATCTAACCATTCACCAAATTCCTCTTCACTCCCCAAGATGGACTTCTTCCTTTCTCAACCCTACTAGGTTTAAAGGCAAAAGCAGTGCCTGGCATAGAGAAAGAAAAATAAGCATTGGCCTGCTACAAACCTAAATTTATGGCACTTCTAGGGTCTGGTTTCAGTGAGCAGTTCCCTTTCACTCAAGTCCTCCTTCTCCAAATCATTGCTCTCCCAATCATTAACTCAATCTCTGAAAAATTAGGCTTTGTGTTTTCTGTACAGAAATCTCATTCTGAAGAAAGGCCAGCATGCCTGCACAATTTTCTTGTACTGTGAATGTGGTGGGCACAGAAGAATTAAGAAAAATATAAACCTTCTAAATAAAGAAGAGCCTACTTGATTAGCTGCTAATTGAGAGCTACATGGCTCTTACTAATGAAAATTTATTTCTAATAACATGGGGGATACAGGCACACAGAAGCCCTTGTCAGCTTAGTCTTTTTTTTTTTTTTTAATAGTAGTGCAGTTGCATTCCACATACATTAATGTTATACCCAAGGAAGGGAAAAGACAAGATGAAGCTATCCAGAGCTTTTGTCTTGGCTCCTTGCCATGACATCCTGAGGTTGATGTGTGCTTGCTGCCACTGGGCTTGTCCTCTCTGGCAGAGGCTTGGGGAGTGGTGGGAAGAGATGATAGGAGAAGACAGTGTTGGCCACCCTAAGTCTGTAATTGACTGACACAGCCACTTAGAGAGTGTTACTGCTCAAAGGGGAGTGTTCACAGCAAATTGGGTTACTTGGAGTAACCCAAACCACAGGTTTAGGTTCACCATTAAGATTTCCCTGTCCTTCTGGCCCCCAGTGAGCTGAAGCTCCAGCAGACAGGTGCTCCAACCCAAGGGGCTGTCCCATGCCACAGACACCCAAACTCTCAAGGTTTGGTACAGCAGGAAAATTTGCCAGACAGACCTGCTGGAACCCAGCATCACCCATAACCATCAGCAGGGGTGGCTGCTGTGGGTTCCCCCCTAAAACCCCAGGCTTTACCCTCTGATACACCCTCACTGCCCCATGACTCCAGATATGTTGTCTAATACAAGACATTTTGGCTGACAGTTCTCAGTTGACCATGCAGTTATTTCCTAGAGTAGTAGGTCATCATCTTAATTTCTAGGAAAAATCCTAAGAAACAGTGAGGGGGAAGAAGGCCATGGTCTTATAGGCCTCAGTGGGACATTTCCCAGCATGTTTCTACTCCTAGAGTTGGTGCCCCACAAAGACAAGACAGGCCAAATACTTGAAGGTCCTCAGCTTTATACTTGATATATATTTATTCCCAATCCACCAGGAAAAGGGACTTTTCCTGGGCTGGAAATAGGCACCACCATCTTTACCAAAACCATTTCCATGGACTTGTACAAGCAGGCTCCCAGCACTGAAGGCAACAGGTCCCCATCACAAACTACCTCTGAAGTACTGAAGTCAAAGAAAGTTTTACCATTATCAAGCAATTTTTAAGCTTCTCTGCATGAGTTACTACTCAAATAACATGGGCCTATATGGGGCAAAATTCAGGGGTTTTACTGGTTGTCTAGAAACAGGCATTCATGTACTAAGTTTCACCATCTAATATGCAGCTTATCTCTTCAAATTTAGGATTTACCTCAAGTGAGATCAACACTCAAAATATTATTTCAACATATAGGTGTGCATGATCCAGTTTCAGCAGAGGGCTTGAAATACCAGACCTACCCATATTTTGCATGTGTTAAAAATAATCTACAATAAGCATAAATCTGATGGACTGAATTCAGATTTCAATGTGAAGTTTTATGAGGTTGTTACTAAAAAAAAAAAAATCTCTGAAGAAAACTCTCTTGGGGTAATTCCCCCAGCTCAGCACAGCACCAAGAAAAAGTAATTCATCCCAATAGGAGCTGGGACCCAGCCACAACATCTTGAAACAGATCCAGATCTGTCCCCCCCTCTTCTTGGGGGGTGAAAAGACAGAGGGTTTCGCTCTGACCCAGCAGAGAAGAGGGGCAGAGGTAGCTCAGATGTGGGGTTGCATCTCAGTCCCTGTGAGAAGGTTGAGCTGTTTGTGCAGGGAGTGCTGGTCCTCAACCACAGCTGAGCTGCCACGTGGACCTCTGTGTGCACGCTCACACCACACATTAAAACACAAAAGTAACACTTTCTCAGACCTCTGGATATTTTACTTCATCTCAGTATCACTTACAGCCACCATAAATCAAGCAGTCTGCCCCCTCTCCTGCCCTAATGTTTTATAAACTGCAGAAAGTTGGAGTATTTTTTGGCCCAGCAGCCTACATATCCCATAATAAATGCCTCTCCTAATGTTGCTTTATTTTATCAATATTGCCAGACTTCTTAATGGGACTCTAAGCTCCTGACTAACAAAATATATTGTCTGTCATATTCTGTATTTACTTTTCCTGCAAAGAACAATGATGCTCTATCAGCACCAGGGCAGGGTAACGGAGGTCAGAGCCCCTTAATTGGAAAAACACATGGTCTGACCAGTCAGTCCCAGACCCCGATGGGTAACCAGCACCCCACTCACAGCCACCCTTTTTGGGGCTGGGACATACCCCTGCAAGAGGGGCTCAGGCAGGTGGTGCCCTGTTTCTCCCAGGTGGGAAACAACACCCAAAGGATATTTTACAGTGCGTCACGGATGAGTTTTGGGGGAAGGCAAAAAAAACCCTCCAGCCAGGGTAGCACAAGGTTGGCTTGCCTTCAGGAAACGCCTGGTTGTATGCAGCAGCTGTGGTGCGAGTAGTACAACAAATTCACTTACTGAATGACAACAGCTTTATTGGCAAGCCAATTCAATTAAAGCCACTGCAACCAACAAAGTCGCAGGCAGCGCTCGCCGCATAACGAATATGGAATCATGCCTATGTTTCCCCAAGTGCCCTCAGCCCTCCCTGTCCCTCTGCATGAGAGGGAAAGGGATGAATGAATTAGGCTCAGATGATGGTAATTAATGGCTTGGCTGTCAGAGAGGCATTTTGTCGGCCCAGTGGTTGAAAGCTCCGTATTAGAGATAAAGTCCCAGCACTGCTCAGACAGGGCAGCCCTCCTGCCAGCACGGTGGGGCAGTGCTGGGCGGCATTGATCAGCCTTGCCTGCTATTGATAGGTAAATAATATGTTCATTTTTCATCTTCACAAAACACGTCCTTCGGGCTACGGTTACGGGAGTTCTGACATGAGCTTATTAAGAAAAAAGTATCCTTAACGCTGGGCTAAACACAAAACAAATATTCTTATAAAATATACATAAGAATTCATTTTAGTCTTCAGTAATATAGACAAAACCTGGAATTTTTTTTCTTAACACTAAAACTTTGCTTTCCAAAGCAACATTTGAGACCTCTCCTGCACATGCATGCATGAGCTGATATGATTTTCCACCATCACTGAAATTACCCAGGTTTCATTTTTTTCTGAACCATGACAAATATTTAAGTGGTGCTGCCCAGCTAAAATGTCAGGGGTACCGCTTTCCCCAAAATTTCGGTAAGGGAAGAAAATGAATCTTAAGTCTCAAAATAATTTTGCAAAGCTTCTTTCATTAACTCATTTATGAATAAGCTTGGGGAAAAAAAAGAAAAAAAAGAGGGTACTGAAAGCTTCTGGGCAAACCCCTTGAAGCCACAGAGAGTTTTGGTAACACGGCAGCAGGGTCAGAGCAGACCAGCACCCAACCCTGCACATCCATGGGCACATGTCCCACCTACAGGAAGACCAGCTTTGCTCCTGGCTGGTGGTACACACCTCCACCCCTTCTTACACCCCCCTTGCTACAAGTAGCAACCAGGCCTCATTAATTCTAATTTTTCTTTCCATGGAAAGAAGAAACCCTACACAGATGTCTTCCTGCTCTCTCTCCCTCCTCATCACTTCCAAAAACCCAAAACTAGCTTGACAGCCCCAAACCCCACATCCCTTTTTAACCTGGAGCAGAGGTAAATTGAATTCAAAGCAGTGACCAGGAAGCAGAGGGTGTTCTGGGCATTTCCTCTAGTTTTTTGTTATGAAGTTGTTATGAAATAAACTCTCCTCTTTTCAGAGCACACCAATGTAATTGCCTGACTGCTTCCCATGTCAAAGTGACCAATACTTTCTGTGCCTCTGGGAATGTAAAACTGAAGAAAACATCACTCATTTGGACATTCATTATGTGACTCGTTATTGTACATTAAACATTTGTATCCTTAAAATAATGGCCTCGCTATTACCAGCCACAAGATTCCCACTTCTCCCTTTAGCTCAAAGAGGAGGGCGTCACTGCAGCTCCAGAGGGGTGACACCCAACACTTAGGGACCATCCCTCTAAGTGGAAAACATCCCTGCTTTGTGCTGCAGAAAAAGAGATGCCTTTTCATTTCCAGACAGCATTTCGATATTCATTAAGCAGTGGCCTAATGGCACAATCCTTAATCGCTCAAACAAGGACTGATGAGTGCGGCTCCAGGTCTGCAGGAGTCAAGGGTGATGTTTTAATGGATAAGCCTTTATCTTGCCATCCCGGCTGCTGGAGTTCCTCAGAAGCTCAAGCCTGGTGCCCTGGGCCACAGATGGGAGGGCACAAGAAGGAGTAGCCAAAATAACTTCTAGATTCCCTCCTATTCCTCCAAGGTAACACCACCAGCTTCACCCAGAGCAGCCACTGGCCACAGCAGGAGCACAATGGCTGAATCCAGGCTGGGTGGATAGCGGGATGGACACCTAACAGTGCGCAGCCACGCTGGCCTGGCCAATGACTCATTCCCTCAGAGAGGCAGTCCCGAAACAAGTTTGCATTTGGCCACAGCCACCACCAGGCATTTTCAAACCAGTCCGGCCAGTTGTGGCGTGAGTTTGCCAAGAAATGCATAAAGCTGACCTTTGCTCCCCTTCAGAGGGGAGGAGGGTGGTTTGTGAGGGAGATAGAACAGGACTGTGGTTCCTTCAAGTACAAGGTGATATAACCCCACCAAAGGACAGGGAGAGCCATGAAGCCTGGAGACAGATCCTTGTGTCCCGAGAAACCTGGGTTGAGCTCTGCACCACGCAAACAGTCACAGGCAGCACCAGCTGTGGGCATCCCCCAGCTCCAAACCCTCCTGGCCCATCCTGTGTAGGGAGGCCATTTCAACAGCAAAGTCCAGCAATTTGACACAGCCTGGTCTTCAGTCACCACATTTGCTTCTGCAACTTCCCTGCTACTTCCCCAAGGCAAAGAGGAATTAACCCATGGTGTCATCCCTGACTCACCAGCGAGGGAAACACCAGGCACGGCACAAAGCTTCACATCAGAGAGGATGAGCATTCCCTCCCTCTCAGCACCTACAAGAGACACTGATGTCTCCAAGCAATGTAGTTTGGCGATTTTTTTTTTAGTTTATCAATACTTAGGGACCACTAATGAACCTCAAACTCCCAAGGTAAACCTGCCAGAAACTTAAAATGTTCTGCCCACAGTAGCATTAAGGTACAGCCTTTCCCAAAAACAGGAATTTCAGGTACAGAGAAGAAAATAAAAGTATTTCTGCCCAGAAAAACAGAGCAACACATCTTCCCACAATGACTAGCCCAGCACAGAGCATGCCTGCAGCTCTGGAGATGCCTTCAAAACAGCACTGCACAGCCATGCACACCCAGAGTATTTCTCTTGCCCAGATCAAGGGCTCAGCTGAGCCCTCAGTGCCAGTGAGCAGAGAGGCTTTCCAAAATCCTAATACATAGCCCACACTAAGCTTTCCCCTCTGGCAAATATGGGAGAAGGACTGTGATATCACAGATAGAGCAGATACCATCCCATGGGCACAGGAAGATCCTCAAGAGAGAACACCTATCTGCAAAGAGCTGGAATCTCAGAGACAGGAGTGCTTTAAAGAGCAGCAGGTATGGAACCACTCACCTGCCCCGTGGAGAGCAGCTCCCTGCTGAACCTCCTGTCCTTCCCATCGGGAAAAATCCACAGTGGTCACGTAGATGGAGGTGCCCCCTGAGGCTCAGCATAGTGCACAAGGGAAGTTCAACTGGAAGCGCCTCACAAAAGTCTCCATCCTCTGTAAGCTCGTCCTCTCTTTGCTCCCAAAGCAGCACAGCTTTGCTTCCCTACATCCAGAGCTTGCTGGATACTCACAGTAAGCTGGCACTTCTAAGCACCAACCTTGCACAACCCCAGGGGGAGTTTGAGCCCAAAAACGTCCTTTTCTGAGCCAGACAAATTGCAAATGCAGACCACAGGCAGCACCTCTCAGGCACAGGCCGAGGAGCAGAGCCAGCTGAGGCACAAGCAGTAGGCCACACCGGGCAGAGCAGACGGGGGTGAGCCCCCAGCTGGTCCCAGCACCTCAAACAGTGCAGGGAATCCCAGAACATCCAGAAAGCATCAAGGCAAACCCCCAAAAGCTGCTGTTAGCTGTACCTTTCGGAGCTGCAAGAGACGCTGAGGACACGCAGACAGCACCAAGAGAAAGCCCAAGACTTGTTGTTAACCGTGGCTTTATGAGGGGCTCCTAATCAGCGTAAGGAGGAGCACCTGGAGAAGGGGCGGTGCCCCACCTGAGGGCAATTAGTGAGGGCAGCACGGCCACAGCTGACGGGCATGAGCAGCCCTGGCCAAGCAGGGCAGCCCTCAACGCTCTCTGAGCACACAGGGTGATTAGTGGAACAGGTGTCTGAATACTAAAGGATGTAGCCTTGTCTCTTGCACCCTCTCCGTCTCTGTCCCCAGCTCTCAGCTGTTCCTACCCAGGCCCCTTGGGTGGCTCCTGGCTCGTCCCTGGAGTTGTGAGAGGAGCCTGTGACCTGCAGCCAGCTCTGCCCTCACAGGTCAGCCCTTATGGGACAGTGAAGTCCCAGCGAGTGCTGGTATCACCCTTGGCTCATCCCCCATCACTGAGCAGCTGCAGCCTCACTGATATTCTCCTAATGGAGACAGCACTGTCCACAAATTTCCCAGTTAAAATCATCCAGTTATGTTCTGGGGACACGAACTCTCTTTTTCCTGCTTAAGGTGACTGTATCATCAGCACGCCAGTCCTGGTCTTCATACCCAGTAGAAATTCTTGCAGAAAAGCTTTGCAGAGCACAGACTTGGGTTGAGCAGTAGGGAGGACAGACTCCTTCAATCCAGAATTTACAGAGATCCCCAGCAATTAATTTTTTTGAACCATCAGCACTGGTTTTTCAAATAGATGGGGAGCTGTGATGTGCTAGGAGCTCCCCGGAGTCCCGAGGTGCAGCACTGCATGCCGAGCATCGCCGCCCTGCCTCTTGTGCAACCACCAGGTTTCAATAGCACAGAATTTCGGTGGAAGGTCACCAAGAAGCCCTCGGTGCTCACCTCTAATTGAAAGAGAGCTGTCCCGACCTCACTTAAGGGAAAGGGGACATCCCACACTGGCTTGGGAGACCTTTTCTTCATCCTCCCTGCCCGTGGGTTTCTCCCCATGGCCCTGTGCAGCCCATGGGCCCAGCACCTAACTATAAATAATAATGTAAACAAAATATATATATGTAAATAATATAAACATTATAAGTATATTATTAAGAACAATAATATGACTATATTATAAATAATAATATAAACTAAACATCCTCTCTTCTTCTAAAAAGAAATACACAATCTACACTTGCTTTAATCAGAGTTTAAAGGCACTTGGGACTCTGAAATTATAGACGGTATTAAAAGAAGCATTGCCAAACTAAAACTCTCAATCCTTTTAGCAACCCTGAAAAGAGATGGGGGAAAAAAACCATGCTGAGGGAAAGGTAATGTTTTCCACCAAACTGCCAAATTATCCCTCAACAGAAAGCCTTAAACAACGCTGGTCAGGAGGGAGCAGCTCACCACGTCAGCTGCTCCACTCCCTGGATTTGGCAGGGGCTGCTTTCCGAGAGCCCGATGGTTAACCACGGCAGGCTGAGCATCCACAGAGCACAGCCAAAATATGCCAGTCATTAACTACAGGTTAATCATATTTACTGCAGCTCTGTTGTTCCAAGATTCTCAGACAAAGGCTAAATTCAAGAAAACTTAAAAAGGAACAGATCTTCGGAGCTGATTTATTGTTAATGCAATTAGGATGAGGGAGAGAATCTAATTACCAAGGACTCTCACTTCTTCCCCCCCACAAGCTGATTTAAAGAATAAGGTCCCAGTGTAGTAACTACTTTCTGGTTTACTTTACTTCTTAGCACAGGAGTTGTTGAAACAGCTTCAGTGTTTTCTCAGCTGCATTTTTATGTCAATACTAAAGAAGAGATGAGACAATTCGGACATGTCAGAGGAGAGGAAAGAGGTGTAAAAAATAAAGGCACTAGCTTGAAAAAAACCATCCCCAAAATGTTTCAGAGGAGTTAAAAATGCACCTGAGGCTGCAGTGTGGTGGAGAAGAGGCCAGAAGAACAGGTCATGCATGTGGCTGCCCCCCCACTTCCCAGAAACACACACAGGAAAGCACTGCTGGAGTGCCAGGATGGTTTGCCCTCGGGCCTATCCCATGCAGATAAGTAATCCTGATGGGAGCCAGTAGCACAAACCCTTGTGGTTAGCCCGGCTTGGTGGCACGAGGTCTTTAATCTGCAGCAGGGGGGTACGAGGAGGGGCAGTGGGCAGTGGGCAGTGGCCAGGCTGCAAGCCCAGCACTGACAGGCTGGAGCGGAGGCAATTAAAGCACATTAAATAATAATAGTAACACAAATGCAAGGCAGCTGCTGAGCTGCACACCCTCCCAGCCACCCCAAACTCCTGCAGCGAGCACCTCGACCATCCATTGCAAAAACTCCTGCAATTCCGAGAGATACGGTGTGTGCATCTTTAATTACTGCTTATTATTTATCTCTTCACAGGCTTGGACTCCAGTTCTTGAAAGACTTCCCTGTGTGTTACAGAGATACTCTCATGCTGGTATTTTTATGATTCCGAGTGTGGCAATGAGTATGTGAAAGTGTGAGTTCACTCCCATCCCTTACGTAGCCCATGAGGAGGGAGGAAAAGGGGGTGCATTGGTGCGTTGACCTCCTTGGAGAGTGGTTGTGAGGGGTGGGTGGGGAGAAGAAGAGGAAAGATGCTGAGCAGAGGGCCAGGGTGGGATGCAGACGATGGATAAACGTGCATCTCCAGCAGCCCAAACTCTTCTTTGCTCATCTGTCGGACAAAGGCAGGGCAGGAGAGCTTGACACTGCTTGCAACAAAACAAAACAGATAAAAACTGCAAATATGCAACACAACACCTTAAAAGCATTCCCACAGCCCTTTGCCAATCCACCTAAATCCTGACCTTGAAGAAAACACCCCACCTTGTCCCTGGCTCCGGCAAGTCGTGCCAAAACCTGCCAAGCAGTGTGGGGAGAAGGGCCCCAGCCACAGGGGCTCCCGATGGGAGGAGCAGCACATCCCAGCTGGAGCCATCGGCAAAGATCATCCCCTTCCTGTCTGTGCCTCCCTGGCCAAGGAGGACTCACCTCTGCTTTCTCACTGCAGTGCAAGAAGCAACGTTAAAATTAAAAAAAAACAGTAGGATCAAGTATTTCCAGGATTCCCGCTGATTTTGAGGCTGCTCGCTGATTTTGAGGCTTCCTCAGTGCAACTCAGAGAGGGGTTCACTTGCTTCTTTTAGAGAAGAAGAATATAGGGATGCATGAAAGGAGAACTGAGCAGGCCCTGGTCTGCAGACATCTCTGCTGCTCCAGCCCCAGGGCCGGGGGTTACCGGGGCAGGTGAAAAGTCAGAGCTTGCCTCATGCTCACGGTAAGGTGTGAGGGAGGTATGAAGCACCTCTGGAAAGACATCTGGCACCAAGCAGGACCTCTGCCACAGTCTTTAAACAAAACCAAACCAACAAACCAAACAAAAAACATACCTGGAAAGATTCTCACCTCGGCTGGATGTAGCCAGGAGCCCTCAGCCAGCTGATCCACTGCAGGCAGCACAGGAATGAGAGGGAGCACCTGTAACCGGGTATGAGGCAGCCATTTGTGTTGCTGCAAACCAATAATTCCATGTTTCCCAGCTCCTTATCCCCAACCACAGCACACACAGCGAGTACTCCCCAGCTTCATCCAGCCCCACAGCACCTCCAGGGAGCTGCAGTCCAGCCACACCAGGAGCCATATCTGGAGGGATGGAGAGCCAGATACTGGGCATCACTCCATCCTGGATAAACCCTCCCTTCAGCCTTTCCAGAGCATTCCCAGTGATGGAGAATCCCAGCTCCTGGGAGAGGCCAACTCTCCACTGGTGCTGATCCCTGGGCCTTTCTGGTGGTGCAAGGGGTGTGAGACACAAACACACCACCTGCTCCCAAAAGCTAAAGGTTTTCCAGGGACAAAACACAAGCACAAGCACAAAGGGACACAGGGCTTTTTGGTTGGGTTTTTTAATTTTTTTTCCTAAAGCAAGGTGCTGTGTGATATGAAACGCTCTTCCCAAGGGCTGCTAGAGCCACGCACGGGCGCAGACCTGCACTTAATCTCCCGGGGAGCTTTTACAATCCCTTTCCCAACTCGTTCACCAGCTTTGTTTTCCTACACGTCGCCCCTTATCTGCGCCTGGCTGCCGGAGAGCGACTCCGGGATGCAGAAACACGGCTGTTCCTCTCCGCTCCGTAATTGCCAACCGCAGGGAAGGACATCCTTCCCCATTTCACAGCCCCGGAGCTGCGTAACCACAACCGCCTTCCCGGCGGCGATAGCGGCCGGCGGGAGCTGCGGGAGCGGGAGGATTTCCCCCGTGCAGATGTTCATCCCCGCCGCCCACGCCGTGGTTTCGCGGGGACAGCCTGGGGGACCTGATAAAGCAGCCGGGTCCGAAGGATTTATGAGGCTCCTGCTCCTAAGTCGACGAGGAAGGGGAGGTTTAGGGGGTACGAGGCGAGCTGGAAATGGCGTGGAAAAGTTATCGCTGGGGTTTGTCCACGGGCTTCATATTGCTGGGATATTTATCCTTGAACTTCCCACAAAGTTCTCTTTGGAAATGACATGTGAAAGTCTCATCACTGCACAGCCAGGTGATTTTTTTTTTTTTGGCCACGTGATGCTCCAGGTGCTCCTATGCAGATTCAGGAGGAGATGGGGGAGAAACACTACTAAAACACCTCTTTTTATAGATCTGTGGATCAGGGTATGGCCTGCTCTGTCAGAAAAGGTTGGTCTGTTGTTGTTTTTTGGGGGTTTTTAATGGGTGTTTAATACTCTGTGCAACAAGTGCTGAGCCCCCTCAGTGTGCCCGGCCAGCAAAGCCCCATAAATATTCCCAGGCTAACTAACCCATGGCCCCATACAGCTGCCCAGATGGACCACTAGCCCTGTTAGCTGCTGGATTTATGATTCTTAAACAAAATAAAAGGGTACACAAGGATTTATTTTCTGTTTTTAAAAAAAGGTTCCCTCAAAGCCAGGAGTCTTTTACTCAGGGCCCAGCCAGGCCAGTGCCTGACACAAGCATTACCCACCACTGTTTTATGGTCTTTGCTGGCTGGGGGCACCCACGCTGCTTTAAGAAGCGCAATATTCCTTGTAAACGGTGGTTTGGAAACAAGTACTTGATTGTCAGAAAGAGGATAAGGAGGCAGCCTTGGGATGAGAAACAAGTTTCAAAGCATGGCTGAGAGACCCTGTCCAAGCTCAGCCTTTGGGGTGCAGCTGGAGACCAGGGTTTTCCTCAACAGATTAAAAACGCTGTTATTTCATGCCCTGAGTTCCAGGCAGCAGCTGAGGTGAGGGAACAGAGCCTGACCCCAAAGCCAAGCTGCAGAGCCCCCATCCCATCCCCCTTTCATGCCCACAATTGGAGAGATGCTCTCCAATGCCACAAAATAAATAAAATCCCCGGGTTTCAAATGAACGTATTTACCTGGTCTCGCTGTTTTACTCAGCCCGTGACCTCTGCACATTATACAGGAGAGCAGTACAATGCCCCTCTGAAAAGCAATCTTCCAGGGTAGAGCTTTTTGTTTTATTTTCTACATTTGAAAAGACAATGCCAGGCTCCGGATGGCTCCGGTTTGCAGGCGGCGGAACCGACCCTTTTGTCTTTAAGGATGTGAAACGAGGGTACCACATTTTCTGTGCTTTTTTGAACAAGTCCTGACCTTTCAACCCTAAAGCTGGATGGAGAGTGGGCCTGGCATTCGGAGGCTCTTGTTTTCATTTGTCCCAGCTGTCCCCACCTTTCACGTCAAGTCCTTCTCCTGGCTCGAGAGTTTAACCTCCAGCATGTGACAAACAGCAAGGACAGAGCCAAGGGCAGTGATTACACCATCTTCCAACTTCAGAGGGGAGGGAAAAATAAAATAACTTAAAAAGGCTCCAGGAAACAAGAAATGGCCAGGAAAACCAAACTCAGCAGATAAGGTTAAGCCTCAAATCACTCCCATTGTGAAGAAGTGCCACAAGCAAAGCACCCAAAAGTCTCGTGATCCCTTTGCCACTGAATGTTTTCTGTGACCAACATCAAGGCAGCCCAGAAGGAGATGCAACACAGAGGGCAGGGAGCGGGTTGTCCAGAAAATCCCAAACACAACACAGATGGGACATCAACCCAGTGCTTGTCCTCGACCCACAGGGCACCAGTGTCAGAGCTGAGATGCACAGGGACCCCGCCAGCTGCTCTGGAGATGAAACACTTAAAACACACCCCAGGGCAGGGTCTGACCCTGTTTTACACCACTGAAACCCCACTGCAATGCTGCTGGGTTTAACCACGGGCTCCCCATCCGAACCCAGTGTGAACATATCCTCTCCTGCCCCCCATCAGCTCCAGCTCCTTCCTCCCACACCCAAACCACCGCTCAGCATCCTCAACTCTGCCTTCAGCAGCTCCTTCATGGCCTGACTTAGTTTCTTCTTTTTTATTTTAAGTACACAGCACAAAAAACCACACACAGGCCAACTTCAGAGATATTCCCACTAGAAAAATTAAATACTCATAATGCTTTTTTAAAGTGAATTGGGCCCCTTAATTTGCATCTTATAATAAGGATGTTATCGTACTGGTTTATGGCTCAGCTCTTTAGTTTCTATCTCTCAGGGGCTAGATTTCCCCTCATGAGTTCAATAGATGTCTGTGAACTAATGTAATTTTTTAAAAGGCTTTTCTTCTGTATTAACATTACAACCTTTATGAGTTAAAGGTTTTCCTTGCCGGAACACAGGGTGTGTTGGAATTCCAGAGCCAGGCTCCGTACCTTCCAGAGAGGATGCTGCAGCCTGGGGTTAATCCTGGGCAGAGGGAGGGAACCTTCCTCACCTCCCCACACCGAGCCCAGCTCTCCAGTGTGCTCCAGCTCTTACATTTAGCTTAATTATAAAACATTGTCACTCGAATATTAAAATAATGTTTAATACACAGAAGGGAATAAGCCGGTCCGGAAAAATGCATAATTTCCCTGCACCTGCCCTGCTCCTCGCATGCAATGAGCTCTGTTCTTTTCCTCCCTCTCTCCTGACTGCCTCCCACAGCAATGCTGGGAATGCACTTCCAAGAGCTTTCAAAAAGCATTTAAAAGCCGAGGGGCTTCCCCATCTCCGCGCCTTCCAGCAGCGCCCATCCTCTGATCCCCTCACCCTCGGGAGGCGGAGCAAGGCCAGGGTGGGATCTCCTGTGGCTTTCCAGCCCCACATCTGAGCAGCAGCACCCGGGTCTTCGGGAGAGGAAAAACAGCAACAACTTGCCTAAATCCCAGAGGACGTTTTTAAACTTGCCCGAATTAGGGCCCAGGGGCGGATGCTTGGTGTTTCCAAACAGCCGGGCTCCGAAAGCGCTCAAACACGCCGCGAGTAGGAGCGATGTCGAAAATGCCAGCCCCTGCTTTAATGTACCCCGGGATCATTCATCACCTCCACACCTTATTTTATATTGCCAGGCGCTGCTTTAAATAAGCTTTTATTTTTTTCTTTCCCCTCCCCTTTAATCACTACAGCTGCAGAAGGTGCTGTCTCTTCAGCAGGGGAGAGAGAGGAGGGGAAAAAAAAGTAAGAAAAACAGCTAAAGAGGGATTTTAGGCAACAAAAAAAGCCAACGGGAGCAGCCAGGTGCAGAGCAGTTCCCAAAGGGATGCTCCTCCCCAAAGCCTCCAAACGGAAAAGCCAAAGCCCAGGGGAGCATGCCAGGCAGGCAGCAGGGAAAAGGAAGGAGACCCTAAAAAATAAGTTTTATCCATGGTGGAATTAGGTGTGCAGGGGGTTTTTGGGGATGGCAGTACAGGCAGGGACCCCACTGCCCACCAGCGAGGGGTTTCATGGGCACAAGCCATGGAGCAAGGGCTGCCAGAGGACACCCTCAGCCCACAGGGAAGGGGGACAGAAGTGTTACAGCCACCAGGCTCTGCTCACCAATGTAGAGCTGCAGGAGGAGGTCAGGGAAAGGACAGACACTCAAAGAGAAAAAAGGTTTATTTATCCATCCCCTGCTCCCTCCCTGCCCAGTGTCCCAGGTGTCCAAGGGCACACATAAAGAGTGATCTGGCACCCCTGTAGGCACTAGGAGCACGGATGCAGATACTCTGGAAGCAAATTCAAAGCCCCATTTTCTGCTGCCTGCAGGTGTCTGTCATGGGAGGCCCCTGGCCACCACCACCTTCACCCAACCTCTCATGCACAGATCCAGAGAAACCTGAGGGAAAGGGTTAAGCAGCCTGTGGATGCTCTGCCTGTGCACTCACCACCTGGAGCGGCTACGCTCACAACTGGGAACCATTAAAGGTTTAGCATGAGCTGGTGCAGGTGGTGGAGCTTTTGGCTGCGGGCTCTTTGATGCACCGGGCTTGGCAAGCTCTGGGCGTCATCTGCCAGACCACAGGGATGACCCAAGGCCACTCCTCTGTCAAGGGGACCCTGGCACTGGGGTCAACCCCTCATCAGCTCTGTGGGGTTGGGCAGGGGGCTTACTGCTCCATCTAAACCTCGTCACTGAGGAAAAACTCCTGCCTGAGCCTGTGGGGGGGTTAAGCTGAGCCACACCGTGCTGGGGGAGGAGGGGAGGTCCAAAGGTACCACCTTCGTGATGCCATTTAAATTGGGATGCTGTAAAACGTGAAAATAACTTGAAAGGCAGTAGCCCTGTTTTATTAATAGCAAGTATTTATTAGCCTCCTTGATTTACAGTACGTTTCTGAAAGTCATCAGTCCATCACATTCTTCAGCACAGGGGCTGAGGAGTTTTTCTTGGTCAACACAATATGGAATATAGATCCGAATATGAGAAGCCAAATACAACCTTCATTTTGCATGCACATATCCCACCGATGGGAGGCCCGTAAATGAGTCCTGTATAGCCCTTAGACACATGCAGACATTGGGGGAGAGGTGGGAGCTTCTGTACATCACCACTGGAAACCTGGAGGGTCATGGAAATCGCCAGGGAAGAGCCATCAGGGCTGGACCAACCTCGGAAAGCGGCGCGGCGCACACACCCCAGCCACCAAAAAAAGGTGGGAAGCCACCTCATCTGGGTTTTGCTAGGAGAAACCACCTGCCCATCCATCCCCCTCACTGCAGGATTTGATGCTCACACAGCACAGGCACCTCCACCCACCTGTTACCATCCCCAGTCCCAGATTTTCCTCCTCCTCCCGCCCTCACTGTGGGGTTTTGCCTGCCCAGCCCGCAGCACTCTGCCCATGGCCACGGAGCCGCGGCTGAGCCAGCATTCCCAGGGATCACATCGTGCTCATTACGGGAGGCCAGGCAAAATTAAATTGGGGCCCACTGGTTCTGCCATCTGAACTTCATCACTGCTAAAGATGCAATAAAAGTAATAGCAACAACGAACAAGCCTCTACCAGATGTGTAACTCTATCCAGTGAGATTAAGGAGTAAGGGCCATATTTGGGGTTTAGGGGCTTTATTTTGTTGTTGTTCTGCCCCCTGCAACTCCATCTTTCCTTGGGAATAATTGATTACTTGGACCCCTGTAGAAGATGAATGCTAAGAGGGTGATTTTTGGGGGGAGAGAATTGGGATGGAGGGGCAACAATGTTTGACTTGTAACAGATACGACACACAACTGAATGATGTCTGAAATGAGAAAACTGGGCAGGAGGAGAAGCAGAGAGTAAGAAAAGAAGCAGATGAGGCACCACTCTCATTTTTGAGGGTCGGGGTGTTCAGCTCACTCCTCAGTAAGACTTTATAGTGGGGTCAGGTGAAACACCACAGCAGAGCAGAGAGCCCTGGAACAGCAGGGATGTTTAGCAGGTCCTCCCCCTCACTGCCAAAAATCCACAGGTAAAAGCTCACCCCAAGTCTCACCAGCACCCAGGCAGCTCAAACACACACAAGATGGGAGATGTAAACCCAAAGGAAAGGCTAAAGATGGGAAAAATAACCTCCAGCCACCCAAGGAGGATGGGGCTTCCCGCCACCTTCCCCCAGAGTCCACACTGCCAGCCACCAACACCACCATGCTCCCCAGATGGATGCTGCTGCTGGTCCCACCATCACTCGGTGGGACCCAACACAAAGCTGGGGTTGATACAAAATACAGGGAGTTTGGCAGCTTTGCTTGGAAACTCACTCACAAAATCTGCTTTCAGATCCCTTCTGAGGAGAGGTCTTGCATCTCATAAAATTCCACAGCCCAGATGCATCATGAATCCAAAGTTTACATTATTTTGAAAGCAAAATTTAAGCTAGACTTCATAACAGGCTTGACCTTTGCTGCATTTTAGTGTCAGGAAAAGTGTGCTTAGAAATCAAACACAGCATAGTCAGATCATCTCCAAGTCTGAAAGTAGCTTTCTAAACCCAAAACCTCAAAGCTAAGCCAGGTGATTCCCAGGAATCTTGTTCATCTCAACCCCCTGGACTGGGAAGGAGAACATTTATCTTTCGTTTATTAACAACTCTAAAACTTTAGGAGCTTTTTTTGTTTTTAATAAAGACCAATCATACTTACTTTCAAAGTTGGATGTGCAGACCAACACCTGGAGAAGATGCTAAAATACAAAACCCCTGGAAAGATTGCCCCTCTTGCACCAAAACCACAGCAACCTCCAGCTTTGAGGCCAACAGGCTCCCAGCCCTCCCCTCGCAGGAAACCTCAGACCCTTACTAATTGGCAGAAACTCATTAAGTGATTAAGGTGATCCCAAGCACAGACACAGCAACGGGACTCAGCCAAGTCCTGGTCAGACAAAAAGAGGACCCTAATAACACCCTTAATTAAAGCACGCAGCCCCCTCAGGTCACCCAGGGCAGTGGAAACCCTTTGGAATCTCCACCCGTGCTGAGGCTGTCCTGGAGCTCTGCAAGGGCCACAGCAGAGCCTGGAGCAGGAGCAGGGCTGGCAGCCAGGGACCGGAGCCCCATGGATTGCAAGGGGCTCAGCACAGACATTGCACCTGTGTGCAACTTTAAGGCAACACCCATTCTGAAGATGTTTCCAAGTCCTAAGAGTGGGGGGAGAGTTTAACAACTGTATTAAAAAATAGACATTTTAAAGACTATTTCACTGCATCTTCAGCACTTCAGGTATCACTTCTGTGCTTGGCAGAACACATTCAGCCCTCCCCGCCTTTGTTATTTACTGCTTTTCTGGGGAGAGACCCCTGCCCTCACGCTGCCTGCTGAAGGAGAGACAAGCCACAGCCAGAGAAAGCAAGATCCCATCATGCTTGTTCCACCAGGCAGAGCAGCAAAAGCATAACCAGCTACCCCAGAAGACATCCATGAGCCAAGTTTAACCTGTGCTCACACAAAGCAGGGGTCAGACACCCCCAGAAGGAGCCAGCTCACTGAAACCCCTTATAAAGCAGCTTCCCAGCTGCCCTGGGCCACGCCTGCTGTAGATACGGACCGGGTGAGTCCTGATTCGCAGTCTAGAGAAATGAGCAGAGCAACCCCCTTTGCAGTAAATAACTCCATCAGCTCTGATCTGACACAGCTGCCTGGAGCAGAGATCCCCAGGGCAGGAGCAGGTGCCTAACTCCCCACCACTAGTGCACTCACAATCGGGTGCTTAATCCAACAGGATTCACCCTTCCAAGGCTCAAAACCCCCTTAGGAGCAGACACAGAGGTGGCAGTACAGACTGGGATAGGAAGAACCTTTAAAAACATCCCCTAATGATAAAAAAAGCTGAGGCTGTGCGTAGATTTTTGGGTAGTTTCCCCTCAAAGACCAAATCACCTTAGAAGAAGCAGCAGTAGCTCCCTTTGTGTCCCAGTGCACCAAGTCCTCCAAGCTCCCAGTGTGGCACCCCTTGGAGATGCTCCCTCCTGCTGCCCACCCCAGCCAAATTTTAAGGTACCAAAGTGCCTGTGCTTGTGCTGTGCCCAGGCCACCATGAGAACCACAGCCCAGGGTTTTAAAAAACAGAAGAGCAACCACCGCTCATGGAAAAGGCAACACTGTTTTCCCTACGGCCGTTTCACCAGGAGAGAGTCACCCCAAGTGAGCGTCTCGCTCAGATTGTAAGGAAGGAGATGAATAAAACAGAAGTGAGATTGCAGTTAATACACAAAGTCAGTAAATCCATTGTCCCTTTCCCCACGACTCGGCTCCATCCCAACTGATCCCGGCAGCCCGACACGGCCAGCCAGCCACTCCACTCGCTACCCAGCTGGCTTCTTTCACCAAATAAGGTCCATTCCCACTCATCAGCACAGGCATGAGCAGCTACAGCCTATAAATCCCATCAGAGACAGCACAAAGCTCACACATAACCCATCTTCTTCAGGCAAAGTGCCTGGGCCCTGAACCAGGAGACTCCTTGGGTGGGTGCTCAGACCCGAGCAAGGGATGAGCGTCGCTGGCAAGCAGGAAAGCTCATGCCCCTGGTGCAAAGTCTGGGGAACACTGGGACAACAACCTGACAGCAGCTCCCCCAGCTCAGGGCAGGGCTCTGCATCCCCTGGTCTGACAGCATCTCCACAGCACCGCTATCGCTCCTTCCGAAACCTGCGCTGGCCTCACTTCTCCTCGCGCGGACACGAGCGGACGTCACGGATCCCAGCAGCCCCAAAAGTACATAGCTTAACAGCAGAAATGCAACACGACAGCTGGCATTCATCAAGGAGGGGCGGGTGATGCAGGAGAGCTGGGAGAGCCCCCCCTTTCAGCACCACCAAAGGCCAGAGGGGGCTCAGCACTGCTCGGGGCGCCCAGCCCAAAGCCCGACTCCTGGCCTAGCTCTGTCTGCCAGGGCCAGGCAGCCCCTGGTGCCAACACCATCCCCAGTGAAAACTCAGCACTTGCTTTTCTGCAGCCGGTACGGGAACACAAAGTCACACCAGCCGTCTGGCCCTTGTTAGCATTAAAAATTAAAGACAGAGCAAACAAAACCTAAAGCTCCAACATTTATTATGGCAATTTCCCACCCACCCACAGACCTACACTGTGTTTTGCTTTATTTTTAATTCATCACATCAGATGTGCCTCCCGAGGAATGGCACGTTGCAGGGATAACCAACAGGCCGGGTTGTCCACGAGAGCAAGACAGTCTTTTCCATGGGGAAAGGAGCCAGTCGAAGCCATCATTAAGCCCTTGACCTTGGTGCATGGGTTTTTTTTGTTTGTTTGTTTTTAGAAAATGAAAAAAGAAACCAATGAACAAAAAAAAACCCCAAAAAACCAGAAAACCAACCCCAAAGAAGTGTTGTACTCTATTACAAAATATAAATACGATAGTCTTGCAGGCAGGAGGAGCCCGGGGAGCGCTGCCTTCGGCGGGTGACTCCTCAGGCTCTCCCGGGGATGCGGCGAGCCAGCAGGACAGAGGCCACCTCTGGACGCCGAGACGCCGCCGGCCGCTCGCCCCAGCTTCACCTCCTTTCAGAATTTAAGTGCTCTTGAACTTCCATCCGAAAACTGCCAGACATCCGGGGCTCCCTGGGCGCTGCGCCAGCTGGGGGGGTACGCCGAACCTAAAGAGAGCATGGGGACAGAGGAGAGAACAGGTGTGACACGGCCCACGGTGTGAGTCATTCCCTTATCCTACTTCTCTTTTTGTCTCTTTTTTTGTCTCTAACAACTAGGGACACCCAACTACCACAAAGGGATACGGCAGGACGGAGCCCTTCCTCTCTCAGGCCACGCCCTCGCATCCGGCATCCTCGGCACCACGCAGGAACCACGGGGATCATTTAGGAAGAAAAACCTCCAGATTTTACTGGGCAAGGACCAAGCCAGCCTGTCTTGCAAACCTCCTCCTACACTTTCCCAGACCCTCATGGGCTTCCCCCAGGTGCTGAAGGCCCTCCTAAAGCCATCAGTACTGTTAACACGGCACACGGCGGGTGGTTCGCGGAGGGCTTTTCCCAACTCCCGGCGCGGTGGATATCGCACGGCATGGAAGTGCGCGTCACGGCAGCAAAGCTCAAGCTGCACAGCCCCAGCCCACGCCCAGCAAAGCCATCGACTCCAGCAGCATGGGATGGGGCACTGGGACAGCAATCATTCCTGGCTCCGAGCCCCTGCTCTGGGTCCATCACCCAGCACTGCGCTACCCACGCGACAGGCTAAGGGCTACACTGGTGGCAAGGCTGGCACATCACCAACACACCCCTCAAAATCCACCTTGGCAGCCCAACGGGGAGCTGGTTTCTATGGAATTTACTTCATTAATACTTAAAAGAGGGGTTAAAGGTCTACTACACGTGAGCTGCCATCAGGACTTAATAGCCAGCTCCTTCCTAGGCCAGATCTTCACTGGGTGTTAACTGGAGTGTCTCCTCTGAAGTCAAGAGCACCACGCCCGACTTCCCTCTGGGGAGGGCTTGTTGCTGCTGCTGTCTGAGCCCAACAGTTTCCAGGCTAATGTTAAAGCTGACTGAGACTTCCAAGGCAGCCAAGAGCAGCACAGCCATCCCAGCTACAAGCACAACAGCACTGCAAAGCTTAAGTCCTGCCAAGGGGCTCAACACCTTGGGGTTCCCCCCCACCTCCTGCCCCTCCTGCATCCCTGTGGCTCAGTGGAAACCAGCAGCTGAGCATCTGGGCTCGAGGAGCAGCATCTCTTCAGCAGCTCTGGCAGAGAGCCCTCTGGGCAGTATCACTCTCTCCTAGTCAATACTAGAATTTGTCCATGCATCCGCCAAAAGTGGGTTTCAACCTTTATTGGAGGAAAAAAGAGAAGGAGGGATCTAAAAGAGCAGCTGGTATCTCTTTCCTGTTTGGTACAAACTCTGCGCTTAGATAAACCCCAAAACTGTGTCTCATCAGATATGCCACAGCCTCCTGAATGTCGAGCAAAGACATGGTATCACTTACTCCCGTATTATCTCGGCCCTTGGAAACATTATAAATATGAAACATCTGTAGTCTAAATTCTGGGTACTGTTTCAGCACCTTCATTACATTACTCATTCCGTTTGGAGGAGATTAGACACGAAAGGGTCTATGCCATAAAACCACGTTCCTCCTCAAAAGTTGACGGGGCTTGAGATTTTAAAAATAAAGACACTGTTACCCAAATATCACTTATTCCTAGAGACATCTTTTTGCTTAGAAACAGGGAAGTTTCCAGGCAGCGCAGGTCACGCGTGCACAGGATGCCAAAGCAGCTCGAGAACACGTGGTGGGGCCTGGGACATCCATGCCCCAACCCAACAAACTTCAGTGGGCTCATCACACCATTAACTTATTGCCCCTGGCAGAAAAACACCACGTTCATGAACATCTGCTTTGGTGTCGGGGTGACGGCACGTTGCCATTCTCAAGCTACGCTCTCGCCAGCCGGTGTTCAGACAATTCCCCCTACAGCAGGAGCTGCTTCTCCCGCAGCTCCTTCCTCCAAACCACCGCCCCTGCCCTGTGTGCCACGCGGCGCCCACTGGGCTCGTTTAGCTCTGGGAAACCTGGAAAATTTAGCTTTGGGAAACCTGTGAATCACACGCATCACTGTGCCACTTAATAAAGAAGTCAATTGTTTGCTTTCCACTGGTTAATCTTGTAGCAGCACAGGTCTGCCTAGTGATGCCTGTATATGGATATATGCAGATGCCTGTCTATATGCTTTTATATAGGATTATTTCTTAAGTAAAATGCAGGACAGGGAAAGGAAGTGGGACGACGACCACCGCAGGACCGACACAGGGTACAGCGCCCACTCTGAAAGACAGCCAGGCTACGCTCAACCCCGGGCACAGCTAACCCGAGTCCTCTAGAAAACATCTCCACTGTGGTCTCAACAACCAGCAATAAAAATAGGGACAGGGAGAGACTGGACTCCGTACAGGTATTTCATGGCCCGGGATCCAAAGATGTGTCATCAAGGCAGCTGCAAAGCACATCCCTGTGGACCCCGGCCCTCCAAGGAACAGCCAGCATCCATGCCTGTCACCTTGAGCTCCCCATGCGGGGGCTGGACTCTGCCTGCCCTATGCTGTACTAGGGATCCCTCTGGCACAACTCCACCTCCAGCCAGTGGGTACCAGCCTGCTGAAGGGGAGCGCAGCTCGGGGGGCACTGCCGGCACCTTTCCAGCCCTCCTGCACTCTCATCCCACTAGCCCAGACAACAAAATCTTCATTCCTCCTCTTCCAGGATTAAAATGGAGCTTTACTACTTTCTTTTCAAATCTGTCTTAGAAAAGGAATAATTTTTTTTTCTTGAGATAGGTATTTCTGTCTTTTTTTTAAATTCCAAACCTCCCCTTCAGAAGGCGCCGGGCAAAATACAGGCAACAAACGATGCCATCACAAGAAGACGACAGAACAACTGGAAGGTTTTACAGAAATCAAAAAAAGGAAAAGAAAAAAAAAGTATTAAATCCATTACACTAGGAACAGCAAGAGACAGTATCACAGCGGTACGTGCTTTAATAAAGTAAAGAGATGCTGCAACATGCAGTATTTGTCAAACTGACAACATATACAGACCCCTAAGGGGGGGACGGGGGGACCTGAACTCCGGATTTTAGAGACAATGCACAGAAACCTGCAATTCCCACCAAAAAAATATCAAAGCCCGGGGAGAAAAGAGGGGAGCTCCCAGCTCCAGGCGGGAGCCGGACTGGGAGCTCTGGGCTGGGGTCAGTGCGATCCCGGAGCCGCGGCGGGAGACCTCAGCCCCCC
Source organism: Aphelocoma coerulescens (assembly GCF_041296385.1). Lineage (NCBI taxonomy): Eukaryota > Metazoa > Chordata > Aves > Passeriformes > Corvidae > Aphelocoma > Aphelocoma coerulescens. The sequence continues at coordinate 4,735,184 of NC_091016.1, forward strand.
GAGAGAAATCAGCTCCTGCCCACGCGCCCACATGCGCCAGTGGCTGATTTCACCCCGTCCCCAAAAGCAGCCGGGGATGGGGGAGTCCCGGGGGGCCGCAGAGCTGTTGGTTTGCTCACCTCTTCTGCCACAGATTTACCAAACGGGGAGGGAATCCCTGCTGCAGACCGAGTGAAGGCCGGGGGGGCCGCAGGCTATCGCGGTGAGGGGGTCACAGCTCAGTCCTGATCTAGATGGGGGAAAAATCCCAAAGCTACAGGTCCAGACTACCAACACTTCCCACTGGCCGGAAAGTGAACTCCTTAGCCCAAAAATCCTCTTCCTGGGCAGAGGGGGCTTATTTAAGGCCAAGCTGGGTGGCGGGCGCTCCCTGGGGATCGGAGCCCCCCAAAACACCCCTGCGCGGGACCTTCCCCTACAGCCTGCTGCTGGAAGCCACCTACAGCGTGTGTCAAATGAGGACACCAGAAGCTGACACTGTGTACTTTAAGGTTTTTTTTTTTATTTTTTCAATAAAGGGACAAAATGGGTGTATGAACAGGATAATGCAGACAACTGCCAAAAAAACACAGACAGTGGTTTTTCCAATAGAACTTAACAAAGACCAGAAACAAATACAATAAAAAGCCAGGTTGTAATGACCTTTGGTCATCCAAATAATAAAAAAAAAAAAAAATTAAAAAAAAAATTTAAAAAAAATCCCCCCCCAAAAAAACCCCAAAGAAAAATAAAAGATCAAATTAAGTGCCTCTGTTTTGAACAGAGCACATAAGCAATAATAAATAGTGACTCCCATAGTAAAAGATAAAATTTCAAGTTACGACAAACAGCTTTCATTACAGGAATAGAAAAGGCCAATAACAAAATATTCTGCATTGCCATTTACAAAAAAGTATTGACTCAAGCGGGCTTTCTCTTTAATATGCTTTGCATATGAAATTCTTTCCAATCTAAATATAAAGCACCATTTAGTTTTTGGCAATGAAAAAAACTGCAAAACGGTTTTTTCTTTTCTTTTTTTTTTTTCCTTTTTTTTTTTTTTAGCTTTTTTTTCTTTCTTTCTTTTCTTTTCTTTCTTTTCTTTCTTTCTTTTACTGCATATGAAGTTAAGATGCTGGAATGTCGGGTGATAGAAGGAAAGGGACATAAAGCACACTACATAACAAACCAACGTTATTAGCTTGCAGTACTGCATACAGTATGGCAGCAGGAAAAAAGAACGAAAAAAGATATGTACACCCCTCTGTGACGGCCAGCAGCATGACATCGGAACAGGTTTCCCCCAGAGGGCCATTATATGGCCTCGGATCTGTACAATGTCACACCTTTTTTGTCTTTTTGTCTTTTTTCTTTTTTTTGAAACATACAAATAATTTGCACTATATTATCCTGCCAAATTAAAAAAATATACTGTGGCAGCCTGTGGTTTTTTTTTTTTTTCCACTACCAAAAAAGGTACATCGATACCTTTTGAGAGAACAAGCAACAGTTAAAAATACAAGCTTCAATATAAATACTATAGTGCCTACACTAGATGAACATTTAATTCAAATACCATTCTAGAAATACAGAAAAAAGAGACCATAAATGTGTTTTAGCATAGGAATCAACATGAGTGTGCATTTTCCTATATTTAAGTACTATATAATCTTAAACCTTTCCCCAATGCATGTTTTTATACAACCTGAAGAGCTGTGTATATCCAAGGCATAGAATTTCCACTACCATTTTAAAATGAGTAACAAGTCTTGTACATCACCAAGACGATGAACCCTAAAATACAGTTTCCCCCTAAACATAATGAAGTGTTGTGGTTTTTTTTTTCTTTTTCTTCCTTAAAAAAATTTTCTTAACATTTATATTTAAAAAAAGGTTTTGTGGTGTTTTGTTTTTTTTTTTAAAATCCTTTTTTTTGTACAAAAAAAAAAAAATCCTTGCACTGTAGGAGCGAAAGCAATCATTCATTTTATGTAAGTGTAGAGTCTGTTTCCATTCACAGCGCTGTAATGTCGCGTCCGAGAAGATAAGCTCATTAGTCAAGTAAATGGCTGTCAAAGTTTGTGGGGTTTTGTGGTTTGGGGTTTTTTTTTTTATGCTCATCAACGTGTGTTCAATTTTTATTTTTTAATTTTTTTTTTTCCTTTTCAGCATTCTTGCAACTTTTCCCTTAAGTATAGACCTGTAAACTGGGAAAATTGTACAGTGCACTTAATTGTCCTATCTGAGCAGTCTTATTTTATACTCAACCTCTGTACCTTTGATTAAAGAAAAGATACAGACATCACAGGCAGAGTCAAGTGCTATTTGAACACCAACCGGGGCGGGCGCTAGCTTAGGAATAAAACAAGGAATCCTCTTCCACGTCAACACAAATAGCACACAGAGGATGGGAAAAAAAAAAAAAAAAAAAAAAAAAAAAGAAGGACAACTTTTAGGGAGCACAGACAGATACTGCTACTCTTTTGCTTTTTTTCCTTTTTTTTTTTTTTTTTTTTTTTTAAATTTTCTGTTACTTCTTCCAAAGCATCACATTAAAGGCAAGTCTTATGAGTTCATAGTTAATCACCACTGTGTCGGTATTAGCTTATACACCTGTTCTAGTTTTAAATGGCAAACAGTACCACATTGTGCTAATAAATCACAATTTATTTATTTTTTTGCTCCTCTATCTGTTACACTCGGTAAAATATTATTGCCAGTCTTTATTTTATTTTTTATACGGTATACAAGAGGTCTTAAAGTTTATAATTTGATTGTCAGCTTGACAACCAAGTGGCTCCGGATTTATTTGTTTTGGTGCCAGAATCAATAAAAGATATTATTAAAAGTAAATATCTTCATAAAACGGATTTCCTTTATTGTGTGTTTAATGGTGTTGAAGGGCCTCTGCACATTTCACAATCTATTTAATCATTGATGGGGAGGGGGAATAAAAATTTGGGGCAGGGTGGGCGGGGGGGGAAGGTTCTACATCTCGTTTTAAGCTCTCTCCACGAGCCAAGCAGGTTTTTAGACTGGGATGATCAGTTTTAAAAAAATAATAGTAATAATAATAATAATAATTAATAATAATAAAAGGCAGAGGAGAATGATGATTAACTAGGACTGAGTGGGTCATTTCTTTCTCTTCCTTAGTTTCCTCTTCCCTCTTCTTTCCTAGGTGGCTGGCGTTGTGAGGGGCACGAGGCGGCTCCCAGCACGGCCGAGGTGGCGACGAGCTACGCGTGGAGGACGAGCAGAAAGGAGCCATCAGCATCGGCCGCGACAGATCCAAGGCACTCGGATTATTTATCATTATTATTATTATTATTAGTGGGTGGGTGGGTGGGTGCGTGTCTGAAATCAAACGCTAAGAGAAATCTACCTCTTCCTGACTGGTGGCGGTTGGTTATTCCCAATTAAAGGCCTTTTTTTATGTTCCCAAGGGGAACTCTGTCTCCAATCGTGGGTTTATTGGTTTAAGACAACGATCTAGGCTAACACAACGCTTCTTCGGTGCTATCGGTCCTGTCCGCAGAGGGTCACCCACAGCGAGTTTTCCTTCGCACGTCACAAAACAAAACTGTACATTGTACATGATATGTATTACAGGATGTATGCAGCATGGTCGGTTTTGTTTGCTCTCGGGTTTGGTTTTGTTTCACTTTTTTTCTTTTTTTTTTTTTCTCCTCCTCCTCTCCTCTTTTTTCCTCTTTTTTTTTTTTTTCCTTTTTCTTTTTTCCCGAACGGAATTGGAAACAGCGACGTGTTTGCTCAGCAACTAATCAGGGACAATTTAAAAACAGCCATAACATACCATACATGCTGTCTAATCCAAAAATTAAAAAAAAAAAATAGAATAAAATAAACCAACCAAAATAAAAAAACAACCCAAAACAAAAAAAAAAAAAAACCCCAACATACACAACATGTAAATTATTGCACAAGAGAAAGGCTCAAAGTTTGCGTAAAATGCAATAGTATTGCCCCGATACAGATCATGCATTCAAACGGTGAGAACAAAAAGAAAATAAACAGGGTGTGCTGGTGACAAGCACTTTCCAAATATCCTTAGCTTCCATGACTTCCATCACAAGGGACTAGAAAACCTCTACGGGGATGCGGGATGGGTTAGGGACGGGGGTGGATGGGGAGGGGGGGTACGAATATACCTCTATTCAGTTTTTATCTCGTTATTCAAGACTCGATCACTGTGCCATTTTTTCATGTGTTTCTCCAGGGTACTGTACACGCTAAAAGGCATCTTACAAATCTCGCATTTGTAAACGTCCTTTCCCACCTGCCCGTGTGTTTTCATGTGCCGGGTGAGCTTGCTACTCTGGGCGCAGGCGTAGTTGCAAAGCTCACACTTATACGGCCTCTCGCCCGTGTGGCTCCGTCTGTGGACGGTGAGATTACTACAGTTCTTGAAGACCTTCCCACAGTACTCACAAGTGTCGCTGCGTCTGCCCTCTTTTGAGCTGGGCCTGCCAGGGCCCGGGCCACTAATATGGGGGGTGCTCCCTCCGCTTCCCGTGCCGCTGCGGCCTGAGATCCCTCCGTCCAGCTCGCCCGGCGGCGTGGAGAAGCGCAGGCTGCCGTTCTCCGAGGAGTGCTCGGAGGAGGAGGCGAAGGGCGATTGTCGGGAGTCGCCGAAGCTGAGGAAGGGGTCCTTCAGCTGCCGGGAGGCGGCGTAGCCCGCCAGCCACTGGGAGTAAACGTTCTCGGTGTTGGGCATGGCGGCGGCCGGCAGGTCGAACTCCTTCTCCAGCTTGATGCGTTTGGAGAAGGGGCTCAGGGAGCTGGGGCTACCCAGCAGCAGCTTTTTGGACAGGCCTCCCGAGGCGGACTCCCCCGGGGAGCAGCCCCGGCCGTTGACGGCCCCCTCGTCGATGCGGTCGGACTCGCCGGCCACAGAGTCTTCGTCGCAAGTGTCCCTGTGCACCTCGGGCTCGGGGAGGTGGCCCCGCTTGTGTTTCTCCCCCAGGACCTGGTGGAAGGCCTCGCTGAAGTGCTGCATGGAGCTCAAGACCATGCCCTGCATGACGTCCGGCATCGACCGGCCCTCCTCGCCAGCCCGTGAGTTGTTCTCGTGGTGACGGGCCGCCTCCAGGCTCATCCCAAAGCCATAGTCCGGCCTGTCGCTCTCATTCAAGTCCTCCTCCTCCTCCTCTTCCTCCTCCTCCTCTTCCTCCTCCTCCTCTTCCTCTTCCTCATCCCCGTTCTCAGGGATCATGTTGGGGTCATTCTCGCTCTTGAACTTGGCCACCACGGACTTGAGGGCGCTGCTGGCGCTGCCCACCAGGTCGCTGGTGCCCGGCTCAGGGGAGCTGGCGGTGGAGAGCCCATCGTCCGACTTCACTGTCATGGGGGAGGACTTGTGCATGTGGGTCTTCATGTGGCGCTTAAGCTTGCTGGCCTGCGTGCAGGCGTGGTCGCAGAGGTTGCACTTGTAGGGCTTCTCCCCCGTGTGGCTCCGGCGGTGGACCACCAGGTTGCTCTGAAACTTGAAGGTCTTCCCGCAGAACTCGCAGGATTTGGACTTCATGGGGGGCTGGGAGGGAGGAGGAGCGGACTGCAGAGGAGGAAGGGGCGGCGTGGCCAGGAACGGAGGCTTGCTGCCGGGCTGGAAGGGCTGCAGCAACCTTTGCATAGGGCTGGGCCGGCTCGGGGACAAGGGTGGGCTGGAGGTGTTGCCGGCCAGCTCCCGCAGCCTCCGTGAGAAATCCATAGCGGGGGGCTCCATCGCCATGGGGTTCAGTCGCAGCACCCTGTCAAAGGCACTAGGGTGATGGGTGGCCAGAGCCATTTCTTCCGCACCCAGGCGCTCAATGCGATGCGGATCCAAATGGTGCCTCGGGGGAGGGCTAAAGAGGGGCGGCGTGGGTGGGAAACGCCCTTCTCCCAGCCCCGACGCCTCCCTCGAGACCGAGCCGGGTATTCTGAGCAGGTTAAAAGGGTTATTGTCTGCAATGTGAATCCCGTGGAGAGGTGGCTGGGAAGGGCATTCTGCACCTAGTCCTGTTGGGATACCAACCCGTGGCGTCAGGGGGCTGCCGTGCTCGCTTTCTAGGTAGATCCGTAAGCCGTGCGTGTTCTGTGCGTGCTGCAAGAGGAACCAGGCGCTGTTGAAAGGCTGTTTACAAGTCGTACACGTGTAGCTGCTGGGCTCGTCTTTACCTGCAAAACAACACAACAAGCAGCGTCAATCTCCGGCCGTCCAGCGGCGGGCGAGCGCTCGCCTCCCCGCCTAACCTCCTCTCCCCCTCCGGGACACTCAGCTGGGAGCTGGGCAAGGGACATCCCAGCTGAGGGACACGCAGGGGACACGGACGGGAAGAGTTAAGGGATACAATGGGGAGATCCAAACCCACGCCAAGCACATCCACCTCCTCCCAACCATGCCCAGCTCTGGGTTCAAAAATGAACCACGGCGGGTAACCATAGCACAAAACAAGCTAAGAAAAAAAAGGAGATGTTAAAGTCAGTCAGTGCCAGCCCCAACTCAACAGACTTTATGCTGCAAGAGGCTGCTAGGATGTAGAGGGCGGGTAAATAAATATGTATATAAATGGATAAATAAATACAAAATAAATCAATCCCCTTTTGAAAAGCACTCCACATAGATCAGTTCAAAACATCAGAACTGCCAGCAAGCTGGGCATCAACACACTTTTAGTCTCCTCCTTATTTTGAGACTAACAATGTGTACAAAATTAAGCATCAATTTCTGCTCCTTAGCAGAGATTCACCTCTGGGGCAAGGAAAAAAATAAAAATAAGAAGAGAAAGAAAAAAAAATCAAGCATGGGACAGGGAAAGGGGAAGATAGAGAGAGCAGCAGCTCCACCAGGGAAAGAGCTGGAGGGTGGCCAGGAGGCCTGGCCGAGCGCCCTGCCGGAGCCACATTATTTCTCTCGCGCTGAAAAGAAGCTGAGGATGGTAAATGCCACTTTGGCAAGTAGCGAGCTAACTCTATTTCATGATAATTTATTTTTGGAGATAACACGGACATTATAAAAGAGCAACCAACTAATAAATAACTAAACAAAAAGCCGGCTAATAATGACAGCAGAAAGCAGCCCCTTCTAATATATGGCAAAACAAGGGGGATGAATAACTTTTTGAGGGCCGCCCACGAGGGAAGAGCGGCGTGAGATATGGTGAAGGTGAGGGTGCCTTTATTGATTACTGGGATTTTGCGAATAATTCACTTCCACCCCCATATGGATGCTTTTTGCTAAACGCTGGTAAACCAAAGCTGGAGCTAAGAGAAGGATATAAATTCATTTCCAGCCTTGTTCAGCAGTTCTCACAGAGCTGTTGTTTAGTGATATTTTAACAAATAAAAATAACATTGTGGTTTGCTGAGAGATAAACCAGGAGCCCTCCAAGGGCATCAGCACTTGGGGTGGTACTGGCCTTTACCACATATTCCTGCCCTAACCCAGCATTTGCATCCCAAGGAATATGCTCCATAGGCATCTCTCTTGGGTAAACAGTCTGCACTGAGAGTTGCTCCCATTAGGTTTCCCCTACTTGCCGAACATAAAGAGAAAGAAAATCTAAAAAATCAAATAAGGCAAATTAGGAAAGGGAACATCGCTTGATCTGCGCCCATCTTGTTTCCCATCTCACAGGGGAGGAGGTGAGAAAAAGCATCATGTGAGCATTTTCCTTCTGAGTGATCTGGGGATACAGGACAGAACTAGGCATCTTTAATGTCCCTTCCAACCCAAACCATTCCGTGATCCTATGAGATCCAGCACTGGCTGTACTGCTCCATCCCAGCTTCCCTCCCTGCCTCCCGGCTCTGCCGCTATTCTACGTTTGGCCTGAGAAGCTGAATCAGGCAAGCAAAGCGCCTCAATCGTCTACAGCAGGCATTTAACACTTTAATCACTTTAAAAGCCCTTGGAATAATATTTAACATTTCATCCTGAAGCCGGCATTGGAATAAAATGCACTGTGGTGTTTAGTATGTGCCAGGCATGTGAGCACAGATAAATACTTCAATCTGCTGAAATTAGAGGGAAATTCAATTGGACTTTCACATTCCTATGCTCATTTGTGAGCTCAGGGGGGAAAAAAAATTATCTTGCTTCACCATAATGAAGTGGAAGTTTTTAACACCATGGTAGGAGCTAACAACGAAACACTACCTCGCCTCTCTACCTTATAGATCAGGTCAGAGAAAATAGCATTTTATCTTATAATGAGGATACAACATCGAGCATTTGCTACCACATTTTAGTATTCCCATCAACTAGATATTCTAGATCATAAGGGCAGCTCGTGTAATCATAATGTCAATGAGAAGGGCTGTTACGACTGAGACTAAAGATTACATGGAAAAAGCTGCTTTGAAACTGGTAATTATTACCAGTCCACTAATAGCAAATGATGCATTACAGTTTCACCGTATAATCTGTATTTCACTCAGCTCCTGCCAGTGCGGCCTTATTATATTACAGCGTTCACAAATTCTAAATTCCTAAGCTACAGTCATCAATAAATGTGTTACTTGCCATAATTTGCAAAATTACTTTGTTCATAACATCTTCGACTGTTATAAAGACTGGAATTGATTTCCTGCGTGGCAAAATTAGGGCTACATTGATTTAGTGGAGTGTAAAATGTAAGATTATTCTTCATGTGCTTGCCTGAAAAACAAGTTTTCAATTCACTGTCCGTGTTTGGTAATCAAGATAATAATTTACATTTAAAATCATGTTTATGTACAGACGTTCCCTAAACAACTCAACATTTTCAAGGGAGCAATGTAAAACCAGGCAACAAAACGAAGGAGCGAAACAGTTAAAATCCACCAGCCATTTGTCTCCACTTCCTGCTCTGAAGAGACATGATTTCTAATTTGTCTATTAGTGCTTGATTAATTATGAAGGCTATTGACTGACCATATCACCACCTAGAGATACGTTCCAGTCTGATGCAGCCTTGCCAAACTGCAAAAATTATGGCTCTAATCCGCAGCAACAAGACAGGTCCTTAGACTGCTGCGGCAATCCCTGGGTCTGGAAGGGACTCGCCTTTCCTTGCTCCTATCCAACCACCACCATGGGTTCTTTGGGACACTGTTTGGGTCCCCTCAAGAGTCAGATGGGATTGCAGGACCCAAAGGCTGCATCCACTGATGTCTCCTAGCTGTGGGCCAGCCCCTGTCCACACAGCCTTCCCAGCTAATGCATGTGGGCAAGACCACGAGCCAGCGAGGTGGGTCTCACAGCAGGGAGATGCAATAGCCCGTGCTGGCAAAGGACAGAGCTGGAGAAGGCCCCACAGGGCTCTTTGTGCCTCATCATCCACCAGGATAATGTGATGGGATATGTCATCAATTGAGATGCCACTGGGGCTTTCAGCTGATTTCCAAGGAGTCACTGCTGAACCAGCTCTCCTTGGCCATCAGCAGCAGGGCTGGAGCTCACATCCTGGGGCCGGAGCTCACATCCTTGGCTACTTCTCATTCAGGAATGTGAGGCTGAAAGGGATCCCCAGCTCTCACCCTCCGACCTTCCCTGCAGTACGTGTCACTGTGACCAACACAGCATCTTTCAGTAAAGCACAACCTCCTCCAGCCCCGCAAATTGTGGGGCAGAGCACAAAATCCCAGTGAAATGTATTCAAACCAGCTCAGCAGACAGGGAGAGCACCCACTGCTTGCCACCACAGTCAGTTCCCACAGCTAATCACACTCACAGACAGGTACTGGGATACACCCGAACTTCTCTGGCTCTAATTTCTACCTGTTCTCTTTATATTTTGAGGTTTTTTGTGGTTGAAACATGGAAAAGCTCTTGATACACAATGGGCCCCCTCACACACACCAAGGTGTTCTTCGTGAAATTGAGGCACACTTCAAAATCCAGTTATTTTTCCATCCTGAAGCCACCCCTTCACTACTCAAGGACCAGCCTAGCCCTTCTTATCCTGGCATCATGCTGGGAAGGACCTGATTTTCCTCTCAGCCTCCCACAGAGCTGCTGCCTTCCAGGGTACTGCACCCAGCTCTGTAAGCACATCCCCAATTCCACTCTTCCAGCCAAGGACTACAGCAGGCTGGAGCCTATGTCTTCTCAACACACCCTTCCTGACAGTCTTTCCAGACCACCCCATTAACCTGCCCCTCTTGCTCTGCACCCGCCTTTGCTCTACCCACAATGCCAATCAACCAGAATTGCATATTAATTTCTAAATCACCATCGAAGCACTAAGCACCACTGAGGCTCCCATCAGCACCTGCTGAGCTCACCAGCTAAGCCCCCACATTGCCAAATCTGGTGGCCAGCTCTGCATCACCTGTGCTAGCAGTACCACCCAGTGCTCGATCTTCCCATACGCAATGTCACAGCACTGTGCAGAGTCTATTTCATCTACATTTATCAACCAAAGTTGTCATCTAGAAGAATGAAATCAGGTTTATTTGACAAGATCTATACTCCATAAATCTAGGCTGAGTGGCACGAATTATATTTCTATCCTTTAATTCTTTATCAATTGAATCTTATGTTGGTTCTTCCATTATTTTGCCCAGAAGAGATAAGCAAAGTGTTGCCAACTCTCCCACATTACCCTGACCAGCTCTTGACAGCATTTTCCCAGTTCATAAGCTTTTTTGGAAACCAGCATCATGTGTCAACTCTTCAGGGTTCCTTGGGTGCAACTTTTCAGAGCCTTTTTATTTAAAAATATTTCTCTCCTTTGAAGGAGAAAAACTTTTTCTCTCTCCTTGTATAAAACCCTCCGTGGCTACTAATAAGCTAGGAAAAAAAAATCATCAGCCACCCAAGATACAGAAACGTAACATGGCTGCTCTACAGGTCTACAGCAGAAATATTTATCAAGAATTTCTACCTTACTGCTTCTTCCATTTATCCCTTCCCTTTTCTCCAGAATCCTGAGCTCTCTCCCTCCTCCTCTCCCGACTGGTGCCAGGCACAAGTTTTCCTCGGCATCTTCAGCTCCCCTGACCCGTTCTCTACCCGCCATGGTTTCTCACTGCGATTGACTGCTATCCATTTTCCATTTTTTTAATTGTCATATATTGATTTTTTTAATATCTAATTGCTGTTCTCATCTCACCACTGAAGCGAGTGAAGTGGGTTTTGGACTGGGGCCAAAGTTGCCCTCTCCTTCCTGGACAGCTCATCAACTCTTTACAAATAGCCTCCAATTACCATTCGCATTTTTGTGTGTACATTTTTTCTCCCAGTCAATTTTACTGCTCATTTTCCTCCTACTTGGGAAATTACCCCTTTAGGAGAATTACATGGGGATACCATGACCCAAATACAAACCTCAGGCCAACATGACACCTGACTGGCCTCACCCAGTGAAGCATCCACCACCATTACATTTTTATTCCTTCTCTACATCCTGGATGGCAAAAGACCAGTGATGAGACATAGCATTTCACTACAGCACAAATGTCCAGCGTTTCTCAAGTTACTGGCTCCTGCTTAAAAAAAAAGCAGCAGAACAGCTTTTGCCTGCCATGCCCCCAGAAGAAGTGACTTAACCAGTGACACACGACTGACAGATTTAGCTTCTGATCTGCAAAATGTTAACAAATGAGCGGGATGGATATTGGCATTTGAGTGCCTTTAAGGGCAGTTGGCACAATTACTCAGTAAAATATGAAGAGATGGCTGCTTTCAGCATTAAGGGGCTTTTTTTATATTAAGGAAAAGCTGGCGCTTCTGTACTGTGCTCACAGATACACCCAAGCGCGCTCCGAGTCCGAGTTGGAGCAAGCCAACACCTCCAGGCACAATAGAGCTGGCTCCAAGCAAGAACCACAGCCATGTCCACAGCCACCAGCAGCAAAGCCAGACAAGATGCTGGGGAGAAGACCAGCTGGGAGGAGAAGCTGTCAGCTAGATGCTACTGCTGGGAGGGAAAAGAGAGAAAGAAAAAAAAAAAAAAAGAAAAAAAAAGCATTTCTGGAGCTAGGCATGCAAGTTCAGGCACTGCCAAGTGAGTAATGGAATAATCTGCTGCCAATGTGCTTTGGAAGAGCTTCCTTAGTTTCTCAAAAGTCAGGGCTGAATCCAGGAAAGCTGCTCGCTGGACACAGCACACGCAGCAACCTCTGGGTACACCTAACCAGGCCCATGGCACAGGACACTGCTTGGGGAAGGAGCCCCAGCTTAAGGAGCAGGATATTAAACACAAGGTGTGTTTCACCCCAGGGCACTGCACGGGCTGCACACAAACACGGAGCATTAGAGACACCCCAGTTTTCCCAGTGTTTTCCCAAACAAACAGGCAGCGTAAGCAGTGACTGTGCACGTGCCAGTGGTGTTCACAAGGATTTCATTCACAGCTGCAGATTTACTCCTTCAGAGAAATCCCCAAGCCAGAGAAATCTCCAAGCAGACCTGGATGTGGCCCTTGCTGCCTGGACGGCCCAGGCCCTGTTCTCAGCAGCATCCCTCCACAAACCAGCACCACAGGCCTTGATGGCTTTGCTCCTGTGTTCTCCCTCACCTTCCCAAGAAACCTGCATGTGTAAGCAAAGCCAAGGAGTCTTTACCAGGCTTCCTGCACATACACACCTTTCTCTATCAAACAGCAAAGACAGAAGTTAAAACTGACTCAAACACATGCAGCGTGCAGGAAGCATACCCTCTCTCTTCTGCTCACCACCAAACTCAGGAACAGCCTGAGCCAAACCCAGGAACTTCTTTATTCAGCTTTAATGTCAACTGACTGCTTGATTTTTGGACTGATAAATTCAGAGTTGTTCTGGTATTTAAAGGGGGGAAGAAAAAAAATTGAGTTAATTGTTACCACTTGTCCTTGATTCAGTTCTCCATCTGGCTTGTCAAATATCTCTTTTTTTTTTTCTTCTCTCTCTCTTTTGGAAATCCATACTGTTGGAATTCCTTTCAACTGCAAACTAGTGAAGTGGAACAGTTGGGACACAGGAAGCATCGCGGGGCCAGGAGATAAGCAGGTCCTGCTCCATTCCAGCAGCAGCCACTTCTCCCTTGGTAAGGAAGAGCTGCTTTGGTGCGACTCACCTTTTCCTGGTAGCATCAGTTCAGAAGGGAAACTGTAACTGTCCAAAGGTATTTTCTCCTTCCTGCACTAATTCTCCCTCCTGATCCTCCGGATTGCAAAAGGCGCATGATTAACCTGGTCTGTCATTAACCAGTCCTAAGTAGCTGCTGGCACTGGGAGCATCAGCACTGTCACTGCTGCTCTCATAATAATTGGAATAACACTAAATAACAGCAGTAGCTGCATTTGTGTACAACAGGGTACTTCCTCCCTACAACCTCTTCTCTTTATCATGAGAGGAACCAGATTCAGAAAGACTGAAAAAGGAAAATATCCCCAACAATCTGAAGGAACTCTGCAAACAGAGTCCACACTGTTTATGCAAAGCCTGGTGGAGGGTCTTGGGACCAGCTTAGTCATGAAAACGTCAAAAAATCTAGAAGAGGTTTTGCTTTGCAGGACTCTCAATGCTCCATCTGCCATCTTTACCAGATTTTCTTTACTATAACTTATGGATAAAAGGTATTCCTGAAATTGATATTCAATACTGAAAACGATACATCGATATTGATATTTATATTCTTTTAAATAATTATTCTGTCTGAAAATTCAGACTTCCTGAAATCATATTAATAAAATTGGGAAAACCTTTGCAAACCAACTATGAGTAACACCACTTTTTCATTACACCTCCTTTTAAAAACTGTCCTTAAGAAAGAACCAGGCCAAAACATTAATGCCGTGACTCAAACTTCAAAAAGAAACCCAAGCCCCAGCAATAATAAAACAGCAGCTGGCATTGCTTTGCCAGTCAAAGATTTAGACTGGAGTTAGGAACTCCAAGAATTCCCCATTTTCTCCCAAAGCCAAATTTTCATTGGGTTTTACAGCACTGCTCAAGTTTCCACAAAGCAGAAGTTTTTTTGGGCCTGAAGAAAGAGTGGGTGGGAAAGAGTGGGACCAGGGAGACCAGTTCCTGCCTGCAGAAGAAATGGGTATTTCAGGGGTAACCAGTTTGGTTGCAGCCTCAACACTACTCATTCTTGTAACCAGAACCAAAGTCCATACACTTAAGATTCCCACCCCAAAAAAAAACTTCATTAGCAACAAGCAACAGAACACACAGTTTGTCGGAGCCTCAGTGGGGTGCTGGGGTCTCATGGCCTGACCTCAGCGTCTGTCACCACTTTCAAGGCAATGACGATTTGGCCACCAATAAAACCTGCTACAAGCTCCAACTTGGCAAGTAAGGTATCAGCCTGCCACTGATTTTGTGCTTTTTTAAAACCTAAGAGGGGTGGAAATCTGTCGCGCCTTGATTAGTGAGGAACAGAGGAAACCTGTCATGGGAAAACAATGCTGTGCTTGAAATTCAGCTCTGAGTGAGTTTCAGAAGAAACCCCTCAAGCAAAGATGACCTGATCACGTGCACAGATGCACCCTATACATTAACACTATTAACACCTATGACAGGTGGATAAAGAGAGGTGATGCAGACCTCAGCAAGACATGGGAAGCAGCTCCAGTAACTACAGACACCAGTGGTGGGACCTAAAGGCTGAACTATGCAGTGTTTTCAGCCCTGCAGGAGGAACTCTCCACTGATACCATCACACATCTCTAAAAACACCCTCAGTGAAGTAACCAACATCCCAGATGCCATCCCTGGCAGTGTTCAAGGCCAGGCTGGATGGGCACTGAGCAACCTGATCTAGTGGAAAGTGATTCTGCCCACAGCAGAGGGGTTGGAACTGGATGGTCTTTAAGGTCCCTTCAACCCAAACCATTCTGTGTTTCTGTGACGCACAATCTTCCCCACCTGCCTGTCCCTGACTGCCTTTCCCTGAGCACAGGCATAGGGATTGTAAAGGATTCAAACAGGAATGGCATCACTGGAGTGACACCTGCTAAATCAGCCCCTTTGGATCTACCTGGCACCAGGTGTGTCCCCTGCTGGAAGGTCCACCTGGACCCACCAAGGACCAAGCCTCATCTAAGCCCTGCCCCAAAAACAGTATCAAAGCCGTTCCACAGCCTCACCTGATTATCCAGCAAATGGTACCTGGCTCCAACAGTCCATAATTATGCATTTACCCAGTGGCTGCTGGGGACAATCAAGTCAATAATTCACTTTTTAAATGCAGTGCTGTAATTATACAGCTACAAAGAGCTTCCAAATCATTTCATTCACTCATACACCTACGCGTTGAATTGTTTCCCTTTCTACCGTTTTCTCCCTGGCTGGCAGCATCTGAAGGAAAGGCAGAGCACACTTCAGAAAGTTTCTTGCAAGGGAGAGGAAGGAGATGCTCTAGCACATCTCAGGTCACCCCCACTGGTGTGGGGCAGAGGGTGTTTCTCCCTATTTGTGTGGTGGTTTTGGTACCACTCAGTCGTGCAGCCAGCACCCGGCTGAGGGTGAGTCATAGATGCTGCTCTGCAATGCACATCCTGCACTCAGTATCTCTTACACACAGAGACTCCCAGACCAATGCCAGGACACTGCTTTCCCAGGAAGAGCTGCTAAAGCCTGCTGACCTGATTAGTGCTGCAGGACCTTGCTGGAGGACACGGCAGCTCTGCCGCAGGGGGCACACTCCTGCAGAGATGAAGTGTGCTTCAAACCGGCTGAGCCCCATCCCAGGGAGAAAGTGGGGCTGGCACCTTCCAACCACTGCCCACCAGCAGGGACAATGCTGCCAGAGTATCACTGGGCCATCAAGTCCCCTCATCACTGATGGCCCTGCTTTATTTTTGCTGATTTTTCACATCTCAGTGTCTCTATTTGATGTGCCCAGCTCTGTAAAGCCACGTGCATTTAAACTATCACCTTGAAGAGATAACGGTGGTCCCTGGCAGTCCCTCCTGGCCCTTCTCATCAGCCAGGCACCACCAACGTCCCCTTCCCCAGCCCACAGCACCCAGCTCCCACCCATGCCTTGGGAAGGGTGTCAGTGGAGCCAAAAATCCCCAGCCCTCAGCTAAGTCAGTGGCTGAGGAACTCCCTGGAAGCCTTATTCCACCATCTCCTTCCCAGAACAGCTCCTCTTCAGACTCTCCTCTTTCCTAGCCTTATCCTTTGGCTCGCTTTCCTCTCACTTTCAAATTAATGATATTTAGCCAGCAGCAAACCATCCTGACAAAGTGGGTCAGGGGAACTGCAGGTCCCCCCGAACGACACCTCTGCCTGCAAATCATCTGCCAGAAAGGCAAAGGTTTATTCTGTCCCTGAGCAAGTTCAATGTCACCATGGAGCTGCAAGCACAGCAAGTGCTGAACCAGATCCTACAACGTTTAGTTTCATAACTTGCACAAGCAAGTATTAGTCGAATCGATAAATTATATATATTTTTTCCCCTCTCTGCTTTGCAAATAGGACCAAAAGGTGTCGTAAAGTTGTCCAGTCTTCTCCGGTTTATCCTGTCTCCTCTCCATCGTTGAGATATCCTTGAAGTTGAAAATGATATAATACTCCGAATATCTGGAGTTTGGAAGGATGTAAGACTTGCAAGAATTGCTACAGCTTTATTGCATTCTCGGGGCACAGAGAGTATTTACCACACATACATCAAGTCAAGGAATGCAAAAAGGGCATGCGGAAATTTGGCGCTCCGAGCTCAGGAGCTGAAACTCCCAGAAAGGCAGATAAAGAGTGGATTTCCTTATTTATAGATTTGCAGATGAAACCCAACAAAACCAGCCCTCCCCCCTCCAAAAAAAAAAACCCCACCTCCCTCTTTTATGTCAGTAAGGCTGATTCAATTTCCAGGCTTGCAAGGTCTCCTCTCGCCGAGTATTACCCGACCCCAATAACACGCGCTGTTCCAAGGTTAAGATCCGTTTCCTTACAATAATGCAGAAAGCTGTTGTTTCAGTCGTGGCTGCAGAATTCAGCTTTGAAGGACAGGTTAGTACCACACTACATTTAACTGAATTCAGTTCATCTGATTATACAGTGCCTTGCTTTCTGGAATATGTAATCATCTCTTTCTGATGACATTTTAAATATCCAACTAGACAAATAATTGCAGCAATAATTGATAGCTGAGTCAAGCTGGAAGATTATTGATTGGCACAGTACCCACTGAAACAAATGTTCATCTTTCAAACATTACAGTGAAGATGCTTAAATCTAACTTTTGCTGATAAATGATAAAAATTTGATTTACTGATAAAACCACCGGAATAGAAGATGCACTTCAGGATTTGATTACCTGGGGAAATTTTTTCAAAGAAAAATTAGGCTGTGGGATTTATATTCTATTTCACGTGAATAATTGCCAAGATATGGATAAGCTGTTGGAACATAAACACATGCGGAGGAGTCTTTAAGAGTTGCTGATTAACTCTCTACCTTCCTGAGTGGAATTTATCTGTTCCCAATCACTGTTTGTGTGGGAGTTGATCCTGCTGCCTTCCCAAGGATGCATCCACTGGACTCATTACCAGTGGCAGGAATTACGTGTCAGAAAAGATCCGCTGGTCGTTTTCCCAGCAGCTCGAAGCCCTCAGTTTAAATGTGCATAATCTAACTCTGCTGTGAACGCAGCTCCAAGTAGGGTTCAATCTCATTGTCCTTGGTGTAAATCAGGAGCACCACCACCTCAATCTGTGGCACCACAGAATGGCAGCGAGAGGAAAGTCAAAACCAGGCGCATTTCCAAACTGACTCCCTATCTTAAAGCTGAAATAAAACCACTTTTCAGCTGCTATTACACAGGGCCTGCTTAAACATGGGTTTCCTTCTAATTATGAAATTCCAGACCCCGCAGCACTACCTATACATCAGGGGAGAGAGGGGGAATTTCTGAAACTTACTGATTAGAAAGCAGAGCGAGTGGCCACGGCAGAGATTCACATGTAGGGAAAGGCAGGCAATGAGCTGCCTAGTTAGGGCAGAGGAGCTGTCGCAAGGCAGAAGCCTGAAATTAAGGAAGAGAGCCAGAATATTTGAGCAGGGAACAAAGAGCATAAATTCCAGAGTAAGAGATGAAAAATGCACTGAAACGTTTTGAAACGGAGCCATTAGGAGCTGATTGAGTCTCAGAGCTACTGTTAAAAATCAGCCGCTTGTTAGATGCGGCGATCAGCTGAGCCCTGACACTTAAGGCGTACGAGGGGGCTTGTCGAGTGGCTTCGCTCTAATTTAGAGATCCTCAGTTAATTAGAAAGCCCTCAGATTTTCTGCAAATGCAGGTCACTATCGACAGCTCCTGCTTTTGATGCTTTCCGGGTGACAGTTGCCAGACTGACCTTTCCAGCGCTGGCAGGGCTGCCCAGAACCTCGCCATGCCGGGGAATTCAATCACGGCCGCCAGCGCCACCGGGAAGTTACAAGTAAGGTTAGTCTGCTCCTAGATGTCGTTTCCTTCTCTGAAACAAGCCCTGATGAAATCTGCATCTGCTTAATGCTATAAATAGCTCCAGTGTTGAATTATTATTATTTTTCTTCCCTGCTGAGTGGATGTCACAGCCAGTCCAGAACTTCAAGGTGGGAGCTTATCAAAGGTGGCACCAGCAGTGTTTAGGAGAAGGGAATTGCTTTATGGGGGACAACCTGCTTGCATTGAACTCACTTCCACAACTCTTTGCAGGAGAGAAACCTCCCTTGGAGATTTCATTTTCCCAATGTTTATGGCTGCAGAGAATGAAGCCCCTGCCCAGGGGACGGCACTTCCTGGGCTTCCCTGAGCACCCAGCATGTCCCATTCCATGGGGATGCCCTTCCCAGTCACGAGCAAAGTCTGGTGATGCTCTCCAGAGTGAAAACCACTGATAACACCTAATGCAGGGCAAAAAGCAACACAGGCAACCAATGAACAAAACAAGGCTTGTTTGGAAATGCATGGAAACGTGTGGAAGTTACAGTGACAACCCAAAGGCAAGATGACAGACCCGCAGTCACACAGGGAGTTGGCGGCAGACTCTAGAAAATTAACTCTCAGGAACTGTCTAGCATTGGCAGGGAAATGAATGAGATGATCTAAAAGATATTTTCCACCTCTAATAGGATTTGATGATGATTTTGCATAGGCTTTTGTGCTAGCCTGGCTTTTGATAAAGGCATGGTGTCTCTTTTCAACCCACATGCAAGGGAGAGATTAATAAGTTGCAAACTCGGCCCACCTCAGCTATAAATGGTTCCTGTGCCCATAGGGGGAAAAAAATCCAAGCTATGGCTGCAAAAAACCCCAGTGAACTGTGTGCAGTTAGTGCTTTCACACCCAAATCCTCAGTTATTAAGAGATTTGGAAAGGAGAGAAAAATTCTCCTCTAGCATCCAAAAAACCATCAGTTTAGTAGCCAGACAGGCAGCAATGCACAAACCGTGTCCAGCTAAGGAGCACTGGATTGAGACCCTTCCAGGGAGAGTCTTCTGGGGGCTGTGGGAGGTATGGAGAGATGAGATGGCTCCAGCATATCCTGCAGGTGAAGGGGGCAGAGCTGTTGCACTCGTGTGGGAAGTCCTGGGCATGGACATTTCTACCTATGCACAGCCTCAGACTGGCAGAGGGTAAGACCTGAGGACTGGCCTTGCAGGATGCATTAAGACGGCACTGATGGTAAAGAACTAAATGAAAACCAGAGTTTTCAAGCATACAAAACAGATTGTAGAGAACTCCAGTTTTCAGCAAAATAAGCATCTTCTTACAGGAAAACACAATTAAATGTTGTAACTGCCAGCACTTAGATACCAATAACAGCGTCTAGAACAAACCCCTAACCTCACCTGTTCAAGCAAATAATCTCCCAGAGAGTCTACATGGTGGTATCAAAATGTCCTTCCTTACTCCATGGGCTGTTCCACTGCTATTTTTCAGAGGGAAAATTTGAATTCACATCCAGGATCCAGGCCCTGCTCTTTAGCATCCCTAGGACTAAACCAAGCCTTGGTGCTGTCTAACCCTTGTGCTGGGCCAGATGAATGTGGCTGAATGAGCCACTCTCCTGCTCTTCACCCATGAGTCTTCCTCTTCTGACTCTTCATCTCTCTAACTTTGAGGTCACATTGCATCATAACGAGGGTGGGATCTCCATCACCCATCTGCTGATGCTACCACAGGCAGCCCACACATTCTGCTGCACATTCAAGTGCACAGGAGGACACAGGGCACACTGTGACCTGCCAGCAGCACCTCCACATCCACACAGCCAGGACAACCCATCTGGGAGGCACATGCCAGCATCACTTCCCTTGCTGCCAGCACACAGAGCAGCTCTGCTTTTCAGGAAAACCAGCCCACAGGGCCAAAGATGGACAACCAGATCCATCTGTGCATGCCTGACCACAGATTTTTGTCTGCAGCAAGCGCTTCAGGTTCAGGGCTGCTGTTGTTCACGCTGCAGTCAGGTCCAGTGGCCACCACGGGGGACCAGAGCCCCTCAGAGCGCAGCACTGCACCCAGAGATAACAAAATGACAGTTCCTGCCCCTGGAGCTGGCAGCTATCACCATCACTATTAGAACCTGCTGAGAGGGGCTGCCAGTTTAAACAGGCACTGCCTCCACGCCAACACTCCCCACTCCTCAGGCTTAAGAGCGCTGAGTATTTCAGCTGGTGAGCGGCAGAAGTCGCAATCCTCTCATTTGCTGCCACGTCTCGGAGCGCTTTCGAAAAGCCACAGAGGCCCATTCGTGGTTGGAGCAAAAGAAATTGGCCTCGTGTAATTTTTTAGAAGTAACATAATAAGAGCAATAACATTAAAAAGTATTATCACCAAGATGTTGAACTTAAGTCCGAGGAACTGCGTGTGCTTTGCAATGTCATTAATGCCATGAAGGCTGTACAGGGAGTGGAAGGGTTGCTCATTCCATTCACTGACTCTGGGTCCTCATTTTCCTGCAGATGGGAGCACTTTCCAACAAGTACGAGCAAGCACACAGCCCATACTTGCCACCTCCAGCACCTCCAACACTCTTTCTGTGGCTGACACCCTGCACTTCCCAAAAAAGGGTGCTGGATGCAGTGGGGATAGGTAGCGGCTCCATAAAAGATGTACAAGTCCTTGAGCCATCACTTTACCTGAACATGTTATCAGAAAACACCCCGTCTGGGGCAGGCTGGGAGATGGCCATATATACAACAGGTCTGAAATTGCCATCAGCTTCACCTCGATCCTTTTCTGATGTCCTTGGCCATCCAGTTAAGATCTGACAGCATTTAAAGATGACAGTGCTTGAGGTAATGGGACAATGCCATAACAGGATTACAGGAAATGTGAAAGAAAGGACATACGTACGTAATGTCATTTAGGTAATGTCATCTATGAACAGTTTTGCTGCAATTTTTGCTGACAAAGAAGTCAGTCTCACTTATACAATTCCTTTAAACTCTATTATTGCTGTAAATAAATTTACTTCTTCCTGAAAGAAAGCTTTCTGGATTCATAGTCACAAATATTTTGTCCAACTTTCTGCTCTGAGGTGGGGTATCCTGGGGGGAAGAAGTCACATAAACCAGCATGAGGCAGTGAGCGGGATGAGGCAGCAAGATTGAAGGACTCCCCGCCACTCTCCCAACTGCTGCAGAGCACCCAGACTTCATAAGATCCTCCCAATTAATTTCCACCCAGCTATTTCCTCCCCGCGCCCTTTTTTCCATCAGTATTCCCTTTCAGTCCCACCGCAGCTGCCCCCGAAACAGCTTCCTCATTGTCCCCCACCAGAAGTGGTGTATGTGTGCCAAGCAACTGACCGCAAACAAAAGCTTGTTTGACCAACGCTTGTTCCGAAACAAAACCCCGGCTGGAGAAGGAAATCCCGCAAAGGAGGGGGGATTGATGCTGGGACAATTTGGAAGGCGAGCCCAGGGCGACTCACATTCTTGCCAGACAATGGTGTCTGGCCTCTCCATTCACTGCCTGCCTCGCACCCCTCCCCAAAAAGTCCCCCCTAAAAGCCATGTTTATCATATAGTCTGATAAGCAGGGGAGATGCCGTTAAATTGAGCCCGCAACACTCGCGCGCTGCCCGCGGCGCCTCGGGGACACAGGGCAGACAATAGTTGAGAAGCCTCTAAGGGGACTTGGAGAAGGGTTTCTGGAACTGAACTTATTGCTAGGCAATACTGCAAGGAGTTGATTCCTTCTAGACGGGATGGTGAAAATTCATGGCCAAGGGTGAATTCCCCCCGTGTTACCCTGTATTGGGGAATATTTACTTTTTCTGAGCAGTATGTTTCTTCCCACCTCCCCAGCCTTGCCTTAGGCGACTCCTTCCCCTGAGCAGCTGTTGAGAGATGGCTGAGCCTTTGCCCCCTGCACATCTGCCTGCCACTGGCATGTGAAAATACTGATTAGAGGAAACACCCTCGCTGGGCAGGCAGCCCCCTCCCTCGATAAGTACGGTTGGAAACCACAGGAGTTGCACAGGCTGGCTCGGGAGCCGTGTGCCGGCCTGACCATCTTATCCGTTAATAAACAGACACCCAGGTCCTGCTGGCGTTGAGCAACGCCGACATCTGCCCGCTGAGGCAACGCGTGGGGCAGCAGCTGGGTGTGTGGCCAGCGGGGTTTGCTGCAGGCTCCCTGTAGTCTTTTGTGGGGCAGCATCCCACCACCTGTCTGTCTGTCCACTCGGGCATGTACCACTGCTAGAGAGGCTTAGAGTAAAGATAGATACATTACAAATCCTCACAAAGTCATAATAATCAGCCCTTGAATGGCACGTCCCAGATCACTTGTCACCCAGCTGTCCCCAGAGCACACCTCACCACCCCCCTGCACCAGGTAGAGACTGAGAAAGCAACCAAAGCAGCTCCAGTCCTTTCCCCTGCACCTGCGCTCCGGTCACCACCTAAGCAGAAGAAAAGCTTTTGCTGTGATTAAAGGCCGATTCCAAAGCAGATCTGCCATTTTGGTGCTGAGGCTGCTCACAGTGTTCAGTCAGTACCTGGGTGTTTGCAAGCAGGTGCACACAGCTTTGATTTCTGTCACGCAGAAGTGCAGGTGCAGTCAGTCTGGAGAGACCAGCCACAGAACTGAGGGGCTGACTTTGGTACTGTTTAGAGAGTGCCAGAGTTACAGACCCAATCCTAAGGAAAACTGCGGGTCCCTCGCTTTTGGGTTAGGATCTGCCCCTCTGGACCCTGTGTATCTGCCAGTTTTGCCCTTGCTTGAGCTCTCAGCTTTACAGATCTGAGCTTCCACAGCCTTGGACGACACCAAAATGGGAGCCATGGAAGCCACCATCCATCTCCTTGGTGCAGCTCCAGCAGCACCTGCAGCTCCTTGCCCCCTTCAGCAGGACATGTGGGTGATTAGGATCTGATCAGGTCACAAACAGCTGCAGTGCATGTGCCTTCCACTGCACATCCCACATTTTTAGGCTGTTTGAAGCAATTCTGCACTTACTTTCCCATCTCCTCTATGCTGAGCTTTTAACAGCCCTCCAAAGTGGTGTGTTGCTGCAGGCACCACTTATGGACTCATGGTGAGGATGTCCCATGCCACTGTGTCCATCCAGAGAGCTACTGGCACCAGAGGAAACAGCAAGGGGGACAGGTGACCGCTACAAAACCGGCCTACTCCAGCTATGCTGCTTTTAAGACACCAACCAGAACGTCCAGTTACACTATACATCAAGCAATACACTACACAGACTTCTCTTTGGGGTTGTCACATTAATAATGCTGCCTTAAAGTTGCCCTGAGCACTTACTGTTTCCATCTGCCTCCTCTCAAGTTGGGATGCTGCAGAGGCAGAGCACATCCCTGCTGGAAACCAAAGGAGAGGCTGCCAGGGAAACACATGCAGCCCTTCCAAGCCCAACAGGCATTTTAAAGCACAGCCCTACTACTTTCAGAAAACCAGCCCTAATTGTTCTTATCCTGGTAAAGCCTCTCTGAGCACAGCACTGCCCCACAAGAGCTCAAATAACTGCATGAAGGGAGGGGTCTACCCCATCTCACCCCCTGCAGCCAGGCTCAGCAGCAATCCATCCATGGCCAAATGAGATGACTGGGACATAAGGTTTGTAGGTACAATTTCAGGAATGGGGCTATTCCTGTTAGAACACAGGCACAAAAACAGAGTTAATGCCCTTGTTATCTGGCTAACCACGTTGCTGTGCTGGGCACGGTCTGTCCAGTGATACTGGCCAAGCAGGGATGCTGCAGCACAGGGAGCTGCAGGAGCAGGGCACACAGCGGTCCCAGCAAACTAACCAGGCACCATGAAAAACCTGGCTTTATTCCTTACCACGAGCATCAGGAAGTGATTTTCCCTCCCCAAGTCACTTGATCCTTCCCCTGTATGCAGCTCACCTGTCCAAGTCAGTGTTGCAGCAACAGAGGGGCTCACCACAGCCAGGGATGTGGATGGAGCAGCCTCATGGCTCTGCTCCCCCTGTACAACACCACATCCCAGGTGATGAGCTGACACAGGCTGCTGAACCTGACACTGCTCTGACACTGCTCCAGCAGGCTGGAGCTGAGGCACACATGACTCATTTATAAATTATATACTAAAATTATATACTACTTTTTTTTTTTAATTCAAATACTGTTAAGCAGAAATTGCACAGCAATTTGCTTTGTTTCTTTGATCATGGGATTGCTGCTCTTCTTTCCTTGGGGAAAAACATGCCCTAAAAACAAACAAATGATGCACTGGAAGTAAAGAGCCCACTCCTTTGAAAGCTCTGGAGAGACACTTATAGCTGTTAGAAGACACACACTCGTCCCTAAAAACCAAGGCTATCCCAAACTGTGACGCTGAAGGACACCAGGAGGCCCTAAGCAACCCCAGACTGTGGTTTCACAACCTTGCAAATATTTTCCAAACTCCTAATCTTACAAATAAGTGGAACAGGACAGGCAATCACTATCAGCATGTGAAAACAGAGGGCTTTCTCTGCCAGGGCTGGGGCAGCTACTGATGTATTCCAACCCTGCTCCAGGACAGCCACTGCTTTCCACTGACAGCACTTGATTTATTCCAGTCACTTTGGTGAAGCCTCCAGCTTTCCCTACCACTGACTCAAACTCCTGTTGGTTTTGCAGATCTGGAATAATCCCTTTGGCCTCATGGCAGCAAGCAGTGTGAACCCCGCCTGCATATATCCGATCTGAAGTGGAACTGAAGTCCTGTTGTCAAATTCTATTCCACAGCACCAGTAGGATCCTGTAATCCCATGGCTCCAAGAAAGCTTTAGGAAAAAACACAGATCTAGTGAGAATCACCATCAAACCATCAGCAATGCCTGGATACCTACCTATGTGGATATTTGGACTAACTTCCAACAGAAAGGCACAAGGTGAATTTTCCTCTACACCTATCCAAATCCATCTATATCTGGCTCTGCACAAAAGCCACCAAAATCTCTTAACCTCTCCTTCTAAGTGACAATTGTCATCTTCCTATGTGGGGCCTGATATGACATTTGCCTCCAACCATTAGCTGCAGACTTGGAATCAGACCCTCTCTGTGAGTGACCCCGGGGACGAGCAGCATTCCAGGATAAGGTGGGAGTTTGCAGCCTGGCATAGAAATGTGTCTCTCAAATGCAGGGGTTGTCTCTCCATCATGCTTTGCTCCGAGCTTCTTCAAACCACAACTTCACTCTGGGCTGCTCTGAATCAGCCCTGTGCCACATAATTGCATGAATTCAGTGCTAAGCCTGAACTAACAGAGCCAGGCTCTCACGGGGCTTATCAGCTGGGGCTGGGTGCTGCAGGGGCTCAGCACCTACCCCACTCCCAGCGGGGCCGTGGCACGGGTCCAGCCGGCTCCGAGCAGGAGCAGAGCTCGCCCGTGTCCGCTGGCAAAACGAACGCGAGCCTCGTAAGAAGTACGCCTCGGAAAGCCTGGAAATCTGAGAGCTTTTTGTGCTGTAATAATGCAATTCAAAAGACTATCGGGATTGTATAAATATTTGTACAGACACTTATCGCTGGAGCAGTCAGATACTCGGGCCCCCTGCATCAGCTGATCAGCTTCAAGTCCTCGCCTCCTCTGCTAAACCAAAACCGGGCAACTCCAGCATCACCATCCACACAGCGAAACATAAAGCCTCTGTTTATATAAACAGTCTCCAGCCTCTACCCTCCCTACTTGCTGGGAGGTTGTCAGCAAAATAAAAAGTGGGATTGGATTCCCGGCCCACTAAAAAAGAACAGGAGCAGGATGTATGTTTTAGCCAAGGAATTAATTAATTATTATTAATACAATGAATGCTTGCTAGGAAATGTTTGTACTTTGCCACTGTAATTAAATATTCTCACTAATGCAGCTCTCACCCTTCAGAAATTAGTATTGCATTTTACAGTCCAGTTCGGGGTTCTTTTACTAAGGAAATACTTTCACATGGAATTTTTCATTTTCTGCTGGCACGGGAAGGCAGGAGAAGGTCTCTGAACACCCATGCCTATTTGCCTTTCTGAACAATTTCAAATACTTTTTTTCAGTGGCGTGGAGTTTTCAAAATGAAAAGTCCTCTGTCCTTTTTGCTCCAGTACAAGCTTGATCCTGGTGAATAAAATAGGTTCCATCACCCTGGGTGCCTCCCTCTGCACTTTCACTGCTATTATTCACATTCCCATGAGCTAAACCAGCAGTCTCTTTATGAGCAGGCTTGCAAGGCTTGTGGGGAAAACTCTTTCAAGAAAGGACTCTCCACAGCACAAGGACTGCAACACCTCACCCAAGTGAAGGGCTGGTTTCTAATCCCTTTACTCAAGGTCTGTTTGCTTCAGCCAGCTGCCCACAGAAAACAGGCAGCAGAATCCAGCCCTCTGTCTCCGTGAAATGGGTCAAAGACACGTAGGATTACTGCTAATTTGGAAAGAAAGCACCCAAGACATAATGTAATTCCACCACTAGATTTTATCGCTCTTACTCACAATGAGCAAATACCAGGGGAATCACTGAGCAGAGAGCTCAGAAGGAAACCAGACCCAGCTCCTTCCTGCCGGAGCCGCTGCCGGAGCCAACCAGAGCCACCGCCAAAGCCACGCAGCCCCAGCTCCCCAGCCGGGTAACTAACCACCAGACCAGGTGAGCCTCACCTGCCTCACCCTTCCCACAAAAGAAGAAAGCATTGGAGCTTGGGTTCAGGGATTTAATTTCTCCTCCTTACCCTCAGATGGACGTGCGCAATCGCTCCGTTTTACCATTGCTGATTTAGCTAATGCTCAGTTCCAGCAGGAAACATCTTAACTCTGAAGATCTGATGATTGCCCCAGCAATCAGCTGTTCAAATAGTTGAAAATTAGGACTATGGCACACAAAGTAAATTAAGTAATTTTCTACCCTCCTAGGGTCTCCCAAGTCTATCAGATTTCCCACAACTGGTATGTCATGATGCCTCATTACTGTAAAGAAAATATAGCTCTGTGAGTCCTTTAAGTGGCCTACTCTCAAAGACTCGGGGAAAAAATGATCTTAAAAAATAGATCCCACTGCAAATGTAACAGAAGACCATCAGCAAAGCTTGTTTTTCTACTCCTGTGGTCAACTCTCATGGCTTAGGCCACATAAACCCCCAAAAAGAGTTTGCAGCTGTTCTCCATCCCGCCAGCTCAGTTACCTGAGACAAAAACTGAGACAAAACCAACTTCGGTTTTGTTTGCAAGGATGGCAGCAGAATCGGGGCTGAAGAAGATGCCCTCCAACCCAAAAAGACTGCAATCTGATCCTAAAACATGTACCACTTCAGCATCCTTAATACAGCAGTCCTACCTCAGTCTCCCTCCTAAAGCAAGTCAGCTTTTAGGCCATTACTGATTATTTTTAAATAAGCATTTTGAACTCAGCCTGCAAACATTCCCACTGCAACGCCATGGGATGCTCTGTTAGCTTTAGTCATTAAAACAAGCCTTCAGCATGGGGATGGTGCTGCACTGCTTCCCAACGCTCCCTGGATCCCTTCCACCCCGGCTCCAGCATCACGAAGAGCTTTTGTTCCTAAGCCCAAACAAGCTGGAATCATTCCCAAGCATTCAGAAACCTTGAGCCCAGCAATAAGCACTCAGCATTACAGTAATCACCTGGTGGAGGCCACTCTAACTTCAGTTTCATGTTGTGACTTTCGCTGAAACCCTCTGATTTGGACTACTTTTTTTTTTTTTTGAGCACAAACTCTCCCCCTCAAGACCCTCCCTTGGTCTTGAGCCAGAGGTGAGCTTTTGTAAGATGAAAAAATATAAATCAGTCACTTATTTTCAGTTGAAAAGAGAGGAGATGGGAAAACCCCACTGCTAAGAGCTTTTTAAGACAGTTAGTCTCAAGTTACCAAAGGAGGGGACAAATAGCCACCCCATGTTCAGATGCCTGTCAGGCCCTCAAAGAATCATCACTTTATAGACTGGTGAGGAAAGTAAGAGGGAAAGAAAGCAAATGCTATTATATTAACACAGTTAAATATTTTAGTATGTGCATCAAAACCTGTCCAGCAATCACTTTGTGCTGTGTTTTTTCAGCAGACTCTGACCCATGAGGCCAAACCCCACCACAAAGGTCCATCAAGACACACAGGGAAGCCTCCTTTGATCCAAAAGACAGAGAATAAACTGGAGCTCTTGCCAAAACACCAGCCATGACTGCCCAAAATGCCAGATTCACTGGAGGCACCTCGACTTGAGAAGCCACATTTCAGTGTTACTTGGGCTTTGGCAAGGGGCTGAAAGCCCACGTCAACCCTTCAAGACCGGGGGAAAAAGCCCGCACCTCAGTTGACCATCCCAACCCAGATAAGGGAGGAGAGGCTTCAAGTTCCCACACAAAAGTGTATGCACAAAACAGGTGGAAAGATTCCTGTGCTGAGCCTGAAGCATTTTTCCTGGCTTGTATGCAATATAAAAGCCTGAGAAATGCCAAGGGCCTGCTTGCCACCAGCCTAATTCCAAACACTTCCTACTGCCTGGGTGTTTAGGTCTTGCATATCCCCCCTCTTCCTCCTCCATCCCTCCCGGCATGCAGGCACCCAAAAGGAGATCGCCCACCGTGGCACAAGAATGTTGCACAAGCTGTGACTCTCCTCTGGTTACCCCTTATCTATCCCTGAGTCCCGATAAAAATCCACCTATGACCTCCTGCTCCTTTTGATTTATATTATGTTTTGCTTTGAAACCTCACTCAGCTCTTGGGATCCTAGAAGAGATCTGGAAAAAGCCCAGCCCCACTAGAAATGCCATGATTTTTGCATTTTGCTTGGAAATGGGTGCATGCAATAGGCAGTAGTGTAAGGTAAACCAGAGAGTGCCAGAGCAGTTCTTCCCATCCTCTTCCAATGAAGCCTGCTATTCTTGGGCACCGTCAAAACCAAAGGAATTTTCCCTTTCCCTCTCCTGACAATACGTTATTTGTACATGTTTACGCTGAGGATTAACTCCTCATCCAGGCTGAAGAGCATGGTTCATTCACAGCTTCTGCTCTTCAGTGGAGCTTCCCCTGAGCTGCCTTTCCAGGGCTGTTTAGCAGCTCCCTGGACAGGGAAGGCAGCCCATGGCCAGAATGCACAGGTACAACCCAGTGCAGCAGCTGGCAAACTTGGGAAATTACTCAGTGCATGACCACAAGGACTCGGTTTCAGCCGGACAAACACTTTCTCCACGTTTCTCCACACAGGACTCTCTGCCCTCCTGCCAAGCAGCAGCTCACCCCTTATGTCTCCATCGGGACTCACCCCTTATCTTCCCATCGGGACTTGAAGGGGCTGTTGTTTCCTGATCCTATCATTCTGGATCAGCCCAAGCATCCTCCTGATCAGGTATCTCCCCACGGAAAGGAGCACCCGCAGAGGTTCCCAACAGCCGGGACACGGCCCAAAGCCCAAGTGAAGGCAAGCACAGTACTCATAGTGAAATACCCCCTTTCTCCCTCAAAAACACTCAATGGAGTTTCATTTCCCTGCCAGCAGGCTTGAATAACATTTTAAATGCCAAGATTTATACGCAGACACTTATAAATGTATTCCATTATAGCCTTGCAAAACTACATTTCAACCTAAACATTCAATTAATGTAATTAAATTGCTACCTGGCGGTATTATCTAATTTCACTTCAGATCTGTGCTATTGAAAAGCATGTGTCTTTTAGCACTCCGACTGGCAAGACATGTGATAAACAGACCTATAAACATGTTGGCTCAACCGAGCTGTTTAAAAATAAATTAGCAAACTATAAAAATAAACAGTAACATACATATGTACTCAATTATGAACTAACTCTAATTTTTGTTCTGAAATACTGTCTTTGACCTTAGTCATAAACAAGCACTATTAAAAAAACATAATATCTCAACAGACAGAAGGGCAGGGATTAAACGCTCATCACGCGCGGCAGAATGCAAAATAAGGGATGAAAAGAAAGAAGAAAAGAAAAAAGAAGGGAGGGGGGAAGCTCACCCTTTATTAAATGCAGCAACCTATACCCATCGCAAGCGTTTATGTTGATTAAAGCTGCTTGGATTCAAGACAAAAAAGTTAAAACCTACTGAAGTGCACATGGAGGAAAACCTTGTAAGGTTCAGCGGGAGGAAAGGATCGTTTTAGCGTGCGTGGGAGGGAGGGAGGGCAGTGTGAGTCCCACAGAGCCACCCATGGCCTTCAGCTGTCCAGGTGCAAACCCTGCTACCGTCTTGCAAGAACCCAAGAACATATGGCAGGAAGGTGGGAAGCATCCTCGCGCCCGCTGCACCACGGCCGAGGGGGAAAAACAAACAAACAGATTTTTTGAAGGCTGTAGAGCAGCATCCAGACCATGTTTTTGCCATTAATCCCGAGCTCCCGTAAGAAAAGAACAAGGCACTGTGCTACAACTGCCAGCACTATTCTGTTTTCTCTGGGAAGGAAGGAAGGAAGTGTTGATACTCAAAAGGCACGTTCTGCACCCAAGGCTGAGATTTTCAAGGCTTTCAGGCTACACAAGGGGCACCAGTGTCTCTCCCCACAGCAGAACCCAAGCCCACATATGCACTCATGAGCAAAACCTCACAAGAAACGCAAAATCAACAGTAAAAGTAGCTGAGCAACTACTAAGCTCACCCTTGGAGAACCAACCTAAGACACCAACTGCCATCAGGCTGTCTCCCCAAAAAATCTTGCCTAAATAAACAGCAGGAGGCAACTCGTGCTCATTGACACATGGGCCCAAGAGCAGCAGAGAGAAGCGGGTGGAAGAGAGGCTTTGCCTAAGGCCAGACCCTCGCCAGCAGTGAGACACTGAGACTCAGCCCTGCAGTCAGCAACAAGGCAGGGGCTGACATTTCCACTAACAAGAAGGGCTGCCAGTTGCAGAGACACAAACAAAACATTCACAAGGCATGTTTCTCAAGGGATGCAACAGGAAGGGTCCAGAGGAGACGGCAAGAGCATGCATCTCTTTTTTTAATCTTTTCTTTTTATCTTTTTTTTTCCCAAGGACCTCCACATTGTCAGAAGCTGGATGCCAGAGAGCTCCACGCACCAGAGGAAACATGGATGGTCAAAGAGGGTGGAAACAGAGACAAGCAAGGCTGTGATGGGTCTTAGGGTGAATCACGAAGACCACACAGCTGAAGTCACTTCCAGCCATCGGAGTCGGCACATGCTGCTGCTTGGTGGGATGGAGCCAACAGCCTCCCCTCCACAGTCATCAACACTATCAAAAAACCCAGAAAGATTTACCTTAATTTCTGGGGCAAATACTCCCGGTGTCTATGCAGACCCCTCCCCCCCTTTTTTTTTCCTAGTTTTTTTTCTTTTCTTTTTTTTTTTTTTTTTTTGTTTTTGTTTTTGTTTTAGTTCTTCCAATAAATGTCTGCCATTCCCTTAAGCAACCTCTGGATGCTGGCGCCTGGGAATGACCATGAGTCAAATGTCAACCAGCAAAGCACCAGCACAACCCAGAGCTGCTCTCAGTGTGGTGGCTTTTCCATGGTTCAGCAGTGGGAACATCTCACCTATCTGGACCAACCAGCCCCAGATGCTATAGTCACGTTTCAGTCCGCACCACAGCCATCCCCTCACTCTTCCTCCAGAGCTGGGTATCTCAAAAACGTTTTAAGAGCAAAAAAAGAATAACAACAGGTTCCATACAGACTATCTGGTCCTTTCCTCCTTCTCTGTCAAAAAACTCGAAACCCAGCTGTGTGTCCCAAGGCCACCTCCCGAGCCCAGAGCATACCCTGATCACAAAGTAATGACAATAAAAAACTGCAATTAAAGCAACAAGCCAGTTTGAAAACAAATGCCATTTTCTGCCCATCCTCCCTGCTTTGTTACCAATAAAAAACACTCAGAGCCACTATTCATGCAGACATAAAGTGCTAATGGCTACCTGTTAACATGTTTCATCATGCCAACATTTTTGCTCTGATTTTGACAGTTCCCTTTTTGTTATTTTAAGCTAAGGGAGTGCTAATCTGGGTTGGAACTGCAAGAATTACAATCTACATCAACTGCACAGTTACTGACACGATTTCCTTTCACTCTGCACCATTTCACAGACACAGTCTCCTTGCAGCCAAGCTCTTTTCCAGACTATTAAGAAGTTGGAAGTGCAGGAGCACAGTATACTGGGAAGATTGTAAAATGTTGCTGAGAAGTCCTGTGAATTCTTGCCCTGGCCCTGTGCGCTTTAGGGCCAATGGGAGGGGAGAGAGCAATGTAAATACCAAAATCCATCATACTGGAAAAGTCACTTCTAATGTCTTAAGGAGAAAAAATTAAGTGGCCAATCCTGTACAACTTTGGGAATGAGCCTTCAGGATTAAGAACAGCTGCTGGTACAAATTGGCCAGGCAGGTCCCATCTGATTACACCTCAAGGGTTGCCCTAGGTGTGACTACAGGTGATTCACTGGCTCTTCTGGATGTGGAAAGAACAAAACTCCTCAGGTATCATCCCAGTAGTTGCTGACACCAGCTGGACATCAGAACAGGTACCTGGTGTCCTCCGCACACAAAGATGTGCTGGGCACCTTTGCCTGCCTCACACTGAGAATACACCTACTGCCATCCTCAGAGTCACAGCAAATGAAAATCTGCTTGTGTGAAAGGAAAGCCCGGTCCTCTGATTACCACCAGCTCAGGTCAGAGCCACAACCTGATTTTCCACAGGGCAGTAGAGGGACAGAAGCTCTTTGGTCTCCAAAGCTGCAACAGCCCTGCCGAGATCCCCAGCGGCTTTGAGTGCACACACAGGGACGTTTCCTTTCCCCAGCTTTGCAACTGTTTGTTAGAGCAAATTAAGAGTGCTAACAAGACTTACTGGAGCCCATTGCAAGGAGGTTAAGAAACACGACTTACCTGATGCAATCAGCAATGTAATGCAACCTCCCAAGTCCCAGTTCAGGCAAAATGCATGCAAGTAACCAGAAGGGACGGGCACAACCTTGAGGGAAGAGTGGGGATGCTCCAGCCCAATCCACAATGCCAGAGAGGAAAGACAAGAGAGCACAGCAGGGAATAGGAAATTCCCTGCACCTGCTTTGTGTCTTCTGCTGCTTCCAAGGGCTCCCACTCTGTACATGCCAGAAAGAGAACACCAGATCTCTCGTCTGACTCAACATGGCCAGTTTTCTACCTTTTTTGAAAAAGATTGCTCCACAGTACAAGAAGGTGAGGGAGACCTTTATTTGCTGGGCTGAAAGGTAAACATGGGTCGGCTTCACCACCTAAGCCCTGCCAGCTGATTGCTGCAAGGGCAGTGTCATGACAGGTTGAGGTGGCCTCATCTGCAGACCCTATACACTCCCAGGATCCTGACCAGGACAGGCAAGCATGGATCCCCACAGGAATCCTTAGCCAGACGGTGTTCACTTACAGCAAATCCCAGTGTGGAGCCCCAGGCCTCGCTGTGCACACCTGGGCGAGAGGGATGGAAGGGCAGTGCTGCCCACCTGGGGAGGTTCCCACCACAAACTGGGTTGGGAGCCTGAAAGGCGGGAGAGCAGATAGTATTTTTGAGGAAGTATGAGATAAGAGGAGGTGGAGTTTCCCGATAAAGAGGATTTCCCTGCTCAAATATCAAAGGATTCACACTAAGAAAAGGGGGGAGAAGGGGAATTACATCAGTCTGAGGCACACTTTCTCTTTTAAACTCTGACCTTCTATTGTCTGTCTTCTTGACTAGGATTTAAAAGCCCTTTGTTGGGCTGTGTTACATGGTGTGATCTAGAAAGCCGTCACAGACGAGGCACTGTGGGCTTCCGGCTGCGCCGAGCTCAGGCTCCCCCCGTGCCTACACCGGACTTTCAGGAGGCGTTGAGCCAGCTCAGATAAGTCAGCACTTTCTATCAACACCCCTTCGAAGCCAAGTCGCAGCTTGTGACGCCTCTTCCAGCATGGCCAACACAGTCTGGTGGAGCTGGGCTTCACCCCGGCGTAGCTGCCAGACAAAAGGTGGGCTGCTCATCATTCCAGCCCTACCTCCCCTCAGGTCCCCTCCAGGCTCTCCAGGCAACGTCCTTCCCATCCCAAACACAAACAAATGGGTGAAGAGCAGATGACGGAAGCATAACAGATGCCTAAAATGGTTTAGAGTGATCTACGAGCATCTTTTGGTTATAATGCTCCATTAATGTGACATTTATATGGGGTAATATAATACTGCTCACTTAGGAGCACCTACACCAGCCAGTCAGGTTTCCTGGTGTGCAAGGATAACCAGGAGGGTTGCAGCATGTCCAGGGACCCTACAGATGGAGTTACAGGGGACAGGAGGCATCACTGCCTAAAGGGGACATGTCGGGTCTATCCCTGAGGGAGCAGAGGTCGGTGGATATTAGGCAGGGAGAGGCTGGAGCAATGTCTCAAGAGGCAGAACTAGAGAGCCACAAATGGGGAAAAACCTGGCTTGGACCTATGGAGCCCTCTCTGCACAACAGGAAACATGATACCCGAGGAAGGTCTGACCCAGTCCCAAAGGCACAGCCTTGCTTTCCCCACAAGCTGCAGCATAGCTTGAGCATCCATCTGATTTCACAGCAGCCAGTGTTACACTCTGTAGCTAAATGCACCCTTAATGTCACCCAGGCCTAACAAGGGCTCCTGTTTTGTTCCCCTGATTTATAAACACAGTGGCAATGGGCTGGAGAAGGGACGGCCTCACAACCGCAAGCCTTCGTTATTCCCCACGAATGACTTGTTTGCAGCTTTTGAACTGCCTAATTTGTTTTGCCCCTAGATTTTGGTCATTCATCTCATCTTTTCCTAATGGTGCTCTGAACACTGACACTTCGGGAAACGTCTCAAATGCTGTAACCCTTATGTGGCCCCGCAGAGGTGAAAGGACCAAGGGCAACTGCTGAATCTTCCCACAACAAGAGAGGGATCATCCATCTCCTCTTCCCTCCTCGCCCACCGCTCCACCCCGGGCACTGTTCTCATCTCAGAGTGTTTGAGTAAAACACAAAACGAGGCCACATGAAGCCATTTCAGCACCTCTGGATGTCGAAGGCCACAGACTGTACCCAGTGACCTGGAAGGTCCTCCCCAGACATTTGCTCCTACAGCTCTGCCTCTAAGAAAAAGCATCTGAGAAATCACAAGGCTGGTTGAGTTCAGAGTGTGGCAATGCCACTCACAGAGGAAGGGGGAAAATCAACTGGCGCAGTCTGTATTCCGGGCAAATGGGGAAGGAATTGAATCAGAATCTGGAGTCTGATCAAAAACCCAATTCAATAGAATTCCACAATTTTGGCACCGTGTTTCAACACCTAGGTGCACGCTGGGTAGAAAATGAACAATCCAACTTTTCACTTTGCATGCCCAGCAAAAGCAGTCGACAGGTTTTAGGAATAAATGCGGAAAGTATCAACAGAGTATTGTCACTAGCCTTTTGCCAGACACCAGGAAATCCAGAAGAGTCATCTAATGTCACAGGCAAGAAGCTGAGGACATAGAAAGTGTCACCGAAGGACAGGCAGAAAAAACACAGAGCGAACTCCTACCAACAGATTAAACTCGTGTCACGGTATTTTACCCACATTTTGCACTACTGAGATACCTTGAAATACGCGCACGCAACCAGAGCCACGACACCAGACCTTTAAAGACGTGAGAGCCACAGATTAAAAACATGTTGGAACGCTTACCGTGTCCAGTGCCAAAAATGTGTCTCTAACCTGTAGGAAGAAATGGGTGTGGAGCTGCTCACGGAATGATCATTGCACTCGCACAGCAGGGTACAAGGTCCCCCGCTTTGTTTCTCCCTTGTAAAAGAAACAGTGACTAAAATAGGACTGAGGAGCTGCTTCACCTCCCCAAGTTTTTTTTGAGTAGTACACAGAGCCAGATGGGAAAACGAGGTGGGAATCAGAAAAATACTATATGATTGTGAAGACTGAAGCCACTTTGCCATGAACCATCATGAACAACTGATCTTGGTGCTTGGCTGAGCACGGTGCTTGCTGCTTCTTTTTGGGGATTTCAGTCACCTCCTGAGTGGCACTGAAGCGCTGCAAGCAGATACAAAAACGTACACAAAGCCTAAAAGTATTTCCCTGGAATTGAAGCTCAATTTACAGCTCCCGAGACTGAAGGGTGTGTTTGAGCAACCCTTTGTTGCAGGGTTTTGTCAAGTTATGTTCTGACTTGTCCCCTGCATGGTTGTGCAGTAATTCTTGATACTGATAGTCAATTACTTTGTTCACGTCACTCAAACACTGACTTTTTTACTGCTTTTTCTCCCCCTCAGCACGGCTAATCCAGGAAACACAACACAGAGTGAAACCACCACTTCAAAAGGCATTAACTCCTGGCCAGTCCGGGCTGCCCTCCAGCCCTGCCAGGCACAGGTAGGAAAGCGACCGGCAGAGCAAAGAGCCCTCCTTATCCTTATCTCTTAAAATACCACTGGGCCCAGGCTCCAAAACTTCCTTCCCGACTGGATCAGCATTTACCCAGGTAATCTCATTACAGCCATTGTTCTCCGAAGGTTAATAAATACTTACCCTGATGAGTAAAGGCTCCGCAATCTGACCCTAACACAGCAGAAGTGATTGCTCAGGGCCAAATTTTCATACTCTTTATTATGCTGAACACCATATTCCTCTGCTAACAGAGCAGCATTAGCACCAAAATAAATGTGACTGCTTGCAAATAAGGTGTTGGCCCCACTTCTGGCCTCAAGTTTTTATGTTGCCATCATTGTGATGGCTCTGAAAATTAGCAGATGCTGCCAGTTCCTAATAAATACATGACTAAATTATTCTGAAACAACAGCAAAAACAAATTATAGAAAGAATAAAATTCAAGGAGACGCCTTTCCGATTTCAACATGTAGAAGAAAATAATTACAGGCTTTTGTTAATTTAAGGAAACACTTTTTCTCCCATCAGACGTGAGGTGTGAATTATGCAAACATGATTCGAATTTGACTGGGTTGACATACTGCAGCCCCAACAACTAATTTAAATTTGAGAGTTATGGAATGGAAAACCAGGTTTCCAAGAGCTTCTTAGCAAGAGCAGCAGCCATCACCTTCCCCAAGGCCAGGCCAACATCCATCAAGATGGACATCCCCATCAAGATGGAAAGCAGCACAGTCAGCACTCCATAAAATCTGCCTCCTAACTCCTAAAATACCACGGACAAAGAGGGCTTTCCCTCCCAACAACACACATTTCAAAGCAATGCTAGTGCTGGCTGCTCTGTTGGGATTAAAACCCATTATCCACTTGTTGCAAAACTTTTACTGGCAAAGCATATAGGTGAAGTGTACCTACAGATGCACCCAGAAATCTGTATGAAACCTCCACCTTGCCACAACACTAAACAAAACTCTAAATAAGACAAGATGAGCAGATAACTCTCTTTCAATGGAAGCTGTCAAATCGCTGTGCAGTCATTAATAACTTAAACTTAATCCCCTTCACAGGAGCTCCATTTTCCTAACAGAAAATTCAGAGGGAAAACCAGAATGGAAATGAAATAAAAGCCTTTTAGATTTCAGTTCAGTGACCAAAAGTTTTCCAAATTTCTTTTTTTTTTTCCCAGCCAAAGCTGTACCCAAATTCACCCAACCACACTTTCCAACAAATATTTTACCTGCCCAGAAAAGGTTCTAATTTTTCAGGTGAACACACCACCACATGCTGAAATCAAGACAGAATCCTCCCCCTGCACCACACCAAGCTGAATTATTTGTGCCTCTCCTGAAGTCCCCCAGGGAATGAGGGAAAGTGCCAGGATCGAAACTTGGCCAGACTTGCTGCATGTGCCTGCAGGCTGCTCAAGGAGGTCTTCAGCATGCCAAGGGCTGCAAGGGGCAACCAGCCTCCCACACCAAGGCTTGCACAGCACCCTCACCACAGCTCTGCACCTTCTCCCCCCACTGACCTCATTTTGAAAGGTGGTGAATTTAATGTGATCATCAGTCTCGTATGGATCAAACCCAAAAGCCAGGCTGGGCAGAGAAACCCCAGAGGTGTTTCTGCTTTGCGCTTTACCCACAAAAGCCTTGGCTCTGGAGCCTGCGAGCCCATACCTCCTTCCATAGAGACGCCCATACAGCACCTGTGCGTGCTCCCCTGAAATGCACCCTGCGCGCAAACCACAGCCACAGAGACTCTCCCACGCCAGGAGGCAAATAAATGGGAAGAACAGTGATGAGCAGGGTGCAGGACTCAAGGGAAAGCAGCCCAGCCTGCCAGAGCTGCACACCAGTCAATGCCGAGGTACCACAGGGAAAACTGAACTCGCTTACACCAGTCGTTGACCCCAAAGCCACAAGAAAAGACAGCAATGAATTTAAGATGAGGGCTGAGTTTTAATCCAGCCATTACCTTTTCTAACATCTGCTATTTTCATGTGGAGCAGCTGCTCACCCCAGCTCTGGGCTAACCTTGTTCCCGTGCACCACAAATCCCACCCCCTCAGGTTTTTGGGGCGATGGTCTGATGCCTCATGTCAAGAGCACAAGGCACCAGCCGCCCTGGAACCTCATCAGCCGGCTAAAGAGACAAACATCTCCTGACACAACCAACCTTGCCAACTCCTGGCCTGCTGCTACCCTTCTCTTCTTGAGGAAGCAGTTTTGGAGTGGGGCCAGCTGTATCTTGATCTTGAGAGGTGTCTTTGATCCCCCTCAATCTAACTTTAACGGTAGAGTGGTATTAGATGCAGTGTCTAAGAATGCCCTTCAAGCAGCAGTTGAAGACCTCGGGGAGATGTCTTCAACCAGATTTTTCCATCCAGAGCTGGCTCAGAAGAACTCGGTTTCTGACACTGACCCTGTTTTAAACTCCTTTCCCCCCACCACCTCCACTCAAAATGGCCATCCCTTGTGCCACTCACCCACAGCAATAATTGGCAATTAAGTCCGTTCCATCTCTGACTAATTTCTTGACCTGATCTGCTTTTAGGGCAGAAAAAACTTGTGCAGAATCTTCTTGAAGGCCTGCTGCTTTTTAGCCAAAAATAAGTAAGACAAAAACATGCCCAGGAGCAAAAGGAATGACTTGCACCAACAGACTCATCAATAAGTAAATAATATTTATCATGAGCTCTGCAGTACAGCATTTGAACAGACACAATTATAAGCACCAGTTTGGTGCTTTCACTTACCAGCTGGTCACATCCACAAGCTCTCCATCTCAACATGCTTTGACTAACAGGGACATGGCCTGGCACTGAGCTCAGGATGCAGGTGCCCATGCT
Source organism: Aphelocoma coerulescens (assembly GCF_041296385.1). Classification (NCBI taxonomy): domain Eukaryota; kingdom Metazoa; phylum Chordata; class Aves; order Passeriformes; family Corvidae; genus Aphelocoma; species Aphelocoma coerulescens. The sequence goes on from NC_091016.1 coordinate 4,774,765, forward strand.
CCAAGGGATGGTGTTTTAGGTACCAAAATTGTCCCCTGCATGTTGAGACCCTCCAAGCACAGGCAGAGGGGAAGACCAGCTAAGGCTGTCCACCCTCACCAGTGCCAGATTACATTTCCACGGCAGCTGCTCCCTTTGTCTACACCCAGTAAAGCCAAACCAGCCTAAAAATTAATTTAATCTGCTGTAAACCCAAGTGTCAAGCACTTAGATGGCAGCTAAAAGCGCCACTCTCAGATAACCGAGTGACACCGGCTAATAATAGCCTGCGCATTAGGGGAGCGGGAGCGGACATTTTGTGTAACCAAAGAGGAACCTGTGCCTGGGAACAGCCCGCGCTGGCCGGTCCCAGCCCCGCCAGCAGCGCCCAAGCCCACCCGGCCTCTCCTGTGATTAGCTGCACTAATACCACCGGTGACCTCTCTTTCAAGCTCGGAGGCAACAATAGTCCTGGCTTTTGTTAGCAGGGAGAACAAAATGCCACCTTTTACAGCTCTGCAATCATAGCTGCTTCCCTTTTCATCTCCCAGAGGCTCTGCACCAGACCTTGCTCACCAGGGACGACGGTTAACCCTTGCCAGGCAGCCCAGCCACAGCAGGAGCGAGGGAGGGGTGCCGGGGTCCCTGCAGGCTCCTCTTCTCCCACATCCCTTCATTTGCACAGAAAACACCAAACAAACCCCTTCTGGTGGAGGATGCAGGTGTGCAATAGGGCTCTTCTCTGCCTGACATTGCCATAGGCAGGAAGTACCTGGTGGCCACTTCAAGCCCCTGCGCTGCATCAATAGGTCACCAAAATCCATGCCGAGCTCTCCCCCCTCCCTCTGCCCTTGGGAACTGCCTTAAACACACCCACTGACCAGGAAATGGTGTAACTCAGGTGACCTTCTTTTGTCCAAATGTAGGAAGAGCAGCTTAGAAACAAAGGAGAGTATGCTTTCCAGAGCAGCACTTCCCTGAGCTCAGGAACTCATGCAGGGATGTGGCACAAGGTGCTGGTGTGAATGTGGATCTGGGTTTGCATGCAAGGCTCTTCCCAAAAGAGGATGGACACTCAGAGGTGCCAGGGCTTGCTCAGGACCTGGAAAAGACCAACCCTCATCCACTTTGGGATTTCTGAGGGAGTAGGGCACCTCATCCACCACCACAGCCCTCCCTCTCTCCTTCTTCCCAACAAGGGCTACAAGGAGCACGGGGAGCTTTCTCCCGGGGCGTGCGAGGGTCTTGGATGCACAGCTGACTGCACGTGTCAGTTATGCTCCAAATGGGTTGTCACAGGTCAAGGTTCTGCAGGCAGCAAGAGCAAATGCTATTTTTAGACAGGATAAGGTCACGGTGCTTTTAGAGACAGTGAGGTCTACAATAAAACCTATTGATCAGTCTCTGGAACTAGTGCTCCGGAGAGACGCCTAAATTGAAACAAAAATTGCCTGGCCGTTTTCTCTATAGACTCAGTGGGTAAAAGCTTGTTGGAGTCTTTCAGGAGATAAAATAAGTAAGAAGAACCTGTGTACAGACCACAGTTGTCCATTTAAGTGGATGCATGGGGGGAAAAAAGGGAAAGTGAGACCTATGGGAGAGAAGAGTGGGAAGCTCCGAGCATCCTTCTACCATAGTGACAAGCCAGCTGCCCCAAGGGTGAAGGCCATCCTTACCATGCCCCGACTTCAAACTCCACAGCCCAGGTGTAAAGGCACTACAGCAAACTTGACTTCTAAGAGAATTAATGCTTTACTTGCATCTTGGAGGGTAAGGAAGCCTCTGAAGGCATTAATCACTGGGGTCCCTGACAGCCCACGCGCATTCACCATCCCTGAAGGTGTTCAAGGCCACATTGAATCAGGCTCTGAGCAACCTGGTCCAGTGGAAGGTGACCCTGCCAATGGCAGGGACTTGGAACCAGATGAGTTTTGAAGTCCCTTCCAACCCAAATCATTCTGTGATTCTCTTTGCCCATTTGTGTTTTGGTGATGAATATCACCCAGCTGACTCGTGGAGGTCCAAAGATAAAAAACAGACCAGTATTTCAGCCTGGAAAATTATTTAACTGGATTGTTCACACACCTCCATGGCTTTTACAACAAATTCCAAGTGTTTATCCAGGTCGTGGATAAACCAAAATTTCACCAAAAATACCCCAAAGCACTGGACTATCACACCTCCAAGTCCAGCTCTAAGTCCACTACAGGCACATAAATCCCTCTATACCACAAGAGGATTTTTATTGTATTGGAGACTTGGAACCACAGGGATGAACATGAAACCGTGGCGTATCTTCATTCATCATCTGCCCCACTGCCACAGCCTCGCTCACAAACAAAACATGCCACAGTAAACATAATCCATACATCACACCCTGACATGGGTGACCCCATCAGCGAGTCCCAGCCGGGGCACCCCACCAGACACCAGCAATGTAACGACCAATGCATTTGGAGGATATAATAATAATAATAATAATAATAATAATAACTACAGGTAAATACTATGAAGCTATGAAAAGCTAGTGTGAGTGGCGGGATATGTAGTTTACTTTCTGCTCCAGACAATAACAACATGAGCAGAGATACACATTCAGTTGCTCAGGTAAAAGCAGATTGTGTGGGAATTAAAGCACTCGCAAGCCTGCGGAGTGGCTTGCCTGCCATCCGACTGCCAGGTTAGGCTGCAGTTTAAGTTTCTGCATAATGGAGATGACAAGATGCAAAATCTCAAGCAGTATTATCTGTACAGTGACTATGCTGCAGAGGAATCATAATAAAAAACATGTTTCAAAGCAGTACAGTAATTGTGATTCTGGGGAAAAAAAAAAAACACCACCACCAACAAAAAAGACAGGCTGATCTTTCCAAAAAATATACTACTGCTAGAAAAGCCAAGGTAATTATTCTTCTATTTAGGAAATCAGGCTTGGGTTTTGTTTGGTTTCTTTCTATAAAGGTCCTTAGGCTCTTACCAACACTTCTACGATTTTCTTCTTAGTGCCCTGTGACTCTAGGACAAAGTTTGAGATAAAACGATTATAATAAATAAGGACAAAGTTATTTGGGAATTAAGGACACTGCTGCAGCCCCTCATCTTCTTAACTGATTAAATTAACAGAGCTTTAGTGGAATATATGTCTGAAAAAATTCAAAGCTAATTTCTGTTTATAATTACTGATAGCACACGAGTATCCTTTCCAGAAAGCCTACTCTATCACCCAGAAAGCAGATGCAAATATGGGTATAAATAGGGAGTGCAATGAAGCCTGTGGCAATGCTCACATTAACTGCTGTGCAGACTCCCACCCCATGTATGTGTATGGGTACACACGCTCACACACACATGTGCTCCTCTGGTGATTTTTAACAGGCATCACTTGTATCCAGGCTCAACTCCATGCCTGCCACCTTCTCCAAGTTTTTCTCCTAGACTCCAGTGGCTGGTAGACAAAGCTCTCTGTTAACCTGAACAAAAATAACCATAACGGGTTGAGCCCAAGCTCCTTTACACTGCTGTGCCTACCAAATGACTCTCCTGACTGCAGGGAAGCCACTTAGGATTTACCCCTGGGGTAACTCTGAGCAGGATCTGCCCCCACAGACACTTTCTCTGTGTCTATCCCTGCCCTTGGGTTTTGCATGAGCACAGAATCAGGGAGGGGACCACAAACATTCCCTACTGCTGCCTGAGAGGAGCTTTTGTAACCTGTGTAGCTGCTGTTGGGCATGAAACCAAGAAGCTGGAGAAGCTGGAGTGGCAGAGAGTGGCTCCCCCAGTTTATTTAACTGCAAGATGCATCTGGATTTGTGGGGCTTCCAGTACAAGGCAGCTTCAGGATCAGCACCTCCATGAGACAGAGGGCAGGGACATGATGCCATGCTTCCTAGAGCCACTTTCATCCCTCTCCCAGGGGGCACAAGGCACTGAAAGACCCAGCTCTTTCCACAACAGGCGGGGAAAGAAGGGAAATAAACCCCCAAACTTTTAATTTTTGTCTTTTCCATTTATTTTTGAATTAGCATTCAGTGTCTGCTGCTGTGACACGGATAGCTAAAAATGTGTGTGCGGATATGTCATCCATGAACAAAGTGGCTCATGTTTGTTCTTTATTATTTAGGAAATGCACATTAATTACTGCAGATTTTCTCCTATACATCTACTGTATCTCAGACAGAATTGCTGAGAAGGTCTGCAGAATAAAAATGTATGGGGTAATTAAATGGATATTTATAATTAGAACTTAATAATTTGCATCAGGGACAAATGAGCTCTGATTTCAATCTGTAGTGCATTTAGATTAGCCTGAAGATAGTGTAATTTGATGTTTTATAGTCCTCCTCTCAGATTATGAAACAATACAGTGTCTTTAAAGCAGCCGTGTTTGTGTCAGGAGTGTGTTAAGAAGCAGCCACAATGAAAATGTTTGACAACGTGAAAGCAGCCATAAATTACACGACAACTGTGTAAAAGTCGTGATGAAACAAATAAAGAGCTGACCTATAATGCATCTGATTCAGCACCGCGCCCGGACCACTCGGCGCTCATCCCGGAGCGCATCCTTACGCGCGCGGCTACTTAGTGCCGAGAAAACTGGAAATTATCCCTAGTCAACAACGTTGATTTTAAGTCGACGTTTTAATCAGTTTGAAGTAGAAATACTACACCGCTCCCCCAGCAGCCTCTCAGCCAGCCGGCTGCTCGGCCCGAGCCTCTTTGGGCGCAGCTCTGTTACAGCCCCATTGTTCCCACTGTACAATATTTATCGCGGGCTCTCCAGACACAGGTACTTGACCCAAAGGTCACCGCCTTGTCTCCTGGACCTACAACCCACCTTTGCTACCAATGCCTTTTGCCCAAACACAGGGAGCCCCTGCAACTCCCGCTGCCTCCCCACAGATGTACAGGTGAATCTAACCCAAGGATGTGGCATTGCATGGCCGTAGCCAAGCACGTGCCCCCAGACCAAGGGGCTGAATCTCCCCAGGGCCAGAGGTGAAGCAAGGTGGACTCCTTACCAAGGTCTTGGTAAAGAGCAGGTTGGTTTGGAGATGCGACCATATCTTTGCTTTTCTTCCCAGCAGCCACCAGCAGGGAGGAAGAGCAGTGAGGCTGGGCTCTCATTCCCGTTCTGCTGAAGTTCTCTGGCCTTACCTGGGGTGAGCCACCCCACCTGTGCCACAGCAGTTGCCTCTCTCGCCCTGGCAGTGCGAGGGTGTGTTCATTAACATCTCCGAGGCACTCAGGTCCCCACGTAATGGATGCTGCAGAGGTAAACACCTCGATCAGCAGATAACAGGGAGTCCTGTGCAGGCATTGCACACACAGGAGCTGTGCACGTGCGTAGGCAAACGCCTGGGAAAAAACACAGGGCTGCCAAGTCGCTGGGAAGCTCACCATCAAACCAGTTACAGTCTGACATGCAACATGAGGAGTGAGGGAAGGACCAGTGTAAGGAAGGAGATTTCCAGACCCAGAGCCCTGGCACTCAGTTTCATAAAGCCTTATCCCACAGCCTCTTCCCAGCCTTTGTACTTTCCTCCCACAGAGCAGGGCTCAGCGCACCGCACGTCACCAGCTGCTGGCTAAGAACGCAAAGGGGAATGAGAGGAAACAAGGCTGGGATATTCAACCCATGGCATATTCCCAGATTCCTCAAAAACTACGACTCACAGACCTGCATGCCCACATAGAGCAAGGTGGTCAGGCAAAGCTTTAACTAAGAGAGGCCGTCCCTATACTTGCCCACTCTCCAAGAGGGACAGTCATGAGGGACATAAAGCCTCTAGTGCCAAGCAAACCTCGTAATTCCCAGCAAGGCGTGATGCTGGGAATGCATCGACGGGACAGAGGACAGGCAGGTGACCCAACCCACTCCGACCTACCCTTCACACCTCTGAAAACGCTGCACTTTGCAGCGGGGGGAGCCCATGTTTTCCCAGCTATGCCCTTTCCGTGCATTTTGAAATCCACCGTCCATCAGCATGACGGGAAACAAGGCGCTGAGCTCTTCCTTTGAGGAGTTTCTTGTTTGACCAGAGTACACGTTATTCAAATCAGCCAGAGTGAAATGCAGTTAAGCTGCTGTTTGTTCCAGCACGATGAGACTGGCCTGTTAAAAAGCAAAAATGTCAGGATGTTACAGGCTCAGCCTCCTGCCAAGGCTGGTAAGTAGCTGAACAACTGTCAGAAACGGCATAATCGGAAACAACAAAAAAATAAAAATACCCAAAACAACCATGAATTCAGACTGTGTTTCCAAGTCACAGGTGCTCTGGGGCCACCCACACGCCCAGCCAGGCACCCCTGGGAAGTTCCGACCCGGAGCATCCCTGCAGCCTCCTTTACTACATCCCCACCACATCCACCTCTCGCTCAGCAAGGAACTCTTAAGTAAAAACAACGATAACCCAGCAAATATCTTGGATTTTGTCTTTATTCTCACCACCACGGCATTACAAGGATTTTTGTCTTTATTCTCACCACCACAGCATTTATTACACCACCACAGCATTTTGTCCATACTCTCACCACCCAGTGAAGCACCTCGACGTCAGGCACGGCCCAGAAATGTTCTGTGAGGGCTGCATGAAGGCTCTAAGTGCAGCCACCTTCACACCCAGCACAGGTCTGCACTAGGGGATTAATTTGGTTTTGTTTCTCATAAAGTCATTTGAATGGGTGGGAGCCAGCATGGAAAGGTGCTGTCGTGCATAAGCTCTGGGCCTGCACTGGGTCTGCCCCCAGGGTTCACCCTCCCCAGCCAGGCAGGCATTGATTGCCTTGCAGATGCTTTTCACCCCCCCCAATTTAACTCCTGCTATCTCTGAAATCTCCCAGACACGCGCAAGCCCCTCCTGCTCTCACACTCTCAACTTTAGTTTGCCTCTCAGAACAGCAACCCCCCTTTTTTTTTTCCTGTCCTGGGCCCTCAGGTTACTGGCACAGCGACAACTCTTTTTTTTCCCAACAGCAAGCCAGGAAAGATGATAGAACCTGCATGCGTGGCCAAGGGACTGGTCTCAACTGGTTCAGAGGGAAAAAATGGAGCTGTGTCTTTTTTCCCCCTCTCTCTCCCTCTTCTTGCCTTTAGCCAAAAGACCTGGGAGCATTTGATGTACAGTCAGCAGGTATTAAAAAAAAAATTATTGAAAAGGCTGGCCGGCTCTGGAGCTGTGACACTCTCTCATCAAACTCTGGACTTCAGCCAAGTTCATCTGTTAATGGAGAGCCACAGCCAGGGCCTCCCCCCCACCACCACCCCCTCGCTCCCTCCTCTACCTCTTCCTCCCTCCTAAAAAACTAGACATCGATTATGTCTGTGCTTTTCCCTTTCTATTCAAGATAAACAAAGTGCTTCAAGTTCAGGGCACACCCTGGGACCCTTGACAAAGCAATCTATCATCCTGTCTGCTAAACCAGTCTGGCCACACCACCGCCGAGGAGACTAATGCTTCCAGTGTACAATTTTCCCTTTGTGCTGCTGCCCTATTACTAGTAACCTCTTTTCTTCCCTACCTTCCCAGGAGCAGATGTGCTTGACCACTTTGCCTAAGCCCCTCCTGGCAAAGGCATTTTTTGCTGAAAGCAACGTCAAGAATTAAAAAAAAAAAAAAAAGAAAAAAAGAAAAAAAAAAAAAGAGCCTAGCCCCCGCCTGCCCCCTCCTCTCCCCGACTCCCATCTCCATCCCTACATCCACCAAAGAAATCCAGCACAGAGCTTGATTTTTCCTTCCCCACTGAAGATTTCTTTTTAGGGAGTGAGTTCAGGTTTAAATCATATCCACTAATTCATTCTGACTTGCAATTAAATGCAAATACACTTTTATAGCCAGCATGGACTGTATTAATTTTAACAGCAAATGACAAAATAAGAATACAGTCCCTCCAATACCAATAATGAATCGCACTATAAATCACGTTAGTGGTCACATTCATTAAAGCTTGTAAAGCTCTTGGAGATCCGCGGGCGTGATGTGCCACCAACCCACAGAGCAACTTCAGCTCACACGGACCCCACCGCTGGCACCCACATCCACCCCCAGTCCCTCCCAGCAGTGCCACAGGGAGCTGGTGCTTCCCAGGTGAGCCGTGCCGGCGAGATTCGCAGCCCACTATTGAGGGTGGGTCTCACCACAGGGCCGAGGCATCTGGGCAACGTGGTTTAAGTTAAGGGAAGGGCCAGGCTGGGTGCTCTAAAACACAGGGCAGTCACAGAAATTAATAGGAAACCACGAATCACCATTTAAGGGCACTTCCTAACAGCTAGCTTGGCCTTTCCCTAATGCTCCCGGCTGCCGACAGCGCTTACCCCTTCCCCAGGTCTACACAGCGCTCCATTTGCTTGCCAGCACTAAGATCCTCTGCACCGTTTATTAGCCAACATGGGGGAAAGTGAGGGTTTTCTGGCTCCTTTGTTTTGTTAGGACAGCTGTGTGCCATTCCCACCCCCTCCCACCCATCCTCTCCTAAAGAAATAATTAAATCCAATTAGGACCAGAAAGTAATTTACATTTTGGTTCTGTGTAACATGGGGAGGTGGGGGAAGGAAAAAGAAAATCCCATAAACCACGTTGTGATGAAATTTCATCCCTTTGCTACTTATTTGTCTGCTTTTGCTTTTGAGGACAGATCAGGCTGCACTGTCCCTCTTTAGAGGCTGTACATTTTGGTGTGTGGACCAAGAGGGAGACAAGGAAGGTGGAAGAGAGAAAACTTGCTCCCATTCCCTGCTCTGTGAACAAGACAGTTCTGCTAGGCAGCCCATCCTGCTCCTGCTCCTGCTCCTGCTCCTGCTCCTGCTCCTGCTCCTGCGCCTCCCCTCGCTGTGCCGGGGGCTCCTCTGCCGCGGTTTACTGATTTACAGAACCTTGGTATGTGAATGGCAAAAATTCCTTGGCATAAGTATATGTTTGCTGATCACATTTCAGATCATGTGTTGTTCATTATTATGACTTGCTCAAAAACAGTTTTGCTACAGTTATGTGGGTTTGCCTTCGATATTTTTTCCTCTTTTAGTACATTGAAAACATCATGGCACGGGGGGGAAGAAAATGAGAAAATGTTTTTGTATCTACACCACCTCAAAAGTCTATTTTAAAAAATTACGGAAAGGAAAACAAAATATTCCAGGACTGGGAAGCAAGGGGGAAAGGAAGATTAACAAATCATTTCTTAAAGACCAATGTGATGTCAAATTTTCAAGTGGAGCATTTTCCTTTGGATGTGGATGGAATTATAGGTGGATTTGATATTTACAGACTGCTGAAATCTCTAAAAATATATCCAGCCCAAGTGAGGCATTGACTTTAATTTGGTGGATTATTTAAACAGCCAAGAGAGAAGATCTTTTTGCCAGGCAAGGCACCAGTGTCAGGACCTTCTGCATCACAGGGCAGCAAGTCCAGGACACACTGATTTCTAAAAATACTCCCCCCCTTGCCTTCTGCAGAGAACTTTTTTCTGAGTTCACATTCTGGCAATTAGAAAAGCAAAAAAGTCATCACTCCAGAAAAAATTGAAAGTTTCCGAACAACACCACTGTTTTGCTTTCACCTGTGTTGTAAAACTCCAATTAATTCCAGAGTTTGCTCTGAACTTCTCCAGCGATCTACCTCCATCTTTGCTCGTGGGAGATGGTCCACGTGGGTTTCCCCTCACCACGCGGGTCACCTGAGCACTCTCCGCGCCCGGCGCAAAACACAAACGTTTACCTTTTTGTCATTCTCATATAGTAAATTATCCATCAGATTTCAACATATCTTACTAAAGCAATTACATCAAGAAAATGATAGCGCGTGTGGAATCAATTATGCATGCACTTGGCCAGGGACCAAAGGCTATGAAGTCGGAGAGGGCAGAATCGTTCGACACACACAAATAAAAAGCCCCTGGATCTCGCAGATGGACCCCATCAGTTCATCTTACTGCCGAAAAAGTTCATGCACTTAATAATTTATTTGTGTTCTGGATACTGTTTCCCAGCTGAATATTAACAACTTTGAACTGAACCACACTTTTAGCGTGGTATGGGTGGAAGTCATGGAAGGGCAGCAGCAGGTCTCCTCCGAGGTTAAAATTATACTTCTGCTCCTTCCAGAATGGTCCTTTTCCCTCTCCGTTTATTTTCTTTCATTAAGCAGTTCCTTTAATCAGGGTATCCATTTCACCCCTCCGATTCATCTTCTTACCCAGTGATAAACTCTCCAACCAAAGCTGAGCATCAATTACCAAGGCTGGACAACCGAAGGGATGAAGCAAAGGCAAGGCCCCGATCCCACAGCCAGGAACTGCGGTGCTGCCAGCATGAGAGACAGGGGACAGGGACCGGGCCAAGCCCCAGCCAGGCAGGAGGGGTGGTGGATGGCCTCCGGTGCTGGCCGGGCGCGGATGCCCGGGCAGGTTATGAGAGCTGGGCAGGCTTCCAGCCAGGCTGCTCCCATTTTCCCCTCCCAGGGCTGGATGCATAACACCTTGCCCGGACAGGCAGGAGAAAAAGACCCTTCCTTGTGATGAGGCAACTGGAAGACTGGAGTGGAAGAGGAGCAGCGCCAGCAGCACGATTTGCTGCTACGAACAGGGCACTCCCTGCCCTTTATGCAGCGTCCCCCAAAGGCACGGCCACCACCCCAATGCCAGCAGCAGCTCTGCACCCACAGGCAGCACAGGATGGGGCATAGGGCACAGGCTTTCAACACTGGTCACGCAGAGAAGGGTCCAGGCACCGCTACATCCTGCCCTGCTGTCACCTCTCCCTCCAGCCCTGGCATCTCTGGAGCACAGAAAAGAATTCTGGTCTATCTATACATATAGAATTATTTTTTAAAGGAATGTCTCCCCCAAATGGGAACAATTTCCTTCTACACTTCCAACCAAGTGTACTTAACATTAAAAGAGAACTGATAGAACATATTTAATTACTCAAGGTTAGACTCCTAATTCCTCAATTCACTAAAGGAAACTTGGCAAGAAGATGCATCATTTTGCTGCTTTCTACTGGAGCATCTGAGGGAGAAGAGCCACTGAGGCAGCTAATACACAAAACATGATCAAAAGTGATTAACAACAGCTTCATATGCAAATTGCATTAATGAAGGAGTGCAAAGTCATCATGTAAATTAAATATGTCAAATCTCTTGGTGAACTTTCAATCTTGAGAAGAAAAAACACCGCTTTAATTTTTTTACATCATCAATTTTCCAAGATTGAAAATCTAAGAATCTTGGTGCTATAAAACAATTTTCACCTTTTTTTTCTCCTTCAGCAGCCTGACAGGCTGGCCTGATGTGTGCCGAATGCACATGTTAATAGGCCAATCAAAAATGCAAAACAATTCGCAATTACTGCAAGGACCTAATGGTCATTAGAATTTACAACTAGGTAATGAACTAAAGTCTGCCCACACCATGCATATTCATAAAGCAATTTAGCCTTTGAAGATTAAAGAAGTGCTTAAAATTCAAATGAGCTTTAGCAAATTATCAGTAAGATTCATCCAAAAAGCAAAAGGGTTTTTCTTCCTGTGATTTCCTTATTTTTTTAATGCAAAATTGTTATATCTTCCAGACGGAGCTTCAACTAAACACAGGGCTCCGAGTCAAGCCAAAGGGGCTGGAGACAAACAGAGGCAGAAAACATTGTTATGGACTTTGTTCAGAAAACTAAGCCCTTAAGAGCCAAACCTATCTCTAAACATGGTAATTTATCAAAAGCAGCACAGACTTGCTCATAGGCAGTATTGTGTGCCGCTCTCCGAGAGCAGATTAACAAGATTTCCACCACCCTCCAAAAAAGCCTTTTTTCCCTCAAGTCACATCTTCCATGTAAACAGCAAATGTATTATAAAAACATTATTTTCATCAAAGTGCAGCAGCATTAATTTTAGGGACTCGCTGCATTTAAAAGGGAGGGATGAAAAGATCTCGGCACCGGAGCGTGCCACTGAGAAAGTCGCTGTGCTCCCGGGGAGCGGAGCTGCAGCCGCCGAGTGAGCGGAGTTTGCGGGGGCACCGCTCAGCGCCGCTGGCCGCTCCCAAACTTGGCTCCGCTCTCGGCCAGCCCCGCCGGGGCCTGATCCAGCCATCCCAAAGGGTGCAGAGCAGGGGAGCGAGATACGCTTCTGCCAGAGATCCCAGGAGGAGGTTGGGGAGGGAAGCGCTGGCTGCCTCCCTGGCACCCCGACTTTGAAGGATGGATGAATGTTCAAATAATTCCTATTCCCACTTCACTAGCCTTCTCCAACCTCATGGCTTATCCTACCTGCACCCCTGCAGAGCAAAACAGAGGATGCCTGGATCTGTGCTAATGCCTCGTTTTTTAACATTTACTGAACAAAATAGGACCTGGTGCCGTGCAACAACCGCAACAACCGCAACAGCAACATCTGGATTGGCCACGAGTCCCCAGTTTTAAGCAATTCCCCCCAACACCAACATTACTTCACACAAGAGTCCAGGGAAGGCCAGTATGAGACGTGACAGCATAAATCAGAATTAGATTAAAAACAAAAGTTTAGAAACTACTGCCGGGCCGCCGAGCTGTTGAAGGCCACGTCTCCCAAACTGCCTTCAAGTCATGTCCCCCATTAGGAGATTTTTTCCCCCCCTTCTTTTTCTGTTTCCAGAGACGTAAAAACCACACTACTGGGCTCTGAGCATTCCTTAAAATAAAGCAATTAACTTATTTCCAGGCTCCAGCAAGTGATCGTGACAGCTTTCCCCCCGGCAGAAAGTGGGAGCCGTGGTCCCTGACCCCCGGCCAACACAAAAGAGGCAGCCCCAGCACAATGCCTGCTGTCAGCAACTGAATTATTTTTATACAGGAATTTTTATCTCTATGGTACAAACAAGTATGTGTCTGTGCTGACTTGTTAAGCAATCCACTTGTATGTAGAATAAGATTTTTTTTCCCTGCTACCAGTCACACAGCTCTAAGATCAGAAGAAATACATACTCTTTGAAGCTCCTCAAATGTTTTAGTTAAAAGGACAGCAGTTGTTTTCAAAGATCCAAGAGTATCTTTATCAGAATTTAATTTTTCCTTATTGATTTTTTCTAACGTAACACAAATTTAACATAGGACAGTTTATAGTTTATTACAAAATAATACAGCCTCTATCTCTTTTTCCAAATGCATCCCACTGTGTTCTAGCTCCTCAAAGAGAACAAGGCTCCTGGACTACTGTTTCTCGTTGCACAGCAGCAACTCTTCCCTAAACATGAAAATCAGCATCAGTAATAGAGAAACACGGGGAAAAGCCCCCGGCCACCCTCACACAGTAAATGCTCCGAGCACTTGCGATGCCCTGGCTGAAGAACGACAGTTTTGCTGGTCTATTCTCCTGCTCCACAAAGAATAAACTCAGTATAAAATGCAACAAAACGCAGATGATTCATCCAATGTCAGAAAAAAACCCCAGCTGTGACGCTGAAGCAAAGTAATGCTGGGTGACAAATTAATTGTTGTGAATATGGGGGGGGGAGGAAGGATACAACACAACACATTTTTATTTTCGCATTTTATATTTCCCTACCTGATAAATCAATTAGGCAAGCAATTAATGCAAAATTAAACTCCTTACTTCCTAAAGGAACAAGGAACTGTGATGCATAATTTTAAAAAGGTAATAGCTGTAGTAATAGCAGTAATAATAACAATAATAATAATATTATTATTATCCACAACAACAATAACACCACTAAAGGCAGGGCTCTTCTTTAAGCCTTTGTTGTTCAGCAGTAATTCCATTGTTTATTTAGGCAGAGGTTTTTCTATCTGCAGCAAAGATCAAATTGTAGGTGTAATTGTTCAGCATCTATGCAAAGCAGGGGAGGATGGAAGCAGAAAGTCCTTGGTTCTGACTGACCAAAGCTCCCCAGGTCTCCCTCCACCAGCACACCCACACCGGTGGGAATCGTGCACCCTCTGAAGCACCCGACAACGCCTACCTGGAAGGGCAGAGAGGAAGCACTGCTTCTCCTGGCACCTATTTCACAGGGACAGCGAGCCTCCCTGCCTTGTCGGCAATGCAGTTATTTGGGTTTTGCTTCTTGCCCCATTCTTGGTGTCTCAGCTATTAAGTGTGAAAAACAAAAATCTGAGCTGTAGCTGAGCTCTGTACCCACCAAACAGGGGGAAGTGGTGGGATTTTTCTTTAACAGCAACCTGTTCAGGTAAAAAGTTCCAGCAGAATTGCAGCAGGCAAGCGGGGAGAGGTCTCCGGGGAAAGCGGAGAGAATAAACACTTTGGTGCACTGTCTGCAAACCCAGAATTCAGCAGCTTTTTTTGGCAGCCAATTTGTTTCAAGTGTTTTGTTTCAGGGAACGTATGTATTTTTCTTTGTGCATTTTGTGGATTTACTACAACCGCTCCTGACAGCTGTTGATTCAGTTAAATGAGCACATTATTAAAAATCCTCGAACACAACCACACTGAAAAACAGACACCTTTGGACGGAGCTGAAGATTTGAACACACAAGAAGATGCAAATGAAACCTCTGGAGGAGGATGTACAGCCTGGGCTGTGCCCAAGCCAGGGGGCAAAGGGGGCTCCAGCCCTGTTTGTGGTGACTGTTTTCTTTGTTTCAACCAGACCCAGATGCTAAAAAAAGAATGAAAAGCAATGCCAACAATCCCAAGTATAAAAAATAAATGTTTGCTAATACTTGAAAAAATTACATCCCCCAGCGGGCTGGAGTTAATGTGCTTCAAATAATTCTGCACCGTGCCCTGTACTTTGTTTTCTTTTCTTACTTACTCTCCAGTTTTGCAGAAGAAGGGCACCTATTCAGAACGAGGAGGGAAAGAAGAGGATGTTTTCATTTTGCTTTAGATCAAAGGCAAACAAGAATGCAAACTGTGGCATATTGAATATTTTTTTCCACCGCTGTCATTCACACTGGGCTATCGAAGTTTTATACAATTCCCCAGCCCGGCTGCATATTAAGCTGCCTGTGTACAGCTTTATTATAGCATGGTGCTGAGGAAACATTAATATTCCTGTGTTGCATCTGACAGGACATTTACATGCGCCCATCTGAGCTCACACCTGAGAGCTGCTCCAAGGTACAGTAGCTGTGCTCCGATTGTAAAGGCAAATGAAGAACACAAATTCCCTGCTGGGATCAGGGCTGACCTCGCCACACCCCACACCGCAAACCTTTCCCTCGCCAACCCCAGGCAATGCCACCTCCGAATGAAGAATGAGCCACCAAGTTACCAGCCTGGGTGATAGAAGAGTAAAAAAAACCTCGCTGAAATATTTTAAAGATGCACAGCGAGTGCAGCTGGCCAATAAAGGTTGGAAAACAAACTGGCTGAACCCCGTGCGGGATGCGTTGCATACTAAACCTGATTAGAGAGATGGGGAGGATGTTTATGGGCTTTAAAACGCGTTTGGCATTAACACAGGAGGGTGTGAATAATGTGAGCACTTGGTCTGCTCATCCATAGGGGTCCACAGCCACCGGTCCCGCTCCTGCAAGAGTTTGATCCACGCCTGGCGGAGCAACGCGCACCCAAGATGGGGGCCCTCCGGAGCGAGCTGAGTTTCATGGAAATTCATTATCAGATCATCCCAACCGCTTGGGTGGTTTGTGGGTCCATTAATGTGCCTGTTATTTTTAAAAGTATGCCATAAATCACAGCAATCCATGTACTGGTGTCTACCTACGTGGGCCCAAACCTGCTACATCCGACGTCACCAGGCGTCAGGCTGCAGCTACTGTCTGTGTACACAGTGAGACAAAATTATGTTCATTAGCCCAAGGGAAAAGCAAAAAACCCACCACCCAATGGTAATTTTAGGGCCATGCTACCAGTATGAATATATATACATATACGTAAGTCTTAATGTATTAAAATATATGGACTTGACGTGTTTTATGGACTTGTGCAATACCCCAGTAGCTGGCACATAAACCCCAGTGCTCCCGGATGGAAGCTGTGTTCAAATGCCTGCCACAGGGAGAAGACGACTTCCTTGGACTCGCAACATCCCTGGCAGCATCATGACCCGAACAAAATCACAACAAGCAGAAAGGTAACGAGAGATCCTCAGCGATTAGCTAAAAAAAAAACCCCAACAAAACACAAGTGGCACTGTGCCAGGCCATGTCCAGCTTGATGCTAAACGCCTTTTATTGCACAAAGCTGGTACTAGTGGACACAAAAACAGACCGAAGCTTGAAGGGAATTTTGTCCAAAAAAATTTCCGTAATGAGGATGCATGCAGGCAAACAACTGGAGGCTCTGCTCCCCTTGCCTGACGGTGCCTCGCAAGCCTCTTTAATTGTCTTTATTATTTGAATGAAACAAGAAAGAGCTCGTGGGCTCAGAGTTGCATATACAAAACCGGGTAATGCTAATAGGCCTCCTCCTCTTTAAAAGAGGCATTACCAAATTATGGGAATGTTTAGGGAAGACTTTACTTCTCCCACCGGGCTAATTAGAAGGTGTTTAATTTACTCCCTGCCTCAGTTTCCATCACCCAGCATTCGTTGCTGGGACTCTGCACACAGAGCCTTGCGTTATTACGCGCATGATTTTCAAAGCTTTTGGCACGTGATGCCAACGTGCACCTTTCAAGATCTTTATGGAACTTAACGTGTGCCAGGCTGCCTCTTCAACCACCAGCATTTTGGATGCGGTGATGCTTCTGCTTGTGGACAGCTCCACAATTCAGTGTCCCTTGCAAGAGGAGAAAGAACAGAAAATATACTTCTCATCCTCTCCGAAGATCTGATTTGCAGGAAACAAAAAAACCCACTAGAAATATTCAGGGCACCACAACACTGGGATGCTCCCCTGGAAGGCAAAGGCAGAGGAAAACTTTCTACCCTGTTTCTGTGCTTTGAGTGAACTCATATTTGTGTTTCCAATAAAGAGCCATTTTTACATTAACTGTCTGGAACAGCAGGGAATAGGAAAACTAACACAATCTTTACCGCGTACAAAGGATGATATTGGTGTCATGTGCTTGCTTCTTCAAAAAACGTTATTTATAAAAGGCAACAGGGAAAGCAGGGAAACTATTGACTCTTCTCTGTATCCCCGTGCGAGCAGCATTACAACAACTTTTTGATCCCCTACATTTTTTACATTTTTCCCCCCCGAGAAGTAAATTTCACAGCCGCACAGGCCACCGCCTTTAATTAAGCTTTCAAAAGTCTTCTGACAATGCCAACAATTGCAAGACACTTCTAGAGCTCAATCATGCAATCATCGTGACACTTCTATTTACAATTTGTCTTAGAAAGAGTTTCTCTGACATTGTACTTTGACAAAACAGCCAAGCTGCCGGTTCACAACCTTTCTCTGTCTTATTTACAAATACAGCTTGTACGCAGCGCTCCAAATCTCGGGAGCGGGAGCCTTTGGGTAGAACCCTCACTATTTTTTCCTGCCTGCAATATTTTACCCAGCCTGTGCTCTCTGTTTCTTTGTATGAGGAAAGCAGACAGAATTTGACTTCAAAATCTTCCCATAGTCCTTCTTCCCCTTCTCTATCTTTAAGCTTTCATGTTATTGTCCAGATGCAATGCTAACTATTCAGTGCAGACAGCAGTATTTTTTTGTCTCCAGAACAAAACACAACAAGAAATCGACATTCACAACCTACCGAATTATAACGGCAACTACTAATAACAGCCCAAGAAAATTTCTGCTTAAAGATGTTACTTCCTGAGACCTGTAATAATCAAATACACTCAGTCTGAAATTTAGTACCAAATGACATTCACCTTCCCCCGACTGCAGCAGACAGAGGGATTTCTTACATTATTTTCCCACGTGTTTTATTTGAATGTCACAAGCAGCTTGAGAATATAGGATTCGAGCAGTAAAAACGACCTCCCCTCCTCCTCCCCCTCTTTGTACGGTAAATAGAGCATCCGCGGATACACACTCGGCATCATACAGGGGAATAAGCAGCAGCACTCCAAAGTGTTCCCCCAACTGCATCCAAGTAACATTTAAGATCCTTCTTCACCCAAACCCCAACCTTTCATTAATTCCCTCGGATTTATACATTCAACAAACAAACCGCCAAAACCTGACATGGGCGGGCGATAAATATTTCCTCAGCCTTTACAATAAGTGAACAGCGATTTTACGTTCACTGATCTCCAGATACTTCAGTTAATATTTCCCCCTATTGTAAAATACGAGAGCGGATAACTAAAGCCCTGCCGTCGCCCTCACTGCAAATCACGGGCTGCCGGTATCTGGTGGTGAGCCTTTGACATACATATTGATGAAAGCTGCCTCGTTGGACCCACACAACATATCCTATTAATTTTCAGTTAAATTTATGGCATTTCAGCTTCAGTGCTGGATCAGCACCACTCAAAATTTTATAGCAAGGCAGAGCTGTGCACAGGCAGACACCCACATGGAAGAGCCAGGTACGGACATATGCCTGCACCTATACGGATCCCACGGCTGCTGCACACGTTTCACACACACATGTAAGCAAGCTCCTGTCCTCATCTCTGTCTCTGGAAATCGGCAGGATAACGAGCAGCCTAGTGACAGTTAAATCAGACATCATTTCTCCCTGCATTTGAATGAGTCGCTGCCTCCTTTCTCGTCTGTAGATCTTTAACCATTACTTAAGATTCTCTTCTACTGTAATACCCCAACTTACGGACTACAAAACTGCAGGCAGGGAACAAACTGCACCTGGAGCTCACCCACAGCACCTCTGTATCTAGGGCTAACCTGGAACACCTCTTCCAGCCTCACAACTAACTGGGTACATTTTTATATTGCTGCAAAATATGTATTTTCTGGTCTCTTAGGAAAAAGAATCACTTCCCCCAACTTTTGTGTATTTTTCCAAATGCACCCTCTGTCTTTTTTGTTTTAATTACACACTCAAATCTTTTGCATTTTGCATTCTTGAACAGAAGTCAGATATAAATAGCTGAACTGGAAGAATTTGAGGTTCTCTGCAGGGGCCTTCCTGTAGCCTGAACTCCACAGTTCAGGCTCCAAGACTCTCACTGGAAATTTTACTGCTGGACTCCACAAACTACTGGCTACGAGCAGTGGTCACTCCAGCTATCACCACACTTCTTTGTGACACGAGGGAGCTGAACTCATCCAAGTGAAAAGGGAGATGAAAACACGAAGGGGAGGAACAGCGCAAGACCCCACAACTCCTGGTGCACCTTCTCCTCCTCCCAAAGGCAGGCTGCATTTCCAACCAACAGGAATAACCAAGGGACCCCAGCGTCACTCGGCTCTGGCCCAGCCAGAGAGGTGCAGAGAACCTGCATTCTTGGACTTCCCATCCGTAGGCACAGCTGGGCACCACAGCCAGAAAACTTGGAGCAGAAGAGCCCTGACAACTGCAACTCCATCTCTACTCAGGACACACTCACGGCTTGCTCTGTGGACCTTCCTGCATGACACCAAGCCTGCTCCCAGTCAAGCCCACCTACGTCTAAGAGCGAGCAGGGTGTAAGAGAGAGCAGGATCAGGCCCTGCCACCATGCCCCTGTCCTCAGCCACCACCTCCACCCAGAGAAGCATTTACAGTCAGTTAAAACCACGGCCCTTTCCGAATTAACAGCCCCATGACGGCACGCAAGCCCAAATCCTCCTCGCTTCGCATCACCCGCGCCACACGAAAGGGAGACTTGGCTCGCTGAGCCTCCCGCGCCAAACGAGTGCCAGAGCAAATCCCTCAGCAGAGGAGGTTCCCCTCATGCAGAACTCCTCGGCGTGGCCATCCCTTCAGCCCAGGGACCTATCTGGGACCACGGGGATGACAGCATGTTTAATTCTTGCTTGACAGATACTGTGTTTTGTCTTTTGAGCGGAGCGGCGCCGTACGTAAATACAGCGTTACATCATACCGCCGCTCCTCCATATTTGGTGATTTAGTATGGCTCCAGAGCTTGGAAGACTACAAATCCCTTCCGCCAGGCTCCTGCTTCATTAATCATGCCCTACACTTCTGCTCGCTTTCCATCAGATTGCAGGCAGCACATGGAAATGGGCACTGCCCTCTACCACTCTGGGAAAAAAAACCTCACCTTTAACATCCTTGTCTGGGAAACTGCAATACAGGGAATTATTGGGGGTTTAAGTCTCATTCAAAATGTAGCTCAGCAGTAGCTGAGCCTCCGTTTCCGCTTAAATGTAGAGATATTCACATTTCAAGGAAATACCAATTACTCTGCAGAAACAGCACAAGCTCATTCACATGACGTCTGCGTGTGCACGCACATGGCTCTGCACACAGACACGTGCGCAGGCAGACACCCATGCACCGATATGGATCTGCTGCCACCACAAAACCTCCAAAACTGCAGCTCTCCAGCACAGTTTGGAGACCAGCTTGGAGGCCAGGGAGGCTGAGGATCCCGCTGAACCTCCCAGCGCCTACTGCCCTATTATGGTTTAACTTTGTGGCCAAAGCAAGCCCAAGACAAGCTCCAGCACATCATGTGATGATGTATTGTGCCTCCAACAACCCCGAGCGGTCCTGTGGGCTCCCCGAAGAGAGGTACCAGCAGTGCCGCATCCCAAACAGCACTGGAGGGGGAGTTTGAAACTGGTTCAGGCATTCGTTGGGGCTGATACGCTGTGGTCTCGCCTTTTTCGACTGGCAGTATTAGCGTGGTTTGAACTGATTTGAAATGCTCGCTGCAAATGGGCAGTACTTTTGTTTACTAGCAGGGTTTTAAAAGCAGAGCGTGCCTTGTTACACTACCAGGGCTCTGGGATTTTCTTTCACATGGTATACTGTTATTTTTTTAACCTCATTTGTGAAAATACCTGCATGGCCAATGGCTGTCTGATTTTTTAAAAAAATAAAAAAATATGCTATGAAACGAAATTATTTACCCTTTTTTCTTTTTTTAAATTACATTTCACATTGTTTGTTGCACAAAACAGAACTCTGCCTTGGACATTTGTACGGCTGACATGTGGTTGTGTAAACCGCAAACAAAATCAAGATACATCTGTCAAAACCACATCAGAGACAAGAGAGAGCACAGCGAAGCATTTATCATTTGGCTGAGGAGGCAGGCTGCAGAGAGTAGCCTTTCCTGTCAAACCAACCTTTTGAAATTTCCAACATGCCCTTAAACTTTTCGAATAAGCATGTCTGTGCGCTTCAGCAACTGCCCTCTCTACTCTGGCCTGGCCAGTCGAAAATGGCATCTTAAAGTCAAGGTCGGTGGTGTCACTTTGCCATGGGGCTGTGTTTAATTACAGTCCATACGCTGACAGCCAATATGGAACCAAGGCTGGCTGATGCTCGGTTAACTCTTTCACCCCTGACTTTGCCAAAGACTCAAAAGCTCCTCGCTTTCTCGCGCGGCAGGCTCGGAACCCTCCTCCCACGGCACTCCGGCAGGCGAGGCACCGGGAGACAGTGACTACAATGCAGGCAAATCACGAGAGTGGCCTCAAACAATACCGCCAGAAACACCGGCTGGCACGGCACGTGCCTGTTGCTCCTGCCGCTGTGCAGGCACCAGGAAACACCGCTAACCCAAGGCAGGGAGGCCATGGACACCCCGGCCGCCACGGCGAGCAGAACACACAGACACACTAGTGCACGACTGCCAACATGCTACGTTGCAACTGAAACAGAAATAAACTCGCAAACACTTCTCCTTGCTTTAATTTACCTGCTATATGTTCCTGTTTAGGGCAAATTCCTCTAGATGACGTTGATAAACAATCGTCATCCTCTGGCGTAACCTGGATGCCAACCTCCACAGGATTGGATGCTTTTTTCAGCTCACTTGGTGAGGGTGAAGGTGGCTTATCCACAGCCTTCTCTAGGCAGAGACTGCCATTGCATTGTTTCCGTTTGTGCTCAATAAAAATAAGAATGTCCCCCAACGGAAAGTTCATCTGACACTGGCCACAAGTGAGGAGGTCGTGGTCCCCTTCCGGAGCTCCCAATGTGCCATGTTCAGGTTCATCATCAGTGAGAATGGCTTCAAGAGGTTCGGCTGCAGTTTGAGAAACAAAAGGAGAATGGTTAGAGCTCTCGGGAAAGGCACCGGGCGCGGGGGGAGGAAAGCGCCGAGCCCCCTCTTCATGAATATTACACCCCGCTCCCAAGTCCGCCTGCTCCCCCCCAACCAAACCCATGCAACACGGCTGTCAGCACAGCACTGAGGACAGGGATTCATCAGTTACAGGGAAGAGATTTTGCAGGAGCAGCTGTAGCATGCAGAACTCAGAGGGCAAGCACGGCAACTGTTTCTGTGTTGCTACAGGAAGGCAAATTTCTGACTCCTTGAACAATTCGGTGCTAAAATTAAATGGACAGGCTGAAAGAATACACTGTGAAACTCTTGTGGTACTACGACGAGAAGGGAAAACGGTGTTTTATTGCTAAATGTATTATTTATGTACGTGAATTCAAGGCTAAAAGCACTGCACACGCTCTCACACACATGGGTGTGTATCTTCCACCAGCCAGACCAGACCCACTTTCTAAAATTCAGAAACACAGCAGGGACAGAAGGAGTTTCAATACACACACTGCACATTGCCTGTTCAGGCTGTGCAGGTAATGTGTGCATGTGTGTAAAAGAGAAGAGGGGGAGAGCCAGCCTGCATGGCCACACACACCCAGGCACCCGACACAGGGGGCACATCCAGCCCTCAGAACACACGTGCAGATGGAAACACATGGATTTGTGTCACTGTCCCCATCGGCCCGTTTGCGGCTTCCAATTTAAAAAAATCCTGAAGGCGGTAGTTATTCGAAGGGGGGGAGGAGGGGGGATGGGACGAGGCAAATAAATAAATAAATAAATAAATATGGCAGAAAACCAAAATGATAAAAAGCAAGTGCAGCAGAAATGCCTTCGGGGCGGGGGAGGCACCTCTCACTTTTGAGCTACTCCTCAGGATCCAAATAAACAGCAAATTACCACCGAGTCCACTCAGAGATATTAGCTGGATAGGATATTTTTTAGTACTTAAGGAAATCAGGCAATCAGTCATTTCGCGTTTTTTAATCCTGAAATAAGGGAATGCTTAAATTATCTTGAACAAGTTAGCACTGGTGGCCTTCAGCATCTAAAAATCAGCCTGGCCAAGCAACTGCCACATTTCCTCGCAACAGTGAGAAGCGCCTTCTTTAAACTCAGAATACCTTGCCTAATGTTGTCAAAGTTGACAAATTTTCTGAATGAGCTCCAAAAAGCTTCATTATGAGGCTATTTCTGCTCACAGAATCGTCAGTGGATGCTTTAACGAGGCAGACTCAGCTCTCTTTTCTGTTGGCTTATTTTTTTTACGTTAAATTTGCAGAGAAATACCTTGGCAATCCTGTGCAGTCTCCATCACTATTGCCTTTCACGAGGGGGAAAAAAAAATAAATACCAGCAGCATGTTGGTGTTCCTCTGTCTGCGCAACACAACAGGCACGCTAACAGCAGCGAGCAGGAGGAGAGGGTACTACAAATACAACCCACATCAAAACACTGCCAGGTAACGCAAGTGAGACAGAATACAACTCCTAAACAGTTAATCAGCCTGACCTTCTTTAGTTAGCTGCCAATTTCACATTTAATGAACTTAAAGCCACAGAGAATCAAAAAATAGATTTTAATTTGACTGCACAATATTGGAACTGATTTTGATAAAGTGCAAAAATCCAGTGAACTCAGGTTAAATTTATTTCAACCCTACCTAGGCTGAATATTGAGGAGGAAGATCTGGAGTAGCTCCCAGTTGTGCTGCGTAAAATAATACTGAAAGAGCACACTACCTCGCCGTACCTCAGCTCCAACTAGGACACAGGGATCCAGTCCATCATTTCTTGCCTCTAGTACTACTTCTAATTTAACATAAGGTCAACCACAGGAATATGAAGGTTACATTCGTATTAATAAAAACAATGTCTTAATCGCTGGGGCTTTCTTCTAAACTTACAGACCGACAGGAGAGGAGGCACAACGTGCATCTCATGCTCCTCGGGAAGCCGGCAGAGGAGCAGGCTGTTTCTGCAGGATTGCCGGGCATGGCGTTTTTCTCCCCAAGCCGTTCCTTGCGTTCAGACCGAGGGAGTAAATTATTGCAGGACTAATTCCACCGGTAGCTCGCTGCACGCCGCAGACAAAGGTATTTTGCGAATCTAACTTCGAGCTCACCGACCCTCCGCAGCAAAAAGACACAAAACCACCCGTGTTCCCCTTACAACTGGCTTAGCGAGGAGCTCTGCATAATCATTACTCAATTATAATGTTTTCCCGCGGCCTGATTCCTTTCTGACGCTGTCACTATTATTTAGCAGGGGAAGGTAACCCGCTGCTTCGACACCAGACAGTTAAAAGTGGCACTGAACAAAAATAGACTTTGCTAAAAGTCTGTATGGACTGGGCTGATTTACAATCAAAACCAGGAAATGAAGTGGTAATTCAGAGGTTGCTGATTACACCTCCACATTTCACCTAATTAATTTTATAGGAGGCAAAGTTCTTGAAAATAACAAGATGATCAAATGTACAGATATAAAACCTGTAACCTCAACATTTTCTATGCTCTTAACGTAAATTATTGCTAATTAACAAGAATTATATACTAATGTATGAAATACGGCTGGCACCGTGTTCGCTGCAAAACATTTGGCTCCTGACGGAGGCAAAGGCAGCAAAAAAACCATGCTTTTTATTATTACTGCTACTTTTAGAACATAATATAGAATACCAGGATTACAAAGAAAACACCAGAATACTATTCACCTGGTCTTGCTTCTGATTTGCAGGATGTATCTTTTAATTCTGGGGCAATCAAAATTCCCTGCCTGGGTCCCTAATCATCCATCTCTATTTTTCATGCAAATTGCCCTTCCACCAACATGTCTTTTCAGCTTTCCCCCTTCGCCCTCCTACTCCCCCCTTCTTCCCCCTGTTCCCAGCCACCAAAACAACCGCACCGGCAAAAGCGGGATGGATTTTGGAGTGTCGGGAGAAAGGAGGTACTGGGGCTGATGGGGCGGGGGGGTGGGGGGGGGGGGGGTGTGCCACAGTACGGTGCGGGGAAATGCCCGCGGGGCAACGCGGATGCGCTGCCGGGGCATTTCCCCGCACCGTACCGTGGGAAGGATGGAGATGGGTTGTTTAATCCCAAGTTTGTGTCTTCGGATCGTGCGGTGCAAGGAAAGGGAGACTTGGGGGTACAATGGGAACCGCCAACACGTTTTGGGGAGGGAGGGGAAACCCGGGGAGGGGGAAGGCGAGCATCCCCCGCTGCCTCCCGGAGCAAGCAAACTCCGCGCAAAATTAAGAACAAAGAAGAAGAAGGAGGGGGGGTGGGGGGGTGGAGGGGAGGGAGCTGGGCGCCCTCCCCCTCCCGCCGACCGGGAGGCAGCGGAGGAGCCGGCCAGGTTCAAGTTCGCGGGGCTGCCCGGTTGTTTGATCTCGCTGTGCCTCCTAGCGACCGAAGCGGGCACGGAGCCCGCCCGCCGCCTCCGCCGCCCCGGCCCCGGCCCCGGCCCCGCCGCCGCATCCCCCGGCGCGCCGCTCCCCCGGCCCGGCCTCCCTTTCCCCCCCCAGCTCCCGGCCCTCCCATACCCCCCCCCTCACCGCCGGGGCGGCTCTCGCCGGAGGGACCCCCCCCGGGCCCGTCCCGGCCGCCGCTCCCGCCCGCACGTGCGGGAACTCCGCGCCGGCCCGCGGGTTTCTCGGCGAGAAGCAGCCGCGGGGATCCCGCCCGTCTCCGCTGCCCCGGGGGGCGAGTCGGAGCCCCCCACCGCCTCCTCCGGTCCCACCGCGATCCCCGCTTCCCGCAACCCACTTCCAGGGCTGCCCAGGAAAAGCACACCCCGTACCCCATTTTCAGGGGGGCCCCCACCCCCATAAGCCAGTGATGCTGTACCCCATCCCCAGCTAAGCGATTAAAAAAAAAATAACAACAAAATATAAATTGAAAAAAAAAAAAAAAAGGCGCCCCGAAAACTAGCGGGGAGAAGAGCAGAAAAACGAGTGGGGGCAGGGGGAGGGGCTGAGCCCCCGACACCCCCCGGGTTTTAGGGCAAACTTTGGGTAGCCAGAGCCCCCGGCCGGCCCTGCCCGCGGCGGAGCGGCCGCCTGCATAGAGCCAGCGCCGCTTCCTTCGCTCCATGTGCGAACCTGGCTGGAATGTCTGGGCGGTCGAGGGGGAAGAGAAATCACGGCGGAAAGTTTGGGGGGTTTTGCGAAGGGCCGAGGGAGCCGGGGATGGTTGGCAGGAAGAACTGGCCCTGGGTTTTCTGCAATCCCTGGGAGGAAACAAAACCCGCCGGGAGTAATGGGAGAGAGAGAAAGGAAGAAATAAAGAAAAGGGGGGAAAAGGAGTGAGGAGAAGCATGCAGCATTTCCCCTTCCCCCCGGCTCACCTCGAGGAAAAGGGGATTTTTTTTTCTCCCTTCCTTCCCACCCCCCTCGCCCCAAACCTTTCCAGCTCGAGTTGCCTTTTGTTGTGCAAAGAGCGCTCCCGCTTATCTTGCATCTAGCCCTGGTGTGTGTGGTGGCGGCTGGAGGGAGGGACGGAGGGAGCCGGAGAGTTTTTGTTGCGAACGGTGTGGTGGGGCTCGGGGTTTGTTTTTTCTCTCCCGGGGAGAGCGGATTTGGTTTGGGGTTGAAATGCGGCGGCGAGAAAGGGCCGTTCGCGGGTGTGAGGGTGCGAGTGTGTGTGTGCGTGTCTGTGTGCGCGCGTGTGTGCTCAGCCCGGGCTCGCTCTCGCCTGTGTTTGTTGGCAGGAGGCTCCCCGCACACGCGGTGCTTGTAAACATTCAGACACGAGATTTTTCCCAATCAAAATCCACTTCCACTTTTTTTTTTTTTTGAAAATCTTCCAAAAAATAGTAAGCGAGCGGGAGAACGCGAGGCGAGGGCGAGGAGGGAATCCCAGCCGGCGCGGCGCGGCTCGGCTCGGCTCCCTCGCCGCCCGGTGCCGCCCCCCGCCCCAGCCCCAGCCGGAGCGGCGGCGGGGCGGGCGCGGGGCGAGGTCGGGGCGGCGGAGCCCCGCACGGCGCCGGCCCGGGGCGGCGGGGAGCGGGGGGCGGCGGGACGGCCACCCCGCACCCCGCGGCAGTAACAAAAGGGAGGCGGCCCGGCTCGGTTGTGCCCCCCCCGGGAGGGCGCCGCGGGGCGAGGGGGCGAGCCCGCCGGCAGCCCGGAGGGCTCCGGCCGCCGGACTTTCTCCGCGCTCCGCTCGCCCGCACATCCTGCCCGCCCGGCCACCGCGGTGTCCGGCGTCCAGCCTGCCGCTCCCGTAGGAATTTCTTCCCACTTTCGGCCGGTTGTGCCCCCGGCAGCCCCGCACCTCGCCCGCGCCTCTCCCGGTGCCGGGGCGAGAGCTGCCGCTCTTGCCGCCAAACAGCGCGGAGAGCGGGAGGCGAGAGGCGAGCGCGGAGTGGGGCAGCGGAGTGCGCGCCGGCGGGCGAGGGGCACGGGCAGAAAGAGAAGAAAAGTCATCAAGGTGATTAAATTAGAGAGGGAGAAATTAACCGGAATGCTGAGAATCCCGAGCCGGCACTGAGTTAATTTTTTTCCCCGACTCGCTCACTCGCTCTCACTTTTAATTTTTTTTTTTTTTTTCCCTGCTCTCGCTCGAATTAAAAATTAAATCCGTGAAGGGGAAATTAAATAAATTGCTCTCCGGGTTACTTACGTGAAAATTCCCGTTTGCTTAAGTGCTGGGGTTTGCCTTGCTTGCGGCGCGACATGGTGGGTTGGTGGCTTCGGTGGCTTGTGAGTCGCTCGGTTCACATCGGGAGAGACGGGTTAGAGAGGAAGGAGACTCCAGAGAAAATATCTTCATCAATGTCTTTTGACATCCAAAATAAATTAGAAATAATACAAAGATGGCGCAGGGAAGATGAATTGTGGGATAGCAGTCATGGCTTTTTTTTTTTTTTTTTTTTTTTGTGCAAGGAAAAAAAAGAGAGAGAGGGAGAGAGAGAGAGAGGGAGAGAGAGAAGGAGAGAGAGAGATGAAAAAAATGGCAAAAGCCCCCCTGAGCTGCAAGTTCAAGTGCGGACGTGACGTCCCTGCGAACTTGAACGTCAGGAGCCTGGATGGACAGAGACATACAAAACATGGGCAGGGCAAGCCGGGGAGAGGGGAGGAGGGAAGGCGAAGGCAACACCAATGGACACTCATCAGGGGCTGGACATGAAAAAGAGAGCAGGACAAGCCAATGGACAGTGATCGCAGGGGGGAGAGGGGAGGGGGCGCGGCGGGGGGGGGGGTGCACCGGCCGCCCGGCGCACGCTGCCGAATGGAGCCGGGGGGCCGGGGGCGGAGGGGGCGGCGGCCGGAGCCGCGAGTGGCCGCGGAGGAGCGGGTGCAAGAGGAGACCCGGGAGAGGGGCGAGGGGGGGAAATTAAACACGCACACGGGGAGAGAGAAGGGAGGAAAAGGAGCGGGAGAAAGCGAGCAGGCAGGCAGGCAGCGGCAGCTCTCGCACGCACACCCCCGCTGGAAAAGCAAACACATCCATGAAGCCAGAGCCGGTCAGAGAGGGCTGCGGGGCAGGCTGGCCGCGGGCGTGGGGGAGCTGGGGGAAGCCAGGTAGGACCGGAGACCACCCAAAAAGCAGGGGGGGAGCATCCGGCTCCCGGCTTCCCCGCTCGCCCCCCCCCATCCCCCTCGAAGCCGCCGAGTCCCCTCCTCCCGGGAGCTGCGGCCCGTCCCCGGGGGACGGCGGCGGCGGCCCCGCGGGGAGCTGGGGGGCGGCGGGGGTTGGGGCCGGGCCGCGGGAAACTTCGGCGGCGAGCGGCGGGCCTTGCCCCGGGGGCGGGCGGGGGAGCAGTGAGCGGAGTTTGGCGGGCGAGGAAGCGGCAGGCACGGGAGGAGAAGCCGCAGGAGCGGGGTGGGGGGGAGCGGAGGGCGGCCGGGACCTCGCAGCTTTCCCCGCGGGCTGCTCGCGCCCGCCAGCCCCGGAGCCCCCCTTCCTCCCCCGGCGGCGCTCCGAGCCCTGCCCGCAGCCACGGGCTCTGAACGAAAGCGAAACGTGGGGCTGCCGGCGGCGGGGCGGCGCGGGCAGCGGGCTGGCAACGGGGGAGGGCGGGAGAGGGGGGGAGGCGAAGCGGCAGGAGGCACCGAGAAGTGGCTGGAGTTGGGAGGATGCGGCGGCGGCTGCAACTTCGCCAAAAGGACCCGGAGCGAGGCGGACGCTGCCGGCACCGGGAGGGATCAGGTTGCGGTAGAAATAAGCTCTGGAGGCGAACGGGTGTGCGGAGCAAAGTGCGGCTGCGAAGGGAGTGCGAGGGGGTAACCGTGCCCGGGACGGCGGCGGACAGCCGGAGCGGAGCGCCGGGCGAGAGCCCGGGGGAACGAGGAGCTGCCCGCCGCCGTAAGGGAGACTTTGCCGGGCGAAGCCGCGGCCGCCCGGGGGAGCGAGGGGGCGGCGGGGGCCGGGGCTCGGCGGGGACCTGTTGGCGGGGCGAGCCCGAGCGCGCACCGGCGGAGCTGTCAGGGGCCGGGCCGAGCCGCTCCGCCGTGGGATGGTTTCAGCTTCCCGCCAGCCGCCCCCCGGCTCCGCCCGCCGCCGCTCAGCCCCCACTCGGCCCCCGCTCCCCTCGTTTATCCACAGGCACGGGGATGCGCCCCGCGGCTGCCGGGGCAGGGTGCGGGAGCAGATGCGGGACCTGGCGGGGGGACCCAGCCGCAGGTGACAAGAGCGACGGCTCCTGGGCTCACGCCGCTCGCAAGGCTGGCTGTGCCAGGCGTGCACATGTCCCTGCGCGAAACGCGGGCGTGTGTGTCTGTGCCGGAGATGTAGATATATATATGGGGCTTGATTTATATCTAATGGTACGTATAAAGCTTTTGAAGGTGGCTGCAATGTAAAAAGTAATGACTTTATTACCCCTGAAAGGTTCTGCGGTTCGCAGTTAACACTCCTCTGAATTACAATTCATTACTCTCTCTAAAGCCAACCTGCATCAGAACACCTACCTGTGCTTATTCCCAATCACAGGCATCGTTTCATTGATTTTCTTTTTTTAAAATCATAGCAAATTAAGCACTTGGTGACAACTAAATCTGTTTCATTATCGTGCCGTGTTTGAGATTCCAGAGGTGACTTCCCAGACCGCATCTCAAAACCTACAGTCAGGAGCTAATTTTACAGATGCTTTCATGAATGGCAGCGAGGATGTTCTTACCATCAGCATGCCCTTAATTCCAGCACCGTAAAAATGCCTCGAATTAAATGGAAACTCGCTGCCTTAAAAATAATATTTCATCCTGGCTGGATAATTATTAATATTAGCATTTGATCGCTACAGTGCTGGGCTCCCCCTCGTTCCTGTATCTCTCCCCCCCCCCAGCGCTTCGCATTGTCATGTGATTGGAGGGAGATAACAAACCTCAAGAAAGAAAAGGAGTGAGAAGACATTTTTAACACGGCATGACCGCAGATTAATAATGCAGGTGGGTTTTTATTTCATTGTATTTTTAGGGGAAGGGAACGAGGCTGTTTAACGAGCAGTCGTGGACACAAAGTGACTGTATTTACAGTCCTTGATGTGGCTTTCGGTGGGTAATAAATTATGACAATATTAAAATTATTTTCTGGCAACCCAGCTAACTGCGCTGGGGACTGTAAAGCCCCTACTGATTCCATTTATGCCTTGTAATTGCGGTCCACGCTCTCGCTCTAAACCTTTTGGTGTATATTGTGTGTAAACTTTTAGCTAATAGACTTTTTTTTTGAATGGAGGGACTTTTCTCGGTACTTCCTGCCGTATACATTTTGTCTCTGATCTCTGTATTTAATGGCCAAGTCCTGGTTTATGCTTTATAATGTGTTGACAAGTTTTCTAACAGACTTTCTGAAATAATGCACATATATTCACGTCGGTTAGAAACTCCACAGTATTTTTAGAGTCGAGTAGATCTATATCCTAATGCACTGAGAGGGAGTGTAAATCATAGAGGATTTCATAGCCCTTTCAGTAGTTTTCTGTATGAAGTATGAGCAGCGTGGCCTCCAGACGTAACCTTTTAGAAAAAAAGACAGTGCTTTTATTTTATGGTGTAAAGTGCTTTTAGCTTCAGGGCTCTGAACGTGAATGTGGTCAACAAACAGCTCTTGCGAGGGAGTTTGCTACAGCTTCAGCCCAGTGCCGGGCGCTGCCTTCGCTATGGGGAGGAATGCGGGGCCGCCCTCGGCCGCAGGACCGGGCTGAGCCCCTCGAGACACGGTACCCCCCGCCGGGTCCCCCGTCAGTGTCCTGGGCTCGGACACCCCGCGGAAAGGAGGGGTCGGATGGCCCCCGGCGCTGCCGGAGAGGCTGATGGTGCCAGCAGGGTCAGCCCCCCACGGGGACGGTCCCCAGCGCGTCCGGGCGCAGGGGGGTGAGCTGCCTCTGAGCTGGCCCCGGCACCGGCGGCAAAGGCAGGGCCAGGGGCACAGCTGGGGCTGGGAGCACCCCAGGAGAGCTGTGGAGCAAGGGCGCTGCACCCCGTCACTGCCCCACTGCACCCCACAAGCTGCCCCTCCTGCATCTCTGCTTCCACTCTGACAGCACCTCTGTGACACACCGAGCATCTCTAGCCCTGTCTGTACCTCTTGCACACTGCCGTCGCTTGCTGGGTTGTACCAACAAACCCAGTGCAAATGGCAGGTAAACACAGTGAGAAATGCCCTAATGCTGACTGCTAACACCCAGAAACACTGGCAGATTGGAAGAGCAGGTGAAAACAAACCCAGGCCAGCACAGAAGATGACCCAGTGATCACATTCTATGGATTGACACAAACTTGTGTCACCTCCTGCTCCTCCGCAACCGTTCTTTGCCCAAGCTGCAGGGGATGCCTGGCAGTCCTGCTGCAGAGTTTGGAGCTGCTGTCACCCTGGCCATGTTATCAGCTGCTCTTTGGCTACGGACTCCTAGCCCCAGAGCAAAGTCAGCTGGAGGAAACGTGGCCCTACACCTCAGCAAACTGAGGTACACGCTGAAATCAGAGCCATGCTGGGTTTCAGGCTGCCTCCAGGTGGAAACTAACCTTAGAGAAGGGTCTGTCTCATTGACTGAGTGCCCATCCCACCTCAAACTGTCCCATGTGAACCAGAGCCCTGAGACACCAGCTCGTGCCCTGGAGCAGCTGAGAGCAGGGGTGGGAAGCCATCCCTGTCCCACAACAATGGCAGTAACCTGCAGTAGCAGGACAGTGCCCAGGTGAGAACATTCATGCTGTAAAAATTAGTCTAAGATTTACATCTACCAAAATGTATCTGTCCCTTTCCTCATACCTCAGCTCTCTGCCTGAGAAATAGTGTAGTCCTCCCTACATTCAAGCACGTGAGATACTTAGAGGTTGCTGTACAAAGGGACATAAAACTGTCTAACATTGAGACGTGTGGCCTTCCTCCGTCTCACAGGCAGGCACACAGGACTGGGACCCAAAGGTGCAAAAGGAGTGTGACACAGTTCATGCCACATACTGCTGTCCCTGCCTATCTGCTAATTCAGTGACAGACTTGGCAGTGGGTGAGTTCAGCAACTTTGGTGGGCAAATGTTCCTGCTTCGAAGCTCCAACTGTCACTCACTCAGAGCAGGAATCTCACTTGCCAACATTACAGAACATTAGGACCAAACACAAATTCCAAAACTCTGCCAGTTCCCCGGAGCTGGGCTGCATTATGTAACGGCAGATCGCACGGGGTGCTTTCCGACACTGTCTTGATAGTCTCAATCAGGCGGAGGCAACGTGGGTGGAACTCTTATCACACCAGGCTGACTCCCGTGAATGAGCAGAGGACTTGCACGTTCTAGAAATAGTACATGCATTAGTATTCCCGCAGGAGAAATTTGGGCACGCTGCTTTGCCTTTTCTCCTTTTCCCCCCCTTCCCCCACCCCTTTTTAATAAAGGCTCAAAATAAACTCCGATTTTGCAAGCTCTTACTAGCAAGCACAGCACACACAGCAGCGAGTCCGTGCAGGATCACAGACATCTGAGCGCCAGGTGACAGAAAGATTTCGTTATCGGCTCGCCCTAGGCAGGACCTGGAATAAAACCCTGAACTTGGGGAGACTTTTTTTCCATGGGTTTCAGCAAGGTCTGGGATTTCAGCCTGCCTCTGCTTGCACAGCACCTAGCACAATGGAGCCCTGAACCTTGACTGGGCTTTCTGGGGATGACTATAAAATAAATGGCACAAAGTGCTCACAGAACAGACTTTGAAATGGCAAAAACCCTCCCTTGAAGCACACAAAGAGTTTTGCTTGTGTGGGGGCAGGTAGAGGAAGGCATCACTAAAACCCTCATTTTTAATCAAATGTTTGATTTCAGCCAAACTGGGTTTAGTTTGCACTACTTACTTAGTTATTTGTCATATTGTAGGTTTAATATTTATAAATCTTTTTATAAGCAAACACATAACCTGCCCCTGAGCGTTTCTATGCTACATTTCAAGCCAACATGATTTAAACTATGTGCATTTAAAACCTTCCAGAACCTGACCTATAATGCAAATCCATACAGTCTTAATTACTGCAGCACCAGCAGCCACGGCACGAGTGAGGTAGTTGAGCTTTTGTTACTAAAGAGGCACAGTAGTTATGGTCAGTCAGTGTTCCTGTCACAATCCCCACCTTGAAGAGGTTATAACTTGGGCTGTGTAAATTTGATTGAGCTGAAACTTGGGACTCCAACTGTCAGTCCATATAGGGAATTATCTTATGAATAATTGGCTAACCCATTGCTTGATTCACAGACTTTTATACGATGATTTTTAATGGGTTTTAATGTTTTTTTCTTTTACTGACATCTAGGGTATGAATTTGGTACTTCTAGCTCTTCTGAAGCTCCATACTCAGTGGAATATGTATAGATACCCAAGGTAAAGCTACAGCTACCCAGAGGATTTCACAGGGCACACCGGGCACCCTGACCCACCTACATGTTTCTATACACTGAGAAGAGGCCAGGAACAAGAAATGACACTTTAGTTATCTCCATAGAGGGTCCTAACTGTGTAAGATAAAGAGAACATAAATAAATACTTTGCTAATCTTTTAGTTTTTCTGGGCTTTATCTTCTTCCTGGAAATATGTGGAAATGGGTCCTACCTGTATGCTGGCATCACTTAGAAAGGGATGAGCCATTCAGATTTTAATATTGAGCTTGAGTTTAAATATTGCTTTGTGTTACAAAGGATTTTGCTGATACATGCTCCCTACTTTTCTCTAGCCTTTAACTTCCAAAAGGTAGTTTTTATCAGATTAAATCACACTAAGACAAAGAATGGTTTAGACGAAGACTTGAGATTTTCCTTGACCTACAGCAAACAAAGCCCAGCCCGAGGCCAGAAAGATGAGCCACAAGGTGTGAATGGATTTCTCTCATAGAGCTGGATCCCACCATTTCCATGCCCACCTCCCCACACAGTTAGACCCGAACTCAAGAGCAGCATCGCCATCTGTTTCAGGAGAGTTTTGACCAAGCCAGGCTACAGCCTGAGGCTCTCTCACTGCAGGGTCGTGTCGTGTGCAAGCCATTCCAAAACAAAGCACTGTGAGAGGCCAGGTTCTCCTCGGCATCCAAATCCCCCATTCATCGGGACTACTCTGTCTTGCCTCACAGGAACCCCTGATGGCACAAGTTGGTCCTTTTGAGTCACTGGTGAGATCCCAAGCCATATATCTAAGCAGGTCACTGTGTCCAAGCCTATGAGCAGTAGGAAGACAGGCCATTGACACAAACAGCTTTTTAAATTCCTGTTCTGACTTGAGCTGAAAAGTGCACTTCTGTGCAAGATTAGATCCAAGGGGATCAAACTCTCCCCATGAGGAAATCTAGAATGCCCTACTCTGGATGTGGCAGGCAGGGAAAGGCAAACATTTTGTTTTGAAAAATAAATCCAGCTACACCTCAAACAAATTTTAAGAAATAGAATAACAAAAATAACTCACTAATCTGAGAAACCAAACATCAGCAATCAAAAAGAAATTATTTCCACTGAGAAATCAGTTTTGTTAAACAAGATGAAGAAAGATTTAGTTGTTTACTTATCTGCTGCTGAACACAGTCCCTCCTTCCTAGCACGCTTGGTGTGAGGGACAATAGAAAGGACAGTGCAATAAAAAAGGATTTTCCTTCTCTAACTCTGCTTGATATAACCCCTGCCAGAGGAATCTACTTGGCCTTGGGTACTGCAAAATTCTTAAGCACATACTTACCTTTGGGTACATCAGCTGTACTTACATGCTTAAAGTAAGCATGTACTCAAGCATGCTGTTAGATTGGTGCCTTAACATCTTCTGTAAATAACTTGCCTTGCTTTTTAGAGCTTCAACTTTTAGTCACTTAGAATGCATTGAACTGAAATTTAACATACACAATCATCATTCTCTATATTCATTTTATATTACTATTTCAGGTGACATTTAGCTTTAGCTTTTAGCTTCAGCCAAGAAGAAATGTGCCTGCTTTGCAGAACATGATATAGTTTGTGTGAAGATCTAGATGAAAAATAATTAATAGATGAGAGAGCAGAGTCCTTTCTCTGTGCTTAAAAATAAGGACAGCTTTACTGTGGGTTTTCTCCTTTGCCATATTTATTCCATGCAAAATTTCAGCTTAATTGTTGAAATGCTTACAATAATATTTTAATGCAACTCTCTGTAGTCAGTAGAATAAATTATTATATAGCCCAAAGCTGCACAGAAAGACACAGTGCTGAGGGGGAGCAGGAGTGGTGGTGAATAACCTGTGATAAGAGCCCACCTCTTTGAGCAGTTTGGATAGTTTTGCCACCATTTGTTATTGTCAGCACATATAATTCTGTCAGTGCAGTATGAATCCTGGCTGCAGTGAAAAGAATGCTTTCTCCCACCAGAATGAATAAGATTTCACTCAATTAAAATAACATGCAAGTATATTGTATGGTATTACATAGAAAGCTGATGTGCATTAAGTATGAATGCTGGGGTTGGGGGGAGTTATTGTACTAATGCTATTGTTCACTGAGCAACTATTCCCCAGCATTTAAAAAAGCAGGGGAAATTAAATACAGAAATCAGAAATAAGTACAATGTTTGATATTACCATACTGAAATTAATGTATTCACAATTTAGACTGTAATTTGCCCTATCATATTTAGTTTCACAGCATCTGAGAGCCTAGAGAGAGAGAAATGGATGTAAACACATGGAGAGAGCGAGCTTCATGGACTGTCTGTGCTGACACACCTCCCTCAGACGTTTGGGTGCTACAGGTACCCACAGGGTAAATCCAGGCCATAGCAGAGCAGCAGTCTGTAAGTGCTATCCCCCACAGGCAGCAGGGACAAGTTTGGTCTAGATGTGTCTGGAGCAATGTGATCCGCAGCCATCTCCTCCTGAACAGCCCCTCAGCACGGGGTTAGATGAGCTACGGGCTCGTGGCACCCTGGTTGGTGCTGTCCAGAACTGAAGGGATCTGAACACTAAGGGATGTACAAGGACACAGCGTGGCCCTTCCTACGAGGAAGGCCAAAAGTGCCTCACAATAGGTGTGGCTTAGGCAGCCACTGTACTCAGAGCCAATAAAAGTGAAACTATTCTCTATTAATAGAACCCAAATTAGCTCTTATATTCAATGCCATACTGCACATCTGTACATTGCTTATGAGTGGAACGAAAAAAATATATGTACCATGACACTGTACTTTTAAAGTGTCTGTTCAATGCCTTTCTCAATCTCCAAGGACTGCCTCCTCCTTAGACTTACACATTCAGTGAATATGACGAGGCTAATTACTTTCCCCTAAAGTGATCAGTGCTCGTCTCCAGCACGGATCTCACATTTTCAGCCTCAGAACTTAAAAAAGAAAAAAAAATTTAAAAAAAAAAAATATATATATATATATAAAGAAAAAGAAGAAAACCCACACAACTGCTTTCAAATTCTAAGACAAAAATGAGTTTGGCAAACAAATCCCCTGCCATGGGCTTTACCAGGCTTTACTCTTCCATCAGAGCCCCCGTGCACGTAGGAGCCTCTTTGCCATTTTTGAGAGGGGGTTCTATATTTTCCTGTTACCTTTCCTTCCTGTAAAGCAATCAGGGAGAACTGCAGGAGGCACTATCAATATGCAAATTGCTGCCAGATAACTGGTTTCGCTGGTTCCGCCTTGGGAAGCGGCACCGCCGCCGCGGGGGCATCCGGGGGGCCCGGCGGCCCCTCCGCGCCCGAGTCCCCCCGGCCCCGCGGGGCCCCCGGAGCAGGGCTCGGCGGCAAGGACAGCGCTCCTCCGAGTCCCACGGGTTCCCTGAGTCCTCTCAGCCTTCACGCTGGCTCACGCGGCCTTCTTCAGTGTGTTCGTGGGCTCTTCTGCTTGGGCATTTCTTTTGCAAGGGATATCTGAGTGCTCTTCCTTCGCCCTGAGAAGTGCTGGCAGTCGGACATCGCCTCTCTCTAATTACAAGATGAAGATTTTCGTGCCTCTATCAGCCCACCTGAGTGGTGCTCCTAGGCATCGAGTAGGAGAAAGACTGGCTCATCCCTGTGTGGCATCACAGACCTGCTCAGGAAAATCTGTGGACGCTCACATGTGGATCTGTATCCAAAGCACACACCCAGCCCCTCTCTTTTCTAACTCAGCATTTGAGGGATGGAAAGGGAGCCACTGGTTTCAAAATTAAAATGAAACTGTAATTTACAGGTAAGCGTTTGCAAAAGTACATGAGTCCAATTTTAAAAATCACAAAGAAACAGAGATCTCAGGTGGGTTCTGGGTTTGCTCTGCTGGCAGATTCAGAGCAGCACTGCTCATCACACCAACCTTCTGCAGGGCATTCATCAAAACCATGGGAGTATTTTAAAACCCCACCAAAGTAAACAATACAGCTAATTTATAAGCATTCAGAAGTGCAGTAACTTTAGCACAAATATCCCTATCAGTATGGTGGTGGCCCCATATAATACAGTAAGACAAAATTCAGACCTGTGATGGTCTATTGAATACATAATATGCATTTTTAAAATTGCCTGGAAACATATTCATATTGTAAAATCTAATGGTTCAGGTGGAGCTTTTGATCAAATAAAATAGTTAGAGACCACTCTGTCATCCCATTGCTCACCAGCTTCCATGAGGACTGTTTTACATTCCCGTTTAAATAGGACAGGAGAGCAAAAAAGGAAAACATAAACCACAGAAGAGTTACTACAGACATAACTTTTAAGCCAGAAAAGCAAAAGAGCTGAGAAAGAAGCTCCATTCTGGGGGAATTGTCTTTGTCACTCTGCATCCATTGAGGTTTCCTGCAGCCAAAGCCTCTGGACAGTGAATCACATTAGGATAGGGCTGCACTAAGTCCCAGGGGCTGTCTGGGGCAAGGTGTTCTTGTTCGGCCTCCAAAATAGCTTCTTCCTGTGGATCTAGGTCTGCCAGGGAAGGGGACTGGTGTGGACAGACAGACAGAGCCTGTGGACAGCTGAGACTCTCTGTGGGATGGAGTGGGTGGCAATGGCCTTGTCCGTGGAAAAGGAATCTAAAGTGCAGACTAGCGATAGTAATGGTGATTACTAATAAAGCATGGAGCTTTTCATTACTGAAAACTTCAAATAACTCTCCTGAACTATATTTGAGACTTTTTTTTTCATGTTAACTCCGGGTTTGATTGCTGGAAAAGGCTGACTGCTCGAAAAGGAAAACCAGTACAGTGCACAGCAGTGGGGAATCTAAGCCCTTCTTTACCAGAACCCCTGCCATATACGTACTGTCACTCACCTTCCAGACACTCAGTACAACCATTCAATCTATTGAATCAAGAGACTGTTTGATCTTATCTGCATCTGTGAGCTGACTGTCAACCTGCTTAGGCTGCATATTAAATCATCTATAGTAGCTGTATCAAGCTGGGATGATCTGTTAATTCTAAATTTATTAACCCTTAGAGTGCAGTCATCATGTTTAATCTAGTGTAGCCAGCATTTATTTTACAAGACTAAATCCTTCTTTAAGATACGGCTGTGCTGTAGGTTAAGGAATTGGTAACATGGAGGAGCTGGTAACTGGGAAGAGCCTCACTTTGATCTCTGTAAGCCAGCTGACAGCACCGCTGCTCCAAACATGTATGTGTGTACTCACATCACACTCCTGTGTCTGGGATGTGGGGTGTCCGCACATGTGTGTGGACCTAATGGCATTTCCTCGGAGTTTTGCCCGAGATGAGCCAGAAAATGAGCGGCCTTGAACAATGTCTGAGCCCTGTGCCTCCAGGAAGACTTACAATCAAAAATGAAAGTGACAGCAACCACTGCAACATGAGTTGGGTCCTGCAAGGAGCCACCACCAAACCTCTCCTCCAAGTTGGCCCCCGCTTCTCGGCCCATAACTGCGGTCCAAATCCATTAACAAATGTCCCGGGAGTGCCGAGGACCACGGCCACTGCAGGACACGCAGGAATCCGCGCGCTCCTCTCTGCGTACGTACAAACACACCCCGGCGCAGACACGGCGACGCACACGGATAATTTTATACGGATACATACATCCGCATCAATATGTTAATCTGTTCGTTACACACACGCGTCTCTCCCTGCCCCTCTCTCCTGTTATCTATTATCTTTGCACATCGCCGATGGTATCAACATATTCACAGCTTTTATTTCAGTCGCAAACTGCTAGGCATGCTTCCTTTTTTGGTAATCATGTGCCCGGTATCTCTCTAATGTAGCCTAATAACAATTTTAGCATTCAGATGAAGCGATTTCATTCTGTGACTGCCTTTTCTATTAGATTTGATTCTGAGAAGCCCCAGTGGGTGCCTCGGAGGCAGAGATCTATCTGTGAGGCTGCAACCGATTCAATAGCAGCCTGAGCTAACCTTGACCTTTCCCTAGACCCTGCTCCATCTGGTGCCAGCCTGGTCCCCCCCTTCTCCTCCTCCTTGCTTCACAGTCAGCATTGATCAAGGCAGAATCGAGCGTCTCTCTCCCTCCAAGGGCTGGGCAGTCGTGGAAAGGACAGCACATTTCAATATATGGAAATGATTGAGCCTCTTATGCAATCATAAATCTACATACAGCCTCGTGATTTGATATTTCATTCACCTCCAAAGATTCTCACCCTCCCTCCCACCAGCAGGGATTTATAAACTAAAAGACAACAGCTTTCCCCAACACCTGGGTATTATAAAGCTTGCTGTTTATCGGGAGTGAACGCCTGGCGATTTCATCTGATTCACTTTGTGGTTTATTTATCACTCCGTTGTTTTCCCTGCGTGCCTGGGTTATTTAATATTTTTTTTCGGGGGCTTCCCCCGCACACCCCCGGCCCTTTCGGGCGGTGGCAGCGGCTTGGGCAGGGGCTGTTGGATGCCGCTGTCGTAGCCCCCGAGGGAAGGGGCGGACAAGCTCGGCTCGATCCGCGGCTCGCAGCGGACCCGAGCCCGCGGCCCCAGCTCCGCATCCCGCTCCTCTCCGGGAGCGTTTCCGTAGCTGGGAACGAGCACAGGCTCCTACAATAAATCAGCGCTCGTCACTTTGTCACCTTCCCACTTCTTTTTCTTGTCCCCTTCCTGGCTCCCCCGGCCCCCCCACCGGAGCCCCCTGGAAGCGCCGGGCTGCCCCTGCTCGCTCCTGGGGGACGAGTCCCGCCTTAGCGAGAGCCGGCGTGGCTTTCACCGCCGAGATTTTCCGTGCTGCACCATCCCTCTGCGCTCCTTCCTCGCTAGGACGTGCACTTACAATCAATAATTTTATTTTTCTTCCGAAGAATTCTGACGTAACCACAGTTTCTCACCGCATACCAGCCTTGAGATTACATAACCGATTATGTAAAATTATAATTGCAAGATAATAGATGCAGACTCTAATTATTACCTAGAGTTTCCCGTGTAGCTGTAGCCAGGCACACAGCACATATGTTAAGAGTCGGTTCTGCAATATTTGCATAGCCAACACTTCTGGCTGGAGACGCGGTGTGGAAAAGGAATGGATAGATATTTGACAGTACATATGTATGAGAGAGATATATTACTTAATAGGAAAAGGTATCTGGAAATATATTCCTCTCTGTTTTGAGGAATTTGTTTTGCTTTATCTCCATGGGTAGTAAAAAATAATAGGAAGAAACTGTGAATTACATTGAAAAAAATAGATATATTCAATTTGTCAGTTTAATATTACACTTCCTCTGTGCAATGCTACAAAGATTTAGGACATTTCCTAAACTTTCAGCTCTAATCTGTGCCTTGGGTTTGTTTGGAGGACCTGCCACCACATGCCAGCTAAAAATGAGTGTCAATTAATAATAAAACCCACTCTTCCTTATTTCTGCACTCATATAATTTAACAGGTTTTGAGAAAAACACGGATGTAATGGTGAGAATTTTCCAATGTGTGCAATATTAACAGCTTTCATTCTAAAGCACCAAAACTTCCTGGAACAGAACTGCTCAATGTTTTCTCACTTTTCCCAATGGCCATCTCCACCTATTATAATACACTTAAAATGTAAAGAATATTCAGCTCCTTAAAAAGTGTGGTTTGTTCTACCAGGAACATAGTTGGTAGAAACAATCTCAGGCTAAGGCAGCTTAGGTAAGCACACTATTATTTGTGGCCTGCAAAATTAGAAATAATTTGAAACAAGACGTGGGAGAGGTTTCAGCTTGTGTTTTCCACCACATGAGACATGACCAGAAAATCCTTGCCACTACAGTGCAACAGGATTCATAAAGTCTCTGATTTCTGAGCTACCTGAGCAACCACAAAACCTCTGCAGAAGTGCCTGAGCACGGCGTGTTGCCGAAAAGCATATTGTACTTATTAGTAAAATGTGAAATGACTTAAAAAACAGTTTGAGCTATGAATTGCCATCTGCTCAATGGGGAGAAACAGAAAGTAACTGAATATATTTTCTCACCTTTTTTTATAGTAACATAAACAACACTCCAGAACACTATAAACTTGTAGCTGTACCAAAGGCATTAGTGCAGTTCATTGCGCTTCGTGTCAGGACTTTGTCCACACTATCACACGCTGTTTCTTTTAACTCTCTGCAAATGTCCCAATGTATTTTTTTTCCCCTATTAGGTAAGATGGCCTTTTTAATTTCAGGGATTAAAAGTCTGATGCTGCTGCCCACATGGAAGCTGTCCCTGATACAGAGCTAGCCTGAGGTCTGTGCGTGCCTTGAGACATCAAAATACAGGTAAAGCAGCATACACAACTTGTTCTGGTTCCCTGTGTGGGAGGGGAAAAGGGAAGGGTTTATGTTACCCAGCTTTCATGTAGAGCTTTGCATCACTCGTGTCCATCGCAAGAAAAATTTGTCCTCTCTCTGCCCCTGCCCCCTTTTTGCAGGGAAAACCTGAGGAAGCCCTTGGGACTGCTTCCTCTGGTGTTGAGCTTTCCCAGCGCCAAAAGCACATTCCTCCAGCGCCTGCAAACACAGTGACCTTCCCCAGAGCTGCGGGGACAAGGCCGTGAACTCGGCTCAGAGCACGGGGAGGCCTCTGCCCGTCCCAGGAGAAAGGCCCGCAGCAGGGCAGTGCCTGCCCTGGTCTCTGCCGGGAGCAGGACTCCCTGTGAGCACTCAGGGAACCATCCGTGCTGGCAGTGCTGCTCCACACAAACGCTACAACAGAAAGGACAAAATAACATCTTTTTGTTTTCTGCTCAGCTGGGGTGATTTCTTTGCTCTCCTTCAGCTTTATCCACCTGGGAACGCAGACTTTTTTTAACCTGTTTGTCCCGTTTCTTGCCTAACAGCAGCTCAGCTATCCTGCCCCAAACACTGCTCCTACCACCTGTGGATTGGAGGGGAGAGAGTTCCTGGAGTCAGGGAGCCATTCAAACCAAATGGAGGCAAACTGGAAGATCCTGGCTTGGAGTGAGTTTCGCAAGGAGCACGAGGACAGGAGAGCTGTGAATTGTTAAGTTTTATCCCACAGGACAAGCACATGTAAGACAGTAACTCTGCAATGCAGAAATGGTCTTCACCTGCCTGCCTGATGCTTTCTCCTCTCTGAAAGCCTGACTTGTCAAAAGCATCACTTAATAATAATATAAGGAGCAGCTTTCCTGCTCCCTTGGAACTTGACAGGAGTATAAATACACAGTAAGAGAAAAGAGGAATCAAAAACTTAACAATAGGAAAGGGAAATACAACGGTGTAAAGTGGCCTGCACCCCTCATATTTTAATTTCCACCAAATGCCCCTAGAAAAGCTGGGCACAGCAAAAGCCTCGAGATTGATATGCAAAGCGTGTGAGCTGGTTGCAATAGCTGCACCACGGCGCACGCCTAGGTGTTCTACACCTCACACACACATCACCCCCTAGGATTAAGATTCAAATCACCTGTCCTCCATCGCTAATAAAAATGAAATATATTAGGGGAAGTTTGAATACGGTGGCTTGACAGAGCATGTCATGTCTCACATGTGAAAAAATGCACCGAGTGCACAATCAAAAAGCAGCTGCCCATTTTTGTGGCACTGGATTTTTCTGTTTCAGAAGGCAAAATGTGTGCTTGGAGACCAGGTGAGCCTGAACCCTTAAACTCCTGCAGCCCCTGAGAGTGCAGTGTGAGGTCAGATCAGCACTCACCGCTTTGAGGAGGAAAATCAGATGTTTTTATGACACCTCCAGATTTGCTATTTGCTTTCCTTTTTGAGTGTGCAGAACATAAGCAAAGCACGAGAAGCAGCGCTGTACTTTGAATAGTGCCTCCCCAGTGAAGAAGTTGCCACAGCAGAACACCACCCTAGGGTGGAAGCTGTCAATATTGTAATATTAAGGGTTTCCACTATAAGTCTAAGCCATCCTTAGCCTAAAAGCCAGATCATACAAAGGCTTTCTGGAAAAAAGTGCCAGCCAGGTAGATAAGCACATCTCCAGAGTGCTGACAGGGCTGGTGGCTTTTTCAGCCTATCCTAGGCTCAGTTTTTCAGGAAAGCAAGAAGCCAGACAGATTTTAGAGTGGAAAGTGATAAGCAGCACTCCAAGTGAGATGCAAACAAAGGACAGGGGCTTGCATTAAAGAACCACCAGGCACAACAGGTTATCTTGTTCTGTAAGAATGGCTTCCATTATTGACACAAGGATGGACATTACCAGTTCAATCCCTGTTGGAAACCGTGCCCCTTCCCTAATTGTGGGGATAAAACTGAATCAAAAAGGTACATCACAGCTCCAGGTGCTGGAGATAGAAATATGGTAAAGCCTGTTCAGTATGGACTCATGCAACAGGCAGCAACTGCTTCAAAAATTGCCCCAGCTTCCAGGAAGGATGCTTTAAGAAGCTGTAAACAGCCAGATCCCAGGCAGCCTCTGGGAAAGGCCCCATGCAGGTGCACAAATGTGTCTCAAATCTGCCACCTCAACAGGTGGGCCTGATGTTGGTTTCTGTGGAGTGGCACCACAGCCTCTGGGATGCCCTTTTCCTCCTGAATTGTCAGGCTGGTGGTGGAGGAAGACAGAAGAGGAAGAACTTAATGTGCCACTGCTTGTGCTGTGACCTGCAGATAGCGTGAGGACTTTGCTCCTCAGGACTGTCCATCTGGCACCATTCCTGAGCAATAAAAGCTCACCCACAAAGTATTTTAAAGCAAACAGTTGGTGTAATGAATACCTTAATACTCCTAATACAATACCACAAATAGTAACAACTATAAAAATACCCACTCAGTGAAAAGAGCCCAAGTTCAGAGCCCAGCTCCTTCAGAGAGCAGGAGTTAGGACCCACAGAGGCTGTGAGTTTATATCACAGGAGGGTGACTTCCTCTACCACTCACTCTTCAATGATTCCCTGTGGCTAATCCAAGCACACCTGCACACCTTCCAGCAGAAGAGGTGTTCCAGCAACCCTTAGACCTAGCAAAAAGGTGAGCTAGCCACCAGAAATGGGAGTGTGTGCATGGGGGCATG
The DNA here is from genome assembly GCF_041296385.1 of Aphelocoma coerulescens. NCBI lineage: Eukaryota > Metazoa > Chordata > Aves > Passeriformes > Corvidae > Aphelocoma > Aphelocoma coerulescens. The sequence continues at coordinate 4,819,593 of NC_091016.1, forward strand.
GGGTCAGGCATCACATGTTCTGAAAAAAACTGAAGAAAGGATTCTACAATTTACCACCTTTTTTTTTGTTTGTGATCTCTGCACAGATTCTCTCTCTGCCTTCTTCAAACTTAGAAAAGCAGGGCCACTGAAACAGCCTCAAGAGCCAAATACTATCTCTGATTCATCAGCACGCATCATGCACAAGAGCAAGAACTGATTTCGTAAGATACCTGGAACAAAAAGTCTTTATCATTTAAGATCAGAATTTGTTTACCAGGGAACATTATTTAACCTGAGGAAGACAGGCAGAAATCTGAAAATCTGCCTTTAATTCACTCTGTTATAATCTATATTATTGTTCTTACAGTTCTCTTTTTAGGTGACTTTACAGTAGGCAGGCTTGAGTAACACAGGACAAGATACTTTGTAAAGAGTTGGATCCTAATGTCTGAATTCCTGATTTTAATCTTGTTGGTTCCAAACCAGATTCACCCATTTTTTTCCTTTTGAAACTGTTTACTATACAAATGCAAAATAAGCACTGAAACCAGGTGTACATAAGTATTGTGCCCAAGGAATACTTACAGTACCTGAGAAAGAGCACTGTGGGGAAGGGGTTTTTTTTGTTCAGTTTGGTTGTTAGCATAGTGCATCAATTATTTCATGCCATTTTATATCATTTTACCTTTCTGCTTTGGCCTATAATGAAAGCAGTATCTGTTCATATCGTCCTTTTAGTCCAAATCATACAGGTAAAAATAAGGTCTCTTACGTTTTTAAAATTAAGTGTGCTTTCCACTAATCTTACATGTCTTTTTTTTTTTTTTTTTTTCATGAAAACAAGTGTTGTTTGCTGTGTGTGTGACTATTTCAGTGAGCTAAATATCTACTGAAAACTCAAATCATTCACTGGCCTCGTTTTCTCTAGTTGTTGCATTCAGATTAATAAACCTGTTTCCCGCTTAAAATGAAAAGAGAATTCAGAAATGTTTAGCATCAAGTGAAAAAAGCAGCAAGAAAATGACTAACAGGTACTGGGACATGGCATATTTATTTAGTCCTGTCAATTATTTTTAAAGAATTCCTTGTTTATGGAGGAAGATTTTTTAAAAACCTGGACTATTAAATAAAGATGTCCACAAACACTGGTTTCTTCATTTTTCCTCATTTTGGAGGAAGTGGATACTGGAATGGTTGGAGGTTTTTTACTTTATATTATTATACTTTTGCCAGTGCTGAAAAGAACTCCCATTTCAAGGGTCTTAGAATAAACCTGCATAAAGTGTTTATGACACTGCGGTAACACATTTATGAAGCCAAATACTCACGGGCACTTACAACATTAGGAAAACACCAATATCAGATGTTCTCCTCAACACTTCAAAGCTGCAGCTGAGTGCAAAGTTCCAGAGGTACCAGCTACTCCAGGGTCAGCGGTGGCTCCAAGTAAACGCGTTTGGAGGCCTGGACCTGGAGGTAATTTCAATGTGTTCTCATCCAGTCGTGAGCGCACAATCACCTATTGAAAGTGTCTGGCTTGGAGTGCAGACAGATGGAGAGCACAGGGGTTAGTACAGCCAGGCCTTGGACTGACCTTTGCAGAGAGAATTAAATCAGTCTGACCTTGTTGTGAAGCCTAAATTATATCCATAGACCCCCAAATAATGCATCTTTAATGCATCGCTGCCCTCTTTTTATCAGCCTCTTTACCTCGAGGGTATCTTATTTGCTAACTACTGATGTTAAATTGCAGCTATTTATGCTTACATTTGTGACCTCGGTGGACATCTTGTCACATTTTTCATGAGCACTTGAAAAAGTAGAGAAATATTTATATAGAGAGAATATATAAAACTGAGTTCTCGTTTCACTTAGACATAAAATAAACATTAAGAGGAAAAGAAACCTGGTTCAACTGTGGGGCGCTGTATTCATTGTATAAGTCTAACACAATAGTCATTGTATGATTCTGAGCTTCAATATCATCCATAACCTATCATCTGGACAGCCTGGAAAACAGAACGGTGCCACGTAATAGGATTTCCAGTATCTTACAAACACCTTTTCTTCTCAGATATTTTTAATATTTCAGGATTTTTTAAAATTCAAAATAGTGCTAAGAACAGAATAACCCCTGTGACACCTGTCAGTTTTTGTAATACAGACCTCTGGACAGAAACAATACCGAGTCCACAGGCTGGAATCTCGACTGGAAACCAGCTCGGTTCAGACCAGGAAGCGTTTAATTGGTGCTTCTGTTGACTGCAGCAGCAGAGGAGCCCAGTGGAAGTTCAGGAGAACTGCATCCTTTCCCACTGCCTAAAAGACTCCGTTTTCTGCTGTACCTTAACCCGAACAAAAGGTGCTTTGAAAAAAAAAAAATTTTTAGTCCAGGATGTTGCTTTCCAAGTACCACTATTCTAAAGTGCATCGAGTTCCCTTTTAGCTTCTATTAATCAAAATAAAACTGATTTAAACTACAAAAGGAGCAAGGTTTTGTTCCTCTGCTGTTGGTTTGGGATCTTGGCTCTGCCACCGGCTGTCTTTGCAATTCGGGCGAGTCACCGAGGCCTGTCACAGGGAGCCCTCTGGGAATCTCCACACGGAAAGCTGAGACTTCGCAGGCCAGTGTGGTCCATCATCCGCAGGTTCGGCACCACACCGCTTGTGTGTAGGAACGCTCTTCCCAGCAGCAGTGAGCTGTTAGGGTGGCTCACCCAATTCATGGAATCACTCCAGGGCTGGCCCTGCCACCTTGCTGACCTCATCATCCAGCTCTCTAAGCCAACACAAAAATATTTGCTCCCTTTTGCCGAGAGGGTTTTTGCTGGTTTAGCAAAGTGCAGGGAACGAGCGAGGGGAGAGGAGCAGCAGCAGAACAGAGCACGCAGCTGCAGGGCGGAGAAGAGCAGCCCAGTGCAGCACTGATTTAAATCAGCTGCACAACCACACCATTAGATTAAACTGCTGATGAAGGTTAAGTTTGGTCTAATCCTTGGCACCGAAGCAGCTGAAATGCTGGAAGACGATGCTTGCTCCCAGCTTTATTCCTTACACTGAGAAAAGCCCAAACCATCAGAACTCTATTTGCATCACTAAAGAGCCGCCCTCCAGGGTGGGCTACAATGATCACGCTCCTCAGATACACTGGTATGAGCAGTGTTTGCCTGCTGAAATAAAAATTAATATTTCACCTCTTCCCTATGAGATTAGACTGTTTGTTTTTGAAATAGATAAAACAGGGCACACTTCATCCCAAACTACCCACTACTACCTCCTCGAGAAGCTCATTCCCTATCCCAAAAGCGAGCTTTGGGATCAAGTCAGGCACTCAGCATGCTGCAGATCCCTCACTGCCGATGCAGGCAGCAACCAACCCTGAGTGCTCTGCCTGTGCTGAGGGAAACCTGGCCGCAGAAAGTAACAACTGTTGGTCAGAAGCGCCAGCCCTGGGCACAGGAAGAGCCACAGCTGCAGGCAATGCAAACTATGTGGTGTTATTTTAATTGGGTTTCTTTGGCTCACAAGTCCACAGGTGCTGCTGAGAACCACGTAGGGATAATCTACTTGAAAAGCAGAGGTCAGTGCAGCCCACGGAGCTGGGCTGTTGGCATTTTCTGGCTACAAACATGCTAGAAATCCGTGAAAATGGAAGTTTCGCATTGGCAAAAGCATGCAAGCAGAGCACGAGCACCAGGCTCAGCTGTACTGCTGCCGATTCTTCCTGATATTTTAAGAGTCTTCCAGATAAATCAAGGCTCCTGTATTTCAAGGGACAGAAACAGCAGCTGACTACAACAACAACCAGTCAGGGTCTGTCAAGTCCCCCGAAACCAGGGCTACTGCTGCAGACCAGGTTGGAAAAGCAGCTCCCTTCTGGCAGCTGCAGTCTTTCCCCACCTTCTGACAGTTCCAAGGTCGCCAAGCCTGATCCCAAGCCCTCACAGCTGAGGCAGCAAAATTCAGTCTTGCCAGCCCTGCTGAGAAGTCTTGCTCCAGCTCTGACCCCAGTACTCTTAGTTCTTCTTCCTCTTATATGTGGTTCCCTACAAGGTGTGTGGAGCAAGGAACAGAGCCCCCAAGAGTTATATATGCCTGTGTTTGCCCAGTCATGGAAGAGGCAATCACAGGATGGAATGGACAGAGGGGAGAAACAGACCAACCAAAAAGACCCTTTTTTTGTGTCTTCATAATCATTTAATCCTCCAAGGCTGCAAACTCCAAAAAAATCAAGTGTGATCTAAACAGTCAGATAGAATACAATAAGTACCAACTACTACCTGCTTGCTTTGTCTATACAAAGCGAAAAAGGCAGTGATAATCACTCTATTTGATTCCATGATCTGATTCCTGCGTTACCTTATTTCTCAGAGACTACAGCTCTGCGTACCACAACATGCCTGTCAAGATGTGGATTTACAGGTTACACCGTAGTAGAACCTGCTGGTTTTCAGCTCCAATCGACATCTGCTTGTCGGTACATGCCTGACAGAGTTGCAGTCCAGATTAGGAAACATTTGTTTATGCCCCAAAATCCCCAACATATTTTTCCAGCTATGCTCCCAGTGCTGAGCTCCATGCCACTCCAGCTCTCTGGTCGTCAGCTCTCACACTGCTTCCTGGTATAAAATTGATTAGAAGCAGCATGAAATGTTATCAAGCTGACCCTCGGGAGGCTGGGCCCAAAAATAACAGATGGGAAAAGTGGCCTTTTGATTAAACTTTCAATTGCCAAAAACTGTGTATTTCCCCTCACCGTGCATGTACACACACGTTGTAACTCAAGAGAAGTCTATGCCAGCTGCAGACACAACAGTGAGCTTAGAACAGGCCTATTCCTAACAACACTGATGTTGCTGAAGTCAGCAGGACACTGGCCATCAGCTTCAGCAGTGGCAGGAAAAGGGTCCTTTGTTCCACTTTTTATTTCACATCTCTCTCTTCCTGGTGTCGCTCAGCTGATCCCGGGGAGAGGATGCGAAAGTAACCAGAGCAGGCCCAGGCTGGCTGCCCGTGACACAAGAGCTGCTGGAGGGGGTGGTGGCAGCTACTTGGGAAAGCCATGCAGATTTTCAGGCATTCTCTAAAGCCCAGATGCTTTCAGGGTGGTGCTGGGTAAGTGCAGTTTGTACCTTTCCAAGGTCAAAAAATTACCAAAAAGCTCTTCTGGTAAAATCCTGAGAGACCCAGGTTCCACTGCACGGAGACAAAGGAACCACAAAGGATTTTGGTGGGAAGAAAAACGACAAAGAAAGCAGCACATCTTCATGTACGCCTATACTGATATGAACCTCTGATAATACAAATCTGATTTACATATTCATATATTTATATGCCTGACTGTTCCCATTTCAAAGAGTCTTATTGCCTAAATTGCTACAGAACAGCCAGATGTAAAGGAATGAGGGAAGGACAGAATAGCAGACCTTGGAACCTGAATTTCAAGGCCTCGGTAGCTTTGCCACAGTCTCATTTGCGTAGGTTTTTCACTCTATTCTAGAAGTGCCAGCTTACTTGGAGCCGCTCATACACAGAGCATCTATGGTAGAGATTAGTAACAGAGCAGCTTGACTAGGGATTAAAACATAAATGTTTGTGCCTTCAGGCCCAGCATTTGGAGCTCACCCCTCATCCACATAAAAGTGGCCATATCTAGGGACAGGCCATGAGCTGCTGCCGTTTTGAGAACAACACGTATCAAAACTGATCACTGCTTTCCTGGGCAGTTCAGTGCTGTCCAGACCAGGAGCTGCCTCGGTGGGGCTGGGCCTGGACCACAGCAGGACCCTGTGGTAGCTTTTTTGCATGTCAACAGAGGCACAATCAGTTTAAAGCTGGTTTTGAGGCCTAAAGATGAATGACAAGAGCCAGGCATTTTAACAACTAATGATTACTATTATCCTGAAAACAGGGCTTGAGAGGAGCTGGCAAGAGCTAACACGATGAAGAACATACACATTCATCCTACCTCTTCTCATTCACACTTCTCTTTCTGTCTTTTCAGAAGACTCCAGGACCTTTATATGTCCCAACCCCAGCTGCAGTTCCTCAAAATTTGAGGAGGGCATCTCCACTGCAGGACCAACACATCTTTCTACACTCATTTTCTCTTTCCCCACCATGTTCAACCACTGAGTTTGCAATGTGTACAACTAAAAAAAAAGTTTCCAAAAGACTTACTCAGTAATTCTCAAGGATTACCAAGTCCATTATGGCGAGGGTATTTGGGAAGCAATGGAAAGAAAGGAGAAAAGTCACATGTGCTTGGTAGGGCACATCTGTCTTGAACAGGGAGTCAGGATTCAGTCAGGGCAGCAGGGTGCACCTATGTGGAACCTGCACACCCACGGCAATTTAAGGTAATATTTTGGTCACCAGGTGGAGACCCCAAGTACACACCGGTTTAAGATCAGATTTGGGAGAGGCAGAAATTGGAATTGCATTCTAGGCCTGTTGTTTAACATTCTACGTATACGAGATAGAGAACGAAAGAATAAGAATTATCTTTAAATCCCTGCTAAATCATGCCCTGCTTTCTCAAGGCAACCTCGAGCTTTAGTAGTTCAGACAGATTCTCTAGCTGACAATTAATATTAATGGGTAGATTTCACAATGTGGCATTATCACACTGTGCGATGGGTGGGCATACCATCTGGGTTTTGGCAGGTATTAGATGTAATCAAAGGGATTACTTGGCTCAGGAAGAAATAGAAAACCTTGGGTTTGTTTGGGCTTTTTCTTCTTTTGTTTGGATGCAGCTCTAGGTGCACTTAGCTGTTTTCGCCTTGTCCTTTGTTTCTTGTGATGAGCGCTTCCGAGTTTACACGGGGAAGGAGAGCCAGATAACCAGCACATTGTGTTAGTGAGAGCGAGGACCGATTTGCTTGAGAGCTCCCTCTTTCTCATGCATTGTTGTTTTGGGATCGATTGGCAGCTCGTTTAGGGGTCCGCTGCTGCCTTTTAGAAGGTTAAGCTGAGAATTTAAACAGTGAAGGAATTAAAGGCAAAATGTATTTAGATAATCAACCAATCGGACCCTTTGCAAGATAAAAGCTGAAGAAATCAGGTGTATGAACAGATGCACGCAGAGGACTTTGTCCTCATCTTCCCACAAAGCAAATACTAAGTGCCAACTTTCCGGGGGGAGGGGGGAAGGAAATTCCCCTCCTTCCCTTTTCCTCCTCCCAACCCAGCCACAAACAAGCCCCCGAGCATCAGCAACACTAAAGGGAGGAGATCAAGTTTTAAACTTTGGGAAAGCTATTGATTTGGCAGCCTTTCTCCTCTCCTGTCTGTGCCCCAGCTGATTGTAACTAAGTAATCCTCATCAATCTGTGGTAATGCAGGACCATGTTTATTGCTGTAGTAGTTAAGTTGTTGTTAATTTTACACTAAACGGTTGTTATGATGATGAATGAGTAGCTCGGGCTGCCACCCAGGGGACTTCAGCCCGTACAACCGACAAAAGGGAGATCGTAGAGGGAAGATCATGGAAAAGCCAGAGCGCCCACCCGAGAAGTTTTTCCGGGACCTTAAAAAAAAAAAAAAAAAAAAAAAAAAAAAGAGAGAGAGAAAAGAAAAAGGCAGAAGCTGATCTTCAGGTTTATATTTGAATTTGGACGCTGTGGGGTAAAAGGTGCTGCTTAACTGTAATTGCAATTCTTTTACATACTGGCTGGGATCAAAGAGGGGAACGAAAGTACAAGTGATTTCCCTTCCCGGCCCGGCAAAGCAACTGATGGGATTCTGCCCAAAAGCATCGCGCTCATTAGCTCTTGGGAAAAAAACCCACATATATAAATTCACTCCCTCCCGGGGTTTTCCTGCGACGGGAAGGTTCGATAACGTAACTGCAGGCTTTAATCAGCGGGCAGCCTCCTTCAGCAGCAGCCCTTTCCCGGCCCGGAGCGCCGCGTACCCGGCTCAGCCGCGTCGCTGCCCGCGGGGCCGTGTCCGAGCGCAGCCCGGTCGCAGCCCAGAGGCCCGCGTGCCGTGCCCCCGGGGGTGCCGCGTCCCCGCGCTGCCCGGGCCGGCCCGGGGCGGTGCCGGGCGCCGGCGCTGCCTTTGTCCCGCCGCGTCCGCCGCGTCCGCGGGCGGGCGGCGCCCCCGTGCGGCCTCAGCGCGGCTCTGCCGGCCCCGCTCCCGCCGTGTCCCGGGATGCTGACCCGGCCCCGGAGCGCCGGGAGCGCCTGCCCGAAAACAACACATCCAGTCGGGTTTTCGCGCCCGGGGATGCCGCTGGTGGTTTCCAACCTCAGCGGTGCTGAGAAGAAGTGCCCACAGTCATAAGCGCTCGACGGAAGATGGGCATGGAATTGTTGGAGCAAGTCTAGAGGAGGGCAAGAAGATGATTAGAGGACTGGAGTATCTCTCTTACAAGGAAAAGCTAATGGAGTTGGGCCTGTTCCACCTCAAAGAGACAATTTGAGGGGACATCATCAATATATATAAATATCTAAAGGGAGGGTGCTGAGAAGATGGAGCCAGACTCTTCTCGGTGGTGCCAACCAATAGGACAAGAGGCAACAGGCAGAAACTGATGCCCAGGAAGTTCCTAAACCTAAATATGAGGAAAAACTTTACTGTCTGGATGACCAAGCACTGGAACAGATTGGCCAGAGAGGGTGTGGAGTCTCCCTCACTGGAGATACTCCAGAACTGTCTGGGGATCAATCTGGGTAACAATCCTGTGCCACATGCTCTGGGATGACCCTCCTTGAGAAGGGAAGCTGGACCAGATGCCTCACTGAGCTCCCTCCCAACCTGACCAGTTCTGTGATTCTGTGCCTCCCTCCATCATTCACCAAAGGCCTGCAGGAGGAGAGGCTCCAACAGAAGAGTTACAAATGAATGCAGCCACATCTCTGGGTCAGAGCTCAGTGTGTCAGTGGAACAGCAGAGGAACCTCACTCAAGAACGAAGAATTAGATCTTGTTCTCCCAGACAAGAAAATAGTTGTAATCCAGGCTGTTACTTCCAAACAACAGCCAAACATGGGAATGATTAAGGATGTAATCAGAAGGTAGTAATCAGCATTGTCTTCCATCCCCACACTATTGAGATGGAAAAATATAATAACCAGACCTCCCAAGCTCAACAAGAGCAGACCTGAAGGCCTAAAGCTCAAGAGAGACTTCAGCTATTTTCAGCTTATTCTAAAAATTTCTCACAAAGCCAGTAAAGGACAAAATACCATCTATATATCTACTGTCCACTTTGCCCAAATGGTGCTTTTGTCTGCCATGACAGCACCTCCATAGCTCAGATTCAGCGTGTGCAGGAGTCCCCCAGTTCTGAGGGGTGTCCCATACCAGTCTGGGACTGCTGGGATCACAGTAAATAGCTCTATTGCCAGGTGACATCCAGTGTTCAGACACCAGGAAAGCAGCTCAAGTCCACAAGAGTCAGAGAGGACCAAAAGACAGCATTTCAACTTGCTCTGGCCTTGGCCCAACTCCTGACAATCCCAGGCTTGCTCAATAAAGCTCCTTTGGCTTTTCTGAGAGATCAGAGCTGGGCAGCGAATGGTTCACGTTACACTTCAACATGGGTACCTGCCTGAGAGCCTGACTTACCTGGATGAAGGCCAGATGTGGGTGAGTCACCTAACGAGTCCTCAAGAACCATTCTCAATATGTTAAAGTCTTTGTTTCCCTATCACAGGAAGTAACACTTGAAGCACCGCTGGCACATTAAACAATAGCACCATTAATTGTGAGAACCTTTGGCCGTGCATCCTACTTTTCCATGGTCATTAGCATCTCCAGACTCTTAGCCTAGTAAAACAACAATCCCTCTCCAGCTTCTTCGCAACTCAAAGACGACTATTATGTGAATGCTCCAAGGGCTGGGAGACTCCTTAAGCCATTATCATTTACTTACAGTTAACACTAATTTTGGCATACAATTCAAAGCATCATGTGGTAACCCTGAGATGCTGAGACAGACAGGATTCTCTCAAGAAAACTAACACTAAAAAGTTCTAGATGGCTCTGGAAGCTCAACAGCCCATCACTAATCCCTTGCACATCCAATTAGTATCCATGGTGAGTAGGTCAGATCCATCCATGTGGGATTAAGAGATGCCTGTTACATCATCACAGGTACCAGATGAATAAAACACTCCATCTCAACTTCAACAGCACGGTCCAACAAAACTTCACCATAAATTTGGATTGTGAACAGCAGATTACCTTGCATCCTCTTATAATTTACATAAAACAACAGAATGTGCCATTCTCCAGGAGAACAGCAAGAAATATCGTGCTTATGTTGTTTAAGACACTTAGTTCTTCCTGGACCTCCCTGTTGTGCACAGAGTACCTCACAAATGGCAGCAGCTCACCCCTGGGCCCTGCCATACGGTCTCGGCCACCTGCCTGGCTCCACCTGCCAGCTTTATCTCAGAGCAGGAGAGGACATGTGACAGGCAACCTTCGAACTCTTGCTCCCCAGACAGAAGTAAGGCCTCATCTCATCAAGTGCCAAGCAAAAAGACAACTTCTGCCACAAACCGCTTGTGATCCAATGTGTTCCTAAGGCAGGGGCCAATATTTACTTCCTGTTATGATTAGTGGCAATTGGACTATTGAAAATAGACAAGTGTATCAGCACCCCCTAAAATTAATGGGCAATAAACAAAATAAATGAAAGCCAGTTCTTCCTTATTGACACGGCTGTACCTGTTCTGTGCATGCTGCTCCTACCTTCCTTTCCAAGGGCAACGCAGCTCCTGTGCCACGTCAGATCTTGCGGTACCCTAAACCGTAAGGGGACACACAGAGCAATAATCTCTGAATATATGCAGTCATCCAGCAATGGTGTTATTGCTCCAGCAAGCAGCATGGCTGGAGCACACAATATCCAAGTCTTTCCACAGATCTGCCACTGCCTTTCAGCATTGCTTTGAGCAATTCACTCAGCCAGCTGCATTTATTTCCCCCTGCCAAGAGACATGTTCCATGTATGAAGCCAAAGGATCCAATTCATGGCTACCCTTGTGTAGGATAGGGTTCCCTGCAGGATTATCCTCTGTGCATATGCATACACGTTCCCACGTGAGACTGAGCCTTTTGCCAAGGTCCCATGTCAGTGACTGGCAGGAAGAAGAGGCTGCTGGGTGGTCCTACCCCTAAATTATTTGCTGACTGCTTCCCTAGGGACCATGGCAACTGTGGCACAGACAAGAGAATCCCTAAGGACAGCACTGAACTGGGTCACAGCCAGCCACTTGCAGAAGAAAAAGGGAGATGTCCTTGTGTTGGCATGGGGATGAGGTGCCGTCCCTCTTCTGTAGGAGCCAGAACCATCTCCAGTCTCAACAATCTACACTCTAAATTAAGGGCTACTATCCATGAGAAGATAGGAAAATAAAAGGAAGCAGCAGCAATACGAAGAGACTAGGCATTTATTCCTGGCTCACTTGCTCTTAATGGAGATAACAATACCTCACTCCTTGACAGCAAAGCAGGGAGACTTAATGCATGGAAGTTTGCCAAGTAAATTGAGATCTTTGTACAATAGGCACTTTCGACATGCACAACTCCTGGCTTATTAAAGCAAAACAAAAGCTGCTCACCTTGAGGAGTGTTTAGAAATTAGGAGCCACAGTTCCCCGTGGCACAACACTCCACAGGATTATTTAAGCTTATGCACATCCCAACAGCAATGCTTGACTAGTTAAATATCTAACACCAAGGTAGAAAACAGTGAGGAAGGCGCAGGATTGCTCCATCTGTCCACACAATTTCCCAGGCATCCTCCAGGACCCCACTCTGCTCCCTTTGAGCAACATCTGAGTTTCAAACAAGGAACTGCACTGTGACCTTATCATATCCTTACATCCAGTATAAATGTACGTATGAGAGAAGGAGGGTTGCACAAAAGTGGCCCACTTAGAAAGGTCCCAGAATACTTCTTGTGTAATTTTCTCCTCAGTTCCCCATCCATCCCTCCCTGCTGAAGTGGTAGGTAACCTGAGCAAGAGCAGCATGTGAATTGATTTGGAGGCGATCAGCGCATCGGTGTTCAGCTCTGGCCAGCTACCGTGTCTTTGATTGCCTCGAGATCGATTTGCACACCATTCCCACTCACCTGCCAAGTCAGATGGAGAGGGAACAATGAAGTGAAAAGAAAATTATGTATTTGTAGTAGACACCTTCACCTCACTCCACATCCTCCCTCGGGAGAAGTTAAGGGACCTGGACTGATTTCAGTGCTACTTTTAGCAAGTGTTAGGAGAGAAGTCAGTACAAAAAAGGGGACAGCAGGGATGACCTTCTTCCCCTCTTCCCTTTGACAAGAACCACCTACAGTGTAAAAGAAACTAATATTTGTGCCTATAACAGAGGCAGAGATACAGCAGAACAGAGTTTTGGCTGATAAATAAATCTTTTACTCTACTGTAGTCTTGTGCACCAGCCATAGATGATACAGTTTTTTATTTGCTTACACCTCATCTAAAAAGGGGACTAGAGCACTCCAATACACAAGTATTTCAGATGTCTGCTCTACTAGTGGCAATGATATTTCTCTTACGTCACATGTAAAATTCTCTAATACTGGATAACTCCAACTTAAACATCTCATTTCTATAGCCCTTTTTTCCCCCCCATTTCTTCTTCAAACACAAAATAGCATTTAACTGATTCACTACCTTCATTCCCAAAACCCTACACAGATTCCGACAACATTTTCCCAAAAATCACTCCAGAAAACTCCCTTTATGGACAATAGTTAGTGACTCTCAGAAGACCTGGTTTCATATATCCCTTGTAAAAATGGGTGTTAGGCTCCTAAATCAACTGGAATGCACTACATGTGACACTGAGCTGGACAGGAAGACCCAATGCCAGGGGACAGAAGCAATCAAAGCAAATAGATGCATAAATGAGGGAAACCACCATTCTGGGCTATTACACAAGATGCTTCAAAAGCAAGCTCAGACCCAGAAAATTCTGTGGACTGCTGAAAGTAGGGAATTATAATCCAGTCAGTGTCACACTCTACTTGTCACATATTTTCTTTTCTCCCTTATGCACCTACTGTTGGTCACCATCAGAGACAAAAACCTTGTGTTAGAAGGGAGCTTGGTTTGACATTGCAGAGACATTCCTACACTCTTTTTCTATTGGGAAATTTAATTTTCACAACATGTGTCAAATAGGTGTTATTTTTCCTTCCTAAAGAGTTTGCAGAAACAGGCAGAGTAATTAAAGGTTACACTTGCAGATACCATCACTATTATAGTTATTACACAATACAGTCATATTATTACAGTCACCACAGCGTTGTGTTCCTCTGGTTCTGGCTTTATCAGCTGGAGACACTTGCTTTCTCATTTCAGGTACATCACAGGCTTCTAGTGAATCTGGGTCTAAATGGCCATCTAGTTAAGAGTGATGGGTAACCTTTGCTTTGTTATCCTATTTTCAGAAGAAATCAGCTTACATTTAAGCACTGCCAAAAAAAAAAACAACCTAGCACCAATAAATTGACCAGCAATTTACAGGGCCTTTTGGGTGACAGGACCTGCAGAAAGAAGAGAAACTTGGAAAACTGCAGAGCTACTCAGCGTTCTGTAAAGGCCCTGCTCTCAGGAACCCAACCCATTTGTGAATATTTTTCTCTCCCATTCACAGAGACTTAGACAATATAGAGGACTTAAATAGCAAGCTGAGGTATCAATACCTACATGCAGGTGTCCACATTTAGTCAAGTGACTCCCATCCTTTTGTGCTCTTCTGAAGTAACTGCTTTCAGAGAACAAAACACTCATCATCTATCTCCAAGGAACATGTCACAGTAACCCTTCTCTCTGCCCACCTTCTCCCTTCAGGCACTTCCTGATCCCTTCCTTCCCATGCAGATTATGAAAGTAATGTTCCTTTTGCCTGGGCCTTTTGCCCCAGCCATTTTACTCTGTGCTTTGAATTCCTCTAACATCCTCCTCTGTGTCATCACATCATCTTCAGATGCCTCGTTCTGAGCTTCTCCCCTCTGCTTAGTCATCCTCATTTCCTACTATTGAGCCCCAGCACTCCCAGTTCTGCTACTAAACCACCATCAGCCTCACATGCAGAATTACTGCACGTGCCCAAGGGTCCCCTCTCACCTTTGCCCCCTCCATAAACTCATCCTGAAGGCCTTGTTCTTCCTCCACAACATAATACAGGACTCATTGCTTTTGTGACCTCTGTGAGAAACCGATAACGAAGCTGATAATGAAAATGTTATTGACTATTTAGGTACAATCAGTCCATATTAAAAAGTTTATTAACTGTAGGTAAAATAAAGAGCAACTGGACACAGTGGTAAGTGATTCTGAAGGTTTAATTTTTCAGTGCTAAGAAACAAAACTGTGCCAAGTATCTATGGTCTGAAAAATTAAGCTTTTTAAGAAAAATACACCTGGATATCAAAGGCATCTGAGATGACCCCACAATGGTACAAGTGATTTTGAAAGTCTGTTACAGAAACAATTTTTAAAAGGGGAAAAAATAAAAGAAAAATTCACTTAGGTATAACCTTTACTCCATTGCTTATGTGTCATTTATGCCTACTGGATTGAGTTGCAGACACATGCAGTAGAAATGAATAAATCCTGAAAGTCAGCTTATCAAAAATACATTGTCAAGTCATGACTTCAGCTTTCCTCAGTTCCAGTGAATTGTCAAGTATTCCCTGGGTTTTTACAGAAATTTGGAGAAGAACCTTATAAAGAATAACTGACCTGAAGACAAAGATGACTTTAGAGGAGGCTGGAAGACAAGGAGAATTTGAAGATGGATTCTGATAGAAAATCCCTGAAGACTCAAAAGGCTCAAAAGGTGAAGTGTGGTCAGCACCTTTCTCCACAACAGGATGCTGCTGCATGTACCCACTGGCACACAACTTCCTTTATCCTGACAGCTGCTGGATGCTGATATAGATACATACTTAACGTTTTCCTCAGTCCAGCATGCTAACACTAGGCCTTACTTCACCTTTTGCTAGAGGTTCAGAGAGGTACATACCTAGAAATGTTAAAAGTCCTCTCTGAATCCAGGTTCAGAAGTAGAACCCCAGTCCTGCTGTGAACCCAGTGATGTGAAGAACGTGCAGTCACACCTCACTTGCAGTTGTGGGGCTTCTCCACTGCTACACTCTGGAGTGGAGCAGCACATCAAGCACTGACGCAAGTGTCAAATTAGTAAGTAGCTGCATAAACTTCCTCCATGGCTCATACTAGGACCAGGTATTTTGGTGTATTTTAGGTGCTCTACAGAACAGTTATTTAAGGAGTCACGATTCCAAGAAATGCTCTCTACCATAAGCCTTTGTTTCCTGCCTGAGAAAAGAGGTCGTCCTTCCCAAATGAAAAAGTAACTATGACATTCTGAGCTTGACCTCTGGAACAGAAAATAGTTCATTTGCAAAGAATCAATCCCATCACATGCAGTTGCTTTGAACTCTGCTCATAGTACAGCTCAGTGTAAAATATATCAATTCTATCAAACAGAAAAAAGCAAACATGGCTGGGTGAATCATGATGGGTTGTGAAACTGGAGGAGCTCATGCTGTCTCTCGGGATGAATAAATATTCATCAATTTCCCCCTTCTGGTCATCTCCAGAGGAAAGCAGATTGTGATGTGCTAGGAAACTCCAAAAGCAGGAGCTTCTTGCACACTCCTTGTCTTGAGAAGGGAAAAGACTTTGAGAAATCTTGTCTCTTTGCTCACAATAAAGACACATAGCCTAGTGGCCACCTCTGTGTATCTTGTATCAAGCCGACTTGGAACACACCAGGACATCAGAAAGAAATTAATTCCCGAGTCCTTCTACTGCTTCTATGCTGGCTTGTTTCTCAGTGCTTCTTGTAAAACTACTCTGCAGATAATCTAGTGGAAAAACATCTTGGAGCAGATAATTGCAGGGGCTGGGAAGGAAGGGATAGCTTCGCAGGGAGAGGAAGTGAGCTCTCCCTTTTTTCTTGACAGTAAAACTAGCCCACACAGCAATATCTCCTCTCTCCCTACTGATGTGGCTATGACTGATGCAGATCCATTCCTCTGCGTTCAGCTGTGTCCACACACAACAGGCAGTGCCTTAACTGTAGCACAAAAGATCCTGTGAAGACAATTGGGCCATTGATAGATTCTTCACAGTCCAACTGAGGATAGTGCTGCTGTGAACTCTTCTCCCCATCCACTCCTCTGCCAGCAGAGGAGCTCAGATGTTCACTTCCTAACACATGACAGACAAAATCAGCTGGGTGACTTCAAGCCAGCTGTTTGAACTGGTTGAACTAGACTGGCACTTTTGCTTGACACAGAAGAGAGACTGTTGGTGTGCTGGTGTTGATCAGCAGCTGGGGCATTATTGCCCTTGGCCTGCAGAGAGGGAGCCCAAAGAGGGCATCTCACCATGGCTCTGCATTACTGAGGGACATTAATCCTTTTCAGCTATTCCTGTGAAGGAATAAGGATGGGCAACGTGGAAACAGGGCACTTTTTGCAGCAATGTTTCTACCTCCACAAGTTATATCTTTAAATCATTTGTTTTAAAAATCACACTACATTTAAACTTCTAAGCTCGCTCACATTTATGCACACACACTAGCCTTTGAGATGAGCTAACTAATAGAAATCACAAAATCTTGCTTTAGTAGCCTATTTTATGCTGTAGGTAATTACCATTCACTATTCTTTTTGAATTAAAAATTTAAATACAATTTCTTTGTATCTTCTTCAGTTTGAGGTAAACTTCTGCGGGGTATGGGCCAATTCAATAGAGGTTCACTGCAAATACTGAGTATTTCATGCACAGGGAAGAGGCCACAGAGTATTTGTGCACTGTTCTACCTCTTAAGGGCCACATAACATTAATTATGAATTACGCAGTTTGTGAAATCGGTGTCACAGAAGTTACATGCTGTTCTTCTAAAATTGATTGGTGCAACCCTGACAAGGATCTAATTGAAATCAGTCTGAAATTCAGTAGCTTAAGGTTATCTGGATGTTTTGTGTGCTGTGCCAAACCATGGCTTGTGAGCTCACCTTGTATGATACATACCAATCCTGTTAATAAACCTAGCCTTGCATCTTAAACCTATGATCCAAACCCATATTCTTCATCTGCAAATCCAAGCAACAAAAGTCAGATATACATACTACTCATTATTCTGTTTTTTAAATATTCTTTGAGAAGAATCAAGGTTTTCAAACTGGACACCAGAAATGGGTATTCAGATTTATCATAAAGCAACTGACATAGAAAACCTATTTCTTGGATGTAAGCAAAAGTTTGATCCAAAGATTTTGGTAGTTGATTTAGAAGTCCTCCATGGGGAAGCAGCTCTGGAAGCAAATGAAAAGCATTCAACTCCTCACAAATCTCCTTTTTTTCCATTCACCTTCCACCATCTTCTAAACCAGGGAATGGGTTGAGGTCTTAAAATAGACAGAGCGGTAAATGCCCAAAAATTCTGGATAATTACTGACTGAAAGAGAGCAACTGCTCAGATTACAGAATCAGACACAGGTTTGTCTTTGCTGAACACAGTAGTTTGGTCTCAAAGAGACTGGAAGCCAGTAGACTCAAATATGTGGAGCCAGGAGAAGGATGAAGAAAAAGAAGACAAACCTAATCTCTAATCTAATCTAGGAATGGCACTGGCAGAGGTAAAAGTTACATGTGACCTCAAGGTCTTCTATCAATAAGATGAAAAATGCAGTGATGACCACCACTGAAAAGTGCAGGAGAATAAAAAGGCTGAGACATCATAAATTTAAGTCCACATACCACTGATGTGCTAAATTCAAAGCCAGGAGCTCCATTCTTCCTACTTGGTATATTTTGTGAGCCTGAACAGCATACTCCAATTCTGTGGTGTCAGAACTTTTTTCCCTCGTTTGTCTGTGAAAGAGACTCTTCAGTTCATGCCCAGAGTTTTAACCAAGGCAGTGAAACCTACCCAAGTTAGAATTTCAAATAACAGCCAAGAAATGAAAACTCTGTCACCTACCTTGGGATGTTGGTACTAAAGCATAACAATAGCACGTAGGAGGTCAGCATCAGCTGTTCTGCTGACAGCATTGTAACAGAGAAAATGGGACAGTGGTGAATAGCAAAGAGTACATTTGGACCTGCAGCAAGGAAAGAAACAGAAGGAAGGATGGGAAATATGCCCTATTAGCACCACAGTGTATTTTCCTACAGAACAGGGCTATAACAAGGTTCTAAACAGAGAGGAAATGGGTCTATCACTAAAACAGCAAGTGCACTAAGATGTCTTTGCAAACTCCTTCCACCAACAGCAGCAGCAGCAGTGCCCTTGCAGACTGAAGGATTGTTTCACATGTACACACTAATGTACAGATCAGAACAAAAACCCACAACTAGATCTTCTCCACCAGATTCCTTTTAACTCACTAATTTAGGCAGATCCCTGCATTGCTAAACCCTTGATACTCTCAGAAGCTGAGTAAAACAAACAGCATTTCAGGAAAAAAAAAAACAAAAATACCTGCATTTTGAAGTCTGAGTTTCGGGCTTGTTTGGTGAAAATTCTAACATAGTTTTGCTGTTAATGACACTTGTGACTGGACTGAGGTATGTGCATCACACAAATTCCATCGTGTTCTGCCACTGAGAGGTCTGTACATGCTCAGACCGAGGGAGGAATGTTTCACATCTGCATAGCTGAGCAGAAAAGCTTAAGGAACTCTAGAACTGTTTGAAGCAACTACAGAAATAGGCTGATACTGACTTCTGCAGGTTAGCTTCTTTTTTTTAAAGTTTGAGTTTCTATTTTTCTTGTGTTTGCTGAGAAAGACACTGCATTAAACTTAGTTCTATTTTCTCTTGTTAGAATTCAAACCTAAAAACTACTGGTAAAAATGAAGAGCTGATCTCAGCACTCAAAAAATTCAGAGTGGGGGAAAGGAGCACAGGAAGGGGTGAAACGTAGGTCAGAGGATGGTGTCGGAAAAGCACTCGGGAAAAGCAGAAGTTTCTGACTGTTTATAACCCACAAGCTGAAAATGAGGCCTGTAACAAAAGCTCCAAGAGCAGATGATCTGTGAAACCAAACCTGCAGATAACAAGATAACTCCTAAATCACAATCTAACAACTGTGGAACTTAAAATACATATTAAGGCTGTCTTGACAGAAGGTGTTTTACTGTAGATTGACAGTGATGAAGACACTGTTGCTCACCACACTCCCTCTTCACCCAAACCTTGTAAGGCCTCAGCTCGAGAGCCTCTGGCTGCCAGTCCATTAGTGCTCTTCCCCCATGGAATCTATAGCCAGGATGTAACCTCAATCCAGAGTAAAACAGAGTGAAATATCAGCTCATTGAAAACTCTTTTCAGCGCTCAGCCATCCATCAGCAAGTCCGTCAGCCTTCAGCCACAAGTGCAAAACTTCCCATTTTCTCCCTTATCTTTTCATCTTGTGGTATTTATTTGCCAAGGCAACTCGGCACACTGCAGTAACATGTCTTCATGTCCCTGACCTCCTCCTGTTTGTGCTTCTAACTGTGACACCATTTCTAATCACCCTCTGGTTTCTACTGTCATTAAGTACAGGCTCCACAGCACCACTCCAGTGGCACCAGCAGAGATAAGCTGTATCAGCAAATATAACCAAGAATGGATAACAGTAGGATGGTTTTATGGCTGGGAGTTCTATAAACAGCATATGTCATAACTGCATTAATAGAGATGGACTTTAATGGGTTCACCTTCACCCCATACAACTGCTCAATTACATCACTGGTAACAGCAAGATAACCATTATTGCATGGTCATTACAGCCCAGTTGAGGTTTGGTTTTTTTTAACAGATACACAGGAATAATTGATTTGCAAAACAGGACTTCGAATTTGATTAGTGAAAGGTAGTAACAGGGCTCAAAACAAAGTATAGTTTATGTTTGCCAGCGTCCTCTGGCAGAGACCACTATTACTGTGCTTCTGGAAAACTTGTCTTTTACCTCCCATTTCCAAACAGGTGTAACTGTCTCTTAAAGAACGCTAATTAAGATAGATCCATTGTGATTTCAGAGTACTTTTTGTCTAAGCTTGATAAATTTATCACAGACAGCCTTAACAATACATAACGAGTTATATCTGCACTTTCTGCAAGTCTATGCAATTAATTTTCTATTTGTGAAAGGAAATGGAAAATGAAATATTGTGCCCTTTCTAATGCAGAGGCAGATGTAATGAATGGCTTTGGCAAACAGTTGTCAAAGTATGTTAACTAACATCTACAAATCTTTTCCTTCCCCAACAATGGTTTTAGGGCCCAGGATAATTCACTTCCCTTTTTTGTCATACTGATATGATGTACTGAATCCACTGTATCTACATAAAAGAAACATAATTGAATTCAAGTTGCAAACCAGTTGTCTTCATCTTTTAGCCAGTGGCTTGAGAGATCCCAAATGCAGATTAAAATCCACAGAGCTGATCTTTTCAGTATTCCCACTGGAGAACAGAAATCTGGTAGGCAAACACTTGAACAGCAGACTCCCCAGTTCTGGAAGAGGCTGCTGACACACACCGATCACTCTGCTTCCAAAGCGAACAACCACTGTATCCTGCACCTCTTGTCAGCACCCTTTCTTTGTGTGGGGAGGGGAGTATTCACACTCTTTGCATCTGGACTTTAGAACTGGTTTCAATACCTTTAAATTCTTACCTGTACTACTAGAAAATATCTATAATACTCTTGCAGGCAGAGCATCCCACCCTGCTTCCAGACCGTCAGCAATTTGCTGCAGCTCTCCATTATTCCATTAATGCACACAGTGATATCCACAGGGCAGACCTAAAGAGCTTGTCTTCTGTAGTCTTCAAAACATGGGGAATTATTCACCAAAACCTACATGAGTTTAATCTTTTAGTTTGCCAGCCTTTAGGCTTCAAAAGGTTAAGAAGCCCTAGGATGAAGATTACCAGTAATTCCTTGAGTTGGGCCCTTTGGGGCACTCAAAGAGTCTTTAATGGCACGCCCACACACCATTCTACTCCTACTATCAGATTTCTCTTCTATTTGTGAACTGGGGAAGCAGAGCATGATTTCAAAACTTCAGGTTCTTTCATCCTTTTACATGACAAAGTCCAGCTAAGTTCTCCAAGCAGCTTTGACTCTGGCTTTTCCTACCCTTGGAAATCTTGCAACTTTCTTAATACTCTTAAAACTACTGCTTTTAACTTTTGGACATATGTGATATTAGTGTGATGCAAACCAGCCAAGGTTAAGTATTTGGTAAAGTCTGAAATAGTTTAGCACTCAAGGATAACAATGCATGAAATAAAAGCAATACCAAATTGATTGTAAGTCATCAGTGACAACACTAAGCTACAAGAAGCTCCCCAGCACTACACAGAAGAAGAAAGCAACACTTTTGTACCCACAAAAGCAAAATTGAAATGACCCAGCAGTACAACAACCATAGCCTTCAATCTGCAAGTAGACTGAGGAGAAAGAACACCTGGTTGAAAAACTCCTGGCACAGAAGCCACTGTTTCACCTAAAGTCATGAATGCAATAGCACTCACCATGGGAGAAGTTTATCCTCTCATGGATTCCTCAAAGCTTTCTGATTTTGCAGTGCTCAGCCTTGCACTACCCTGAGACATGGCACTGCCTGGATACAAGCTGTTCCACAGGCACAGAGGCACTATGAAATAGGGGAGGCTCCAGAACTGATCAGGCATGAAGTGTACAGGCATTGGTGGCATTTCAGCATCCTGCCTGTCTTTCCCACAATCAGTAGCATCCAGCAAGGATACTTCTAGCATCATAGCAATGCAGCATTCACATCCATCTCCTCCAGCAAGGAAACAAGTGAGGGAGAGCCCCTGGAGTAATTAGCCACCTACTGTTTCAAGTATTCCCTTAGGAAACTCAGATTCCTCATCTGCTCAGTTTGAGCAGACACACAAACTTCATTCCTCCATACTTCAGGTGACACCTTAACCACCTCAGCCTCCCCTCTGAAGTCCCACTTCCACATTGTGTAAGTAAGGTCAACAGTAGGGGCCTCTAGAGATCAAGGTTTGGGTCCCTAAACAGTTTAGGGAGCAAATCAGCCATGTTTTTGCAAGTGTAAGTGGAATACAAGCATCTTCAAAGACATCACCATCCACACACATGCACACATCCAAAGCCCCAAGATCAGAAAGGACTGACGTCTCTCTGGTATTACCAAAATGTTTCTGAAGTAGTTGATGTTTCCCAGGCATGTTACACCTGAAAGGTAGAACAGCCTAGCCAATAGAGCACCTGCTTCACCAAGCACCCATCACATGAAAGAAAAACTATGGGAGCAATAGAACAAAGGCTGGAGACATCACTGCTAAAGCCACAGAACCCACAAGCTGGATAAGCAGTATAAGGCTGCTGAAAAGGTAGGTAATTGTTTTGCATCTTCTTGACCTCTGTACCCACCTGATTCCTTCTGAGAGCCAGCTAACAGCACTTCTGCATAGACACAGAAGTTGTGCAAAGCCTTTGAAAAAACACTCATCAAGAAATACTACCTGACTTGGCCAGAGCAGTCTCAATACTCATTGCCAAAGGTATTGTGGAAGGATAGCAGTTACCTCACAGCACAGTGAGCACCAGCAGATGCCAAGGAATGCCATGTGGGAACCAGTCTGCCACAAAGGAATATTGATGTCATCAGCAAAAGCAACCAGCAGGATTTCTGAAACCTAGAATCAAAACTGGGGGTATGGGCACAGGAGACAGGATGGCAGAAGAGGTGGCGGAGCACAGCTTTATCTCCAGGCATTTGCTAGAAAGCACAAATATGGGAAAAAGTTACACACATTGAAGCTGGAAACAGCTACAAAACTACACACAGTCCATCCTTGCTTTTACTGCAGGAGCTACAAGCTGAATCTGTAACGCAACTCAGAAGATACCACTGCTAAAAATGCAGCTGGGCCCAGAGGTTATTAGGGTTTGTAGACACCATCTTTTGAGCCCTTCAGATGCAGACGAACTACTGGTACGAGTGAGAGACAAAACTGCAGTATGGACACTGTTAATTCAAGGCAGCACAGCCTTCACAAGGAACTGGTGAACAGGGACACCAATCACAGGATGCTGCCCCATGAAAAGGGTGTTCAGTGATGCAGACTGTGGGCTCGATCCCAGTGAGCTACACAGCACTGATGTCAGAAAATGCATCCACCTGAACTGACTTTCCTAAGTGTTTGTATCTGTCTTTCTCTCAGGACAGCTATTCAAAAAGACAGCAACTCAGAACGTGAATGGAGCGGGGATGAAGTCATACACGACAATCAAATCATGAGGCACAGAGCATTAAAAAGAAGGAATCCTTCTTTCTACACTTCCAGGGTAGTGGCCTTAGTGTGGAAAATAACTGATGCTGTACACTGGCCAGGCATGTCAAATGATATCAACATCATGATGAGTTTTTAAAGATGAGACACATGAGGAAGTGCAAGCAACGAAAATGTAGCTGTGAACATAGATAAAGCTCCTAAGAGACCCTGAAGTAAAACAGGAACGAGCCTACTGGCCTTGTATTCAAATGTCTTCATTATTGTGACTCTTTTGACTGCTGAGAACTCAACAGGTAGTCTTTCATTACCACAATAATCACCATAAACATATTTCTGTACATACAGTGTCCCAAACCATGCAGCTTCAAAAAATACATTTTTGGTTACCAAGAAAAGAGAATTCAATTCCACCACACATCAAACCAAATTGGCAAGTTATGAACAGCAATTGACAGGCAAGTCATTTCAGACTGGGGAACATCTTGGAAGGCACTGAGCAGTGAGAGACCTGTGTTAGAAAGAACAATGGATGAAAGAGAGGGAAACAAAAATGTGCAACAGCCAAAAGCTGTCTAGTCTGAAAAGACAGCAGCCAGAACTAAAACCAGACACCACTTATTAAGAAATTGTTTCCATTGCCAAATCATGCGCTCCTGAGTAGTGCTTTGAACAGACAAACTCTTATTTACATAACAGGACCATGGTTGCGTCTTTCTCACTGAAACAGCACATATGTTCACACACACCATACATATCAGATGCACACACGAATGTGGAAATTAGTGAGAAATAAGTAGTGAATTAGTGGGAAAACCACCATGAGCCAAGAAGCTCATAGCATCTGGATACTCTTCCAAAATCCCTGGGAGAATAAAGTCAGGACAATGTCAAATTCATAGGGAAATATCTGATTTACCAATCAAACAAGCAGATGCTTCAAAAGTTGAGCCCACTTTATGGGTTTGTGCATTCAGATGTGCACACACGTGATGTTACAAGCAGGACAGAAACATGATAAGTTCCATAAGCATGTTTACTTTTTATCTCTGATAAATACAAAGGAAGTGATTCAGACTTGCCCAGAAGGCAGGGATTCGCCTCACATTATAGATGTCTGTGGTTATGTCTAGGAGCCTTCAGACAGGTACTACTTGTGAAAGAAATATTGAAGTCAGCTTTAAAGTATTGAATTCAGGCATAGGTACCAGACTAGCTGTGGCAGCCTGGAGCTCAGCAGGGGCTGATTTATCCTGCTGGAAAGTAATCATCATGTAATTAATGGAAACATCAGTCTTTATTTTAGGGGGTGGATGGCAAACCTACCACACAAGCTGTTAACTAAACTATATGTAAGTTTGTTAAATACTTATACTTTCTGCACCAACATGAAAGGATGGTTTATTCTATTTGCAGAAATGTTTTTCAGGGGAAAAAGTGACTAACAGACCATGCTTACGTGACAGGTCACAAGAAGCAGGTTTCATATGCTGAGACAAGAGGGGAACTCCACCCTGCACCCTGAGCTTCCAATCTTGGGTCTTGACCTAATGGCAAAAGTCCTCAGCGACCCTCCCAGAATTACTTCCTCTTCTCTGGTAAAATAAAGCTTCTGCTTCTCTTGGTTGCTCTATCCTTCTTTTGGGACACAGTAAGTATAAACAACAAAAGTGCTTCATCTTCTGCACAGGGAAGGATTAATCCTTGAAATTAATTTTACCAGCAGCATCTCAAATGAAAACCAGGGGCACTGTCTCCACCAGCACTGCATTCAGAGCAGCACAGCTATTGATTTAGCTCAATTATGTTTTAATGTAATATTTGCTTTGTTAAACAAAGCTCAGCATCTTGCAGTTAATGGCACTGGCCAAACAACCTCAGCCCAAAGATGCCACTATCTGAGGTGAAAGTACAGCTGCATTGTCATATGCTGCTTCTCACCCAGTGCCTGTCAGCTGAGGAGCCAACACAGGTCATCTTCTGATGGCTGCATGACGTACTCCAAGTTAGCTCAACTCTTTCTACAAAGCACTGAACCAGACCATGTAGTCCCATCCAAGGCTGCTCTCCGGTGTTCCGACCAGCAGATTTTGAATTGGCTCTTGCTCCCCACAGATCTGTTCCTGTATGTTCTGGAACAAAACAGCTCAGCAGCTGGGCATTACCAGTGTTGCAAGCAGACTATCACACTAATGCCCAGGAGACTTGAATGAGGTGAGCCACAGCCAGCTACTCCAAGCCTTTCGCAGGGCACCCCGACTCAACAGGCACAATTGCTTCTTATTTTTGAAGTTGACATTCACCACCACAGATGTTAAGACAGAAACACAAATGCAGCATTTAAACCATGCCTATACAACACCAAACAGCCAAAAAGCAACAACATGCTGCCTTTTTATCAAGACATCAGTCATTTTAATTGCCTTACACAGTGGAGTTCTGGCTACCCACTTAAGCTTCTGGACACTTTGGGTAAGTATTTAATGACACCAGTAGCTCTAAGAGGTGAGCCTATCCTTCAGTATTTTCCTTCCTATCATGAGGGCTCAAAGTCCTTCCTCCCCCCCAGCCCACTGCAAGGCATTCCTTTAATTTCTTTGGGTCTTCACAGAACAAGATGCACTTTCAAATAATGATTTTGAAGGATCAGGAGAACCAGAGTAAAACAAGTGCAAAAACATACCAGCAAATAAAGTATGAAAGTTTTAACATTCATTCAAAGCCATAAGGGTATAAAGGATTTGGGGAATTAAGACATACCCTGCACACCAAAGATCTTCAATTTAATGCAGGCAAGTTATAGCAAGAGCTGACATTAGAGAAAGGCAAGATGACACTGCAGTGAGATCATCAAGGACTAATGCTGCCTTTACACTGGGGCAAATGGAAGACTGGGATGATTAAAATCCCTTCCAAATACTTTCAAGTCAAGCTGTTACATGAGATGGAAACAGTGCAAGTAGGAATATACTACATGGGGTTTTTTTCAGGTACATACACATTTTGGACTGGACTTCAACAAATAGGAGGTTGCAGTGAAGAGACTGATAGACTTAATAGCAACACAAAACCCAGCCCTAGATTTCTTGGTCAGGTTGGATAGGTGCCAGGGAAAGTAGGGCAAAATATTCCATTAACTTTCACTTTCACAATTCCAGGGCTATTCATCTTTGAGAAATGTAGTAAGTTACACAAATGTATACAGGTGTCCACTTAAAATGACTTGTTTTGGAACTCCCATGCCTTAATATTGCAACTACATCTACAAACAAATGCAACGTGGGTGATCCAGGATCTTCGGATCCACAAGGAGAAGGACAGTAGTCAAAGTGTTTACATGAATTGAACAAAGGGTCAAAGAAAAAAAAAAAAAAAGGCAATTTAATTTCAAATACATCTAGGGCTTTCTCATTAGGCCATGAAACTCACAGGTATTAATCATGAAAATAAATGTTCCTTGCCCCTAGGTGCGACACAGTTCTTACACAAGAGAAATGACCAATACAATTCTTTCTCTGATCAAATTACTGAAGATGAAATTAATTTTAAAACAATATCCTGGGTGGATTATGCATTTAGCTACTTAAGAAGAGACTTTGTAAGGACCCCCATTTATTACTTTGAAAAGCCAAGCTAGTTGCTGCCAATAATTAAGGCACAGTCTTGTTCACATCTCACCTTAAAGGCTTTGGAGCTGAAGGGCCTATGGATGATAGCCAGCTGCCTTATTGTACCTCACACTTTGCTTTGGAAAGTTTTGAAACAAAAGTAAAACCAGGTAAAGTAGATGGTGTCATTCATCACCACTTTATTATGGGGACTTGTTAAAGGAAAATAACAAATATTTACTATATTGCCTTTTAAAAAATTGATAGAAAGAATCCTATACATGTGTACTTACCTATACATTATATGTAATCTCACCAAAAAAAAAAAAAATCACTGAAAGGCAGATGTTTAATTAGCTCTAGACCCACAATTTAATAGGATTTCATTTAGGCTGGGCTTCTCACGAGTATAAAATGAAGTGTGTGATGTATATTTGCAGGATTAGGGCTCGTGGGCTGATTGCCAGACCTACACTGCAGCTCCACTGGGGTTGCGTGCAGACAGCATCTCACACATTGCACCCGGCACGAGCAGCTCCGACACCCAGACAAGGCTTTTGTGCCACTCAGCCACCTCTGAGGCTGCTCCCTTTACTCCACTCAGCCAGCCCAGGACACCGAAAAAAATCCAACAACCACAACTCACATTCCAAAAATGTCAGGGGTTTGGTTATAAACCTTGGTAAGAGCAGCCAGTTAAGAAAAGAGAGTATCTTTTCTACTTGAACTGTACCTCTTGAGCGCTTCAAGCCTTAGTCATTGAAGCCTCATTATGTTTAGGACAGATTTTTCAAGCTTTCCTTTATAAAATGAGAGCTAGAAAGTGTAGAATGAAAGCTCTATTTCCAGAAAACTCACTGAACTTCAGTATGAAAAAAACCCCAGACAAACAAAAAGCCCACACATGGTTGGAAATAAGATCATGAGCAAAAGCACTACTGTTCTTTAACTCAGAGTACAGCTCTATACCCTTTCCAGCTCCTCTCAGCACGGCTCCTGCCTTGCCTTTCTCCCCACAATGTTGTACATCCCTGACCTACTCCTGCACCTAGAACTGGCAATTGTCAAATCCCACAGTAAGACATCTTAGGATGAGTTCAGCTGCCAATATAAGAGCTTTTCTGCAGGTTTAGGTTCTTGAACCTACCTACGTTAGCATGAGACAAGCTCCTGTGCAGTGTACCGGGAGCAGGGGGGAACTTCAACAGCACCAACTAGAGACGCTTCAACTGGTCTAGAATCACAATTACATTTAGCCACAGCCAAGAAAATCCAAAGCCACTGGTATTCAAGTGTCCAGCAGAGTAATTATCCACCTAGAAGAACATTTCCAATTTCTAAAAGGTATAGAACCAAGCTCCTCTTTCAGATGTGCCAGTGTAAATCAACAGCAGAGCCCATGACAGCAGCAATCTGTTCAGATCTACCTCAGCATAACTGACAATGGCTTTTGGCACTGCTGACAAATTCAAGCGGGACAGGGTTTTAAAACCACATCTGAAGTTCCTACTGCAAGTGTTGTTATATAAACTTCTCAGCAATTACAACACCACCTCAGTAATTACAACAACTTATGTTTTAGTTCAGGCCAGTCTCAATTAAGGGGCAATTCTGTGGTAACATGATTAATACCCAACAATAAAGTAAATAGTTTCCTACTAATCTGTGTCCACATAGCAAAGCCATGAGCTAAGCAGTGTTCGGTGAACTCTGAGCTTTGACAGGATTTTCACGGCACTGAGAACCTGATCCATTTCTCCCAGAAATCTTAAATCTATTCTTTTAAAACCCTGACCCAGGGAAAGCACTGCAGGAGCCATAACCAAGTTCAGCATGTGGCTCTTCCCTGGACAGAAGTGACAACACAACACCAAGAAATTCTCAAAGCAAGAGGTATCACTGGGTATATTCAGCTGGGCTTCCCAGTGGTATCAAAGATTCACAAGTAACAGCAATACAAAAATGATGGAAATTCACAGGGCACTTCAGAGTTGGGATAATTCAGGCAAATTCCAGTTTGAAGAATTAAGACTGTGCTGATTCCAAATAACCACAAATCAAATGTGTTTCATCCTGTGCAAAGTGTGGTAGAGCCTCACAGCACCATTAACCAGCTGCATGTTTGGGTGTTACGTGACATAATCATTCTACCTCATTTTTGGAGTGTTACAAGATTAAAAAGTATTATATTAATGAAGAAATTTTCACTTAAAAGGAGTAGTGGTGACAGCACAGAGGGGAATGTTTGTGTGTGGTCTTCTCATCAATGTTTCCTTGCCTTTTAAAACAAGGTAAGCCTTAAAATCAACAGAGTGAAGAGGAAAGGACAGAGGAGTTACTACGCTGAAGTGTTCCAAATAAAAGGAAAAAATGGAAAATGGTACCAAAAGGAGTACATGAAATTAAACAGTGAACTTTTACAGACAATCTATAAGAGAAACTATATGAAGATCTACAGAATAATTAGTCCTAAAGTTAATTCATATGCTCATACAGCACTAAAATATAACGTGGCTATTCCTGGGGGTTTTCCATTTTTGTTAACTTTTTAACTAAGGACAAAAATTTTAAAGGCACATTAAAATTATCATCTATCACTAAATTACATATTATACAAATGTAAATGTGATCACACCGCACTTAAATTCTTATAACAATAAACTATTCTGTTTTCTTCCCCCTGACATTTACAAAATTCATTTGGAGGAGTAGGATATACCTTACAGAGATTAGTGATAAATCATGTATTTTTAATGAATATCAATAGGAGAAACCCCAGGACATAACCCACCATCTAATTTGATTAAACTGTGCTTAAGGCAACACCACCTCTCTGGCTGGGGAATAGCACTATAATGACTTTGTGAGCATTATTGCAGGCTGTTTTAATGATTTAATGAACTGACTCTATATTTAGTTCAATAGCCTTAAAATGATTAGTGTTTAAGAAAAATTAGCTCACTTTGATCTGATTCTATTTGATAGTAAGTTTAAATAACCTAACCCTTCAAAACACAGTGGAAAAAAATTCCTAGAATCACAGCCAGCTAACTGCTAGAAAACATTATGGCAATCATTAATAACAGTTCATTTATGTTTAGCTACAGCATATGGAATGACATACTCATCCCCCAAGATGGGACACAGCAGCATATATTAAGTTGTATTATATTATTTTCCCGTGGTTTTTTTAATGTGAAAAATAACCCAAGAAAAGAAAATTCCCTCCTCTATGCTCATGTAATGAAAAAAATTTTCCTTCATCAACAGTTCCACTTAAGAATTTTAACTTGTGGGTCCAGTGTATGCTTCTGTGTCATCTAGACACTGGAAAACTGTGTTGGGATTCTGGAGGCACAAGCTATGCTTGATGGCATTAGTCAGTGCTGGCAAGTTACCTGAAGTGCTCAAGACATGAATGCAACACAGTCATGCTGCTGAGAAAGGGAAACAAAAATATGCCATAGTGCTAAAAATAACACTTCCAATAGGAAGTTTACAAAATATGGAACTAAATTGGAGCTGAGTTTCTGCAAGGATAAAGGTGGAAACATCCACTCTGCAGGGTTCTCTGTACTTCACCTGTGCAGACACTGTGATCCTTTTGTGATCCAAACCATCCCTGGTATATCACATCAGCACACTCCCTATACCAAACTGCTAGAAGCAAGACCACAAACGTCCAGTATTATAACCCACCGTGCAAATTCAAAAGCAGGCACCCAATTCAATCAAGAATCGAACCTAGATGTCAAATTCTTCTCAAGAAACAGCCCTAGCAAGGAGATCCTTCGCTGGTTGTAACAAACACCGAAGGGGAAATGCCAGGTACAAGCTAAAACTAGAGACTAGCCCAAGATACCCTCAGACCTTGTGTTACATGTTTCCACTTTTGTTTTCTAACACTATAATCATGAACTGGTCCTCAGGTTTTTAGTCTTAAGCAGTTCACCTAGCCTTTAAAGTGAGCTCCAAATTGACAGGCTGCAAACACCTTCCTCTCCCCAGTGAAGAAGTGCAAATGAATTTGTTGCCAATCGACCCACTGTCGTAGCCAGCAAGCTGCAACAGAAATCCAGGAGCTGATCCCATCACCCCAATGAACATTTTTCCCATGTCCTTTTACAGCTTGCCTAATCGTGTCCCTTGCAAAGTACAAGAGCTCAATTTGCTCAAAAGGAATTTCTTGGTGGTGTTTATCTGTACAAAAAAAAGTGTGGGTACACCCAGAATACTCATACTGCTTTTTCTTATGGTTATTCCTCTGTGTCTCAATGCTCCTGATTTCCAGCCATCCATCAGGAACTGCAGGCCATGTTCTCCCTGAGGCTGGCTTTCCACATTATTTTATATAATTTGTGTTCCTACAGTATTTTTTCCCAGACCTCTTTCTTACTGTGCTGGTCACACTTTATGGCCAGTGAGTACTTTCCAATGTTTTACACTTCCATTGGAGACTCACAGGACTGCTCAAAATCTTTATCATCAATAGATTTGATTTACATCAGGATTTGGTTTTTTTATTCTGCCAACTCTTCCAGAAGCTGAGGACAACTTCTGTTTTCCAAGAAATTCCAGCATTTCTAATTTTTATTAGAATCTAATCTAGAACCTAATTTTTATTTTATTAGAATAAAATAATAAATGACATTCTGTGGCAGTGACACTCAGTAAAAGTTGTGCGTCTACCCGCATGTTCCACTTTATCATCAACAAATTATTGTGTAGAAGATAATAGTTATCATATATGCAAACTGGTATCTTGGTAAGAGTACAATTACTCTAATTCTGCTTTGAGCTCCAACATGAAACATGTCAAATAGTTCAATAAGGCACACATTGTCCAAATGACACACTCATATTACTAAAGCACTGACAAATTGAGTTAATTTTCCCTTTCTGTCAAAAGCTACGATCAGATTGACACAGTCCTATGGAACACTCCAATTTCCACTAAACTGCATTTTCTAACGGAAAACTGTTCCATAAAAAAAAAAAAAAAAAAAAAAAACCAGCCAGCTCTAATGTGCCTGAAGTCTATGCAATTAAAAAAGTTTCTAAATATAGCTTTAATCATGGCCGACCCCAATCTTCTCAGAAGTCCTTGCCCTCTAGGCCATCCCAAAGGGATGGGAACATCCAGTAACAAGCCAAAAGTCTCATGACAGTGTATTGACCCCATTTGATATTTATCTCTAGCCATTTGTGAGAGCTTCCCATGAGCTTAATTAAGCTCATTCATTTCCACAAATTGTGGCATCCTAGAAAATATCAGACTTTCGTTTGATAGATGAGATTCAGATGTGGAAGTCTTATGGGAGGCAAGGTGTCTCTCAGGCTATTTGACAGAGTAGCTCGTGAAACAACTTATCTAGTCCCTCCCCTCCACAATGTGGAAGTGGAATGCACGTAGGATTGTGCCCTGTCCAATGCAGGCCACAGCAAAGAGCCACTTGCTACAAACTGGGAAAAAGTCCCCACACTGTGGAGAAGCTGAACCCTCTAATTGTAGAGGCAGAATTGCAAAGCCACAAAACAATTTCTGTCCTTCAAGGTGATATTTAGAAGGAAAAACTCTTGCTTCAAGAAGCAAAGATCTGAGAAGCAAACAGGGTGAGTGTGTCTACAGTTGGCATTTGGGTTTGGCTTCAAGTGTCATCCTTATCTTTCCTACATTATATTTTTCTATTTGTGCTATATTTGACTGCCCTTAGGGAATTTGTTTGGTGTAACAAAGCCCATTTGAGGGGACACTGTAGCAGCCTTCCACTGTACAAAAAGCTGCTGCAAAAACTCACTACTTATTCTACACAGATAAGACAAAATACCAGGTAAAGATAATCAAGCATGAACAGAGGAAAGCAGAAAGACTCAGTCTTTATTATAATGGCTTTAAAGGGAAGCCAGACAAACTTCTGTCTTGAATAACAGGTAAAATTGATCCCGCCTCAGGGCAAAATAATAAGCTAGCAAATCCCTCAGAGTTGCTTCAAGTTGGGATTTTTTTGTTGTTGTTTGGTTGTGGGATTTTTTTAATTTAAGAAAATCCATGATAACTGCGGGCTGGGAAAATGTGTACCTTAGTATCCTGTAAAAACCATTTCTTAATATCAAACATAAGCAGGAAAAAAAAAGTATTTCCCTAACGCAGCAAAAGATTTTTCTTCAAAAAAATCTACCTTTCATTTATTTCCCACTAAAACATTCAATCACAAAGTATAAGCTTAAACTTTGTTGATTACATACTTTTCTCCCACAAGTGTTTTCCTTTACAAAGCTGCTTCAATCTAGTATGTGGTCAGCTGAAGACCAGTGCTAATATAACAATATTTTCATTCCTTGAATATATTTAAGCACTTTGTTTTCTTTGGAATTTTGGTTCATAATTCCTGTGATATCCTAATTGCTCCATTTACCTTTAACATATGTGCACAGAGTCCATACCAAGGAGTTCAGGCACTTCATGGAAAGGAAGAGCATTTGGTCACCACACTGCTACCATCATTCCTAATTTTTCCAGCTCATTTAACACCTTTTCTACTGTTTTATGTACACTGAGCACCAGTCTCATCTCAGCTGTGCTACCACCATTACACCTCATCTAACCTGAAAAACATTTTCATCTTGTGGTCCTTCAGTTCATCCAACACCTCAAAGGAAAGGTTTTTTCCACCCTTCATATCTAGGTCATGAACTATCTTACTACTGTAGCACAAATAGAGATCTGTTTTCTCCAGTTCACAGAAGTTCAGGATTTCCAGTGTTTTTGTTGTTCTGAGGTTACAGTGAAATCTATTTACCAAGTTGTGTCCCTGAAACAGGACATCACCAGTGGCACCAAATACCAAATAATACCCACATGAAGGCTCTTTCCCCACAGGAGTTAATTAAGTCATTTGTTGCCAAAACAGCCTTTTTTCTTTAACATTTTCTTTTTCTAGATATAGCTTACCTGGAAAAGTGTAACAGATGTAAAGCACCCCGATTTTATACTTTGCTTTTTTATTATTTGACTTAGACAAACTCCAAGTGGCAAGACAAAACATTTCATGCAGGTGAAAGTACTTGAGGTAGCTACCTAAAAATAGTAATGTTTAATGTATACAGCGACTAAAAATAGTCCCAGAGTCAGCAGGTATTGAACAGCTACAGAAAATCTCAGCCATAAGGATCTGTTTACACAGATACTTCTCTCCCAAGACTGAACAGTATTTAAAAAAATAAAAAACCAAGCCACCATAAAAGCACATCTGGTTAGGGGCTTTTGTTTTGGTTTTTTTTCCAATTACTAATATATTTCAGGACACAATGTGGGTGCAACAGATGAATCCACTACTGCAGGGGAGCGTGTGAGAAATAGAGCAAGAGGAGCAATTTTGCTGCTCCATATCTTGGCCCCATACCTACAAAAAGAAATGGCTTGTGGACAGCTAACCTCAGGTCAGCAAAGCTTCTACTATTAAGTAGTTCCAGCTGGTAGGGATTACCCAATTCCCCACTTACAGGAGCCTCTGAAATTACCATTTCAAATTCATGCAGATCTGGGATTCCAGATACAGATTTTAGAACAGCAACCAAAAAAATACTGCACCATAACACCAAAAAAATCCTAACTCGAGCTGTAAGTGAAATTACAAAAGCAATACCTCCAGAAAACTACATGCTTCCTATATGAAGCTTTCAGGTATGAGGTGCACACAAAGAAGTCAAAATCTGAAGAAAAGTGAGAGCCAACCTTATTCTGTCAACATTGACCTATTTTGTTCAGGTCTAACAGCTCAAAAAGCTACAAATATGGTGAAACCTGGATTGTAAAACCATAACACTCCTCAATTACTTTTCGTTGGCCAGACAGGTAAACCTGTCATTTGACAACACATCATGATCCAAGATAGTAAACTTTATCACTCAGGGGTCATGAGAAAATGGCCACAGGTACAGCTTGCTAACCTTCCCTAGGTAATTTTTCACAGTTATCATCCAAAAAGCGTAAAAGCATAAAAGACATGTTATCTTTGAGCTCCATTTATTGTAACATGGGTGAGATTCCCTATAAAACCACTTACTAAGTAACTGTTGTGTGTTCTTCAACCCAGAGAGTCAAATCAGTAAAACATCTTGACAGTGTGTCAGGAACAAGACGACACCTTCTCCTCTCAGAGACCAACACATTATTTATCATTTTGCTCAGACTTACCGTTTCTTCCCACCCAGCACTAGCTCCAAAAGCATTCCCCTGCTTGGTTTCTTAATACAATATTTGAAGACAAAGCTAAGCCAGGAGTTCCAGAATTTGCTTCACATTTTCCCAAATGCCAAGAATCCATTGGAGTTTTGCTCTTACCTTTGAGTAGATGCTTGATCACGAAATTTTCACTAACATTCATCTTCTTGTGAAATCAATGGAGCAGTTTCTGTGGGGGAGTTTGAAGAACAAATCCACTTAATTTATCAGTTCTCCTAATAAAGTTTTGCCTTCATAAAGTTTTGCACTACATTCATTGCAGGGACAAGTTCAAAGACTGGTTTCAGGGCTCCCTGGATTACCCTCTCAAAGATTTTGGTTTTTTTCTCCCCCTTTAAATGAAATCAAAGTCTACAGAACCATGGTTTCAAATGAAGGACGTCCAGCCGCCCATGCAGAAATTCACAGCCAAATTAACATGCAAATCTTGACACTTTTGATACCAAATTTGAACTCTGTACAGAATCAAGTTCTAATTTAGTATTGAAACCTCTCATGCTGATTCTTCCTTAAACTGAAGTCCATTGCACTGCTGAGAAAAGTTAACCCTTGTATTCCAAAGGCATATTAAGAGGCAATAAGAATAATGGATCTGACACTTCTTTTGGAATAAAATTACCACAAGCTGAAAAGTGCCTTAACCAGTTCACCACTGGCTCAAGTTAAAACAGGAAAGCGTTGGAGTAGTGGGTATTCAGTCTCCTTTAGAGCTGGACAGATACAGAACTCATTAATATTATTAGAGGAATCAGAATTGTGTCCCTCTTGTGAGTTAGCCAGAGCCTAGTGTTGACATAACATAAGAACAATTGTCATCCTGACACAGCCTCACTCTGCACTCAGTTAAATGACTGGTCACGTGCAACACCAAATTCTCTCAAATTCATTTTTTAAACATGAGCTGGGCAGGCTTGGCCTCTAACTGAACCATTTTAGTGGGTCAGGCTGGTGCAGTAGAAAGTCCTTTGATTATTTATTTCATGTTCACCCAAGTTTGTTCCTCTCAGGAATTTCAATCCCTGCATTTATGCAACACCCCATTGCTGTTACATCCTTCTTAATGCTGTGAACTAGAGAACTTTCATATAATTTTCCTGATCACCAGGTTTGTGCTGGAGTTTTGTTTCATTGAGTTTTTCTTCCCCAGCAAATTGAAGAATGTTAGGAAGAATATAAAATACTTCATTGTGTAATAATACTATTATCAAAATAACTTTGATTGCTTGAATTTGTCATTGCTAGCAGAACTCCAGGTTTAAGAATTTACCCCATGCTATTACACAAATTATTATTCCTGGCTGTTTGTACAGCCCTTTACCCTCATAGCTTGTGGCCTTCTTTACTTGATACCTCCCTGCAGTCACTGCAAGCTCCTTCCCTCCTCTTCCGCATTTTGAAATCAGGTTTGACTTGCAATAGCAAGTCTTTTGTTT
This sequence comes from Aphelocoma coerulescens, assembly GCF_041296385.1. Taxonomy (NCBI): domain Eukaryota; kingdom Metazoa; phylum Chordata; class Aves; order Passeriformes; family Corvidae; genus Aphelocoma; species Aphelocoma coerulescens. The sequence continues at coordinate 4,856,168 of NC_091016.1, forward strand.
GAGAATACTTTCATTTATTCTCACAAACACTTTTTTGGGGTAGCTTACAAGTAATCTACCACCTGATTTCTACTTCACGGCACATGAAGATCATTTATAGTTGATTTTTGTTTGGTTGTTGTAGGGTTTCTAATAGCTACATATCTTACACTCCCTCACACCTGCACAAACACATCAATAAACAAAACCACAGCATTTTGTCTTCCACAAGGACACTAAATGGATTCCTAATAAAAAAATCATAGTAATAACCTATCATTTACCTTAGGAGACCTACTAACGTGCCGTAGAGTAAAACCATGCTCAAAGCACACACCTGGGCATTATCTCAGCCAAATCAGAATGGCAATCTGCATTTTTACATCCCACTGCAGTCGACCCTCAGGAGTTGCATTTGGTACAAAGTAGTACAAAACAGGATGAAATTGAAGAGTTATACACTCACACACAGAGCAATCCTAACACTGGTCACAGGACATGTAGGGGAAGAATATCTTTGCAGGCACAAGCCCAAAAAACATATTCAGTCGCTTAATCAAGGAGCAGACTGACCATCTTGCCTATTTTCTGTTCACCTTTTAACCTTTTTATTTTATTGTCGTGCATAGTGGATTAATTCTTTGCTCTTGTTTTATTTTTGATTTGATGATGAGTGCAGATTACACTTAGATTTCTTCCTTATACCTGCAACTGCTTTTCTGTCAGCACTTTGTTCTGTACCTCCAGCTCATTTCAACTTAATCTTTTTCAAATACCCAGGTCCCTGCAAGAGGATGTCTACATTAGCAGTTTAAAGCATAACAAACGGGAGTATTTGGCGCAGTTAACTCCAAATTAACCTCCCACCCTGGCTAAGCAGGGCTATGAGGAGCTCAGAATCAAGTGCTTGGGACCAGTGCTTTTCTTCCATTACCAGGAGAAAACTGTCAGTGTAAACACTGCCTGTTCCTCTGCAGCTTAGTGATTGCTTATAAATCTGAGTGAGGAGTATCTGGTAGTGCCTTGCACCCACTTCCCTCAAGTATAAATGACTACAGGAGGTAAAGGGCAGTACAGAAAGATCACTGAAATTTTCTGTTTGTTTTAAAATGAAACTACTTTATGGCCCTCTCTACAGCTATGTGCTTTTAACCTTCTTGTTGTGCTGGTGTTTTCTGATTATACCTCTTAGCATGAGAAAAATCTTTATCCCAGTCCTAACATTCCACTACACTTAAATTAGATGCTGAGGTGCTAAAAACAGCATCTTGGTGGAAAAGTAGCATCTTTTAAAAATACAGTGACTAAAATATTCTATAATCGTAGGGCAGAAATAATTTTTATTTGCATTAGCTAGATAAACTGAATTACAAAGAAAATGATTCCTTAGGCAAGAGGAAAAAAAAAATATCTTCAGATGTGACTTTTTTATTGCAGGTCATATGTTTGCTTTACCCTAGTTGATTCAGAATATTAAAGGTACAGCATATTAATTACCATGAAGACTCTACCTAATCATAAGGACCATAACATTAGAGCAAATAAAACCACTAGAAATACCTAAGAGCAGAGTAAAATTGGGTTATAAACAGGAATTATCAGCACCAGTTTGAACCTGTTTGTTAAAAGGTTTAATCCATAAATGCTCAGGAAAACTTAGAAGTAAATATCTTTAATGACATCTCTTAACACAGAAGCTTAAAACCAAAATCACTTTCTATTTGCAGTCAGTTTTGGACTACCCAGGGCATCAGTACCTTCTCAGTTTCCAGAGCTACCTCCAGATTGGTTATACATAAGGATTTGCCCTTTCAAGAGATTTTTAGAAGAATACACAGTTTGTTCAACTACTACTTGGCAACTCTACACACACCAGATCAAAATCAGTTGTAGAAAATCCTTATACAGACATGCAGGACTTTGTCAGATTTGTATTTTCACAGATACAGAGAATTACCCTCTGAGAGTTAAATGACAATGGGAGGGGAGATATATTTTTAGACACAGACGGTGCATGTGTAACTGCAGTGGGCATTTTCATCAATTAACAAAAGCTTTGGGTAAACCTTAGGTGAAATAGATAAAACCTCTGTCCACAAAGTAAGGGATTAAATTAGTCTGCAAATCACTTCTGATATTTAATATTCCATCTGTTATATTTGCTTTGGCTAAAGACTTTCAGCTAGAGCAATTTCTACTCTACCTAAATGGCAGTCTAACTATACACTTATTTTATGACTTATTTTTCATTTGTCTGAAAAAGCAAGAATGCCCCCTTTTGACAATTCCACATATTTCCCCTATGAGGCCAGGAGAGGGAGTAGTAGCTCGTATTTTTCCCCAGGAAAATCAACACTGGACGCCAAGTATTGTATTCAGTTCCCCGCAAACAACGATCACATCCTTTGTTCATTACTTTTTATGAAGACCATGGAGGGATTTGGGGGGGGGCGAGAGGGGCAGAAAAAAGTACTTTGGGAGCAGAACATCTGCCAGAAGGAAGTTTCAGACAAGAACTAATACACACTTTGTAAAAGCTAAATCTCTTACACACTGTTGGATGGAAAGCTGCGCAGGTGCCCGCACGGGTTAATCTGTGCAAGCTCTGTGCTCGCTTGCCCTGCTGAAGGTACAGAACAAATCCAGCTCACCTGCAATCATGTAACCGAGCAGATGCTGGCCAAAACACGATATTAAGGTCAATTAAAAATAGACTCTGCCATTCTTCTGCCTCTAGTTATACAAATTCTAATAAAAAAATCTGAAATACATGTTTCTCTAGATTCCCACCCAAAATCTCAAGGCTTTTGTATGGATGCTGACAGAAAACAAAGACTGTTAGAAAGCACTTTTGCTTCAAGTTTGTCTGCAGTGAAACCTGAAAAATGACTTGAAATTCTTCCAAGATTCTGAAAAACTCACCACCTGATCTTAAACAATTTAAATTCCAGTGTTAGGAAGTCAGTCAGAGCTCTCTAGACAGAGAGTGGCAAATGACATGGTCTTCCAAAAGATGACGCAGAGGAGGAAGAAAAAAAACCCCCAAAAAACGAAAAACTTACTTGTGTATTTTCCAGCTCTTCCAGAGGGCTGTTACCTCAGCCTGAAAAACGAAAGGGAAAAAGTCCACAAATGAAATCATACAATGTATCAAGTAAGGCATTTCCAAGAGAAAAAATAGCATGGTAGAAGGCACCAGGCAGACACCAGTTTAGGGTTTCTCTTACCCACATCTCAGGCAGCAGAACTGGAAGCAGCACAGCTGCACTGCCTTGCACTAGAGACAGTCTCCCCTGACCTCAGAGACTGTCTGGGGGACTGACAGGCTTAGAGAGACACATATTAGACACCTGCCGAGAGCGGTGCCAGCCTCAATCTCTCACCGAGAGTCAGCACTGACTTAAGGGTGCTGCGTTATCCATCTCGGTTGATATCAATCTTTGTTTCTGTAGTTCAAGCAAGAGGCACATCCCTGCACCTGTGTGATCCTGGAAAACAGAGATGAGCACACTCTCCTTGATACTCACCCTATATAATAACCATTAACTGAAACTGTAGCCTCCTTCTCTCAGAGACAGATGTGCTTATGGCATTTAATTAACAATACACAACAGTCATGACAATTGCAAGATACCTTATTCAGCTGAAAAAGCACAAGTGTTAAGCCAGCAGCATGGAATGACAATTGAAATTACAGCATGGGGAGAAATCTCACATCAAACCTGGGAGAAATTTTTTTATCTGACCCAATAAGAAGTTAAAAGAAAAAATAAACTAAAGTTAACTTGCAGCTGTAAAAGTAATATCAAAAATCCTGCTGTGTACACCTGAAAAATAGAAGTGTCTCTTTCTCATGAAAGAGAGGTTCTTTCTGCATCAGTGAAAAATAATCTGACAAATTTCAAATTTCAGGCTTTGCACCACTGCTTAAGTTTCCCCTAACAGCACTGAGTTACTGGGCTTAAAGTGCTTATTGGGGTCACCATGGCTTGTTACAATCCAGCTACCATGTTTTCCAATACCTGCATGGATATTTAGCCACATATCTCCTAAATAACGCTATTAAAGCTAAGTCATCTTAAACAAAAGAATCATTGTGTATCTGACTACCCATGCAGCTCCCTGAGAAATTGTAAGAAACTACATTCATGTTACATTCTCTCTTTGGTGCAGTAGTGGAGAGAGGAATCATTGCTCTCAAGCAATATTGCTTGCAAACTAAGTTTTGCATTGGACCAGTGGCATTCACTAATGGCAGGGGCCTTACCCATGTAAAAACTACAGCTTTCACAGAGGTGCTTGAGGTGGCTGCAATTAAACTATGCGGGTTGGATTGCATACACAGATTTTCTCCAGCTCTTCCTTTTTCAGTGACAAGATCTACAAAATTAGCAACATGAAGAATAGGAAACTGTATGCAAAGCCTGGCATTGAATATACTATATAGGAACAGCCACTCTGAATACCTTGTGCTTTGTCACTCATTATTTACTTCAGCGTGATATGACCTAGCACACATTGGAATTTTTTTAACTCTGTTTTGCTCCCTAAATTCCTTCACAAACATTCTGAAGCATGTTACCTACAGGAGGGAGTCTTCCAAATGAAGATCTCCTTACAACAAAAGCACCTTCAAGGAAGTCCTTCCCATTTAACAACAGCTAAAGGAAAAGCAACAAATTTTCTATCAGAATTGAAGAACTAGTTCAGGATGGAGCCCTTCCACCTGAATTTGGCTCCATAGCAAATTCTGCTCAAACTTAAGCAGGGTGCTCACTTTCTTAGTGACTTGCACACTTCTCTTTAAAGTTACAGACTTAAAATAGACTTTCATCTTCCTCGTATTATACAGATTTTAGCTGTCTCCACAGCAGTAAGTATTGTTGCTGCTACTGTTTAGTTTTACCAACAGTTTTGTATTCTTCTTTAAGTGCAGAAGAAGTACAGTTGGGTTTGATTCCAATTTTATAAAATGGGGCTGTGAACAGAGATAATAATTTTCCGAAAGAATCAGAAAATTAATTTACATTGCTTCAGCCTTTTTCTCTCAACTCCAAGGACATTCACCACTACATTCCTCTGACCACCTTTTTCATTATTAAGCAGCTTCGTAAGGATATTACTCTGATTTAGAGAATGTTTTACTGGAAGCAAGTTCCAAAGAGCCTCTTTCCTACTACATTCAATGTGTTAAGCATTCACTATCAGCTCTGGGATTTACTGAGAACTCAGCAAAATCTGTTCTCATTCTCCATCAAAGATTAGAAAATTTAAGTGTTTCTATAGTTACAAAGAACTAGTTTCTGGAAAGCCCTTTATCAAGAATGAACTCTGCCTTGTTGAAATGAGATTCTCCTTACTGTTATTTTAAATATTCTCAAGATCACCTAGCCAGTATTAAAGGGATTCCACTAGTGGCTATGCAACCAGCTTTTTCTATGCTCTGGTTCTCTCCCAGGAAACTGAAGGCTTTTATCTGTTGCCAGCTAAGAAATATCCACTAGACTGAAAAATCCACTGTATACTTTTTGGAAAGCTGCAGGGCTGAAGGTAAAAGCTGAACAGCACTGAGGTTTCTTTTCTAATCTGTTTCAAGTTCTGCACTCTTGGATGCTGTTAATTATAGTACAGTATGAAACTAGCAATATGAAAACCTATTTATTCTCAGTCTTAGTAGTTGAAGGTAATTAATACTTTTATCTTCCTACGTGCTTCATTGATGGGGCACATGAAAGGATAAATGAAATGAATCCACATGTAGTTTAAAGGGAAAAAAAAATCAATTTATAAAGCTACAGTCCCAGGAAAGAGGTAGGGCAGTCTATGCATGTCTCTTGCTAGTGAAAAATACAGATGATTTCTACCTGAGTCAAAATAAACACCAAAATGCTGAGCTGCAGGGTAACAGTTCTAGATCTATATCTGTTGCCACGTTAGACTCAGCCTTTAGGAGAGACCTTCACCCAGAATTTACATTCTGCCTCATACTATTACACGATAACACAATTTACACAGCATAGCTATGAATCAAGTATTTGGCAAGTAGGTCCTTCCACAGCCATGACTAACTAGGGGTGGAGAACACATACCACACAAACACCTAAATGCCTCACCGCTTTATTTATGCATCAAAAAATTCATTTTACTTCCTGACTTTTGCCTCAAGAATTTGTGTGCATTGAAGGAAATCCTAAAGCAAAACCAGACAACTCAAAGATTCAGTTGCACTCATATGGATGCCACATGGAGGACAATTCTCTCACAGCAAGATCGCTGTAGTTTCATTGCTAGACGCTCTCAGCCCTGAGTTTCAGAGCTCAGCCCTTCCCTTACGATGCTCCTCACTCACAGCAGAATCCACTTCACACCATATGAAACACATAGAAGGATCATACACCAAATAAGAACCCCTACAGGAGCCTTAAGTTTCTACTTAAGTATTAAGAAGATGATTCCAAAAAGTGCATCTTAACAGTAACTCGTTGCTTTCTAGAATCATTGCAATTAATTGCATTTATCTAGGCATAGAGCATAGCCAGTGCTATTATCCACATGCATTATACAACAGTACACAGAAATATTAAGAACACACTGGTCATCCATCAGGGAAGGGACCAGCAGCTTAACAAAAAGGATACTTGCACAGATGTGGACTACCTGGAAAATTCACAAACACGAAACCAGTTATTCCCTCCACTTTTCCAACAGTTGTGATAGAACATTTCTTCCCCCTGACAAGTTTTCAGCAGTCAACATGGCACACTATTTTTGTGGCTATGCTGATGTGACCAGAATTATTTTATTTATCAATATGTGTATGATTTTAGCTGTGTATTAATAAATTCTTAGCTTTACTTTCCTGTATCTCGTCTGCAAACAACCAGCACATTACAAAGATTAAAGTGTGACTCCAAGATCTTACTTGTCCCTGTTTTCACATTATGGTAAAATAGTCCCAAAGTCTGGCAGATGGGAGCATAATTAAAAGCAACCTTGCACAGGTTAGCATTATTTCTTAAATATCTGGAATAATTAAATACTCCTGTGCAAAATAGCAAAGAACACCTGGAGACTTCTCCTTGAAGAGTGAACTCAGCCATCCCAGAAAGGAGTTACTATATCTAGTTAACTAGATAAATCAGTTAACAATTAAATAAGGGCTCCCCAGGGAAAACAGAGTGCTTCAAAGATGGAAAACTTACCTGGCAACAAATTCCTAGTGAATCAATTTTCAATAATCTCAGAAAACAATAATCCTGTGCATCTTAAATCTTTACAACAATCTTCCTTGTGAACAACTCCCCTTTACTCCACTGCTTCAAACAGCAAGCAAAAGGAAAAGGGAAACTTTCAGACTGAAACAAAATTTGTTAATAGAAAAAGGACCAAATATACATTATTTAGGAGAAAGCACGTGGATGAAAGTACAAAAGGTAGCATGACTGCTAGATAACCAGTAAGAATTTGTGAGTTCACATAGACTGGGGGCTTATTTCCACAACTGCCCTTTTCTTCTTTCTGTACAGTGTAAAGAAAACCTAAATCAGGAGTAAGTTGTATTTATACCAGGTAGAAACCCTTTGTATTTTAGTAGAGTTGATGCACCCAAGAATGAACCCTGTATTCAGGAGCTCAAAACATTTCAGCATTTCACCCACACACTGGAACACCCATCCCAGGCACTGTATTCCTGATGCAGACCTGGGACTGCCTTATTTAAAAGGAGTTTGTTGTGAACATCATGCACATCTAATCCACTGCTCACTTGTTTGTCTCCTGCTTTCTATTCTCTCACTCAATTTTTACCTGTAGCTAAGAGAATACATAACACACGTTAAAATTTTGAACCCATCAGGAAACACTTGCATATTTGTGTGCAACATTGATTTTGCCCTGTGCTTGTTTGCCAGTCATCAAGGCAGAAGTAATTGAATGTGCATATCCACCTATACACACACAGATAGGCAAGAAGTCCTAAAGGATACGCACATAAACTACATAATTGTAATGACTTTGTTCTAAAATGTTCCTCTTGCTTTTCCCTAATTTTTCAGCCCATTACTTGTGACTCTCCTTTGCTTCATCTCCTCTTCTTTTTCAGTTAATTTTTGTTTATTTAAAGACTTATAAGAAAGCATCACTTCCATGCTTACCTTGCACATAAATTCCCTGACCAGAAAACTGTTCAAAAATAAATTATTATCAATTATCTATGGTTTACTTAATCGACTACAACAAAGAAAGCCTGTGAACAATGCACCAGACTGGATACAAGTGCCAAAATCACAAAACCCTCTAAAAGAAGCTGAGCTCTACTTATGCCCTCTTTTCCCATTTCTGCATGAAGTTGAACATAACACCATCATGTAAAAAGGTGAGGGGAAAAAAACCCTTCAAGAGGGTTTCCCTACAAGGTCAATGGATATGAAAATTTCTCCCCACTCGCACATACAATTGAGGTGTTTCAGTAATTATCAGTATCCATTCCCCTCTTTAAAGTTTCCCTGCAAGCAGCAATCAGAATTATATACGATCTCTGCATGAAACTAATGAATTCATGACAAAGAAGACTCCTCAACATGATAAGAGATGGTGCATCAGGGGTATTAGCACCAGGCTTTAATGCTCAAAAACAGGCTCACAGCCACGTTCACACTATAATGGAACTGGAACAGTACCAGTGTCACACACCATCAGCTGTCCAAGGACTTGGGTCCCTATCAGAGGAGTAAAGAAAAATGCAAAGATTAAACAGCTTTGTTCTCTTCCTATATCAAGAAAATAAAAAAAATACACTTGTCTGCTCTCCATGTAAAGCTTTTAATAAAGATACTCATCTTAGAAACTTCTGTTCAGGTCAGAGGAAATACTTTCTCAACAATAACAAGTAACACCTCTTCAGTACTCCTGTAAAATAAGTATTACGTGCAAAATGAAGGTAGTATGCTAAAGAAAAAACTACAAGAGCCCTATCCTGTTAAATTTGGGCAATACCTTCCTGGCAACTATTTCTGACCCAAGAGGCTTTCTGAACCTATACCTACCACCTAAGGTTTTTTTCCTTCTTCAGGTGCAGCTAGCAGAGATCACTGTTCTTTTTATAGAGAAGTAATCTTAAATTACAAGCGCACTTTTCACTCAATTTTCCTGCCCGAAAGGAAGCACATTAAAGGAAAACTGAAAGGGTAAGGAATTTTATGCACATAATATCTTTGGAGGGTACCAGAGTTCAAATCAAATCTTTACAGAACCACAATAGCCAGGTTCTCCATGTGACATGCAAGCACTTCACGACACAAGGTTCCTCCTAAGAGTGAAAGCCCAAGAAACTGAAGAAACCTACAATTCCCTATGCCAGATACTTATCCAAATGCTATCATCTTTATACCTTGTTAAGCAGACCCTTTGCTCATGCTTAACTGTTGAGCATCACAGGTCCCATCCACACATCCCAACAAATGAACATCCCAAACTTACTATCCCCACATCTGATGCATGCTGGTGGAATAAAAAAAAAGACTGATTTATGGGCAAAAACGAGTGAAGAAGAATGGGAAATGGTGGATTCGGACATGATTGCAACTAACACACAGATTAGGAAACACCTGGAAAAGCAAAAAATCCTCAACACCCTCCACTGTTATCTTGCTTGTTCCCAGACATTTAAAGCTACACCCCACTAGCAGACGGCAGAACAGCAGCGTCCTTTAGATGACCGGCCCAGGTAATCAAAGCAGAAAACAGCCAGAAATAACACTGCCAAGTGATTAGAAGAGAACTGGTTGTAAATTCAAACACCCTTTTGATTCATTAATCTCCAACAGCTAAAGACAAACCTAAAGCGAAATTAACGTGATTGTAAACCGAGCACTCCTGTCCTGTGGCTATTTTTCGGCCTGCTGAGAGAGAATGAGTTGATCAAAGACAGACACTTCAGTGAGATTAGTGCTGCTTCAGCGAGCTCACAGTTAGCTCCCATTAACTAACCTGTGTTAGGAGCTGGTAACACCGGCATTAATCTCTGCTCCAATTTGGAGTGAAACCAGGGAGTGACCCGTCCATCTCCTGGTGACATTTGCACCCGCCCTGCGAGCCTGTGCGGGTCCAGTGAAGCCTTTTGCTGCTGATGGGCAGGGAAGAGCGCTACTAATTTTACATCAAGGGCACAAGCATTCAAAACTTCCCTGGGAAAGCAAAGCAGAGGTTCCATTTTGCTGGCTCATCACCAGTGGCACGTTGAAATCCTACCAAGTGACTGCAGTGAAGTGAGGAATCCCCTGGAATGGCCCCTATGAGGAGCTAACAACCATTAGAAAGAAGCCAGGCTGGAAGGACAAGTGGCAGTGTTACAGAACAGTGCCAAAAGGATGCCCTCCAAGGCAAGCTCAGTGTTTCAGCAGCAGCCAGGACTGGCTTAAAAAATAAATGGTTTATGCATTCACAATTCTGAGCAGCTTGTACAGTTATAACTCCACAGAACTGCATCTCTTAAGTAAACTGATGGAATTAAAAAACAAAGGAAAAAACCAAATCCACAACAAACTACTCAAACTCTTCAGCCACCACTTTTTTAAATCCATCCATCCAAAATCTTTCTTCAGTAGCCCCACCTTCTGCTGCTGTTCAGTGTTAGCTCCCACCATAGATCTTCCCGTGATAGATTAGTGAACCCTGGGAACATTTATTACAAAATGCAGCTTTCCAGATTTGAATTTCATATTTTAGCTGATATTCATCAGAGCCTAAATGTATATATACAAATTATTGCTGACAAAAATCTCTCTAGTGAAATATAGTACATTACACAGATAAGATCCTCTGCACAAACACAGAGCTTGAATAAACGATTTTTTCTGATAAATTTCTGTGATGTGGACAATATCTTAATACCACAAAAATATTTTCTCTGCAGCAGTCTCCCTCTCAGATTTCACATGTTGAAGCAGAGAGACTCAGGTGCAGTAGCTGGTACATAACTTTTCATGCAGAAACCCCAAATTCCTCCAGAGCTGCCTTAAAAAAAAAATCTGTTTAGGCTCACTTATCTTTAATCATTAAAATTTTATAACATTTAAATATGATAAGAATCACAAAGCACTTTATCAAATAAAATAGTAACAGGTAACTAGCTCACTTAGGAGAGACAAAAACAGTCTTTAAAGAGGGAAAAATGGACAAGGTTGCTACTTCCCACTGAAAAGGGACAGGCATCTACAAGAAAAATTCCTTATGGCATACAGGGTGGTGCCTGAATAGACCCAAGTGGAAGAGGGATAAGAAACAACAACAGCAAGATTGAAAGGAATATACAGACAACTTCTTTTAACCAGGAATAAGACTGTCAAACTTCCTAAGTCTATCAAACACGTGGTCTCCCACAAGTACTTTATAAACCACATCACACTATCATTAACTTCACAGATTAGACTAAAATAATATATGCAGACTATGATATAGGAAAATGCATAGCCTAGGTGTCTATAAAGCATCTCTCCATAACTCAGTAATACCCTCTAACAGATTAAAAGTATTCAGATATCACCTCATTTTTCCAAGGAGAAGGATATTTACTCCTTGATAATGTAGCAGCAATTTAAAAAATAAATTTGAACAAATAAACCCAAGCATCCCCCCCACATCATATCACTCTAAAGTAATGCTATCTGGATGACATAGACACCCACCAAGAAACTACCCCAACTACAATATTTAGTTAGTTTTTAGGCATTTCTATAACCTGGGCACTACACAAGAGTATTTTAAAGGTAATGTAACACACCCAGCAAAGAAAAGCACTACCTTGAAACAAACTGTCCTCATACTCTACACGCTCTGGAACATGAGAGGGTTTAGTCATTGCTACATATAAAACTGGGGAAATTACATGGGCAGAAGGCAGCAATTATACATTAGAAACAAATAACTAATAGTAACCAATATTAGAATAAATAAATGGCAAACAACAGAAGACCCCTATTTTCTGTAGGGAAGAAAAAAAAAAAAAAAGAAAAGCCAAACTACCCACAGAAGAGCCAACCCAATCACCTCAAGTAACACTGGAAACTAGAACTCCTAAATTCCAAGACAGTAAGAAGAACACCATTCAATTATTGTTCTCAGAACTGTCCCTTTTCCAGGAAAAGCATATCATTTGTGAATCCAAGCTCTAACCACGTAAGAGCTCACCCAACCACCTCACCTTAACTTTACCACTCTCTGTTTCTCCTGCCTTTTCTCTTTAACAGCTAAGCATTGAAGATGGTCAAGCTTAATTAGTCTTCACTTCCATTTAACATTAGAGTTGCACCTGAAGAAAATCTTTTGTGCTTGATGAGCTGTTAACTTTTTCCTAAATGTTCTAGGTGATTTAAAGGAAAGTATCGCTTCTCCATTAAAAACCTGCCATCACATCTGTAGGCAAACGCAGCTCCTGTTAAGGTCCTAAAGCACACAGCAGAAACAGATTTTAAAAAAATAAACGTGAGTAATTGGCCTTGTAAACTCGGGAAAAATAAAGGCAGGTGTTTTCCTCACACTAAATAGATGGTATGAATGTGAGAGAAAAGAACAGGAAGCAGTATACAAGTTTTCCTGATTGTAGGATCACACTATCGTTGTGAGTACCATAAAATATTAAAGAAAACCCTGATGAATTTCTGAGAATAAAAAGCGCTTGACTAGAGGTTTAACAAAAACTCTCAATAAATTTGCTTTGTTTTTTTTTTTTTTTTCTTTACCAATACAACTCCTTGCAGAAGCATCAATGGCTTTGAAATGTTAGGATGATCACTACCATGCAAATATTCAATAGATAAAATAATTTTCATCTTCCCATTAAGTTATTTGAGTAGGGTGGGTAAGACTATCCTGCTAAAGGTACATTTGTTTTGTTAATTTGGTAGAATTTCAGGACAAAAGTTAAGTTTGTGTTTCTTCAAAGCATCTTGCAAGGCAACATGTATTTTACCTCAAAAAATATGCTATGGACAACTCAGAAAAGTACAGAAATCGTGCTAATCTCAGAGAAAGGCTGTGATGTGGCAAGTCCTCAGGGCAGCAGGAAGGAGAAGTTTTCCCAAAGATTCATTCAGCCTTACTAAAACATTATGGGTTTTGATTTTTTAACTTTTTGCAGACTCGAATGTGAGGGGGGAATTGTTATCTAAATGCCATCGTCTCAGGGTAGTTTGGTTGGTTTAATACTCAGTTTGTAATACAGAGTGTTGGCCCAAAGCTATTGTAATAATTGTGGCCTGAATGGAACTTTGAGGAAAGATTAGCCAAGGCAATTTACAAGAGCATGTAGTGACAGGAGAAGGGGGAATGGGTTCAAACTGAAAGAGGGTAGGTTTTGACTAGATATTAGAAAAAAAAATCTTCCCTGTGAGGGCGGTGAGGCCCTGGCACAGGGTGCCCAGAGCAGCAGTGGCTGCCCCATCCCTGGAAGTGTCCAAGGCCAGGTTGGAAGGGCTTGGAGCAACCTGGGACAGTGGGAAGTGTCCCTGACCACGGCAGGGGGTGAAATGAGATAAGTTTCGTGACCCCTTCCAACCCAAACCACTCCGTGTTGCTATGATAATTATATATAGTAATTATGTTGTGGTGTGTACTCAAAGCTATTTGCTGATATTAGCCATGTGTGTTAAATCCTCCCGATACCAGCTGTAGTCAAGGGATGCTGGGCTTGCACTTACTGGATGAGAATAAACTAATACAGGAGCGGTTCCTGGGTTTTTTTTAGTCGTCCTCTCTGGATGTCAGGAAGCTGTCAGGAGCCTAATACGAAAGCGAGTCCTGGTTCTCTTACCCCTCCTCTCTGGAAGGGGGTTTGTGAGGAGCGGGAACGTCCTGTGGGAGTTGAGGGGCAGGCAGGTGCGATGCGGGATCCCCTCATGCCGGGGACCAGCCCAGGCTCGGCGGATCTGTCAGCGCCACGGGCAAGGAACATCCTCCCGTGCTGGGCGCTCCTGGCGGCGTTCTGAGGGGATGGGGGGGGCGCCGTGAGGGGACACCGCCCCGCCGCCGCCGCCAGGGGGCGCCGGGCGGGCGGCGCGGGGGCCGTCGGGAAGGGGGCGGCGGTGTAGAAGGGCGGGAAGCGCGGGCGGCGGCCGCGGGCTGTGCGCGCGCGCCATGAAGGAGACGCGCGGGTGAGGCGGCGGCGCCTTCCCGCCCTGCCCTGAGGGAAGAGCGGGCGGGGGTCCCGCCGGAGCAGCCCCGCCAGGGGCCCCGGCGGGCCGCGGGGGCCAAACCTGCCCTGGCCCGAGGGGAGGAATTCTCGGTTGAAATAAATGGTGGAGTGCGGGTGGCGGGGCTGCCTCGCCCGGGTCTCACCGCGTGTGGTGGCGACGCCGTCGCCACGCAACGGCAATGGCGGGCGAGGAACGGCGGTAACGGGGCTGCGCCTTGGTGTGGGGCTGCGCGTCCTGCGGAACCCTGCGGAGAAGTGACTCTCTCTGAGCCTCGGGGACAGGGACACTTGACCTGGCAGCAGCTGCCCGCGGGCTCGGCGCAGCATGAGCTGGTGCGGCAGCGGTGAAGGGTGGAGCTGGGCTCCCTTCGTTGAAGGTCCCAGGTGGTGGGGTTTTTCCTCCTTCCTTGTTTTTCCTGGTTTCTGCTACTGATTTTGGTGGCTCAGGAGCTGATTTCTGGTCGTTCTATCCCGCACCGATGGCTGAAAGCAGCGCCCTGAGCCACATAGCGTGAACTTACCCTTCGACTCTTGGTGTGTGGGGGAGACAACGCCTTGCAGCTTTTGGAAGCTGTAAAGGAGGGGCAAAACCTGTAATAAATCCCTTTAGGTTGGCTTTTTGTGTAAAAGTATGATCTACTAGAGCAGACACATCTTGGAGGTGTTTGCTGTGGTGCACAGATTGTAGCAAGATTTGGCAAAATATTAAACTGCAGCATGATTCTCGTTTAAACAGAAGGCTGATGGGTGAACATCAGCCGTACGTGTTAGGATCCGTAAGATCCCTTAATTGTATGTGCTTGAGAGAACAAAGTAAGACTTTACTTATTTTTTATTCCAAAAGGACAACAAATTCTATGGAGTTTCACTCAGTGAAACTTCCCAGGTGCTGTTTCCCTCACCTCTTAAGTTGTGAAGTCAAACTATCAGTAATATGTATAAGCAACTGGAAAATACCTACTGTTGAATAATTTTATATGAATAATAATTAATAAATATATTTGATGTGAATAATATTAGGTTTATCTAATTGATACTGTGCTTTACGTCAATCTCCACTTATATTATCTATAGGCAGAATGAGGCAATGAAAGGCAGGTGGTGCCTTTTTGGACCTTGGAAAGCTCTTAAATGCTGGTGTAGTCTAAATCCTGTTCTTGTTTTGTGCAAGCTTTATGAAGTGCAAGTCGTGCAATGCAAGCAATGCATAAAACATGGAAGCAGTTGCTGCTGTAGGTGTTTTAATTTAGTTGTAATGCACAGCAACTAAGTACAGGCTTTCCTCTTGTATTTGTTATGAAAATTATATCATAGGAAAGAAAATATTCATTATGAACATTTTTATTTATGAAGTGGAAATTGTCAATGTTTATAAACAAGGCAAATTAGGTCAAGACCTAGTTATGCTTGTAAGTAAACAGATGTTCTGACTGGGGACGCCAGTTGATAAGACTACAGTCCTAATAACTGCCCCCAGCTTTTTGGAAAGCACAGAGAAGAAGGTTTGAAAAATGGGCTTGGAGAGAGCATGGGGTGGGGGGAAAAACCCCTAGGTGACTACAGGTTCTGTGTGTTGTTGCATAAAGATACTTAAAGAGAGGGAGTAAAGGCAACAATTAGAAATGAGGAGCTGTGTAATAAGCTTTTTGTGTTTTTAAGTCAAGTGGTGAAGCTGGCCTTTGAGCATTTCCCAATCTTGTTACAGCCAGAATGGGTCAGGTACCTTAAATAGGTATAAACATCTCTCGCCTAACCCAGCTAATCTTTGAAGTTGTACATGTGTGAAGGAGGAAAATATCCAGCTTAAATAATGGCACAATCACTCCCTTGAGCCTCAGGGTCTGGATCCAGACCCTGACAAGCATGATGAGACCTTCTGGGGTGTCTCCCACTTTTGCTCCTGGTGTTTCTGTAGAGACCCTTGATGTATTAAGCACCATTCTTACCTCGTGTCCCACTCCTTTCTCTCTCCTGGTTTCAGCTGATAATGCAAAATAAGGTGCTTTTTCTCCATTTCCCCCTTTCTAAAACCAGGGGTTTATTTAATAATATATTGAATTTATTGCATCAACTCTGTTTAACAGACCTATATGCCTTTACAATAAACTATAAAGCCTTTCCTGAATCAGTAGAAACCTAACAAAAACATTTAATTAAAAGGAGTTTAATTGTTGTGTTTGGTGCTAGCAGGAAACTGTTGAGTATCCTTAAATTTAAACTGAAATGTCCAAAACTGCTCCTGTCTGTAGGGTTGTCCTTGGTGGGTTTCAAACCTTTTTACTTCCCAGTGATTAGTTTTGATGGGCTAGAGCAATGCAAATAAATTGTGTTAAGATGGCAGCAACTTGGATCATTTCTTACATCCATGAATGCTTTTTTTTTAAAGTAGTGGTGACTTCTAAGTGAGGTCAAGTCATCTAAAAATGATAAGCGAGATTTTTTGTTTTTTCTCCTTTCTGTTAACATTGGGTAAAAAAGCAGAAATGGATTTGTAAAGTGTAAGGTAAAGTGTTTCTGTCTAATAAGATTTTTTTCTCATGTGTACTCATTCCTTTGTTTTCTCCCAGTACTTCCAGGCAGCAGAACCAGCCTCAAGGGCACTATGGACTTACCTCTCCAATTAGCTTGGCTCCTCCTACCGATAAAGATCACATTCATACTCAGAAGCTGATTGAAGCAATGAAGCCATTTGGGGTGTTTGAGGATCAGGAAGAACTCTATCACAGGTATAACAAGACCAAAATTTGTTAATGGTTTGGTTTGGTTTTTTCTTTTAGAGCAAACTTAGCATGGGTTTTCTTTACAGGACAACTGTTCTTGGTAAACTTAATAACTTTGTCAGAGAATGGATTTCAGAACTTGCTGAGAGCAAGGTAAGAGGTTTTTTTTTTGTTTTTATCAAAACAGCTGAAGCCTTTTGATTTAAAAGCTCTGCTACTGGGATCTGTGCTAAAGTTCAACTTTTCTTAAGAATTGAGTAGAGCTGTAGTAACTCCCATTGGAATAAGTTATAAAAGGTACTTCAAGATGAAGATCTCAGAGTCTTCGGGGAACTGAATAAATTCCTGCATTTGCTCAATCAGTTTACTTGCAGCTGTTAACAAAGCCAAAACAAGGCATCGTGGATGAGAAAGATGGTAAGATTGGCACTAATCTTGCCCCAAACAGCCTACAGCATTCAGTCTAGTTTGAAATTGTTACTCTAGACATGCCTTTTGAATGGCTCTTAGGTTGTGTTAATTTATGTGCCTCTGCTGCAGGGAAGGCTAATGATAGGTCTTAATTTGTATAAATTAATAAAAGTACTGCTACATCACCTATAATCTTTTTTTGGAGTTGCAAGCTCAATTTATTTCAGAAAAACAGTATCAACCTAGTAAACTGAAATATATGGGAGTGAGAAGACATTGCTTATGCAGGCTGCTACAGTTTTCCTAAATAACTTAGGAACTTAAACTTGCACAGTGGACAATGCACATCTTAAACTCTCTCTTCTACCCACAGAATCTTCCCCCTTCAATAACAGAACAAGTTGGTGGCAAAATATTTACATTTGGTTCCTACAGGCTTGGAGTACACACCAAAGGTAGTACTTTCAGTGTCTGGTCATAGTTCTGATGGTGGAAAGTGATTTCCAACAGTAAGAGGAGAAATGGAATCTCGTTGCAGGTTCTGACATAGATGCCCTCTGTGTTGCTCCCAGTCATGTGGAAAGGTCGGATTTCTTTCAGTCATTCTTTGAAAAACTGAAGAATCTAGAGGAAGTAAAAAACCTAAGAGTGAGTAAACTCTGCTTGATAGATGTGTACGTTTTACAGTAAGAATATTCATGTAAAAGACTTGAGTTGGTAGTGAATGTCTTACAAGCCAAAATTAAATCAGTCTTGAGTACCCTCTAAACCAGTGGTTTATGCAGCATGAAAATGTTGATGTCCAGCTCTCTCTGTCCTTTCCCCAGTGACTACATCACATAAGAGTTTTTGTGGTCCCTCTCCCCCCCACTATGGTTTCAGAATGAGTCAGCTGTATCAAAAAGCAAGATTTTCCCTCGAAGCTATGCTTTCATCTTGGATGTAGTAGGGGGCTTACAACCACTGAGACTGGTGGTTTGTTGTGCACTGATTGTTGGTTACAATACACAATTAGCCTCTGAATCTCTTGCCTAAATAACTTTTTAATAAAATCTAGTCTTAGGACCATAATTCTGCTTGAGAGTTATTAGCATTTTTTGTCTTTGGAAGGAACTCAGTCTTTATACTGAGTAATTTAGTGTAAATTCTGTATTTTATCATAGTATAGGAAAAGCTTTAAAGTAGCAAAAGGATGTCTTATTACAGATATCCTCTCCTTCACAGGCCATTGAGGATGCATATGTACCAGTTATCAAATTTGAGTTTGATGGCATTGAGGTAAGAATTTTAATTTTTATTTGGGTTTTCTTTCCCTTTAAGTGAGATTTCTTTTTTTCTTGCTTTGGAGTAGGATTAACTTTTTCGGGGACTTAGGATCATGCTCTTTTATGAGATTATTGGTACGTTGCAGCATATTTAGGAAACTGTAATTAAACAGCCTGACCACAACATATCCCAGAAGAAGTAAAATGGGATCTTCTAGGAAAATAAGCCCCTAGGTAGCCTGGCAAGTGTGGGAACATGAGGGACATCTTTTTTTAAACCCATGCTGCAGACCAGGGTAGCCTCCTTGGATAGCATTTATCTCCCAAGGATGTGCAGAGTGGGAGTAGAGGCAGTGTCCTTGCGAACTCCCCTGAGCTCTGACAAGAGCTCCCTTTCTGCAGGGGGTGTTCATGTTGTGGTTCACTGCATGAATCACCTGATGTTTTGTTGCAAATCAAAAATGAAGTGCTTGTGAGACAAACAACATGGAAAATGAAAAGTAAAAGTACTCATTTGACTCCTGCCTCAGCTTGTCAGCTGCAGGAATCCTTCTATCTGGAATACATTTCATGTAGATTATAAATACCTACTTGCTGTAATACCTAAGCAAGTTACTGCTTGGTATTACTATCATGGAGACACTTATTCAATGACCTCCCTGTGGCCTTTATCTGCTACAGACATTCACAGAATAATTGTCTTGCCTCAGACTGTACCAAAAACCAGATGCTTAAGGCCTTACAGCGTAAAGAAAATGCTTTCTCATTTGCTGAAGTATAGTTGAGGTGATTTAAATTTATGTCTTAATGTCATGGTTAATTTAAAATTTAATTTTAATAGGAATTCTAAGTTTAGAGTAATCTTTCCAGCTTTCAAAAAAAACCCTTCCTTTCCTTAGCTTAAAAAAAAAAAGAGGTGGTTTTGTAAATAAATTGGGAACTTAGAGTAGTTTTCTTGTTTTCTGTTAAATAAATATCTGTGGTTACATAATTCTAAATACAAATGTTAACCACTCTTTTTAGAGCTGAAACTCTAAATGTCCTTCACTAGTGTCCTGTTTGCAAACAATGCTGCATTGTAAGTCATGGTTGAAACTTCTTTCTCTTGAAGATTGATCTCGTGTTTGCAAAGCTGTCTTTGCCAACGGTTTCCGATGATCTCGATCTCAGGGATGACTCGTGCCTCAAAAGCCTGGATATAAGATGCATACGGAGCTTAAATGGTGAGCATGTTCTGCACACCTTTAAAAAGACATTGAAATTGGCATGGAATGCACATTGCACTATTTCTGTGCAAGATGCAGAAACTGATCTCCTGTGTACTTCAGTTCTGAGGAGGTGACCAGAGGGCCTAAATTTAGATATTTCAAGGAGTTGTGTGTTTACATAGACTTGTGTTTCGTGTTTGTTTGATTGGTTTGTGAGCAGTGCTCCAGTTTGCCCCAGAAACTCTGATGACTAAGTAGGGCACTTGATAAGAATGTATGAATGATAAAGAAGGTAGTTCATAAAAAAAAAAGGAATTAAAATACCTGATGTCCAACTGGCTTGCTGTTTAACACCACTTGGTTTAACGGCTGTCAAAAGAAACCTAGCTTTTGGAATCACAGAGTATTTAGGGTTGGAAGGGACCTCTGGAGGTCATCCAGTTCAACCCCCCCAGCTGAGGCACAGTCATCTGGAGCAGCTGACCCAGGAATGTGCCCAGGTGGGTTTTGAATCCCTCCAGACAGGAATATTTCACAACCTCCCATGGCAACCTGTTCCAGTGCTCTGCCACCCTTCAATGGAAAGTTCTTTGTGCTGAGGTGGAACTTCTGGTGTTTTAGTTTATGGCCAACACATCCTGTAGAGAGGCTTTATTTAAAAGTTGTTAGTTGTAGTCTAAACAGTGAAAAGGCTGTTGAGGGCACCAGTTACCTAAAGTGATGCTGAATGTTATGTGTAGTCTATAATTTTTAAGGTAATACAAAGCAAGTAAACCAAACTTGTTTTCCTAGACTTGAACCATAAGCTGTTGATCCTATATAGGAACACCTGACTTGTACCTGTTACCGGGAACTTCTGTGGTTCACCTTTTGTCTTGCAGGCAGCAGGGTTACAGATGAAATACTGCGCCTGGTGCCCAATCTGGAGAACTTCCGGCTCACGCTCCGTGCTGTTAAACTGTGGGCAAAACGTGAGTGATGGGGTGGTTTGGGATCTTTAAACTTTTCAGAGGCACCTCCTGCTCGCTATCGGATGTACCGCAGCTTTGGATTGCTATTTAAGTGGCAGTTGTTATATCAAAACCCTTTTAGTTCGTGGTCTGTCCATGGGGTGAATTCCATGTGTTTTTTAGTGGGGGTGGAGTTCAGAGAAGAGGGGAGTGCTTATGAGACAGGGCGCTGCATTGTTTATCAGGAACCCGACTAAAAATAATAAAAATTCCCAATTAAGTGTAAAAGGAATAAGAAAATCCTGTTTGCCCGTGTGGCCAGAGCAAGTACTAGAAGAATGGCAGAACTTTTCTCTTAAGGGGAACTGGAGTGAAGCAGTAGGTGTAGCAGCACAAGCAAGTTTCACAGTAGCAATATTTTGGGAAGTGGTGTTGTACTGATTCTTTTTCTCATCACTATAAGGACCAGCAATTTTGGCCTCACTGCACTGCAAAAATAAATGACATTGAGGCTGAAATATATTAAGTGTTCTATAGATAGTGCAGCTGGTGCTGTGAATTTGAAAGACCATAGACTAACTGCATGGTATCCATTCTAGGACGTGGTGTTTACTCCAACATCATGGGATTTCTTGGTGGAGTCTCCTGGGCAATGCTGGTAGCAAGAATATGTCAACTCTACCCAAATGCTTTGGCCTCTACTCTCGTTAACAAGTTCTTCTTGATTTTTTCAAAATGGTAAGAGCTGTTTATTTTAATTTTCATCAAGAAATAACACTTGTAATTATATAAAGATGTACATTGACAGCATCCTGTGCAGCCCTGAATTGTAGAGCAGATCTTAAAACAGACACTCAGTTACTGCCTTGTCTTCTATAGGGATTGGCCCAAGCCAGTATTGCTGAAACGTCTTGAAGAGAGCTTTCTTAACTTACCTGTCTGGGATCCTAGGGTAGGTAGCCATTGAATTCAGAAGCCTTAAAACTTTCTTCTGACCTAAACTGGTGCTAAACAAAGCTGTTGTAACCTCGTAGGTGAACCCATCAGACCGGTACCACGTGATGCCCATCATCACCCCGGCCTATCCACAGCAGAACTCCACATACAACGTGTCTGTGTCAACACGAGCAGTCATGGTAGAGGAGTTCCAACGTGGTAAAGTACATTCTGTGCTTATTAACTGATTAAACAGTCTAATTCTTGCTCTATGAAACCACGTTATCTGAATTAGTTTTGTGCAGTGAGGTGTTCTAGTAATAAGATTTCTCTGGGAAATACGCCTATTGCAGGCAATAAGGGACCAGTTTTCCAATAAGCTGTTGTAGATCTGCATTGTGTCAAGGGAATTCCTGCTTTTTGTTCTGTCAGTTACTGTTACAATATTCTAAAGTTTGTCATGGTAATCTTTAAAAGGTAGTAATAAGATTTTCAACTATATTTGTAGGTCTTGAAGTTACTGATGAGATTCTCAAAGGAAAATCAGACTGGTCAAAGCTCTTTGAACCACTGAACTTCTTTCAGAAGTATAAGTATGTATGAAATCTGTTGTCTGAATTTGAAATTATTTACTTAGTGGTTAGCATAATGAGTTTTAACTTGGGGCCTAAATAGAAGATTGTATTGATATATTTCAGTTTGGGTTTTGTTTTTTTTTTAAAGAAACTGGAGGGGGTCATAGAAATTTTGGTACGTATAAGCATAGGGAACATAGGAAAAACTGTCTCATGCCACTCATACCATTTTTCCTACCAAAAATAATCATCTGAAATTTAGAATATAGAATAAAGTTTTGAGCAAGTGTATTCATTTTCCTTTCTTCTTCTAGACATTACATTGTGCTGACTGCCAGTGCCTTTACAGAAGAGCACCACTTAAACTGGTAAGCCTCGCTTTAAACGTGGGTCCAATGCAAAACTGAAACTCAGTTCAATGTTGTACCATATTTTTGTTAATTGTATTAACAAATAAAGTCTGTAAGTATGCAACTAGGCATGGAATACACCCCCTTCCCTCCCTGCTTTGAAGACCACTGTTCTAGAGCCTTAGACTTGATTTCATAAAGAGTTTAGTATTTAAGGACTAGGTTGCACTCAGTGCTAGATTGCACTGGTGTGTAGTCAGCCTATTCCAGACCTACTTTCCTTCAATGAAGGCAGATATGCCAATAATTACTTGCTTAACCTATGTGAATGTGCTGACTCACTGTGAATTTTGAAATAAGGGGAAATAGTGAGGAATTAGGCACTGTAATGCATGTTTATTGACTTTCCAGTGGGTTTCTTTGCTGAGAAATGAGTACTTTGCTTGGTTTGCTCAAGTAAGCAAACTCAGTGTAACAGACCCCCTTTCTGAGGGCACCTTAGTTTTGCTTCAAAGTTTGGCTTGTGCTTTAAGTTAGGTAATTCTTGTGCCATCTCTAAAAAACAGCTTAATGTTTAAAAATAGTTTTAATACGTAATACCTTTTATCTGAACCTTCTAATATATCCATTTAAAAACCTTATCAGCTACACCTTGATATCAGTCACAGGTTGTGTACAACAAGGTGCATGGGCAGAGGGCCAATTAATTTTTAATATGAAATGTTCTTGAGTGAACAAATCTTACTGTACCTCATAATAAGGACAAGAGAAATTCTGGCTCTGGTAAGAGCTGATGTTTTTGTAGTGACAGAAACAGAGGCAAATTTTTCCAGTTTTGCAGCTGGGAGAAACAATATAGCAGAAGATAAATTTGTTCAGTTTATTTTAAGAAAAGGTTTAGTTTACCAGTTCTTGGGTGGATTTGGGAATAGATAGCACATCTGTGTTATTCATCAATGTAAGATACTTCTGAAGAACATACAGATTTCTGACTGCTTTTAAAGTTAGCAGAGTTTTAGGTAGAAGGCTGAAATGCCACTACTTTTTTGAAATTAAAGCTCTCATGGTGATGATTCATTTCTTAGGGAAGTTTCTGATGGGACTGTTGACTAGATCATTTGTTCATTAAATTCATATTTTTCCATTTTCACTGATCAATCTACAGGAAAAATTGCATCGTGGTGTGCTTGAGCCTTTTCAAAACCACTCTTCTTGATCCGTGTGGCAAAAAGGAGTTTTGCTGCACCCCAGAGGTGCTGAGATCTGCTCCTTGTTATTTTCATCATAGGTTATAGGTGGAAGTGTTGTATCTGAACTGTTCAGAGTACATGTAAAACTTACTTATCTGTCTTTAGAAACAAAAGCACAGATGTCACTGGAAACATCTCAAATTACAGTGTGTGTGTGTGATATAAAGATCTAGTGTCTGCTCAGCTGTATGAAACTTGGTACTTATTGTTTGGTTAACACTCTATTACAAAAACATCTAACTGATGTGCTGGATCCAGTTAAAAATTAATAAAGTACCTCTTGTTCTTATTAGGATTGGCCTCGTTGAGTCTAAAATCCGTGTGCTGGTTGGAAACTTGGAAAGGAATGAATTTATAACTATTGCACACGTGCAGCCACAGTCTTTCCCTGGCAACAAAGATCTCTACAAACAGTGAGTTTTGTTATTTTTCTGAAGTACAGTAGGTGCTCTAACAGGCAGGGTCCTGAGCATGGAAGATCTTTTTAAAGAAGGGAGAACATCAGGAAGAAGTACTCTGAGAATTTAAGTCTGGGATGGCTCTAAACTAAACAAGTAAAATGTACTAGAATCCAAATCACTGGTATCTGTGCCTAACTAAGGTTTGTGAATCTGTATTTTTTTAGGAGTGGATATGTATCAATGTGGTTTCTTGGCCTTGTATTTAAGAAAGCAGAAAGTGCAGTAAAGACTAACGTTGATCTAACACATGGGATACAGTCGTTCACAGATACAGGTAAGGCTCTATTTTTGCTCTAGACTTGCAGGGTTTAGTTCTTTTTATTCCAGTGGAAATTGCTTCACAAAGTGAATTGTGCTTCCTTCTGTTACTAGATATCCCTGTAGATAGCAACATAAAAACATTAGCTTGAAAAACAGGTTGTGTTGACACTTTCTCAAAGTGAGGCCATCTTGAAACAGAAGTGTGTTACAGTCATACATCATGTACCATATGCAAAATAAGGGTTCTGTAGCTCATAGTGTAAAGACTCCCAAAGGAGCTGCATCTTCTGTAGGGGGCAGTCAGATGTGAAGCCCAGAGATGCCCATTTGCTGGGATAGCTATACTTGTCAAACAGTAGTCAGCTGCTGAACTGTGAAAGTGGGAATTGACTGTGTCAAGCTCTGAAATGAGTTGTTGATGGTATTTTCCCAAGACAGTTTGTGTATAATATGATCCTAGAACTGTGAAGGTCGCTGGGTTGTCACATTTTAATTACATGCAGTCTTGCATGTAAATTTTCATGTTCATAAGTCTGATACTACTTTTGATAGATGTAGACATAAATTAATATTGCAAGTGTTGTTAGATAATGCTAGAATAATAAGGAAACCAGGCTATTCTTCTGAAGTGACAAGTGTGTTTGGACAAAGAGTTCTAAACAGTGAAATCCTCTGTTGGAGTTTATCCGTATTACCAGCATGATGACCTGTGTGTTATCTTGCTCAAACAACAAGTAAATGCAGTAAAACCTGACCTTCTAAGTTCATGCTTGGGATATGAGAAAAGCACAGAAAAATGCATCAAAACTCTTGTCTGAGTTACAAGCTCAAGGTGGGGTGATTTCCTCAGACTTGCACTGTTATCTGTGCGTGCACATTACATCCAGTGGCAAATGTAAATTATGTTAATGAGATTTACATGCTGCTAAGAGGCCAGAACTAATGGTAAATCCTTTATGCACAAACATTGTAGTATGGCTGTGTGCTCTTACTTCAGTGAAGCACAGCCTATGGTATTGGTTGGATAGAGGACTTGAATCCAGAGAGAATTGAACAGAAAAGCTGTTCCTTGAGAGGTGTGAAAACCTTTCGCAGCTGTGGGGATGACCAGTAGTTCTGTGCTAGAGAGCTGTTGTCATGTGCCTTGACTTTGAGAGAATAATTTTAGAGGGCAAAGACTACTTTCAAGTTGATGAGCTCAAGGATGGAAGACTCAGTTTGGAGGGCTTTTGTTCAGTGAACTTTATTTCCCTTTTATGTACAAACATTATTGAATTTCCTTAGAAGTAACTGTCCATATTGGTGTGTATGTTCTTGTCTGTGCTTTTATTTCCTGTCTGGTCTCCTGTAGAAAGCCTTTTAATTGCATGTCCTTGCTTTGATTCCCACTCTGCATGTTAGTAAGCTGACTTTCCAGTTATGCTCATGATAGGCCAGTTAGATAAGCTTATCTAAATGTGACTTAATTCTGTAGTAACTGTTGTGCTGCTATAGCATTTTTCAGTTGCATAAAAGGCTGTTTGCAGGCAGTTGAGAAAAACCTGTTTAAATTGTAGGGAGTCTGTTAAAGCAGATGTCCCTAAAATCCAGTCTTGCTTCCTCAGACAGAGAGAATTTATAAATGATTATTTGAACTCAAATAGCTGTTGTGGGTGGTCTGTAGTGAATGTGAAAGGGGTGTCATAGGTCACATTCATCCTCTTGTGAGTTTTGGGAGTTTTGTGTTCACTTAGGCTGGGAATTCTTCATGTGGGCTGGGCAGACATGTCCCTAAAGGAACCATCTGTAACTTTGACAGGTACTAATGCAAACATCCCCACTAAGCTACAGCACTGTGTTTGATGTCAGTTTACAGGCAGGCCAGTGCCCTCAACATCCTAAAGGAAGGTATGAAGATTGAGGCAACTTACGTGAAGAGAAAGCAACTCCATTATTTTTTGCCAGCAGGAACCTTACAGAAAAGAAAGAAGGTATAATAAAAATTTGGCTCTTCTGGTAATTTTTAATAAAATCTTTAATAATTACTTGAAGACTTTATTTTTTCACTGTCGTTTCAGCAAAGGGTGTCAGATATTAGTCAAAATAATAGTGGACTTCAGTGCAAAAGGTCTTCTTTAGGTGAAAGCTGTTCAGATGGTTCCAAAGACAGAGATTCCAGAACACCCCCTAATTCCTCTTCGTTAAATAAGATATCTAAGCTGGACATCTCTACAGCAGAGACAGAAAGGTTAGTGCCATAACCTTGGAACTGTGGAGAAGCTGCTCTTAACTGACTCACAATGTAAATGAGGTGTAGGATTTCTTGTTTGAATCTATGTGGATCATAAGCATGTGGAGAGCTCTAAGAGCTTCAGGAACAAAGCTGGAATCTCCATTGGGCACATGGTAGGAGACCAGGTTAAAGGAATTCTTGAAAAAACTAAATGTACATGAACACATAGGTAGGAAGAACTTGATACCAGGGAAATTATTTAGTCTTGAAGATAAATCTTCATAGGTTAGCGTGTAACTTGAAGCTGGAGTATTTTATGTGCAAGTAACTGTTCTTTCTAACAAAAAGTTGATGCCAAGTAGATTGAGTTCTAATGAAGTACTGATCTTGGTCCCAGGAACACTAGAGCTGTGCTGACTTAGCAGAGTGGTATGAGAACTCAGGCAGTAAAAGTGTCTGTCACTTCCTGGGAAGTCTATTTATCCCTAAACTACTCCCAAAGCACAGGAAGAATATGTAATCTTGAGAGTAATTGCCCAATCCTACCCAACCTGCTCTGTTCAGACTGTTTGATACTATAGGAGTCACATGAAAAACAAAAAAAAAAAACCAACAAAAAATTGTGTGCACATCTGGGTAGAGCAGAATGGTTCAAAGCAGCGCAGTGTGCTGGGTAGACTAATCTGGGAAAATATATCAGGACATAAAAGCTCAGTAAAGAAAATGCTCGAGTTTAAATCTGCAGTCTGAAATTCAGCAAAATGATGGTCTGGTGCTATGTTACCTGGGAGGTTGTGTTGTTTAATAGAGCTCTGACAATGAGCTAAGGAGGTCGATGTTTGTCTTGCATGCACTTTCTGGAAATGACAAATACAGTATTTTACAAACTGGCATTTTATAACTCTAGTGTTTGACTTTTATAGAAATGTTGAATGTCAGAGTTGTAGTGGTGCCAACAGTGTAGCTGAGCCATCAACGTCTAAGGGACTTTGCATTCCTGTGACTGATCCAAGTATGTATTTGAAGTGGTAGGTGGAATGTGGTTTTAAATTTCGTGGCCAAACTCTAAAAGCCAGGTGTCTCCTACAGAAATGGAGGCTACAGTTGCACTAAGAACATCGGGACCTCCAATTGGTTGCACCATTCCAGGATATAACACGGTTTGTCAACTCAGAACGTGTTTTGTGCAAGGACAGCATAAATTAAGTGGGACTCTAATCACGGATCCTAAGAATGCTTCACCTAAGCAACATTATTCACCAACCTCTAAAGTATCTCGTCCACCTACATCGGGAGAATGCCCCCAAAAAGCCATAGATGGAGAAAAGGCAAGAAGGGGGGGCTAGGCCAAGGAGGGTTTGAAGTAGTACTAATTACTGTTGTAGAACAAATGAAATAACTGAAAAGAAATGCATTTACACATCCCCAAAGGATTTGGGAATTTAAATTTAAACATATCTAGTTGTACTAGAATGTAGATGTGAGAAATTGTAACGAATATAATGTATAACTATTAACATATTTTCAGGATCTGGCACTTAGGGACTGCTTCTCATCTGGTGCCAAGGTCTCTAAATACTGCTGTACTTATCTGTCGCTGCAATGGCCAATTGCTGAATGAACTGTCTCATCTGGAAGCAGTTCTTAATTCAGAAAAAAATCATATTCAAATGAAGAAGATAGGAATCTTAGAACTGTACAAGTATGAGCTAATCTGTTTCTGGCAGATGCTTTTTGAATGCCTGTTGACAGTTTTGCTGCTTTAAAAGTCAGCAGCCTACTCAATAGGTCATTACTTCTCAAATGGTAGTGTGGAGTTGCTTGTTAAATCTTGGTTTTGTGGAACTTTTAGATTAATATTTCATTTGTTTTATTGCTACATGTAAATCTCCTTAAATAGCTGTTCTTGGAGCTTGACCTGTGATTTGAGGCACAAGCAAAGAACAACTAGAAAAAGAACCCTCAGTTTTGACACTTGTAAAGGATCATCTTGTAGAACTGTTATCTAGTACTGAATATTGCAAGTACAGATTTCAAGGTTTGGGTAGTAGGACTTCTTCAGAGGCTTGACATTCCTGTGGGGTAATGGTGGACTTGTATAAATATTCTTTTAAGAATGGCCCCTAATACATTTAATGTGTTGACTGGAAGCTGTACCCAAATAAGGGAATTTTAGCACAGCAATTATTTTGAGTGTGTATTTTGTTCCTCCAGCTAAATGTGTGGGACTCCAATTTCACAGAAAGCGGATGCCCTCAAGATGGGAGGAAGAGAGCCACAAAAAATGTAATTTTAAGTGATTTTTCTCAGTGGACTAACTGAAAAGAGGAATAGTTTAGTACCTAGACTGCCTCACATAAATACTCTGCATGTTTACTGATTGAAACAAAAATACACTTTTTAGTTTAGCTTATTTCAGTCCTCATTCCCCAAATATTACACTGGTGTGACCTATCTTTTAAATGTTTGATTTGGTAGTGTCTAATTCCTTGCCATGCTTGAAATAATACTGAATTTTCTTTCTTTGAATTTTCTTTTTTAAACTACTTGTTTCACTGGTGTAAATTAAAACTGCTATAAGGACCAAAGCATTTGGCCTCTCAAAGGCAAGATAAAGAGCTTTGCTATTCATGTAGCTTGTTACTGAGGCATAAACTCTTGAGGGCACACCCTCAAATGAAGATGAGATCTTGTTGGTCAAGGTTGAAATACCTGAACCACTGTCTGTGTGGTTTTAGGGCTTCAGGATACCTAAACCCACCCTCTGCGGGGTGGAGGTTGTTAATGCATGTATGATTTTAAGGTATCCTAGCTGCCAGAACTTGCTGCCTCTCAGTCAGGAACCTGGCAATACTGCCTAACAAATTCCTTCTGGCTTTTTTAGGGTGTCCTTGATGGAAAATCCATGCAGATTCCAGTGATCACATCAAGATCACAGGTATTTATTGTGCTTTTGTATTCGTAGGTAAAGCAGAGCTAGCATTTTCATTTTATGTAAGATTTGTGTACCATTAAACTTGGTGGTTTGAAGATTAGTAAGGTTTTACCTGTTGTGCTTTCAACAAATTAAATAACTGAATGACCTTCACAAAAGTAAAGCCAAAGTTTCCAAGTTTTGAACTTGAAAAAACATGTTTCTATGCTCTCAGACACTGACAGTTTGTCCTGCTTTGGTTCTCTTGTACTGTTATCAGTACTTGCATACTGGTTTCTGTGATGAGACATGGAAGCTTTGAAGTCTATAGGTGACTTTAACTGCTGTGTGTCCTGTAAAATGTTGCGAAATTGAGGGCTGTAAGACTGGAAGTGATCCAGACAGTAGAGACTCTGTTTTCCTGATCCATGGATATGAACAAAATCTTTCTTTACTGTGCTGTTGAGCAACTCACAGCTAATTTCCAACCCTCCCCCCCAGTCAGGGATATACTTGTCTCAGTTCATGCAAGAGAATTGTGCAGAGGGGAAAATGCTCTTCCTCTGCATATGGTGATAATTAAACAAGTGGTGTGGTGGAAAAAAAAATCTTCTCTGAAAATGGGTCTGGGCCCTACTGATTTGGTACATAAAGAATGTCATATTCAGCAAGGAAAGGGTTTATCTGCTTCTACTTTTGAATTAATGAATTTAAATTCATTAATTAATTAAAAATTTCTTTTTTCTTTTTTTCTTTGGCCTGTTTGTGTGTTATAGAGGCTTTCCAGTAAAGAACTGCCAGATTCTTCATCTCCTGTTCCAACAAATAGCATTCGCATTATTAAAAGATCCATCAAACTTACCCTTAATGGGTAAGTGGTTGATCTCCAGGTGAAGAGGATAATCACTTGTTACCACTCCTTACTCTGAATGTGTGTTGTAGTTACTAACAAAGGTAGAAGGTTACTGTGGCTGTACTGTAACTGACCAGTTAAAATCATGGTCTTATTTTTATTCTGTTGTTAGATGCTTGCTTCCTTTTGAACTATTCTTTGCATGGGCTTGTAACAGTTACCTTTATGAGTTTTTAAGAAGTCTAAATTGCCACCAGCTGAAGCAGCTGCTAAAACCAACCTGTCCTGTGCCTTGGATTCAAAATGTATATCATCAGGGTTAATTAGTTGCTGCAACCACATTCTGTTTTCAAGTGTTTATGAATGTGCTTGTATTCATCTGTGTTTGCCTAATTCATGTGCATATATTGTTCTTATCTCCAATTATTTTCCCATTTGGCACTCCTGTGCATCTCTCACAATGGTGCTCAGCTTCCTTGGCTTGCAGCCTTCCACTGTCTTGCACAGCCATGCACTACACAGGTATTGCCTCCCATGGAGGCCCATAAATGATTTCAGTATTGAAGGAAATGCAGCAGAGGATGCTGCCAGGTATGGAGATGATAGTCATGTCCCATGCTGTGTTGTCTGATACTTTTTTTTGTCTCAAGACTGCTCTCCAGCATGAGACTTGAGAGGTTTTTTGTGTCACTGGGTAGTAAAGCCCAACTCTGAACACACAGCTGAAGATGCATTGAAACACTGCAACAGCTGAGGCTGTCCTGACACTACTGCCCACCTGCAAGCTGTGTGCAGAAAGTGGTTTCAGAATCCCTGAGAGCTGTTCTAAATGCTTGCGTGAAAACCTGTAGTAGTCCTGAGTCTGGTTCTGTAAACTGATAACACTGCTTACCCAGCTAAGTGCATTAGGGGTTTTGGGGGGTGGGGAGAAATTCTGATCATATGAAACAAGTATTATGCTATTTCTCTATTGTAATTTCTTCATCATTTGGTGGTTTCATAAGTGAACTTGTAAGTTGTTTTTCCAGAGTATTTTTGTATGTACTGTAAAAAACTCTTCAAAGTGAAATTTAAAATCTTTAGTCTCTCTTTCTTTTTTTTTTTTTTTTTTTAGTGCAGATGAGATCTGCTTAAAAAATCTAAACAACTAAACCAACTCTAAGGGATGGGAGGAAGGCAGTGCCAGAAAAAAGTGTTCTACAAAATGATAATGTCATAGAATCATTTAGGATGGAAAAAAACGTTTAGGTTAGAGTCCAGCTATAAACCTGACACTGCCAAGTCCACCACTAAACTGCCATGCTAGAGTGAATCTGAGGAGACCAGGAACACAGTTTTGCTTTCCTGCTTCTGGTAGATCTGGGGTTTGATTTAATGCCCTCTGAATTTTGCAGTTTGCAAACTGCATGACTCCGCTGAAGTCCCAGTTTGATATGTGGACAAAGATACCCCTGAATTGTTTTAAAATGAGTTGCTTGTCTTAAAGAGCAAATCTGAGCTCTGAACATCTTAAGTATCTACCTTAGTGACAAGATTGAAGGACTGTAAAGAAATAAGAGGTGGTATCTATCTTGTCATGTCTTAACTCTTTAGCATTCCCTCTGCTGCTACTATCCCAAACCTATGGAGAAAGCATGACTATATTTATCATCTACTTGATTTTTTCCCTCACCCTCTGGTTTCCAGCTTGCTTCAGGTGCAATTTTACCCCTTAGAAAATTGACCTTAGTGGGTTTGAGAGGCCTTACTCTTCCTTCTACCTCCAAAACCCCCAAAACTTAGACTGCAAAGCTTTGATTTAGTCACAGGTTAAAGTTAAGAGAGTACCCATATTGCCTAAGTAGTTTTTAGCAGAACTACACCTTGGGTTTATAAAACAGTTGCCTCAGTTTTGTGACCTGTTCTAAAACAGTGGTACTCAAATATTGTCACTTCTGTGTACCAGTTACAGTAGGTATTCAACTTCAGCACCTGTGTAAATACAAATCTGTCAAGAATTTGAAGGAACTAAAGCTGAAGTAGGCGATAAGATAAACAGCAAAGCGAATATGGGGAGTGTTTTGTAGTAGACTACAATCCTGTAATATTCCCATGCTTTTAAATTCTTCCACGTGAATATTCCAAGACTGCTTAAGGGATGATTTTCCCATAGGCTCAATGTCAGCACATGCACTTCTGCAATTATTCTCAAATTAAACTAACGTCTTTAGTGCATATACCTTTACACAAATCATTTTATTTTACTCTTGCTTTGTGGTTATCTTCTCATTGCTCTTTTTTAAAACTTTTTTATTTTCCTCCTCCCTCTTAGGGTTTTAAGAAGAATGTTCAGGGTTTTGAGAAGAACATTCAGGAAGAGTTTAGGTTACTAGTTTCTCAGACTTGATCCACTGGTGAATTACACGTCTTATCTTAATGTATCTTGACATATAAGATGTCAAGTGTGATGTTCAGTGACGTCAGTGTTCTGGAGTTTCCCTGGATGTTGCGGAAGCTCGATGCTGCTCCAGGACTCTGCAGATTAGAATTCAGCTGTTTGTAAATAAAGTTCAAACTTATTCAACTTCAGTGTTCTCCTCTGTTAAAGTGATTGAAAGGGAAGTTACTCCTGCATAAGGACTCAGTGAGCGAGGCTCTTTGGTATCAGACTTCTTCCAAACGTTGCTCTTTTCTCTCTGCTTTCTTAGCTGGTTGCTGGGTGCGTGGCTTGAGATGAGGGACTCATGCTCAATCTCTTCCACGAGGAGCAGCTCTGTAACTGAAATTGTGTCTGATTAGTAACTTTGACCAAGAAATTCCTTTGCAGGAATTAACATCTGTGGTTTTACTCGTTAGGTACAAGCAAAGAAGCAGTTCATGTGAAATCACCTACATTTTGGCTGTAGCCATTGATTTTCCTGTAGAAACTGAGAGAAAGTAACAGAATACGTACTTTTTGCCTTAATGAGGAAAAAGCAAAGAGGAAAAAAGGTATCTAGAAATTTGTTAATCTTGACTGTGGGAGAGAGGGGGCTTACTAACCTTCTCTTATGTAATGCTTAGTGACATAAACTGTTGACACTAAAAAGACCAGCAAAAACTCCTGGCTGTATTTTTGTAATTACCTCATCACACTTCTTATAAAGAGCGTGATCCTGTGCATTATTCCAGTAAACGAAGAGCCGTGCTTATAGAGTGCAGGCGAGGGGCTCACACCCACCCTGGGGCTGGAGGCAGCCCGTGCCCTGTCCCAAAGGAAATCAAATGCCCATGAGCAGGCTCTCGGTCCTACGGAAAAATCCTCTTCCCCTGGAGAACCCAGCGGGCTGCTGCCTTCCCCCCCCTCCACCTGCTGCGGGGGCTGCGTGCCCTTTCCCCGGGGCTCGCAGGGAGCTGTGGCCGTCCCACGCCGGGGCGGGTTCCTGGCCCGGAGCCCGCGGCGGGGGCGGGCGGGGTCCGCGGGCTGCGTGTGCTGTGACAGTGCCGCGTGTGGCCAACGGGGAACGGGAAGGGCCACCTCGGAACGTCACTGCTGCCCTGGGCTGCTGCCGCCGCGGCCACCGGCCTGGGGGACGCCACAGCCCCCTGCTTCCTGGCCAGCGCTGCTGTGCCCTGCCTTGCCTCGAGCCCTGCGGGACTAAGCGGAGTGGGGGGGACTGTTGTCCAGCCTGGAGCGGGGTGGTGGGCACTCCTTGCTGCCTCCATCGTGTTGGTCATTCCCCGTGGATGAGGGTTTCTTCAGCCATCATCTACCTCAGGCTGCCAAGCCCTAAGCGTGGGCCAAGGGCTCAGGGCTCCGAGCTGTTGGACCTTGGGTGTTTTTATGGGAGAATCTTGGCAAAGCAGTAGCCTGGGGGCTGATTTTTCTCTCGTTCTGGAAAATACAGCCTGCTAAACTCTCAGCTGTCTGACCTTCAAGAAATTGATACGAACTGCTCATCCTTGAGCAGTTCCTCTTTCTTGGGAAGAGAAGACACTCTGAATCCTCCTGCTGTCTTTTCCCAACCTTGTTTCTTATTTGCACCTCATCTTTTTTTCATTTCTTCCGATCTCAGGCTCTTGCCTGTTTTCCTTTTCTCTCTGATAATTCACATTTCCCTTTCTCACCCGAGCCCCTCTTTCTGAATTTGAACTGGGCAATACATTATTCTATGGTGATGAGTAAAACTCTCGTGAGTCCTGAAACCAGAGGAGAAATAACCTTACCTGTTTCAGTTTCAGCTTGTGGTAGCCTGGCAATCAGCTGCCTACTGCAGGCACCATCCAGCTCGCTCTCTGCATGTGCTCACTCTCTGCAATGGAGAGAGAGCTGAAAATTTTGGCTACTAAAAGCAAGTCTGGCAAGCATGTGCAAGGTCAGTCTTTTCCAAGGAAGAGCAAAAAATCCCAGTAGTGACACCAGCACGGCCTCCTTGCTAAATTTCATGTCCCTGTTTCTGAAATGCAAAGAAGTTTCTTAAAAGTTTTCAGAATTCTTTGAATATAGTTAAAGCATGTGTTCCCCGTGGTCATTCGTAGAAATGACTGAGTCATACTTGTTCTGTTTTTCCTAAAAAATCATCTCAAGGGGCAGTGTATGTGATCATGTGAAGAAAAGGTGTTGGCAAACTGGGAGTAACTAAAAATGTGGCCTTAAAATAGGAAGTGTTGACTAGCCATAACCAGCAGTGTGTTGGTGATAATATGATAAAAACAAAACAGAGTTCAGGCTGTAGTAAGTAGATGCTAAAACTAGAACATGCTAGAATTTCTTTGATCCCTGCAGTTTTAATTCTCCTCTGTTTTTCCAGTGTGGTCACTTGGCCAGAACAGAAAGTTATCACACCTACTCTGAGTGCATGCACACAAGGAAGAAAAGCTGAGTTTTTGTGAATCACTTAATGTGTAATTCTTGGCTAAACGCTTTCAGCACTGCTTTGGAACAATGTTTGTTGTGATTTTGTTAGATTATTTTCCCTTCTTTTGTTTATTTGATACTGAATTTTCATTTTATTATGCACAGCCTTAAGCAGAAAGGCATAAACCTTTCATAATGAGCAATCCAACAGAGATTTCTAATAACTAAGCTAAAGAAGTACCAGCTACTTAAGTTTATGCATTTTCTGGTCTCAAACGAAACAGGCATTAGACTATCAGGAAACTGAAAGCTGGTGCTGGGTCTGAATTGTATTTCTGAAACTGAAGTCTCTATTTCTTGCAAGACTTGTAACTGGTCGTTATATTCACTTTTGGTTTTGTCTAGATGGTATAGCATATGTTAATTTTCTCCTCATTATGAATGTTTTCACAGGTCTTTAATTAATACTGTCCCTTTTTTGCTATGTAGGATAACATGTTGGGAGAGTCTGTAAAGCAACCTGGTGTAGTTTTTGTTCAAAGCATTGACCAAATTTGCCAAATAGTGAACAACTGGAAAATCATGGAAACAGTATTTGCTGTTGAGTGATTAGTTGCAGTAATTTAGTTAAAACCAAATGAGACAAAAATATGCCCCTAGGGATCATATTTTGAGGAAAATGACAGTGTTGCAAGCAGTGAAGTACTAGCAATGAGAAGGCCAGGGAATCCCCTGTTTCTGTTCCTCTGTTCACCCACCAAATAAATCCTGCCTTACACCAAATGGTAAATTGTGCAAGTACAGAGATGTTCACTTTGCTGTAATTCAGGGTAAATGTTTGGTATGTGCCTGTAAAATTATCAATCAGTTTACTAAATCCTATTCCTCTTACAGAAATGAGTAATCAGCAGCATGTTAATTTTCTCTCCCATTCATACACGTTGGGACTTCTAGTGGGGAAAATTCAGTAAAGGTAATATCTCAATTTTCTCTAGACTTTAGTTATTTGAAGTTGGTTTGAGTTCACCTTTCAGTAACAAGTAAACTGAGATGGATTGTCCAGCAGCCCAACTATGGAGCTCAAACAGAGCTTTGTATGTTCAAACTCAAATCTGGTGTGTGTTGAGCCTTAAAGGTCACTCCTGATTTCAGTGGCTGTGATGTCAGTGGGGAAACCCTGCTGCACTTCTGTCTGTCCTCGTGCAAAGGTCTAAAAACGTCAAACAAAAGCAACACCATTACTTATAAGTGCTTAAGGCTACAGTATTGAAACTAACCACAGGTTCTCAGTGACTTCTAAGCAACACCACATTATTTCATCAGCTCCTGCTTGTATGTGAACTTTGGTCTGTTCTCAGTCACTGTTCCTTTAGCTTAGATTGTTTTGGTTTTCAGCTACTTATTGAGAAGATGATTTGTTGATAAACATGGGATGATCTATTTGTTAAGTGATGGATACCACTAATACCAATGTTTAAGGTGACTTCTTATCCGGAATAATTGGACAGAGTGCCCACCAAAAGTTCCTTATTTGTATTAAGTTTTGGAATTAAGGATCATGCATTGTTTTCCAAGGCTTTCCTTGTGCTTCAGGAGATGAATCTAAGGTCTAGAGATTAACCACTTATGAAGGGTCAGACAGAAACTTTGTGGCTAAGACCAGAAACTAAAGCCAAGTTCCCTGAATGTGTGAGACCCTTTTTCTTCAGAGTCGGGTTGCCTATGCCTGCAGTGGGGATTCCCAGTGCATAAGTTACTGTATCTGGCTAAGCCTGTTGTAAGGGCTCTGGTAGCTATTTCTAGAGACTACTGACACCAGCTACTGATTTTTAAGCCACTACTTACATGATAGCCCACTACTGTTTCCTGTTACTTTTTTAGAAGTTTTCAAATTAAACAACTTTTCCTTTCAGACTATATCCCTAACAAGAAAAAAAATCACAAATTTGTTTCCTGCTTATTTTTGTTTCTCCATAAAAAAAGTCTCACTAAGAATTTTAGCACAACACACAGTGCCACAGGACTGCCAGATGCAAGTTAACACCTTATTAAGTGCTCATAGGTAAGTTCTTATCTCCTACTATCATGGAGGTGAGTGAGACTGGTAAGGAGGAATCCCAATAATTCTTGATAGTAAAACTGTAAAAAAAAAAAATAGTGACTTATTTTCTAAGGAGTATTTCCAGAAAAGGAATGGATGCTAAGTGTACATACTTATTTAAAAACATGATTAAAGTTACATATGTGAACTGGTATATTGCTATATCTTTCTGAAAGAATGAAAGAGTTTCCAGAAGCAAGTTTCTGGAATCCACCTCCCTTACAATATTTCAATACTTACATGAATGTTCTGTTTTCAGGGCAGTAGACTTTTATCACTCAAAATTTCAGTCAGCTCAAATGGAAGGGTTGTCTGAAAGTGAGGTATGTGATTGGGTTCTTGACTTTTAACTGTACTGTATTGCTGTGAATGTGTTATTGCCTGACCCCAAATTTAAGGAACTTATTCCTGGAGTCAAAGCTTGTTCAATGCAGTGAATGTGCACAATGACCATGTCTCCAGCACTAAGAATGTGCTATTGCTTCATGAGTTTCTTAAAGCCCCTCAAATAAAGCTGGAGAAACACTCATTTGAGAGAAGCTGACATACCCCTTCTGTCTTCCAGCTTTAGGAGTGTGAATTTTCTGAAATTCCCAAATAATGCTGTTGAGCAGTCTCTGCTTGAGCATGTTATGAGCCAAGATGGAGCTGCTCCTGTAAAGGGAACCACAGAGAATTGTGGCTCCCCGCCATCTTACTGAGCCAGGGCAGGAGTTTATGAGGAAACCAAACATCTGTTCATAAAGCAGTGCTGTGCACATGGCATTAGGAAGCTCTGGGTTGGAGGACAGCCAGTAACTTTTGCAAAAGTTGAAAGAATGGTGGGTTAGAGGCTTGTGAAGGGGAGGATATTGCAAAAGAGAAGTGGACAGGGTTGCTAGAGCATAGAATGGCTGTTAAGGAGAGGAAAAAAAAACCCTTTAGTAATATATAATTAAGCAGTAGCTACTTTGCTATGTATTGTTTTTATAAACCACAATCAATCAGGTTTTTATCATTTTAGGAGGTTCTTGCTGCCAGCTACATCCCTGGCACACTTGAGTCCTTCTTTACTGGCTGGAGAGTTCTGCTTCATCAGCTGCAGTGAATGGACTGCCTGTATGTAGGTAAGGAGCCAAACAATGTTAAAGGGAGCAAAAGGAACACCATGTTTATTTACCCCTGGCTTTTGTTATTTCAAATTAATTACAGGGATGTTTATGAGGCAGGGTTGTTGACCACACAAATATAAGCTGTTCATAATACATATAGTCTGGGAGAAACTGTAATTGCTATGCTAAGTGTAATTTATTCTGTGGTTCCATTCAGCTATATATTTAATTTTATTTTTCCATTCTTCTTCTAGGGGCACTGGTAAACATTCTTCTAAGCAGGGATGGTAATGATGAGGCAGTAATTGTCTGAGTAAATTATCCAAGTGGCCATCTTTTTTTTTTTTCACTTCCTACATTTCTGGTGTCCTCTGGCATCAGAACAGAAGTATATGCTAGTCCTAGGCTATGTAAATTAAAAGTTCTGTCTGCATTGCAATTAAAAACATGTCAGGTCACATGGGTTCCACTTGACCAGTTACAGCAGTGCTGTTTTGCAAATAAGGTTTTAACTGTGTTGCAAGTGTGAAGTCCTGAACTGACCAAGTCTGTAGTAACTGGGTCACCTGCCAGAGTTTTTTGTGATGTAGGTCATGGGAATATTTGCAGAAGCAAAAGTGCTGTAATTGCATAGCTGTACCAGTATTTATGTTGACATTGAAACTTAAAGATGCGTATTCAGGAGGCAGAAACAATACCATGTGTAATTAAGATACATAAAAGGAATATAAATTCTAGTTTTAAACAATCCAGCAGCTAAACAACGTGGATTTTTGAATTAATGTCATTATTTCAGATCTGTTTCCTAATGGGCTTTTTGCACCCCGAGAGCACAGACATCGCCCACTGTTAGGCAAAGAGAATTAGGAGCAGTAACATAAGAGAGCTCAGGAACCCAAAAAGAAATCAGTGCATCACATGTAAGAGTTGGGTTGCCACGCAGCCAAGGAGCTGTAGTCTTAGACCACCCTGGTGTGCTGTGGAGCCAGGATGAAAAATCCCCCCAAATTGTCCCAAAGCCCTGGCAGTCTCAAATAAACAGGTGAAACCTGTGAAAACAGGGTAGCACCAGCAATTTACAAGACAGCATCTGTCATGGAATGGAGTACTGTCTTGGAAAGGAACCTCAGGATCATCTGGTTCAACCTTTCTTGGCAAAAGCATGATCTAGACAAGATGGCCCAGTGCCCTTTCCAGCTGAATCTCAAAAGTGTCTAACATTGGGGAAAAGAAAGCTGGAATTTAAGAAGGAGTTAAGGAAAGGTGGAGTTAAAGCTCTCCTTGCAGCAGGAGCTTTCTTCTGGGAGCCACAGGAAGTCTCACTTGGTGGGGCAGGTAAGTTTGAAAGACTCAGGGCAGTAAAAGTGTCCGGATGTGAATCAGGTCTCACTACCGATCTCACAATTGCAACAGTCTCTCTGCAGGCTGTTTATAGGGGGTGTGGAGCCTAATGACTGCTAATTAAGTGTGGTAGCCAGTTTTACTTTAGGCAAGTATCTCTGCTATTACCATGTCTGAATCTCCTGGAATCAGCCAGCTACAGATTTACTTCTCTACAGCATCCATGCCTTTGGGACCAGATTTGGTATCTCTCTTACTGGACTATGAGTCTCTAGTATCTCTAAAGCTTTGAAGTGGTATTAAATCTGGATTGGTTTACTCACAGGATTTTGCTTTTACAGGGTAAGAGAAGGTAGTAAGAAAAACTGAAATAGCTGTATTATTTTTAAAAAGTAACAAGCTTGTTTAGACTTATAGATTTGGCTTTTTGTCTGTTTTTTTTAAGCAAATGATTATGTATATGGACAGAAATACTTTTCAAATTCAAGTGGGAACTTTGGTCTCAGTTTAATTTCAGTTACGCCTATGGTTATTTATGCAGGTTTCCTTTTAATGGAAACCCCTGGAAAAGGCCCAGTCAGCTCTCCTTGGCTACTTTTCTTGGAGATGAGAGCTCAAGATAGTGCACAGAGACTACAGTTCTCTGCTTTGCACATGGAAATTTTTACCTTCGTGTTCTGGGAGAAGCAGACAACCAGAGCAGTGAGGGAAGCAGGATTTGTGCCCTGTGAGGAAATCGTGGTGGTCACCACGAGGGGGCATTTTATTGAGACACCACAAACCCAAGGGTGTTACTCACAATCGCTGAGGAAATGGTATCAAGGCCCTTAAGGGACAAGCTGCTGTGACAACCAGGAGTAAGAGCAGTGGAACTGTAATCAGAGACTTTATTCCAAATGCCCTCCATTCCTTATTTTCTACTCTTTGGATACTGGAGCCTGTAATGCTTGTCTTAGAATTCGTGGGGCTGGTGCAATGGAAAAGTTTAGGTAAGCCGGAACCTGTCTCAGCCTTTGAGAAACAGAGAACTGAACAGGTTGACTTTCAGCACTGCTGACCTGACTTGCACCCCAGGGTTTCATTGGAGACTAATCAGAAGTGGAGCTGGGACATCAGTAGCTTTAATAATTTGTCTTTTTTGCATCTGCCTGTTAAGGAACTTTTCCATAAAGCAGTTGCCTTTTCTTCATATTCAGCTTTATATATGACATTGCCCTTGTAACCAACACTAGCCCTTGTTCTAATTAATCCTTCTTGCCACTGGCTCCTTCCTGTCAGCTCTTTCTTGGGTTAGGCCTTCTCCTTTCTCTGGTTCCTGCACGTACTTGCCAGAAGCAGCTTGTGGTGTCTGTTGTGTTTCCATTCAACAGCCTGAGTCTAGAGCTGTTATTTCCACTGCACAGAGCAAAAAATCACTTCAGTTCCTTTTTTTTAAAAATTTTTATTGCACAAGAGATCTCTTGAAGAATTAGTTGTCTTCTTGGCTTATTGTTCTTTTTAATTCAAAACCAAAAAAGTCAGATTTATATGTGTATTCTTCACTTGCTTACAGTGTGTAAGGTACGTAGAGTATGTTTTTCAGGCATCTGAAAATGTTCTGAGTCTCATGGTGCCTGACACATTTACTGTACCTAAGGCACAGCATTTCAGATTGAAAACACAGAGGTTGTTTTTGGATTTCATCCCTTTTCAGCAATATTAAGGCTCACAAATGGAAATCCTGTGCAGATGAAGTATTCATCAAAGTCATTGTTATATGAGAGGTTAACCACAACTTTGATTATAAAAACGATGTCAAACTTTCCCCAAATGTCCTAAAAGCAAAATTGACAGGTCATGTAGCAACTGCCAAATGAACAAGACAATGAAATAACAAACCTCATCACTGTTCTGGGTGAGAAATCAAGGGCTTTCAACCCTGTAATTCAGAGAGCTCAAACTAATAATGATAGCCTTACTAAGATGTAGGCCTTGTTAATAAATCTGAATTATTTTATTGCAGCAAGGCAGTGAACTGGATGCATAGGCACAAAGTGTGGACAGCAGCGGGGTGAGCAGCCCGCTGGTGGCTTACTCAGAGTTGATTGTGGCCAACTACTGCCTGTAAGACTTTGCATGGTGAGGTGGCACCTGTGACACACAGCCCCAGGCAATCTGTAAGAAAGGGCTAATGTAGGGCCAGATAAGACATGTAGTGGCCAATTTACAAACTGGAGGTTTGCTTTGCATGTGGAGGAGGACTTGATGTGTAAATGTGTCCCAGAAAGTTTTAAGTGTTTACCTTTGTCCTGAAGAGCAGTGTCTCTCTGTCATTCCTGGGTGTAATCCTTTAACTGTTCAAGTCAGAACTGCAGGAGTCATTGGGCTAGAGGTTGAAAATTAAGGTGTGAGACTTCAAATTAAGAGGAGATATATCTGATGGGGCTGTACTGAAACAAGGTACCTTTTTCATCTCTTTAAGGTGGCCTTGTCACTCTCTGCAGCTCCCTGAAAGGAGGTTGTGGCTGGGGGGGTGGTCAGGCTCTTCTCCCAGGCAGACAGCAATAGGATGCTCTCTAAGGAGGACAGAGTCTTAAGCAGCACCAGGGGGTGTTTATGTTGGGCATTATGAAAAATTTCTTCACAGAAAGGGTGATTCGATACAGGAGTGGGCTGCCCAGGGAGGTAGTGGATTCACCAGCCCTGGAGGTGTTTAAGGAAAGACTGGATGTGGCATTCACTGCCATGGTCTGCTTGACAAGGTAGCGTTCAAAGATTGGATTCTGATCTCAAAGGTCTTTTCCAACCTAATTGATTATGATTATTGGCTGTAGATACAGTCTTTTGAGATTCTTGAAGCTCAGGGTGGTGTTAAGTAGCTTAAACTCCTTGTGAGCCCTGAGGAAAAGGGAAGCCTTGTAATAAAAACCTGGATGAGCGATTTTTACGTGCTGTAGTGGATCCAGTGCATGGTGACTGCCTGATATGTGCTGGCATTTTGGGGGGCAGCAGAATTACTTTTGACACTTATTGCCTATATATTTTTAGTATGCAATTTTCATTATAAACTTCGTACTCTAACAGCTTGCTGTTGCCAAAGGGACAATTTACATCCTTCCTTCTGCCTCCTTATATTTGTTTTGTGGCTGCAGATAGAGCAATTCTATTGCTTCCCTCTGAAAGCAGCAACAGTGATCTGGCTTATAGAGGTAATCTATTTTGAAAAAAATCATTCTGGGCAGAAAAAGGTTGTTTTCTGCTGACTTAGCTCCTTCTGCTCAGCTTGAGCTCATCTCTTCCCTAAGTCCTCTTCCTACAGCTCTACTGCATCAGATGAATCTCGATTGTGGCATGAGGAAGGTGTTTACAGTTTTAGTGACCACTTCAGAGGTCACTAATCAGCTTCACTGTAGTGAGAGGCTTTTATGTACCACAGTGGAAAATGAAAACACTACTCCATCTTTTTCTTTCCCTGCCAACAAACATTTACAGTTTTGCTCTGTTAAATAATGCAACTCCCAAACCGTGGTATGTGTTTATAGCACTGGGATGAGGAGAAGGGAATAGGAAGCACTTGAGAGGTCTGGGGGAGAAAGTGCCCGAGAAGTTCTGCTCTGAATACTAAGTCTGGGAAGGAAGGAGTGTAAATTAGAAATCTCAGGAAGGTTTATCAATTTCTCAGGCTAAAAATACAGTGCTATGCTACAGTTCCATGACGTTAGCACTCTGTCAGGAAGCAGGCACCTCTGCCCAAATTTGTCTTCCAGAAACTTCTTGGCCTTGGTGCCACCACATTCCTTCCTGCTGGCAGAGTCATTTCTGTGATTGTACGTGGAACTGGCTCAGTAAAAACTGAGCCAGCAGAAAAAAACAATAATCTTGTTTCCACCAGGTTGCTTTTAAGCACGCTCCTGTGTCTCCAAAGGAGTGCTTGAGACAGTGTAGGAACACACAGGAGTGAGTTACCTGGATGGAAGGAGACAGAGAGGGGGACACTGTCTTTTTCTGACATGACCCGTCATGATTTTGTGCTTGGTACTTTAATGTAATGAGCGGTTCATCCCCTGAAGAAGTTGCATCATCAGTGAATAAGACAGAAGTGT
Source organism: Aphelocoma coerulescens (assembly GCF_041296385.1). Classification (NCBI taxonomy): domain Eukaryota; kingdom Metazoa; phylum Chordata; class Aves; order Passeriformes; family Corvidae; genus Aphelocoma; species Aphelocoma coerulescens. Next base: position 4,900,132 of record NC_091016.1, read on the forward strand.
GGGAGCAAGGAAGTATCTTCTCTGATTTCTGTTGGGGAAATTGAGGCTTAGAGAATTAAGCGACTTGCCTAAGAGTAGAAAGGCTGACTTGCCAAGAGCCAAATACCAGTCTCCTGAATCACAGCCTTGTGCCTTATCCACAAGACCAACCTTTCTCTATTAGCATTTCCTTTCTCTCCACCCTGTTTTGAGGGAGGCACAGTAGCATTGTTCTATGTCAAACAAACTCAAACCGTGGCACAGGAATGCTTCCAGGAGAATGACTTGAACAACCTTTGAGTTTATCATTAATCTGGAAGCCATGACTTTTTTGAGAATGGCTTCTGCATCAGAACCTTCCATAGGACCAATAACCACACAAGCTTTAACCACCAAAAGGTCTGAGGGTGTTTAAGTAAGATGCCTTTGAGATAAAAAAACATACTTCAAACAGCAAAAGGTTTCTTAAGGCATAGGGGATTGGAAATTTCTAATCTGGCAGTAGGTGAGGCTTGAGATAGAGTGGACAAGAAAACAGGACTCTCCCTACATAAAGAGAGAAGGGAATGATTTTATTAATACTATTCTTACTCCTAGTATGATGTACCTTATTAGGAGAGCCATATGCTGAAAGTACCTTAGTGTCTGCCTAACCAGGCCAGTGACAAGGGCCTTATCTTTGATTGAAGTCAGATAGCTGGGAACAGGAAATAAAGACTTAACAGTTTGCCTGAGCTGCTCTCCTGTCACAGCCAGCTTCATTGGGCAATGCCTGTGCTAAGCACCACTAGAGAGCTGTCGTCCTAGACTTGACAAATACCATGTCAAACACTCACTCCTCTGCTGTAGGAGGTTTTAGTGCTGGCTTTTTATCCCTCCATTCTACCCTTGCTTGCCCCATAACGTTCCCTGCTGGAACAGGGAGCTTTACTCCTTACAGCAACCTAGGTGTTAACTGTGCTAGTGCAGCAGCCAGTGAAAAGCAGGAGGTGAGGACTTGTTTTTGGACTTGATAAGTGGAGAGAAATGGGATCTTAAAACACTTGCTTTAACTGGAAGACAGGAAGTGAAGCACTGGATCAGACTGGCCTAAGAATTCTGGTATCTCGCCTCTGGCTATAGCCAAAGTCAGCTGACAAAAATAATAGTGAAGCACCTGGCTTTTGTTATGCAATGCTGCAGGAGGGGAATTCCATCTGCTCTTTGCAGAGATCTGCATATACCCAAACCTATGACATGTTCTTACACTTCATGTCAGCTGCTGACGAGGTTTCTGTGATTGCCAAAGCTGTACTGCAATCCTCTAGTTCACCGCACTCTCCCAGGATAATCCCTGTGCCAGGGATTCCGATTGCAGCAGAGCAGAATTGCACACAGGGTAGTCAGGAATAGAGGAATATCCTCGAGCTTGCATGACTTTGAGTAAGGCTTCTTTCATTTGCTTAGGTTTTTGCCTTTTTCTTGGGAAGGCTTCTTGGTTTCCATAGAGTTTAGGAACACGAATGTTTTATAAAACAGCTACACTGGTCTTCGACTAAATGCTCCTTTTGTCCCACTGTTGTGCTTTTCCCTGGCCATCGGCTTATGGCTACTGCTAGAGAAAAAACCATCAAGAAAACAATTCCTTTTCATGCTGTCCTTCCTCCAGTCACTTTGTTCAGTCTGTGTATTCTGATGATTGGAGCACGCAGTTCTTACACAACGAAACTCTTCATGTGGTTGGTTGTCCTCTTATCACAAGCTGTATTCATTTGAAGGAAGGGCTGGAGGTAGAGTTAAAGATTTTGGGATGCTCTAAGAAGTGCAATCCATTCATATTTTTTCTTAAAAATAATATCAAGGAGCAGTTTGTACCAAAGACACTGGTGTGTATGTGAGATACCACCTCAATTTCGAACGTGCAATCTTAAGGATTATCTTTGAGTAGCCTGTTCCTGCAAGCCCTAAGAGTTAGAGTTCAAAAGAGCTGGGGAAACGTAGGGAATGTTTATTATGTTTTAGTCATAACACGGTATTTGTATTGCCTGGAATACTGCCCTTAATTTCACATTGGTTTAGACTGTGTACCCTACAATAACACTTACCTTCTGAAGAAATGAGTAGAGACTTCTGTTTTGAGCCACAGTCTCCCTGGTCCGTGTTTGCTCAGTAGTGTAATGGGCTGGAAAAATAGGTGGGAACCAGGGATATAAACCGTATTTAGGGAAGCACCTAAATTCATTCTGAAATGTCACAGTTTTTATCATCAGAGATTTGGCAAACCAGCCTGAAGATAAGTAAGAAAAAGTATTTAGTCACTTCATACGTCTGTACTGACAACCTGCTTTACATCCAAGCTCAAAACTCACATCTACAGCTTCAGCTATCCCAGATGAACTGCAGCCCTTTCCTTTTAAAAGTCCTGTCCAGGTCACTCCTGTGATCTGCAGACATGCCCTCAAACTGGGGGCATTTCTCTGGCTGTTCAACCCTGGGAAGGAAGGCTTGTACAAAACTTGAACCACCAGGTTATCAATTAAAAACCTGAAGTGTCTTCTAATATGAGATGTTAACGAGCTGATTGTTTGGATGGGGCACTTAACAGAGAGAATTCAGGTTGTGTGTTTTCCATTTGCTGCCTTTATTGTAGAGCAGCACAATTTTATTTGTGATCTCTTTTTCAGTTTGTGCTTTGGGGTCATGTGTGCTTGTTTAGGTAAAGTCCAAGTTTGATTTAGAATATTAGACTCACTTGCCTGCTTTATTGTACATCATCAATCATAGGGAATCCAAGAAATCCCTGAAGATGTAAAAATCTAGTCTGAATTTCTCATACTTTTAGGGCACTGCTGGTTTATATCTTTTGTGTTGTTTCATTTTGGCTTTTCTGTGGGAGAGAAAATAAAAAATTATGTTCTCCTGGCAAGAAACTAACCCACAGCCATAGAATTATTTTATTATAACATCTGATTAATGTGGCTTTTCTTTAATCATCTAAGGCTAATGTCACAGACATTTTGATTATCCTGTGTGCTCCCTAGGATTCTTCTACTCCAATTTCAGTTGTAAGTTTGACAGTGGTGCAACCATGTGACAAACCATGAATCTTAAATAAGGAAAGTTTTGCTTGTGGGGTGAAGAAAGATAGATAATTTCAATTTGTAGGAAATATGCTGATAGCTGAGCAAAATTAAGTTTACAAAGAGAAGTCCTGTTAATATGAGATGGACTACAGAGCAGGAAAAATAATAAGCATTTGGCAGCCTCTTCTGCTTAGTTGGGTTGGTGTATGGATTTGCAGATCATAGAACAGCATTTTCAGCTTCATTTCTGGACGTCCCAATAACCTTAGCTTTAGAAATAGGATAGTGAAAAAAACTAAAAACCTGTCGGTTTTGTACCTTACTTGAGTGTTCTTTCAGGCTTTTTTCGTTATTTTATTAATCTTTCTTTCTCAGGGATACTAATTGATTTAACTGCATTTTCACATGGTACAGTTTATTCCACTCCCAGAGTAAAGAGGTAAGAAAAAAATTTAAATTTTGTTGCTAACTAAACAGTCTTAACACCCCAGCTAGGTGTGGCCTTCCTGTTTCTTTGTGTTCCTCTTTTTACAGGTGTTTTTTAATTTTCCCTCAGATTTGTTTGTTTGTTACTGACCTCTCCACCTGATCCAGACATGGGGCTGTGGGGTTGTTCCCAGTGTCCAACTCCTTCGCTTCATCTTGCTGTGTCAGGGCCTAGCTGTGAGACTGAGGATCTGGGATGCTCTGAAGGTTCGGTAGATTTAAAGCTGATAATTGTGACTTAATCAGCTTGTTGGTGATTAGTTTTTACCTCACCTGCAATGTTGGTCTATCCCTAGTACATACAGCTTAGTTCTTGAATCGCAGAATGGGTTGGAAGGGGCATTCAAAGCCCATCTCATTCCAACCCCCTGCTTTGGGCAGCAACATTTTCCACTAGACCAGGCTGCCCAAGCTCCATCCAGCCTGGCCTTGAACACTTCCTTTGGATGGGGCATCCTCAGCTTCTCGGGGTAGGCTTGTTCCTGTGCCTCACCACCCTCATAGTAAAGAATTCCTTATCAGTATCCAATGTAACTCTGCCATCTGTCATTTAAAGCCATTCCTCCTTGTCCTGTCACTACAGGCCTTGGTAAAAAGTCTATCCTTGTCCTTCTTATAAACCCCAACAGGGGCTTAGACAGGCGCTGGACGGCTGCAGTACAGTCTTCCCTGGAGCTTTCCCTTCTCCGGGCTGACCACCAGGCTGCATGCAACCGAGAAGATGGATAACGAGAGCGCTTGGTGTCTCGAGGCTGACAGGGCGGGAGAGCGGGGTGTAGGAGTGATGCTCTGAAAGCGTGAGGGTATGGAAGGAAACAGGCTCTCGGTGTATCTGCCGTGCTCTGAAATCAGAGGAGTTGAACTTTTTCCTTTGTACTTTCGGCTACCGGGCAGGGCAGGACCGGAGGGCAGACCCGTGCCTGCCTTGCCGGCGCGGCGGCAGTCCCGGAGCGGGGTCTCTGTGCCGCGGGGGAGCCGCTCCCGCGGGTGCCGGGCGGGGCGGGCGCGGCGGGGGCGGGCGGGGGGCGGCCCCGCACCGCCCCGCAGCGAACGCGCACGTCCGCCCGCCCCACGGGAAATTCCCCCTGAAAAGGACGGCGAGCCAGGCAGCTGTGGCTGTCCGTGCGTCCCTGCGAGGTGTGCGGGCCCGGGCCGGAGCCCCGCGGCGCAGAGGCCGGAGCGGAGCTGTCAGCATGGCCGGTGAGCGGCGGGGCTGGGCGGGGGGCGCGGGGAGCGGCCCCGGGGGGCTCCGAGCACTCTCCGCCCTCCCTCGCTGGTCGCGTTGGGTGTTCACACTGCGAGGCTAAAGCAGGGATGGGTTGTTCGGCTGAGTCGCGATGAGATCTTACGAGGCTGTTCCACTTCAAATGGATCTCTTCAGCCTTTAAAATTGCGACGTTAAAGCCTTTAGGTGTTAAATACGCACGCGGGTCCCGTATCTGGGCTGGAGACAACAGGCTGAAGGTTGGGTGATGCTCATAAGGACCCTGTTCACATCGGAACTCGGCTGTGAGAATGCAAATGAATGAGAAACTGATGGCACAAATGGAAAGTAACGCAGATAAGGGATCGTGCTTTGAGTAATTACAACAAAAAGCACAATTAAGTTTCTTCAGGCTAAATTAAACCGAGTTTGTCATCCTTTCGGGAGGAGTCTCTCTGGTATCTGTCTTAGGGTTAAAAAAAAGTCCCTAAATTTAAAACTTGGCTATACTAATTAGAATAGTATTTCTAGGGAAAGCCGCTTTTCAAAAGCTGTACGTTCTGTTCTTGTTCTAGTTAGCAAGGTATAAACTTTCACTCCTGATAAATATATAGGTGTGCTTAACTATCAACATAGAAAACAGCTAGGCTTGTCCTTTAAATGTTATGATGTATTTTAGAGTGGCAACACTGAAGCAGGAGAGAGCAGTTTCGGGGTTTTTTTTCTTCATGTCTTTATGTATTTTCAGTGTAATTAGGAACCAGATAAGGAATTTTTCAGCGGGGGAAGTTTATAACTTCCTGGTACTAGCTAGCTTTTGTCGTTGTTTTTTTTTCTAGTTGCCGTTTTATAATGTAACACGATAGTAAAGAGGAAGTTCATGAGCGTTTCTCGGTCTCTGTTAGAATTTGTGCATTCATGGAGCCGTAGGTAGACTATTGCTTTTTCAAATTAAGTCATGTTTATGTTTCCAGTTGCTTTGGCTTAAACTGGGGTGTGCTGCAATAAAGCTTTCACCATCCTCCCTCTATGCCTGAGGTGTTGCAGAAGGTTATAAGTGGATAGATTCTTGCTTTTTAGAAATGACAGGCTTAGGGCCACCAGGGATTTGTACCGAGCAGTGACATCGGAGTTAAAGGGCGACGCTTCTCCCATCTGTGTCTCACTGCAGTCACCTCGGGCGGGAGGGTTTCGGGTGATACTTTCACATCTACAACGAGCCACAGCTGCTCTGCTTTCACATGCAGATGTTGATGGAGAGTCTGTTCACCGGGCACTCCTGGCTGTGCAAGAAAATTGGGCACAAATGACAAATTGGGCAGTTCCTCCAGAGCCTGCTTGCCTGGAGGAGAGGAATGAGACAGAACCCTTGATCGCGTGTCACTTTGCTTGGTGGCAGCATGTCACACTTCCTCCCTCATGGCACAGACTATGTTAAACTTTAAGCCATCCCGCTTTCTTGTCATGGAGAGGTCTGAGGAATTTTGTTCTGAGTTTTAGGGATTGTCCTTTTGTTCCTCTTTGTATTGCTCAAAATGTGAGAATAAAACACCCTTCAGTTCTTGAATGAGCATAAACTGGCTGAACTCTTGGAGCTGTCACTGCTTTTACCTCTTCCTTTCTGAACTCTCGGAACTGTCACTGCTTTTACCTGTTTTCCTTGAGTATATAATTGGGACACTTGATCTCCTATATTCTCTTTAAAATTATTCAGTGTACTGTATTCGGGGCAAGAGGGGGGAAAAGCAATTTAATAACAAAAAGAATGACAGGCAGGTTATAATATGTAGCACAATGTTTCTATTACTAGCATGTGTATAGGCAATTAGAATTAATTACAAAGACAAATTAAACTCTTAAGAACTTAGATGAAGGATTAGCTAGATTTTTTTTCTTTTCTTCCATTTCAAATGCTTTATGGAGTAGTTGTGGGCAGGCAGGTAATACGAGTAGCTGTGCATTTCTGTTCCAGAATTAGTGAGAGTTTGGGTTTTGGCGTATCTCACATTTGTTTGACAAACAAAGCGAGACCTGAGGAGGACAGGTCTGTAGTGACTGTGTGGGATCTAACAGACCTCTGTGTGTGTGTGTGTGAGCAGATTGTGAAATAGTTACGCTGTGCCACTTCCAAGCACATTGCTGATTTACAGAAATGGGGAACACTGGACACTTGGCTGCAGAGTGCTGGTAATACCTCTCGTTTGCACAAACACTTCTGTGTGTTTCCTCTCTACGCAAAACATGATGACACCGATAAACACAGCAGCGATGATAACGTGATTCTTAAACAGAGAGAGGGGCAGCCAAGACAAAATGAAGTTTAATGTTTAATCTCTGGAGGCTGCTGTGTCACCGTGCTTTACTTTCCCACAAACACACCTGCTGCTGAGCAGTGGGTTTACCTTCAGTGACATTTGTTTCAACCACAGCCCTGTAAAGATCACTGAGCCCAGAGTTTTAAAATAAAGGGCTCTTAATAGGTGAGAAAATAGCCCTCTCAAGTGAGTATTAATAGAATGTGAAGGGAAATTGTTGGTTAAAGCAGCAAGAGTTAAAGACCTCAAGTGATTGCGCTCTTGAAGTTTCGAGTGGCGAAGCTCTGGCTAGTTTTGACAAATATGTAATGTCTGTGGGTGTCCTGTGCATCTGGTTAGCAGCTATGTAAGCATGAGAATCTCCAAGTGTAATGATTAGTAGGTACTTTGCTGCAATTTTGTCATTGTAACTTGTAAAACAGATTTTTAATTTCGTATGTGGATGTGTGTCTGTATTTGTGCTGATCAATGCAATAGCATAAGTAAATTGAAGTGTGAAATAGCCATACACAGATGTGTGAGCATATTTTTGTGAGAAACTCAGACTTCTGCTCTCCTTGAAACCAGCTTTACGTCATTTTTAGGCTTTTTTGTTATCAGTGCCTGTCTTCCCCTTCCCTTTTGCTGGACTTGCTTGTTTTCCAGAAAGAGAAAATATGCAAAGCTCATCTAAAGGACAGTTAGGTAAAGAGCTGGGAAGTATCTAGAAAAGGGACTTCTAAGTAGCTGGACCTAGACTAGTGGCTAATGTGTATTTAATGTGACAGCTCATGGCTGGTGATCAGCAAGTTATTTAAAATCTACCTTATGGGAGGTGGTCGGTTTAGAAACTGCACTTTGATTGATTGTTAGAAAGGTCTATAAAGAGTCCTGAACCACAGTTCCCAAAGGTTTTGACCCCAAACGCAGCCTGCAGTAGAAGTGCATTGTGCTTTTGAAGAGGCATTCAGGTTTTGCAGAGGCTCTGGTTGTTGAAGACAATCCCAGCCCAGGAGCTGCTCTCACACGGTGGCAGATGCAGTTCCACCACTGGCTGTAGGTGTGTGACAGATCAATGTGCTTTCAGGTCAGACCAAGGTGACGTCTCAGATGTCGTTCTTTCCATCCATCCCTTCTCTGCTGCTCTTGATTACTTTATCTCATAGGTTATAATATTTTCCTACTTTGGGTATGAACTGCTGCAGCACTGGAAATGTTTTGTGGTCAACAAATCCCAGGCATAAAGCTCAAGTTTTGTGTTGGCAGGGGTACCTAAACCATTGTAGGTGCAGCAAAAGAGAAGCCTTTATTATGGAGTTAGGGTTGGAATCCACCTCTTGGCCAAAACTCATGTGCTGTGGACTCTCAGGCAGCACAGACCTTGGGCAAAAGGAAGTAGGGGTTCTTTTACCCTTTCAGCACTTTCAATATATTTAATAACTGTTTTGCTTATTATGTTGAAGTCCAAGCACTTTTTTTTCAGTGCCGTGCCACAGGATATTGTCTGTCCTGTTTGTTTGTGATGCTCAGCCTTGCTTGAGGAGGATGCTATTATATGAAGATGACAGAGAGCTCAGTAGACATTTCCATAAGCTACGTTCTTCTGATCGTGTAGCACTGTGATGATTCAGCTTCAACAATATTTACTTAGCCTCTGTTGTTTGTTTTTCACATGCCATCCCACTGTTGTCACTGTTTGATTGACTGTCCTGTTTGATGTTCTCAGTGAGATATATTAAATAGCTTGTTACTGTCTGGCAATAAAACATCACTTGAAAAGTACTTAGGCTCTTGCTAAGTTAATGTCTTTCTAACCCCCCCATTTAAGAGTTCTGCTGTCTCTTATTCTCATCTATCACTCTGTGTTTCCTGAAAACCTCCCTTCTGACAACTGCCCAATAGCTTTTCTGAGGTTTCATTGTCTGGGGAGATACTGCAACTAGAAATGAGCCCTGTGGGATATAGGCAGCTCAAAATGTAGAATTCAATACGAGCAATCAGGTATTTTCTGAGCTCACAGTGACAGTATTCAACTCAGAAGGGTAGGGGTTTTTGCAGAATTTGAATAGTTTCTGCTGCACTGTGATAGGAACTAAATCAATCAATTCTGAGCAAACATCTTCACTTTCAGAGGATGCTTAAGAGATCATAGCAGCTGACCGTACCAGTGCTTGGAGAGGACAGCCATTCTTAAAACTGTATTATTCCTAAAAGTGTCAACCATTCCCTCAAAATAATGATATGGGTTTTGTTGTATAAAATCTTCTTTCATCAGACATGTCTTCTATGATGGTTGAAAGTAGCTAAGTTCTAGATCAGATGGAGGGAAGGGTGTCTTTTTTGCTAGTTACTTCCATGGCATTAATACTGTGGATGTTTCATCCAAATCTGTCCTCTTCCTTTGTACCCCACCTTCAACATGTGCATGTACATAAAGAGTAGATTTTTCTGATAAGGTAGACCAAGTGGAAAGATGGTAATGTAAATCAAAAGTCTAGAAATTCTAGTTCTTGCATCTTCTGCTTTTTAAGCTCTACTGTGTCCTAACATTGAAAATATTTTATTTTTAAGGTGGCCCTGAGCCCTACATTGAAATATTTGAGCAACCCAGGCAAAGGGGCATGCGTTTCAGATACAAATGTGAGGGAAGATCAGCAGGCAGCATTCCAGGAGAACACAGTACTGAAAACAATAAGACCTTCCCTTCCATCCAGGTAAATACCACTTTTATCCAGGAATTACCATTGCCCACGTTACCGTGATGCTCGTAGCTATGCGTTGGACTCTGCACAGTAAATACAACGCTTTTCATCTCATGTTCTCTGATTCTTTCCTTGGCATGCAAATGGAGTTGCAGCTGAGTGGGAAAAGAGTTACTTGCTCCTGGTCACGAAAAGATTGGGTTTACTAAAAGAGGAGAAGGTGCAGAGGTGGTTTACAAAGTGCTGCTAGAGGGGACTCAGTGAAGACTCAAGCTCTGGGAGCCATTCATTAGTAGCTTTCTCTGTATGCATGTTTGCTCTGCTTTCTTAGTTTGGTGACGTAGGTTTGGTTTTACGGTTTGGACTGCAGCATGAATTTTGGGAGAGCGTTGAAGGAATTTGCCTACAAAATGTGGAAAGGCTTTGAAACATTGCTGGGCACAACATGAAAGAAGGTGCTTTGTACAAGTGAACAATCGCCCGTGATGCGGTGAATGGGTCTGCAAAAGACACCAGCATGAGGTGTGTGAAGACAGAAAGGGGGTACAGAAGTTAAAAATGAGCTGAGAAAAGGGAATTGTGTCCTCAGAGCATCTGCAATGATGATGAGTTGGATGGTTGCACCATGGATGGGTTGGGAAATCCAGAATGAAGGGATTCAGAGGAGCCCTGGCAGCTGTGATCACAGCAGGGACAAAGATAGACAGTAGAGCTGGAATGGAACCACTTGGGCAGTAGCATTCATAGGTTGGACAAAGGAGACCTCAGACACATAGGGTAGGAGAAAAGAATTTCTGGTCCCCTATCTGATATTTAAGTTGCTTTTGTTTCCTTGATCTATTTCAGTTTGGAGAAAGTCTGTCAGAGCTGAGATTAGAGGAGAAACCTCAAATTTAAATGGGAAGTTAAGAGCACTTGCCATGTTGCAGTCCATTGCAGTGCCCCGGAACAGAGGCTATGTATCTGTGTTTGCAGTGTGTGCAAGTACAAAAAAGCCAATGTGGAGTCAAAAATGGAGTCTCTGGAATCACAGCAGAAAAACAAGTGATAGAGAGGTGGTGAAATGGGAAAAATATGAGATGTTTTATGCTGAGACATAAAAGCTCTTTAAGAAGGAGGGTTTGATAAAGAGATTGTTGGCAGTCATGTGTTGAGCGGCAGAGTGAGTCTCTACTGCGTTAAGCAACTGTGGAAGCTGGTCCAGCCCTGGAGCCAGAATTACTAAGGGAAGAAGCAGAGAAGGTTTCCCTTTGACTATCACAGTGCCAGATTTGGTTAGGGAATGCAGGAAATGGAGATGGTGCCAGACTCATTTTTTCAGCTCTCTGCCAATTGAACAAGGAACTGTGTGGGCTGTTGGCAAGAGCAGAGGCTTGCACAGACTCTCAGCCTAAGTCTGTGTCAGGGCACAAGCTGAATTGATTCCTCTTTTCTTGGACTGTGCTGGACATGAAGGCTAGGCAGAACCCAGAGGGGAGATGGGACATGAGTAGGTGACCATGTAAGCCTGGCCAAGTTTGTTCTTTTGAAAGGTGACTATTGATGACAGCGCTGATTGTACTGATAGCAGGTGATTTCTAGGTGAATTCCTGCCTCCCTGAAGCCCGTAGGAGGCTTTAGTGCTGATTAGGTGCCAGGGGAGTCCCCTCTAGAGATGGAAACATGAATGAGGATGAGAAGAGAGGGGCCAGGAAGAGATTAAATTTCTTGGTGTGGGTATGAAGATGAACATCAAGGAGGAACTAGAGAACCAAAAGCAGCTGGGTCAGCTTCAAGTTCATGGGGCTGGGTGTGAAATGAGGGAGAAATAATGTAATGGTTGAAGAAAGTGAAGGAGTAGTGAAGTATCATTTTAAGGGTAAAAAATACCAGTGACTTGTATGAAGACTGAATGGAGCCAAATTGAAGACTGAAGAAGCAAACACATGATGACAGGTAGAAGAGCACAGGTCTAGTCAAAGGTTTGAGGTGTTGACTAAGAGGGATACATGATGGATCCTTGGAGTCTCAGGAGGATGAAAGGAAGGGAAGGAGAGGAACTGTTAGTTATAGGGCAGGGGAAGTGGAGGAGGCGAGCTCACCTCTGCACAAACGTGTGCCTGGGCAAGTCTCGTATTTGCTTTCAAGTTTTTATGCGTCAAACACTTTAGGCCAAACTGTTTTTCCTCTTTTTTTTTTTATTTTACACTCCCCCACACTGGGTGACTTCACTGGTAGCCGTCAGCTCGAGGTTGCTTTTATGCAGCTGAGAAAGGAGCACTGAATTAGGCTGATGACTGCTGTGAAAGCTCTGGTAGGGGAGCTTGAGAATTTGGTACTCCCCGGCTTGAATGTAAGACTGAATACTCATCTGAGAATTAGTTGGGAAAAAACCCAACAACTTCAGAGGGGATTGTGTCATGCTGTATCTGTTAAGATCCTCTTTCACTACTTAGTGTTCCATGCACAGGTAATATCCTCATCCCTGAGGCTTTATGAGTTTTTTTCCTAAAATCTTTGGAGGTAGACTTGTTCTTCAAGCAACATTTCTGTGTGTTCACCTACGTAGCTCTGCTGTTTCTTCCATAGAGTATTTCAGGATAAAATTCATTTTCTGTAACAGGTTGGGACTGATACCTAAAATATCTCGCATTTTCTTGTAGATTCTGAACTATTTTGGAAAAGTCAAAATAAGAACTACGTTGGTAACTAAGAATGAACCCTACAAGCCACACCCTCATGATCTGGTTGGAAAAGACTGCAGAGATGGCTACTATGAAGCTGAGTTTGGGCCAGAACGGCGAGTCCTCTCGTGAGTAATGGTGTTCCTTGGGAGTTTGATTAATTATTCAAGTGATTTGCTAATCTTGTGTTTTAAAACTCACACTAATGATTAAAAGAGCAATTAGAATACTGTCTTTGCTGTAGCTTACTAATGCATCTTGGGGAACTTCCCTTTGGAGTATTTCCCTCTTTTTTCAATACTGCACTTGCGCTTTTTCTTTCCTGTCACCCTTTTTTTTCCTTTATCCATTCTCCCAATGTCTGTCTTCTTTTCCTTTCTCACACTTACTTTTTTTAGTCTTGCTCATTAATACATCTTGCTCTTGACTATGATTCTTTGGTACATGTGAAACTGGTGAGTAATAGAATGGGTAACAGCTACTTCGTGGTGATGAGGGAAGTCCACATCTTCCATGGAAATTATATTTGGACTTTCTGGAGAAAGTTTGTAGTGGCTGAGTATCATAATCTAGAAGACAGTGGTTGTGGCACATCTAGAAATGTGTTAGTAGCTGTCACTGTTGTTGCTTGTTGTTTGGGTTGGGGTTTTTTGAGTGAAAATACAGATTCTGCTCAGGCCCAGCTCTGAAGAGTAAGTGTGCCAGGGAATGATCTGTTTGTGGATGCAGTGAGGAAAACTCAGGGATATGTACAAGACATTTCTCAGTGCTATTAAGAGTATCTCAAATACAGTTGTATTTGATGGCATTTCCTCTGAGTTTACCAAGTCTTGTATAATAAAATGGAAGCAGAATAAGCTGCAGCAAACATGGAGTGACTATTGCTGGAGAGGGGAATTTAGAACTGGCAAGCTGTTTGTGGTTCACAGTTTGCAATGTAGGGAATATGGAAGTAGGCTGTTGCTCTGGGGTAAGCATAACTGAGCTGGGAAGAAAATCAGGTAAATATTTCAGTGTATAAGTAGCTCTTACACACAGCTCTCAGGCCAATGGGATTCTGTTGTGTTAGTGAAATTACTCCATGTTTACGTGGGTTTAGTCAGTAGGACACTATTAAAGGAGAGAGCTGAAGACACATCTGTTTTGAAGGTGGTGATTGCCTGATGGTGAAATAAACAGTGGAGATGCTTCTTCAGCATCCAGCCCAGGCTCAAGGGATCACGAATGTGCTGCAGTGTGTTCTGGTGGCACGAGGCACACTGGCCTGCAAACATCCTAAACTGTTACAGGACCTTGCACCTTCCTCTGACCATCCATGACCAGCTTCCCCTTTGTCTTCTCAAATCAAGCTTCCTCAGCCAAGGTCAAAGGAAGTCTGCTGTTCTGGCCCGTCCCACTTCCTCCCCTCAGCTCTGTGCTTGCTGATCCGAAGCAGAAAAGCCCGATTGCTTAACACCTTTTCTGGCCCTGTGTTCCCATCACTGAGTGCAGGAAGACACTGATAATTGTTTCTCCTCTTGGCGTTTTGTTGCACAAGGTTCAGTGTGTAGGCACGAGGTGAGCCTGTTAGAGAGGCCATTACAGGATGTCATGCCAAGAAACACTGGGATGCTCTGCAAATATTTATTTGCGGATTGTGATTTCATCTCCATTATATGTTTGCATCAAATCCTGTCCTTTGGCATAATGCCATGCCTCTGTTTCACTTCAGGCACTGGTGCTTGTTTGCTCCATCCATGAATTCTTCTCAATATTTTTAGGAATTGAGCCTCTCAGTTTCTTACAGAATAGTAAGTGGGCTGCTTTCATTTTATTGATAATGTGAAACTGTGAGCTTTGTGTTTGACATTGGGGATCCTGATGGGAGGAGGCTCGATACGTTCCCTTTGAAATGTTTCCAGCATTGGTACACTCATTTTTTTTAACAAATCATTGGTTGCTTTAAGATGAAAGAACAGTGTGATCCATAATTGGATCTGGATGTTTAAAGTCATTTTCCTTTTTGTGGCTGGTGACTCAATCTTCACATTCTTCTCTTCTAGTCCGTGTTGGAGAAAAGCCTCATCCAGTACTAGTGAGCAGGAGATGTCCTCTGTCAATAGTGTTTCTGGCTCTTTGCTCTTGCTGAGCATCCCAAATTGAGCAAAAATCCATTTTTTTTCACAGTAGACGTGGAATTATTAATCACAGATTTTGGGCTGCTCTGAGTAATTACTCTGCTTTCTGCTGTTCAAAGTTCCCCATGTTCTAAAGTTCCCAAGTGTTTTGTTCTGCCTGTGGTATAATGATCTTTGTACTGCTGCCCAAACTTGATCAGAGCCTTCCCTGGTCGAGACATCAAGGCAAGAGTATGAAAGTCAGAGCTTGTGGGGCTGCCTGTGTACTTAGATTTTTACTTCCTAGTTTCCTCTCTCTATGAGGATGATATCATAGTTTTTTAGATGTTTTTCATTTTTTTTTCTCTCTCTTCCTACTTCTGCCTCTCTCTTCTCGTTACCTCACTTGCTTCCTGTCAGCATGCATCGATGTGAAACCCCACAGCCCTGCTGGGGCTCTCGGCAGTTCCTCCTCTGACCCAGCCTCTGCCTAGCCATGGTTAAACACACACTTTCACTGTGACAGCCCAGCCTCAGAAAACACTGATAATCTGACAATTTTGGGGTGCTGAAAAGCCTCCTGTCCACGAGAGGCTTTGTTTGGGGCTATAATATGGAACCAGGCCTGTTTGTGGACTTTGAAGTTTGCTTCACACAACCTGTGGAATACAGTGGGTATTCTGGGGGGGGGTGAGGGGGGAAGTACTCTGTGCTGTGATCAAGCCCTAAAGAAAGTACTTCCTCCAGGAGCAGGTGGAAGTAGGATTGCTCATCAAGGTACAGTCCCAGTCTGAATATCAATAGCCACGATATGAGGGCAAAATGCTTTAGTGAATGATGAGATGCTGCTGTGTTTTATTTTCCCTCAGTCATGTCATGTTCAGGTTGCAAAGGAAGCCCATGCCTTTCTCTAGTGAACAGAGGTTCTGGAAGTGGAACCTGATGGTGCAGGGTTTGGGAACCTCTGAACACAGCATGTGGGGTGCAGACAAGGGAGTTTAGAGAAATTAAACTCAACATCATACTAGGATAGTCTTGTTCAGAAGTGTAGAACCACTCTTGGTGGGAACAAGGAGTATCTTTAGGTGCAATAAGATGCTCTTTTGGTAAAGCAAAGAAGGTTTGTGGAGTTTCAAAGGAAGGGAAATGACTGGTACTTCTGGAGAAAGATGCCTGCTGGCACAACCCATCTTCAGAGCTTGTTGTAACATCATGAAACACAGATTATTTCTTTCTTTTTTTTTTTTTTTTTTTTTTTTTTTTTAACTTCCTGCTTTACATCCACTCAGCTTTGATGATGTCATGGTTTTTCCATGTGGGAAAGAGTCACCCTGCCCGGGACTCCCCCCACCTCCTGCATTGGGTTGACCTGCACTTTTATGCAAATCAGGAGGAGCTGCAGCTCTTCAGAACTTTTCCATAACTATGTGAGATTTAAAAACCTGTTTTGACCTGTTAAACACTATTTAAAAGGGTTTTTTTTTAAGATTTATATTCCCTGATAAAAGCAGGAGAGCAAATCCTTTAACTAATGCAAATTACCAGGTTTATTGATAACAAAAATGATTGTCACTATAAATCACCCAAGACTGAGTATCTAACTTTTTAATCACTGTAGGTTTACTGCAGAGTAATAATTTTTTTGCTTCTGTGTCTGCCCTTACTTTAGGAAAAACAGCATCTCTGCTCTTCAGGTCTTGTACACCCTTCTCAAAAGAAGCCTTTTGTCATTTCTTCCACTGGATGTTATCACACCAATTAACACAAATATTTTATTTAATAGTCTACACTGAAGATGTTATTAGTTGCTGAAATTTTGCCACATATGCTTTAGCTTTCAGAACTTGGGCATTCAATGTGTGAAGAAGAAAGACCTGAAGGAATCCATTTCTTTACGAATCTCGAAGAAAATTAACCCTTTCAATGGTGAGTGGAAATCAACTGGTTCTCTTGGCACGGTGATGGGGTTTTGTTTGTCCTGTCCTGCCTTTGCTTTTGTGTTGGAGCTTTATTTTTTTTCCAAAAAACCCTCTTTCTGAGAAACAGTCTTCCCCTTCTGTGTCCCTCTCAGTCTTTCTTCCCAGTCATCACATGATGAATCTATTTGGATAGCTGCCCTTTTTTTTGAGCTTTTTAATTCCTGGCAGCAGTCTGAGTTGCTGTTTGGACAGAAGGAATGGGATAGCAGCAGAAGCCTTTCCTGGAAACTTCTCCAAGTGTCTTGGGAATTGGATTCCCCGGTTTTGGCAGTGATGAGCGTAAAAGACTGAATTAGAATAACTCTGCAACAATTTAAGCCAATACAAATCTCACTTGCCACTTTCTCATCTCTTCTCTTGTTGTGTTTTTTGTGACCAGGTCAGGGGGCTGATAGACCCCTGGGAACTGCCTCTCACTTGATTTCACAGCTCAGATACCCACAGCAAGATTGCAATATCAAGGCTGGGTTGGACAGGGCTTGGAGCAGCCTGGTCTGGTGGGAGGTGTCCCTTCCACGGCAGGGGTCAGAACGAGATGATCTTTAAAGTCCCTTCCACCTCAAAGCATCCTGTGATGCTGTGGTTGGTCTCAGCAAGTCAGAGGCAGGACGCACTGCCGCAGAACCACACCTGTGAGGGGTTGCCCACAGGGTTGTGTTTGATGTGAGGGCTGATCTGTGGGCTGCTCTCAGAAGGAGTCATCCTGCTCTTCCCTCCATCCCTGCTAACACACTCCCACCCCTTTCCTCACACCACACACGGGCTGCGTGCCACGCAGCGAACAAAAGCAGCAAATTGCTCCAATGGAAAACCAACTTGAAAACAAAAAAATAAAAAAAAAAAGGAGAGTGGTTTCCCTTCAGATCAACTTGCTAAACCAATTCCTCTCACAGCAATTTAACTGCCAAGTTCACTGCACAGGGGGGGCACACTGCAAAGTTTTGGGCCAGCTGGAGTCAGATCAACATATGCAGAGTGCAGGCACAACTGGGGGAATTAGATGAAAAGCACAAATACCCCCAAATTATTAGCTAAGCAATGTAGTCATGTATTTCCCTAAGTGTGGCAGAAGCTTGGAGATTTTCCAGACACTTTGGTGGGTTTTTTAAGACCCACAGAATTCTTGCTATATTCAGGTAAGATCCTTTATAGAGAGTTGAGAGCTGGATTGCTGGCTGGCTTTAAAATACATATCCCTGAATTGAGACAAAAAGAAGGATGTTGAATTTATCACAAAATATGAAATGTCTTAGATATTTTTCTTAATTTTAGGGCAGCTGTTTGGAGTCAGGTTGAGGGCCCTGATGACCCATCTGAACAATTACCCTAGTTATGATAATGTCTGCACGCAGTATTTTGACAAGAGTTTAGTTCAGCAGCACAATTTAAACAGTTTAAGGGTTTGAATTATGTTGCCTTGACTTGGCCAGCTCTGCCTTGATTTCAAACAACAGAAGGGGAACTTTTCTGTAGAAGGAAGTAGGTTTTTACAGTTGTTGGCGCTTAACTCCACATTCACTAATAAATTTTGGGCGATTGCAGAAGGTTATGCTTGGTAGCATCCAGGCAGATCCTGGGCTGCTTCCCGCCAGTGCAGCAGTGGAGGCGGCCACATTCCTGCCCTGGCAGCAGAGGAGAGGCTGCCTGGGTGACACACAGGGCAGCACCCTGCTCTGGGCAGGGGCTGTGCTGAGAAGGGGCCGCTGGCAATCCCCACCTGCATCATTGCCCTTTGGCACATGTTAACGTGTCAGCACAAAGCAGAGCCACTTGAGAACGGCCTCCAGGGCAGTCCCACACTGAGCAGAGCCTAGAACGGCCTGGGACCAAGGTCTAATAAAACAGGATTAGTGACAGAAATATTTTTATATGTTTATTTAGTTGATCAGAACAGGGTTTTGTGAGCAGCAGTCACTGCAGTGTTTGCTGCTTGATAAGGCTGAAAGTTTTATGTATGGATTTAGTTTGTTTTTTAAGGTCAGAAGAGTACTGGTACATTTTCCAGGATTGTGCAGGCTGTGCTGAATCCATCCTGCACTGTGCTTCACCTCTGTGTCTTCAGAGAGGCATCTGACTTCCCTGTTCAGAGACATTCCAGAGCTGTGCATCCTCTAAGCAGGTCGCAAGTTGGTGTTACTCATTCCTTGTATGACATCATCAAAGAGATTTCATGGAAAACGAGCCTTCAGGGTGCTTGTGTGTTGGCTGGCTTTTCTTTTTCTTTCCCACTTTCTTCTGGAACAAACATTCCCTGTCCTGAGCCTCCTTTTGGGGCAAAAAAGTTCAGTATTGACCCTAAACAATCTATGCCTACCTCAGAATCCCTGGGTCATTGGAATTTGTTTGCAGATCACTGCCGTGTGCCCAGCAGGAGGTGTCTGCATCAGTCACTCTGCAAGTGTACCTGTGTAAGGCTGTCCCCCTGTGAATTCCCAGGGTTGGCTGGCAGCATTTGTCCCTTATGAAGCTCAGCTCAGGCTGTAGGAACTGAGTGCATTCACCAGGATGACTTGCAATTAGGTTGTTCCTCGTGTTAGCCTTGTTTGAGAGAGAGGGAATTACTGTTTCCACACCATGTTCGTGATCCGTTTGTGTTCCCAAAGCACATCCCATGTATTTTTGTCCTCTAACAATCTAAACAATTCTGTAAAATCCCTTTTGTCTCTCTCATCCCTGAGCACTCCAGGGAAATGGGGCACGGTGTCAGCCTAACATGTAACTAGGACTCCTTGGCATGGTGATGATGGGTGGTGAGGATGATGATATAAATAGCAGAGCATCGAAGGAGCAGAGTTACTCCTCCAGTGGAGCTAGTCCATGTCTGCTTTCTATGGTGTTTGTTTTCCTTTAGTAGCTGTTGAGTTGTGCCATATCCTTGTCTTCCCATGCACTGTCTGATGTACGGCCAACTCAAATTAAAAGAAGAGCCAGTTTTCAGTTAAGAGCTTTTGTGAGTGGGTGTGACTTGACATAGAGACAACAAGTGAGTTAATAACAATACGAGTTAATTATCAATGAGGAAAAGCCCTAAGTGTTTTCTTTAAATTAGGGAAAAACTGAACTCAGTGCAGTGTTACAGAGGGCTGACCTTTTTCCAGCCAAGCACATGACGGTATGGAAACCCCGGACTCATCTTGGAGTGAGAACCCAGAGAATCACCAAATTCCAGGCAGTTTTTATCCGAGGGGATAAACTGGCTTTCACTGGAGCTTGCCACAGGCTTAACCTTCCTGCTCCTTTGCAACTGCTTTTGCGTACGAGCGTGCAGTTCATTTTTAGGCTCTCCCCTGCACCCCACACCTAAACACGTCTGCATGTGCCTCCGCAGTCTTTCCTTTGCCATTTCCCCTTTCCGCCCGCGGGCAGCTGACCCCGCGGCGGCTCCGCGCTCGTCACCGTCTCCGCCGTGACGCCCCCTCCGCGCCCCCGCTGCGCTCGCTTCCTGCCCACGCGCGGTCCCCTCTCCGCAGCTTCCTCCGGCACTGCATCCATGAGAAACCCCCCTCTCCTCTGACGCCACTCGCCCACGGCGTCCCCAGGATCCCCCTCTGCACCTGTGCCGGCTCTAGGGCGAGTTCTATGGAGCCGTGGATTACACGAGCGGCTCTTGGTGAGAATCCTTGGGTTGGGAATGGGTTGAAAGTGTCCACTATAACGATCGCCTCGGCTATCACAAGAAACTTGAAGCTTCTTTTCTTGTATTAAAGCAAATATGCAACCCCCCCAACTAAATCCTGAAGTATAAATATCAGTAGTGAGAGTCATCAGCTTTTGAAGAGGCACGGAGCAAACCCACTCGAGGGAAACTGCGTGTCCTGACCATGGCATGACTTTACCACTTAGCTTTGGAAAGCCCTTTGTTCTTCAGTTCTCATGCAAATGCCCCTTGCTGCTTATGCCAAAATATGTTTGTTAATCTAAAGAACAGCCCCCTTCCAAATTGTTTAAAAAGGAAATTTACCAAGTAGCAAGACAAAAACGCTGACTTCTTTATTTTTTTATGATAGAAACTGCTAAAGAAAGGTATTAGGAATCTACAGAGGCTGATGGATACACTTGTTTAAATCTGTTTGAACTTTACCTTTCTCATATTGAATTTGAAACAAGAAAAGAAGCCAGAGAAACATTGTCTAGGCAAAACAAGGACTGAGTTTTGAAAGTTTTAATTTGTAAGAATTTCCAGTTCTTCCCTTGGCCAGGCCATTCGCCTTCCTTGCATTTCTTTGTTCTGTAAACCAGGGAAATGCATCCATAGAAGTTTGGGCATTTACTGACTGTAGATTGGCGTCTGAATTTCAGTTGTTTGCACTCATCAGCTTCCTGAGTTTTTGCTTTTTAAAAAATGGGTGTTGCTGATGCACATTCTGTTTCAAGGTATGTGTAAAAGTTTATTTTTTTTTTCTGCAGAATTGAATATTACCTTTTTGTGGATCTCAGTGGAATAAAACAGGTGTGGGTGTATCAGAAGAAACACAGTGCTACCGAAGTCCTTCCCTCCCCTTGTTCCCAGCTTCACCAGGACTCTTCATCAGGGACTGTAGTGATAGGACAAGGAGTAATGGGTTCAAACAGAAAGAGGGGAAATTTAGGTTGGCTATACAGAGGAAATTCTTTACTCTAATGGTGGTGAGGCATTGGCACAGGGTGCCCAGAGAAGGTGTGGCTGCCCCATTCCTCAAGTGTCCCAAGGCCAGGCTGGATGGGGCTTGGAGCAACCTGGGATAGTGGAAGGTGTCCCTGTCCATGGCAGGGGGTTGGATCTGGATGATCTTTAAGGTCCCTTCTAACCCAGACCATTCCATGATTCTACATCTCTGGAAGTGCTGGGAGAAGGCTACACCAGCTGTGGCTGCAGCATGGACATAGGCTGGGGGGATAAGCTGGGTCTGAAATGGACCTCCTGGGCATCACGAGGGACCTGTGACTTGCACCCCATTTCCCTGCCTGGTTGAACCTGGTGTAAATCAGCAGCAGCTCTGGAAGGAGGCTCTGCTTCCACCGATTCCCTTGCACCAGGGCTACCTGTCGTGGGAACCAGCTGGCTGAAAACAAGCCTTTTCCTCTTCCCTTCTGGCAAGATTGTTCTGAGCCAGACCAGTTTCTTGATCTGATTCACCACATGAGAGCTAAGCCAGCCTGAGCAGCGCTGGAAAGGTTGGGCAGAGCCACCTTTTGCAGCAAAACCTCTGGCAAGGACCGAGTTAGACTGCCCAGTTGGTATCAGGGCCAAGGGGGGTATCTTTGTACTCCAGGAGCAAAACCCTGGAGGCAAACCACCTCTGTGTCATCCCTTAAATGAAACTGAGCTCCCAGCGTATCCCTAAATTAAAAACCCTCATCTGCGTAAGAGAGAAACAACTCATGATGATTATTAATGATGTGTGTTCCCCACACATGTGGGGAGTGATGTGTGATGATTATTAATGATGTGTGATCTCTGGGGTGTTTTAACTTGTGAAGGTCATTCTCTTTGACATCTCATGTGGCTCATGTGCCCCTGCAGCCCCTCACTGAGAGGGGAAGGTCACAGGATGTCCCTTTGCAGGGTGAGCTGGTGCTCTCCACAGAGCCCTCTCTGACTGTCACACCGCGTTTGCCCTGGAAGTTTCCATGCAGGTTAAGTTGAGATGCTCAAGTGCCTCCAGCTCTGCCCACTCCAGAAGGCTGACATCATTAGCTGGGTGATGGGCTCTGTGTGAGGGATCTGCTGTTTGATCAGGTGTCACATTATCAGTCAAAAAACCAAACCCTTGATCATTTCAGTGTTCAGAATAAACTTTCACTTTCCCTGAAGCATCACCTTATGAGTGAACATCAAAGCTTTTAATCCCCCATTTATTTAATCAGATAAATGGCATTTTATTGGCCTTGCTGGATGTTGAAAGCTGTTGAAATACTAAAAGAACTACAAAACTATAATTAGAAATTAATAAACAGGAGGCCTGATATTACCAGCATCTTTAATTTTGTGTTGGAACTTGGGCTTGCACATTGGTGTGTTGAACCCAGGAAGTCTCCAGTTTTGTGTCACAGAAGCAAATCCAGCAGGTTCTCAGTGGAATCTCAGTGGGGCATCTGTGGATTTTAGAGACACAGTCTTGGAGACAGGGACAACCCAAACCTAATGCCTGTGAGCTGCCTGGATTAGCCGGCTCAGGCTGGAGGGAGTTCACGGTTTAGCTCCTGTGGAGTGTTTTGCCCACACTGGGACTATATTGGTCTCTTCCCATGTTATTAGACAATGAATTAGGGAATTATTTCTAAGATAATTATTTATTAAAGTTGGGGAATCAGCACTTTGTTCAGAGGAGTTGTAAACAGATTTATAATGAAATTATTTACTAGTTATTGTAACCCCTTTCCAGATGAACAGCTAATCCTCCCCAGGTTTGACTTTCAAAACCCTATTGCCAGAATCTTGGTGAGTGTGGCTGGATTTCTTTTACCATGGTGCTGCTGGTATTTTTATGGATTTTTTGGACATCATATTCTATATTTACCTTAGAGTTTTAATTATTTTTAAATATTATTTTAATTTCTCTGTATTATTTCTGTGAGTTACTTCTGAAAGCTCCTTGTAAAACTTACAAATAGTCCTTCATGTGTTGCTGTGTGCAGAGATAACTACAGTTGAAGGATTTCTGCCAGGTTAAGGCTATTTTTTGTAATTAGATTGGGCCACCACAGGAACATACCCAGGCTTTTGGTTGGGTTCCAGCTCTTTCGGCTGGATTCAGATGAAGACACTAAGGTGTGGTACCACACAGTGAGCAGCAGTCAGAAGAAGAAGTTGAACTCTTGCCAAAACCAGAGAACTTCTTCCCTTTTTGTTTTTTTTTTCAGCTCATGTGTTGTGTTGGAGCCTTTTTTTACCACACCTGCCCCCAAGGTGCCACGTCGGGCGACGTTTGCGCTTCACATGCGTGATTGCCCCTGGTTTCAGTCGAGCTGCTTGTGCGGAGCTCGCAGGGCTTGATGCAGTGGCTGCTCCTCCTCTCCAGTACATAGCGTTCCCAAAATCTTCGACAGCGTTTCCTAACTTTAATAACTTCAGGTTTGTCAGGTTTAACCCTGTCTGTTGTCCTCCTGCACAGAAGTTGTTGGAACAACATGGAATGACACGACCATCCTCCGTCCGGCCGTGCTCCAGGCATTACTCAGGGTGTTTGTCTGCCTCGGCTTTGTTTGCTTTTAATATTCCTAAGGTGTAAGCCAGAATCCATTCCACATTGGTGGCTGCTCTCAAATTGACTTCAGAGGGAGCAGAATTAGACGTTTGTTAAAAATAACAACATTTTATTTTGTTTGGATGATTGTCTTTTATGTTTTGAAATCGGTGAAAGCTGTGTGCTTCTTCATATGCACATGGAATCTGGTCTCTCTCTTATTTTTTAAAGCATGTCATCACAAGATGGAGTTGCAGCTGTCTTGTTCTCCTTTTTTTGCTCTGTTATGTTCTTCTTGTCTGGTTAAAAATAGCTCAAGAGGAATCATTCTTGACTGAAAAGTTCCTCTTTCAAACTACAGACTTTTAAAAAGTTCTATTAAATCGTTTATAAAAATATGCAAATCAGGAGCAGTGGGTTTTGCTGCAATGGAATGAGCTGTACACAGTGATTCTGTCCCCTGCCATTCTTGGCACACCACTCCTGTGTCAGGTGTTAAACAGATTTATTGGGAATTTGCGCAAGTTTGTAGCATAGGAAATGATGTCATTTGAACATTAACATTGCTAATTTTCTCCATATCTAGAGTATTTTTGCTTTTATAGAGTACTCTTAGGCTTTAGTCTGCTGTTACTTGTTTCTGAGGAAGAGACACATTTCCCTGTGGAAAACACAGAGCAGGACTGAGGCTCCTTTAGCATGAGAGACTTGGTTGCACAACTACAAAGTCCTCATTTCTGGTTCAGGGTCAAAAGCCAGATCCAGATTTCGTGCTTGGCTTCCAGCTACAGACAGCTTACTCAGGCAAAGCTGTTGAATCTCTGTGCTCAGTTTAACTGGGAAGAGGTTTGAGGTTTGACCACCCCTTGGGTCTCTGGAAGGATCCACGTGGTCACCAATGGCTAACACAGCACAGGAACATAGGCCGTGAGGTCAGGGTGTCCTTGGGAGCTGATGTCAGGGTGTGGATTAGAGCTGCTCTGCTGATAGCCCTTCTGCAAGGTGCACTTTGGAGAATGCACTTTCCTTTCTGTGTTCCCTGAATCAGGCTGTATCAAGAGCTGGGCTGCGGAGTCGGCCAGATCCAAGTCAGTCGGAGGAGCTGTCTATTCCAAACCTGTTTCCTAAAGATCCTATTTCAGGCTGGCAGGTGAAGTGGTGAAGTGCATCAAAGCATAAAACTTTGTGTATCTGTCACAGTCAGCACCAGCCTGCAAAGTGCTCACGGGCAGAACTCCCCTGGGCCTCACCACTTCTGAAGCTCACACCGTTGTTGCTTAGTTTGTACTCGCTGCTGTATTTGTCTTGAAATATTGCAGATCACAGGCTTGTAAAGGGGAAAGGTGACTTGATTTCCCTTTGCAGCAGAGACCAGGAGAAACTGATATTCAGAGCACCAGAAGGACTCAAAATGCCAGTGGAAAGTATTCTGAGCTCATCACACTTACTGTTTCACACTATCAAAAAGAAAAAGGAAGAAGTCACTCAGGTGGGCATTGTGGAATCCCACTCGTGGCAGGGTGGAGACCCGAGCCAGTGATAAATGCTAAAGGTCAGAGCAGGCAATCTAATCAGTACAGCATGGTCCCCAGACTTCTTATCACAGCCATGTTTAATCTTCTGTTCTTGCAAGAGGCATTGGAAAGGGAGGGAGGGAGTGAATGGGGAGCTGGTGATCTGGTGACTTGGCACATGTTGGCTTTGGGTAATTGTGAGGAGTGTGAAACTGCTGAACTGCTGCTTGGAGGGGTTTGGGGAAACAGAAACACAATGATTTTAATTATCAGTACTTCTACTTAAGTGAAATTAAGTCAGTTTCTCATTTTTGCTAGCACTGAATGTCAACACAATGGTTTAGTGTCAGACCTTAAAGGAAAGTGTCAAATTCAGAGGGGGCTGCTCTTCCCAGAGTTGTCCATTAAGGTGGGAATACGTGAAATGTTCAGTAATGATATTCCAGGTCCTGTGTCTTGTAGTTAGAATAAGGAGTGAACAAAATTGGAATGCTGAGTTCAGGTTATGCATTGCTGGGTTTTACACTGGGAGGGATATGCAAGGAAATGGATCCTTTCCAACAAGGGTTTCCTTCTTGTTTTACAAATCTGTATCCTAATGGCTCCACTAATCCCTGCTCTGAAAGGTACAGCAATGACACTGGTGGTGATGGGTGATGGGGTGGGGAGGTAGTTTCTGTTGTTTCAGCTTCATTCTTGCCCTGGGAATTGCCTTCTTACTCTTTTTCCATCTCAGTTTCTAGAGGAAGATAATGATACCATGTAGCCAAAGTCTGTCACTGCTGCAGAAATTCTTTCATGAGATCCTAGGATCCCTTTGTACCAAAATATTTCTCTTGGACAACAACGTTAATTTTGTAAATTTTATCGTGCACAAAGAAGAATAAAAAATGACTTTTCAACTATAGATACATGGAACTGTTGTGGCAGGCAAGGTGAGGAAACCAGACACAAGAAACAGCTGGAGAACTCGGACAGCTGAGCCCTGTTGAGTGCAGGGAAAGCATTAAAGGCTTCAGTACCATTTGTTGTGAACAAGGGATAATTCATGCAGCCCCTGTCCAGCTGCCGGGGGCTACGGGCACGTGCGCCTGGGCAGCACCATCTCTTTGACTGGTGAGGATTCATCCCCAGTTTGGTAAAGAATTCCTGCTGGTTCTGTGACTGATCTGCAGTGTTGTCTGTCCTTCAGTGCCTGAGGAGCAGCTGCACAACATCGACGAGTACGACCTCAACGTTGTCCGACTCTGCTTCCAAGCTTTCCTTCCTGACGAGCACGGCAACTACACGAGAGCCCTTCCTCCTTTGATTTCCAACCCCATCTATGACAACAGTGAGTACCAGCTCAGCCAAATGTCTTTTTTTTTTTTCTCCCTTTTGTTTTTCTCTTTAGCTTGGGATGAGAAATGCCAGGTTTCTGAGGTCTGTGCCAGTTCTGGGTCACTTCTGCATGACTGACATGTGGCAACTCACAGTGAGCATACATTCAAACATGATGCCAGGGTGAAATGTTGGCCAGCCAGAGTAAGGATTGTCCATGGCATTCATGGACTCACACACAGGTCTGTTTCCAGCCCTTGTTCACACACAGCAGCAATGATTGCAAGGAAAGGCCCGTTCCTGACGTGCCAAGTGATTAAAGTGATATTGATAGATGGCTGATAGAGTAGTGAGATGGATGGCTGCCTCAAGGTTGATCTGTTTTCCAAGAGAGTCCTCTAGAGCCTGTTTGTGCCCAAATCCCTTTCGATTTGCCTTTGCCTTGTGAGGGCTCTGGAATGGGACTTGCAAGAGAGATTTATCCCAGTGGGCACCTGTCTTAAGGCCTTTCATGTCCTGGTTGGTGGCTGCTTTGCTGTATAGGTGGGTAATGGGGGAGTCCTTGATCATGTTCCAGAAGGGTGCAGAAGTACATGAAACCCCTTCTTGGCACAGAAGGGGTTTTCCACATGCCACAAAACCGGATAGCTCTAGGGCATCAGCAGCTGAGGATTTTAGCCCTCAGTGTGTGCTGGACTCCTCTCTGGGAGCAGAGTAGCAAAAGAACTCTTAATCCTGGAAAACTTTCCTGCAGTGTTTTTCATTTCTGCAGCATGAGCATTTCCATGCTAAATATTTGAGGTCCTTATTTTAGCTGAAACTACTGGATAAAATGAGATCTGCATTTCCTAAAGTTGTTAGGATTGTGTTGATGTGGGCACAACCATTGTGAAAACGTTGAGTATGAGCTCAGATGGCTCTGATACATTTAGAATCTCCTCTAGAATGATCTAGAAGCTGGAACTGCCAGCGTTGTGTTACTGAGAACCCTTGCAACTGAAATAATCAGGGCTGAGATAAAAACTGATGTACCAGATTTGCAGCTCTGCCTCAGATGCCATTTAGAAATGTGCCAAATCATGATTACTTGTCCCCGTGGACTGACGTCAGTCCCAGCACAGCCACGAGAGGCCGGGGCTGAGTGCGGTGGGGGAAGCAGGGGTGGGTGCTGGAGGTGTCTGTGGGCGGCACCCTCCCTGTAATACAGCAGCCATGTAAATAAACGTGTGCAGAGCTGCAACCACAAGTCGTAAAAAGACGGCCTCGCTCAGTTTCAGATCCGAGTTGCTTTTAGAGATGTCAGCCTGGTTAGAGCTGCTCTGAGGTACAGCTGGGTACAGGTGTACCTCAGGTGACAGGGACTGCAGGCTGGGCAACCCTGGGCTCTGACCTCTGAGCCTTCACGGATCTGCTTGGATTAGGAGCAAAGAGATGCTCTGAAAATCAGCTTAGACACTTCAAATCAAGTGTTGTCTTCACTTTCTCCTCCTTTGTAGTCTCCTCTTGCTTTGCATAGTGCGACGCAGAGGAATCATATTGACATCACACAGGCAGCCCCATTAGCAGAGGCTGCAAGGGTCTCAAATTCAGCACCTTCTGTTTCCAAATGTTTCTAAAGTTAACTGGTTTGGAAGAGAGATTTCCCAAGTTGCATATCAAAAACTCAGAGTTTTTGAGTCAGATGAAGCAGCTCACCATTTCTGAGAAATGGGGTTGGGTAGAACATGTTGTCCTGTCCTTGTTGAAAGCAACACGATTTTCGGTGAGGAGCTCATTTCTCTAGGGATTTGTCACCAGGGATGTGGTGTAGAGGAGTGAGGAACAGGAATTGGGCAGGAGTTGAGGTGACAGGAGGTGAGGAACGTTTCCCTCTGAGGCGGGTGCCAGGCTCAGCGCTCCTGCTGACAGCACGGTGGTGCATCCACATCTGCTGGCATTTGTGTGTGTCGATTTCCCTTCTGAATTCCTTGTCTAAGGACAAAACAACAAACTCCAGTGAAGGAGACCGTCCCAAAAATCTGTTATAAGGACCTAAAGGGAACTGCAAGAGAGCTGGAGAGGGACTTTTCACAAGGGCATGCAGTGACAGGACAGGGGGTGATGCCTTCAAACAGACAGAGGGAAGGGTTAGATTGGATATTAGGAAGAAATTCTTCCCTGTTGGGGACAGTGAGGCCCTGGCACAGGGTGCCCAGAGAAGCTGTGGCTGCCCCATCCCTCAAGTGTCCAAGGCCAGGTTGGACAGGGCTTGAAGCAACCTGGGATAGTGGAAGGTGTCCCTGCCCATGGCAGAGGGTTGGAACTGGATGATCTTTAAGGTCCCTTCCAAACCAAACCACTCTGATTCTCTGCTATTGAGTGCCATTCAAGCACACAGAAGTGAAACAATGGTAAAATTAGGCTTTTCCTCACAATTCTTAATTTACCCTTCCTGTGAAAAGTGCACCATGACGCTGTCGATCACATGGCCCTGTTTCTGGGTTTGTTTGGTTTCCCCTTCCTTGAAGGTTTCTGATTCATTCAGCAAATGAAGTGGTGTGTGTCATGTAGTACATGGGGCTGTAGCTCCCACTTATAATAATGGCAGTAATAACTGCAGATGGTAACTACGTAATCAGGGTCTGGTGACAGGTTACCAGGAACTCTGCTCTAGGTGTAGTTTGTGCTGTGCTGTACCTGTACTTGGGCAGGAATTGATTCCAACTGAGAGTCTAAAGCAGGTTTGATTGGTTTTTGGGTTTGTTTCTTTTTGAGGGTGACACTGTGAGCTTTAGTTTGTATTTCTTCTCTATGTCTGGATGAGGGAGCCTGTGGTGGTGGAGCCTCATGGAGGATCAGTTTCATGGTGTCAAAGCAGCACCAGCTGGATTGTTCCAGACATTTTAAATGTGTTTGGAACTGCTGCTCCAGAACGGAGCCAGACACCACCAAGCAGAGCGTAGCTTCATCCAATTGGAGTCACCCATAGCCATGAGATTGTTTGGAATGCAGTGTGCAGTCTTCGGTGGGGGCTAATTAAGGGTGAGAGACAGCTCTCCACCCACAGCTATCCTGAGGGCTGTTCACGTACAGCCACAGTCTGGAGTTTGAAATTTGAGTGGTTTGGGGTGCAACCTGCTGCCCTTGGTGAAGGTACGAAATTATGGTCCTAGAGCTGTTCTTGGACACCTGCAGAGGGGAACAGAGGAGAGGCTGGATGGCCAAGTACCTCTGAGAATAGAACTAGATAGAACTAGAGCCAGATCCTCAGAGAGGGGAATTCTCCTGACTTGCTAGCCCAGCACTTTCCAGAGAACTGTGACTGTACCAGGTAATCAGTCACTCAGAGCTGCTTTGAATTCTGCAGCATGAAGGGCAGCGGGGCTGAGCACAACCACGTCAGTGGGGGAAGTATTTGAGACTGTTCTACAATAGTTAGGGAGTGAATGGCACAGCAGTGCTGGTGTCTTGTGTTTGGAGATCAGCTGTAGGATCATGGAATATTAGGCCCTGCTGCTGAATTTCCTGTATGGAGCGACTTGCTTTGTGTGGATTTCAGGGTGTCACACTCCTCCAGCTCTTGCCTTCCCTTTATATGCCTGAACTCTCAGTACCCATCCAATAGTGACAAAGCCACAGTAATTCTATGTCATTAAATTTGCCTGTTTGCTTCCAGGAGCTCCCAACACTGCAGAATTGAGAATCTGTCGTGTGAACAAGAACTGTGGAAGCGTCAAAGGAGGAGATGAAATATTTCTGCTGTGTGACAAAGTTCAGAAAGGTAACCTGGACTAGGTGTTTTCTCTCCCTTTTTCCCAAATGAACACATTCCATAACCATTTTCCTGCTGGGGGGCTGAAACCCTTTACCACACACCTCGAAGTGGTTTGGTTTTGTAGCTGGGTGGAAGAGCTTTCAGGTTCCTGGGATCTTTTGCCTTTAAAGTTTATCCATTTACTTTGCATCTGAATTCTGAGTCAGGCTCCTCACTTTGCTCCCCTTTTTTCTGCTGCAAGTTCTCAGTTTTCCAGCTTAACAAGCAGCTTCTGTTTCTCATGGCCCAGATGACATAGAAGTCAGGTTTGTCCTGGACAACTGGGAGGCCAAAGGTTCCTTCTCCCAAGCCGACGTTCACCGCCAGGTCGCAATCGTGTTCAGGACGCCGCCGTTCCTCAAGGACATCACCGAGCCCGTCACGGTGAAGATGCAGCTGCGGAGGCCCTCTGACCAGGAAGTCAGTGAACCCATGGATTTCAGATACCTGCCAGATGAAAAGGGTATGCTTCCAATGAGATGAGCTTCTGAACAGCCATGATCAATGCAGGACTCGTGGTAGTGGCTTAATTAGTAAAAAAACCACAGCATTGCTTCTGCAAAGTGGAGTTTTGGGTTTTAAAAATTACAGCAGACAGTTTGTTCCCTCTTTCGGTGAAAATATCCATAATTTCCATCGGGTAACACTGGCATGGTTTGTTAGTGCTGCCATGCCTGCAATATTCTCCTTTAAATAAATCCTACTACAAGTTGGTGCCACCAAGGCATTTATTAAATACCACTTTAATAAATAGCACTTGAGTATTTATTAAAGAGAAATGCAACTCTTTGCCCTTCCACTCCTTTCTCTGTAGATCCATATGGCAACAAAGCAAAAAGGCAAAGATCAACGTTGGCTTGGCAGAAGCTCATACAGGACTGTGGTAAGGAAAATATTTGCCTTTTTCTTCTGTTTGATTGAACTTACATTTAGATGGAGCTGTTTTCTCTGAATGCTGCAGACTCATGTTTTGTTCCTTTGCAGGATCAAACACCACAACGGAGAGGCCCAAAGTAGCCCCATTCCCTGTCGTCACCCCTGAAGGGAAGCTGATTAAGAAAGGTAGGTTTTTGCCTGCAGTCTGACAGTTGTTTAAGCAGATAGTGCCCTCCTCTTTGCTTGAAACTCCAATCTCTTGAGGGTATTTTCCTGTAAGATACTGATACTTCTGACTGTACAAACTTAAAACTATCAGTTTTGTATGTCACCCTCAGTATGGGCCATAGGTAGGCAGCTGTCTTGCTGCTGTCCAGAACTCTGGGGTCCATCCTGGAGAGCAGTGAACCAAGTAGACAGTGGAAATGCACGTACAGTCTTACAAAGATTCTGCTGTCTTGTCTTTGCTTTTTGCCATTTGTAATTTGGAAAAAAAGCCCTAAAAAGAGGCATTCTCTCCGTAGAACCAAACATGTTTCCATCCACGCTGATGATGCCAGGGTTAGGCGCCCTGGCCAACACGAGTCAGCTGTACCCCGGCTGCTCCCAGCTGGCGCCGGCGGTGGGGCCGGGCAAGCAGGACGTGCTGTCCCCGTGCTGGCTGCACGGCTCCGCGGCCCCGGCCGGGCTGCTCGGCTCCCACCCGCCCAACAGCTTCTCCACGGAGCCCCCGCCGGCCGCCCCGGGCAGCAGCTCCCTCCCGGCCTTCCACGACAGCGCCCTGGCCTGGCCCGACGAGAAGGACTCGGGCTTCTTCCGGACCTACGGCAGCACGAACGGGCTGGGGGCGGTGGTGTCGGCCGCCGAGCTGCACAGCCTGCCCGGCGGCAGCGCCTCCAGCGCCGGCATGCTCGGCATGGACACGGACGACATGAGCTGCACCAGCATCAGCCTGGAGAAGTTCAACGCCGTGCTGGGCGCGGGCAGCCACCGGCAGCAGCTGCAGCTGCCCCCGGCCGCCCCGGGCAGCGGCGCCGCGACTTTCGCGTCGCAGCCCGGCCTGGCCGACCCCGTTTACAGCTTCATCGACCAGGAGGTGCTGAGCGAACCCAGACTGTCCAGCAGCCACCAGGGCAGCCTGGCAGACGGCCAGTTCTATGACACCGACGGTGTCCACACTGATGAGCTCTATCAGTCCTTCCCCTTTGATAACATTTTACAGAGCTATAACCCGTGAGCCAGCGCTGGGTACATAGAGCTCCCCGGGTGCCGCTGCGTGGAGAGGAGTAATTGACCCTTCTGGAGTCCCTGCTTTCTCTTTCAGAATGTTGCTGTGCAAGTTTCGTGGTATAACTTAAAGGTTATTTATTGCAGCCCATAGTGGTGCCCATAAAGAGGGAGGTGGGAGTAGGGTTTGGGGTTCTCTACCTTAAAAGTACCTTGTAGACATATTTTTGCGCTGTCGGAAGTGGGAACTGTTAACACTTAAAGCTTCCTTATCTTTGGGGACTGTAAAAGCTGGCATCTTCAGAAGGGTTAAAATTTCAAATACTTCACAGGGTTAAAGTTGTTTTGAAATAGCCATTTTTGCTATAGAAATTAAGTTTTGATAGGATGGAAATTAGGAAAAAAAAACCTGCACATGAGCACTCTAGTTCAGTTTCATCTAATGATGTCCGAGTTCTGCTCAACTTACTTGAAAGGTTTAGGTTTTTAACCCCCTTTCTATAAATATTCTCCTAAAATGAGAACATGTATTGATTTTCCACGCTGTCACCACACTCCATTTGCTTTGAAGGCAAATTTACTCGTAAATTTTTTTTAATGACTATGTCATTGTTAGATATATTTAAAAAGACCGGAAGGTTTGAGTTTTTAAATAGTCCAGCTCTGTTGTAAAGGAAATCACTGCACAAGAAAAGGAACAGAAAGTGAGGACTTGCCTGCACTTCATCCAGAGTGCACTATTTTACAAGCCATGCCCCTGTTGCTTTAGGAATGAAGCTGTTATTGCTCTGCAAGTCGTGTGTGTGTGTAGCTGCGATGTGAGTGAGATTTGGAAAGGCAGAAATCTCTGGAGCCGAAGTATCCACTTACTCTTTCCTCAGGTATCCCGGCAGTTTCCTGCTATGCAAGTGACTGCTTAAAGAAGGCTCAGATCCTGCCTCCCCAGTACCACCCCCTCCCAGGAGGGCAAAGCCAGAGGCTGCCTTGGTGCAGCCTCACCTCTATTAACAACTTTTAAAGCCATTTCAGTCAGTACTAATTAAAAACACTCCTCTATCCTCTGTATCAGGAACCAGAACTTCTTCCCTCCCACTTGATTCCCAGTCTTCGCTCTTAGCCTGAGCTGTTCCTGGCACCAGCTGGAGGTAACTGGCTGGGTAAGACACTCTGGCCTTGGCTACTTCATTATACTGTTATTTTTTAAGAAGCAACACAGAGAAATGTCTGAGTATTTCTTAAGAGACACAGCTGCTCTTTAGGGCAGATAAGGCTTAAGGGTCTCAGTTGTTACCTTTCGGTGACATAAAACTGCACAATGAGAGCAGCAATAAAAAAAGCAATAAAAAGTCCAAAACTCAGCCCCAAATCAAAAAAGTCACTTGAGATGTAGAATTGTACACAAGGAAAGGTGCTCCAGAACCCCTCTGTGGCTTACAGGAACGCAGGGATGCCTTCCCTGCAGGAATCCACTGCACTGGGAGCACTCCGGTGGTGCTGCTGGAATTCCATCACACAGATCTGACAGGCAGGTGAAGTTTGGAAACTGCTTTCCCAAACTCCAGGTGCACAACAAAATGAATTGACTCTCCCTGTTTCAAAGCAGTTTTTCCTCACTTCTGCACCTCTCCTCCACACTCTTAAGCAATAGAAAGACCAAAGAAATACACAGAAAGTTTGAAATGTGTTGTTTATTCAGTTCTTTTTTTTTGAAGTTCTCAGTTTTAAGTATATTAAATGTAAACATTTTACTCACTTCATAGAAAGCTCTTTATAGTACAATTTGTTTTTACTGTATAATTAAATATTTTCAAAGTTCTGTTTTCCTTTGTAAACGAGTTGGTTTGGTAATTAAAAAAACTGGTTATACCAAGTGCTCAGCTTCTGCAACCTCCTCAGCTCATGACATCCCTCACCATGGGAAAGGCAGGGAAGAGGAAGAAGGTAGGTTATGGGTTGCTTATCCTGGGTTTTTTTAGGGTATTTTTTGCTCCCTGCTGCTGGTGGCCATTATAAAACCTCAAGGCACGTGAGGGCTCATCTGCCTCAGCAGGTTTTGTGGCAGAGCTCTTGAGTTTTTAGGCAGAGGGGACAGGGGTACAGATGCTTTTGGCTGAGCTGTGCTGCTGGTACAGCTTCCTCCAGGCCCAGCTGAGCTGATGCAAAACCAAAATGCAGGGGGGAGGCATTAGATGTGTCCAGCTGGGGAAATACAAGATGAAGTCTTGCTCTCACAAAACACCCACTTTGAGCACTCACAGAAGAACTACTAAAAGTCAGGTGAAGGCCCAAGTACAGCATGAATATTATTGCTGCAATATTTGGTACATGATGGTTCAGAAACTGGACTGGAAGCAAAGTTCAGACCCCCAGCTTGCATCTCTCAGTTTCATATTTGCACATGATCGGTGCCCAGGAGCTGCCCCAAGAGCTCAGGGATATTTGCATATCAGCTTCCACCCCCCCATTTGGATACTTCAGATTTACCGTAAAAATAAACAGCTTGGGAGTTTTGGGAGGAGCTCTCTGCCTGGTCCAGAGAAGAGCTCAGGCTCAGCACTTTGAGGGTCATCTTTATGGCCTTGTTTATCCTGGATTCTGCCTGGGATCCCCACATGCAGCAGGAGCTGCAGAGGGAAGCGCCTCGTGTGTCTTTGGCACTCCGGCAGCAGCCCTTTCCCCCTTTTGGCTCCATTTCCCCTTAGAACAGCTCTTCCCATGCCTGTTGTGTCCAGAGTGCACAGTCTTGTTTACATTTTTGTCCCTTGTAGCTTATGGAATTTATAAATCATATTTTATCTCACTTTGAGTTTTAAGAAATCACACAGATATGAAATTCTCTTTTGTTTTCTGAATTCAGTTTCTTTAGTTTTCCATCATTAATGACACTTCCTTCCTAGCTGCAGATCGTTATCTGAGAACTGCTCATGGAATCTGTTGCTCATAAGAGCTTTAGTATTAAAACCAAAAATAATATTGCTGTCTGAATCACATTTTTGTGTTAGAGAAACAGGAGCTTCTGAATTACTTATGTTACAGACACAAGTTTTGACAGCCCAGCACAGGCAGAGCCTTAAAGGAGCTCCTTAAAAATGTATTCATTAACACTTTTAGAGCCTCCATCTCAAGCTCTCATGGAGCTGTTCTAGCATGAGGTCCTGGCATCAAAGAATTCAAGGCAAGACATCCCAGTCATCCTCTCTGTCCCCAGACAGTGGTTTGTCTTGGCAAACATTCCCCTCTTTATTCCCAAAATGTTCACAAAGAGCTCTGAAATTCCAGACCTTAGTTTCTTGTTGATAGTTTAACTCTTCTGTTCTTCAGGGAAGCACCTCCCTAATGGATTAACATGATACAAGTATAAAAAATTACTTCCTAAATATGTAGGTGGTGCTTAGTATGAAACATTTAAAATAAAAAAAAAACCTCAGATCTTCCTTATTCCAGGCAAGTTCCTAGGCTGTGTTCAGCTCTTCCAGTCATCCATCCAAGGTGAGGTACAAGAAAAAATGTATTATGCTACTAAATCACAGCTTTTTTTCTGTCTCTCGATACCAACATCCTGTGGTACCTTTTGTTTCTGCCTCCACTTCGACATTCTTGGTATTCCTGTTTTTCTTTAGATTCCCATCATGCACCACTGCCAGGAGTTCCCAATCTTTTTATATAGTGTGACTCACTGGGGAATTCCTACTCCTCAAGAGACCTGATGAGGCCACAACTCTTGTTTCTAGGAAGCATCCCCAATGTTTTTAAATGAGAAAACCTTGGTTTTAAGTGCAAAGTTTTCCTCTGAAAGCTTTTTTTTTCCCTTTGAAAAGTACTTTGAGAGAGAAATTTGCTCATCTCTACTGCCACTGGCCGTAAAGCAGTCAGTGTCTCAGGGAGACTTGCTCCAGGCGCTGTCCTGCTGGCTGCAGGCTCCCTGCCTTTTGGGATTTCCTGCATGAACTGCTCAGAAAAGGTTGCAAGTGGGTTTCAGGTAACTCAGTGCTACCTGCATCCACACAAGGAACGCTGTAGTATCCCATATAAAGAGTTTAAAATAAAATCTGGCTTGATGGAGGGTTATATACACTGGCTTCCCAAAACCTTTTTATGTACAGAAGAAATAGAAGTAAGGCTAGAGCTTGAGCCAACACTACCTGGTCCAGAGTGCATAAAGTAGGGTCCAAGGGTATCCTTTGCCAGATCAACATGATCCAAATGTTCCAGGGACACCCTTGGCACCCAGGCTGTAACACTGCACAGTATCTGGTCTCCAGCTGCCGCCCAGGAGCTGCTGCTTCCTCATCCCAACTCCAGAAGTTAATCAGCCAGGGTTGGAGGCCAGTCAACATCAACAGACTAGAAAAGCAGAGGGGGAAAAAAGCAGCAGAGTTGGTGTTTTACAGATACCAAAAGAATCACATCTCCTCCTGCTACTTCTTGACAGCATCACTCACTGTTGGGTTGCATTTACAAAGGAGAGTAGCAGTAGGAAATGTGTCCCGTGGTAAGGAATGTTGATCCACTTGGAGCAATTCCATGGAAAGCATCTCACAAGGGCAACTCCCTTAGTAATTTCCAGGAAAGACAAATAGCAAACAACTTACTTCTACATCCAGCTCCAGAATGTCAGCAGTTCTGTTCAGAAGGGACCCAATGTTGGGCTTTGTTCTCCCAAAGTCTCCGTGCACAAACTCTTTAATGTAGCTGGAAATACTGGCTGAGGAGAGGTGGATTCCACAACAAAGAAATCAAAAGGGGGGGGGAAGTGTTTTTTTTCTACTTCTAAGTAATTTCTCAGTTAATATCCTCTTAAGCCCATACTTATCTTTCAGAGAGCTCCTAATTCCTGGTTTTTGACTCTGCTGCCTGCTGCACTGCTGGCCTTTATTTTGTTTCATTCCAAAATGAGTGGTGACTTTAGGACAGAACTGTAACTTTCAAGTAGCAGTGATCTCCAGTGTGCACTGAAGTGCATTAAATGTTGTGGAAAAGCTCCTTTTTGGAGGTGAAAAGTTCTCAGTTAAATTAGAAAAAGCTGAAGTGTATTTTTAAGCAGCACGATTTTTATATCTGTCACATACTTTATGAAAACTCCAGTGTGAAAGTGTGACCTAAAAGCAAATACTGTGCAGCAACACCACTGCGGGAGAGCAGGAATTTTGCAACACCGCAACCACCAGAGCAGGCAACTTCCCATTATCCCAGTCACTCCCATCAGGAGGCTGTTTGGCACCTGCCTTGTGTCAGGGCACCCAAGGATACGTTCCTGCCTGAGTCTTCAGGCGCAGGCGGAAGTGGTGCTCGTCGATGTACTCGGACCTCATGGTGTGGATGACCCGGCACCGCACAGCCAGAGGCCGCCGGTGGAGCACCCGCAGCGGGGTCTTCTGCTCCAGCTTTAACTCCTGGTACAAGAAGCAACCAAAAACGTGAGGAAAGGAATGTGCAAAGCTGCACATAGATGGTAGGAATTGTGTGTTGTCAACCAGTCCCATCTCTTTTATCTTTTGTTCTGGTAGTTGAGTAATCTCAAGGCAAGACCCGTTTTTTCCAAGTTTATCAAAGGAAAAAGGGCAGCCCTCTCAGAGGCCAAACGAGATCTCACATGAACACAAACTAATGCAATCACAAATACAGAGGAATAACCTTGAAATCTCCATAGCCCTTTGCTGGAATGACTCCAGGATTTGGCAGCTCACTCAGAGCCTCAGGGCAATCAGGAAAAAAAAAATCCCACCCACAAAATGCTTTGTCTAAACTAGAGCCAACCCCCTGGAAATAAAAGTGAGGGAAAAAAGCCTTAAATGAGATTAGATCTCAGAACAGTCTTTTCAAAAGTTCATTCCCAACTCCCTTTCCCAAAGGAGATGCAGCAGGTTGAAAGGCAGCTTCTCAGGAGCAAGGGAAGCTAAAGGAAGAACTTCCAACAGTTGTCTGCCTGAGCTGCAACTGCTCAAGCCCTCATTTTGTGAATGAGCTCGTTGGCAAGTCCTGTAGGAAATGGTGCAACACACCAAAAACTGAACCCACTTCTCCATCAGGCCAGCATCTGGAGAAAGTTCTCTTTCCTGCACATGCTGAGCCTTCCTGAGGCCTCTTTGCACTCTGTCATAGACACTTCCATTGCAGCTGTGGGAGAACGGCTTTAGAGCAGAACAGAAGAGCTTCTCTGCCCCTCTCACTTACACTGGACACTATCTAAGGTAAAGAAAGGGGTGCAGGTACCAGGTTTCCTCCTCTCCCATCCACTGATTTTGATGATTTGGTCCCCTGGGAGGTGAACATTACACAAGGATTTGTTGTCTCTGCTACCAGCCAGCCCCCTGTCCTGCTGGAGTGACTGGGGAAGGAAGAAGGGTGGTATGGAAGTCCCTACAGCAAGAGAAACCCTGATTAAAAAAAACAACAAAAAAAACCCACAAAAACCAAGCACAGAGCAAGAGATAGGCCCATGAGTGCATGTATTTAACTCCTCCCTAGGATATCAGGACAGGTACCCTTTAAATCAGCAACAAGAGCTCCTGCTACCTTGATATCATCTAGAAAGGCGATGTCTTCTCTCTGTATTGCTTTGTCTGTCCATATTAAGGCACTGTAGGTCTTTGTCTTCTCCTCTTCACCTTCCTTCATACGACCAATCGCCTCTCTAAACAAAAGAAATTAATGACTCACTGAACATCAGCATAATTATACAAGGCTGTGAGCAAGAACACTTCTCAACTCCCCCCCGAGTGTCGCTTTGAAATCCCTCGCCAGCAACGACAAACACTGACCTGGTGACAAGCTGTAAATCTCGAACCTGTATTTTGTCTGAAGAGTCATTAATTGCCTGTGATATTTAAAAAAGAAATCAGTTAGCAGAGCTGCTGGGTTGGAGAGGCAGCACGTGCTTTATGAGTTCTGTGAGGTGCCAGTGATTTACCTGCTGAAGCCTCTTCATCTCCTCCGCGGTGAAATGTATCCTGCGAGGATTCACCAGCTCGATTGCAAAGGGCCTTCCTGGCAACAGGCACAGGCATAAAA
This sequence comes from Aphelocoma coerulescens, assembly GCF_041296385.1. NCBI lineage: Eukaryota > Metazoa > Chordata > Aves > Passeriformes > Corvidae > Aphelocoma > Aphelocoma coerulescens. The sequence continues at coordinate 4,939,504 of NC_091016.1, forward strand.
CACAAAAACATGTTGTTCTAAATTAATGCTGGAGTTTACACAGGAAGGCTGCAAGGTGTGAAGACACTCTGCTGCTATACAAACAGGGAGAGGACTGGCAGGCTGAGGGATAGAGCATCAGATGGAAGGGAAGAAACAAGGGACCTTTTTTTGGCTACTAAACCCCAGTATCAGCAATAAGTGCAAATTATGACTTCCCAGAAGACATCTTGTACAAGTCTGTGCTAATTAAAAAATAAAATAAGAAAAAAAGCTAATTAGCTTATTTTCTGTCACCTACAGCAATGCCCAGGTGCACGGCAATGTTAAATCCCACTCCCTCAGCTCAACATCTGTTGCCAGAGTTGTAACTCTGTGCTCAGGGCCTGGACAATCCCCAGCACAAGCAATGCCAAGAATCACACTACAAATCAGACAGCAACTGAAACACAGAATTGTTCATTTTTACTTTTTCCTTCCCTCCTCCCTTGGCTACAGCAGCTTCAGCACGCTGGAAAGCAGCTGACCTTTATAAGGGACTCAAGTTCATAAAGAAAACAAGGCTCCCCCACTCCGCAGTCGCAGTGAGGGAGTAAGAAGGATCCAACAGAAAACAAGAGAGAAATCAGTCTGACATAAAGGGCTTAAAAGTAGGGAGTGAATAAAATAAAATAGTGGTAACTAACTCTGCCTTTCCATGCAGCCAAGGCCACTGAAAAAGGGCTCCTGTTTCAAGCTGGTTTTATGAAGCTGTTTGGTCTTTGGGAATAAATATATAAGTTTCACTAAATTGCTTCTGAGATAAAATTCCAAAGCATGCCTAGTCACAGACGTGGCATTCAGCAGGATCTGTTAGAGGAGCTCCCCACACCCATTTCATCTCTGTGTTTCACAAGGGGTCTTCCAAGCCTTACCATTGCCTAGTGTCCTTACATCCACATCTTCTCTTCCAGAGGAACTAAAATTAAAGCCTATAACAGATTTGAACAAGGCAGGTGAGCTTTAATTTTACATTTTTAATACTCTCTACAACTTTTAAAAGGCAAAATATTTTTTTTCTAAACTTGTTTGCAAAATATCCTCCAAATTTGTCTCTATAAACCGAAGCCTGCACTTCACAAACTGTGAGAGTTCCTGTTATTCCCAAGTTTCTTGAGGAGCACTCCCAATTCCTTGGCCTGAATGAGGCTGCTACAACCAGACTAACATATCCATTGGGAGGAGAGGAGGGGGAAGCAGCAGGTTTTTTTCCAAACTAATATTTAATGCAGTTTTTCCTTGGGCCTTCTATGTCTCTAATTCCACATCTGTTAGATGACAAATGATGGGCAGTGATTATTTCATCTGGATAATCCCTGGATATGCATTTAGCTTGTGGAGCTTTAGGAAAAGAAATGAATCGAGGTAAGAAACATGAAGGGGTCAAAAGCCAGGCAGATATTGTGAAATACCTGTGGCAAAATCCTTCTTGGTACAAGTAATTTATGAATTACCAACAGTTAAGAAGTTTGCTTAGGTAAAAACACTACTACATGAAACCAACATATTTGCATCATCAGATCCACTGAAAAGCTACTTTAGCACAATAAAAGGATCTAATTACTCCCAGATCACAGCTAAATAAAGTTTACAAGCTTTGACTTGGAAGGATAAGAGAGGGATAAAGAAACATCATTTTTTCCATTATACTCCCATATTAAGTGGGTAGCTACCAAGAAAAAAATCTCTAGTAATGATGAAAAATATGTGTGGTAGGAGATCTCCTAAATACTTACTGTCTGCCTTGAATTCTGCCACTAGATGCTCTGAAATCAATTCTTCCACTGAAGACTCCAGCTTCCGCTCCCCATCAATAATCCAGGGAGTCTGAGGTAAATTCCTGGAATATTTGTTGTATCTTCCTGGAAAAAAACCACCACAGTATTTCTAATCATTCTATGACCATGAGCAAAAGCTGCACTCTTGCACAGCACATTTAACTTTCATGGGAGCTTTGTGACAATAAATTGACAGGCTTGAGCTTGTTTTATGGCAGGAGCATTACACCAGCTTGTGGCTGGAACACATGTGGCTTGGTTTCTGATTTGGATTCAGAGAACTTTATACACTGAGGAAAATAAATGAATCGAGGTAAGAAACATGAAGAGTTTCTTTCTCCTTGCCAGGAGAGTGGCAGTAGCCAGGCTGGCCACTTAGGATGGACTTGGGGAGCCTGTGGCTGCAGTCCTGCCTCCAGGTATATCCCTCCTGTTTGAAATAATCCAGGTTCCAAGCCAGTTCTGCCATTGTCTGAAGGCTTAAGAAAAGAAACCCAAACTGAAATGCTTTGGCTCACTACAAGGAACACCATGCAAGGAGCAAAAAGTCCCAATAATAAATGAGGAGGAATGGCAGGAGTCTTGAGAAGGTGCCGTGTAAAGAGATTGGCATCCTTGGATGATCCCAGGGACGTTTTCATGGCACCTCCATGACAGGCTATAATCAAAGAACAAGCCTGATGTGGATAACCAATATGAGCATTTTTATGGACAGGTTTGATAAGAACTGAAAATATTCCCAAAGCAAGAAAATAATTCATAAAGGCCAAAGAGCAACCCCTTGCTTAAACCACTTTCAACCTGAAACCTTGCATAGAGAAAACGACAGAGTTCAGAGTAGCTCAGCTCTGTGCATTTCTCTGTGTCTCTGACATCTCAGGGGTTTGGAGTTTTGTATCATATTTTCCTATCTCGAACAATGTTTCCTTCGTGCAGTTTGAGCTGCAGAAAAAGCCACACAAACAAATGGGGAAACTGAGTAACAGTTTCACTGGGGCAAATAATGAAAGTAGGATGACTCATCATTCAGATGCAACCTCGCACTGCTAAATTCTCTTTCCATAAAATGGAAAAAGGAGAAGAAGGTTTGCTTTTTTTTTTTTTTTCTTTTTTTCTCAGCTCCCCATTCTAATAATTTTAACATTTGATCTGAACAAGAGTAGGTTTAAAAAACCAGAAGGTGTTTCTTGCTTTGACAGCCCCATAATCCTTAAAAAAAGTTGGGGTGGGAAGTGATCACTAAATATCAAAGGTAAGTCATCAAAGGTCAAGAGGACAATGTTGTGCTTACAAATTAAGGTCCCATCTCATTTATTAAAAGCAAAATATCTGCACTGTACTCAATAAATTCTATTCTGGATTTAGTTCTTCAAAAATTAAATACCTCCCTGGATTTTTGTTTGTTGGAGCAAGATATAAACTATAAATGACAAGAGCAGTATTAACTGACAGGCAGAAAACAAACCCTCTGTTTTGCTGTTCATACTGTTGAATTCTGATAAAACTATCCCAAAAAGCACCCTAAAATAAAACAGTGTGTTTGGAAAGGCCTATAAGGAGCTGGATATCTTGGATTCACAAAAATGTACATCTAGCTGTCCAACCAGTAATTAAAAATGAGGAATGGTTATATGCTGAACATCAGCTACCCTGCCATTCACTTTTGCACGTTTTCATTTTCCATTTCTCTATATTCAGGATTTTTATCATCACAGTATGTTGTATTTAAATTGCAGGTTGGGTTCTTTTTAATAATAATCAGTTTGCATGTATTTAAATAAGTTGTTCATACAAAGGATTAGAAAAAGGGCAGATACTCTGGCAGGCAGACGACATAAAAGTTAAATCATCTCAATGCAGGGGCACCCAAGTGTTGCTGCACTACCTGTCTCACCCAAACCTCTATAAGTCCCATTAAGATTTGCAGTCTTGGATGGGATAATATGCAGAGAAACCCCAATGGTGAAAACCCCTGAATCCAAATCAAAACCCAAGGAAGTGAACAGCACTGCTGGGAGCTTTTTGGTGCAGAGGTGCCTTTCCCAAACCATTATTCTGAGGGGATCCGTAATGTCTAACTTTTGACAAAAAAATATCTTCAGCAGGGGTTAAATATAATTTCTTCCCCTTTCAAACCACTCTTGGATAGAGCTGGATTTGTTTCTTTGCTCCCTACAATTCATTACAGGAATTAACAAACAGCAAGAATCCTCTAGGTCTCAGGGCAGTGTTACAAAGTTCTCTTCAAAACACAGCAGCAAATAAATGGATTGCTTTACCAGCCACAAAAACTGCACCATTATTGCACTGAATTTCCAGAGCATCACAGAGCTTCTTTGGTGAACTTGGAGGACATGGAAAATGCCTGCATTAAAAGTAAAAACAGTGTAAAATATATTGTCACTACCAGAACATGATGCAGCATCATCAGAGCAGTAAAAATTGTCAATTCTTGGCTTCCCACCGTGTGTGATTTTTACCATATTAACAGCACTTGGTGTTTTCCTAAAACTCACCTCCTAACATTTTGGAAATATGAGAATATTCCTTGGAAAGGGAAGCTTACCTTACAAACTCTAAAGTTCAAAATAATCCTTTTAATTAAAAGATCAGGAGTGATTTTCTATTGCCAGAAAGAAAACACGTTTTAAACCAACAGAATTTAAACAGTCAAAAGTTCTTTTAAAGCCACCCTACCACTACTTACCCACTGACTATTTTCCTCCCCTCCCTAATTCTATACAAAAGCACAGTACTAAGAAATAGTTTCAGTATATACTTACTTGAGAAAATCCTCTTCTTTTATCTTCTCCAGGGCTTTTATAACTGCCATTCTGGTGAAAACAGACTGCACAGTGAAATTAAAAAAATGAGTCAAGAACTAAGAAAAGCAAAGAAAGGATATGCCTAAGGAAGAAAAAAACACTGAAACTTACACTGTGCAGTTTTGTCACTGCTCACTTGGGAGCCCAGGTCCAAATTTGCAAAATAGTTTAAAAACAGAATCCTAAATCCATGAACAGAACCTAAACCAGCTTCACTTTCCAGAGTTAAATATACCTAAGCCCCAGCTTTTATGTCAGTGACAGCCGGCAGGTAGTTCTGCTGAAAATAAGCCTGTTGAGTAGGAATCTGTTTCTGAAGTTCAAAAGTTGATTGATTCTCAGAACTAAGGGCTCTGAATGGTGGGGCTGGGCAGTTCCTCCTGTGGAAAGCAAGCAGCTTCCCACTCCCAGGCTGCAGCAAAAGCAGCAATGTCAGGGCAGGAGGAGCAGGAGCCATGACTGCCAAGCTCTGTGCACAGCCAGGTGCTGCTGGGGTAACACCAGTGAGAATTTCTGTTCCTAGGACACAAGAAACAAGCATTGCAACAGCTGAGGTGAAATCCTGCTCTGGGAAGGCTGAGGACAGGAGAAGGTCTCTAAATGAAGCTCCTAATCAAAGCATGGTCAGGTCTTGAAATCTACCAAGCCTGCAGCCCCTCTCTCCACAGCCTGCTCCACTCTCAGTTCCCTCAAGGTAAAATGTTTTTTCTTGCATCTCCTCTGAACTTCTCATTTCAGTGTATTCCTGCTGTCTCATCCTTCCAGTCATGCTCTGTGAAGACCAGCCTGGCTCCCTGCTCTCGATCATCTCTTTTGGCAGGAGATTCAGCTGGATCCTCCCCAAAGCCTTCACCAAGAACCTTAGAGAAGTCTGGGTTCCTCAGCCTCTCCTCCCAGGCATGGGCTCCAGCCCCAGGACTGCCCTGATGGCTGTCTGCTGAATTGCCAATTTAATGGTGTCTTTTTTGCAAACTGGACTGGGGATTTGGGAAAAAAAATTTTAAAAAGAAAAATACTGGGTCACTGTTTGGGACAATTGAAGTCTTGGCTCTAAACAGAGTTCCAGGGTGTCTTCTGGAAAGTTGCTCTTTCTCCTTCTAAGCATAAATTAGAGATAATAGCACTTCCCTTCCTCGTAGAACAGATGAACTGGAAAGCCCTGCAAGCAGCAGCAGGTTTAAATAACTATCTACAGACAGCACAGAAATTTTCCCTCAGAAGCCAGTTTTTACACCACTTCTCTGATTAACACAGCCCTTGAAGCCCAGCTTCTTTTTGAGGACAAACCTGTGACAGCTCTTCAGAGCTGGTATTTTTCTTTAGATTCCCCTACATTTTGTTGCCTATGTGGTTTTAACAGCCAGGCCCTGCTGGTTTAGCTCCTTATGTGGGATTTCCCCCTTTTAAAGGACAGCAAGCAGCGAGTTATAACAATACAGCCCTGCTAAAAAAAGAGTGGCGTTTATTGGTCAGGTGGAGTAGAGTCAGCAGAATTCCTGGGCCAGACTCTGCCTCTGCCAAACGTTGGCAGACTCTTCACCAGAAAGAATAAAAGGCCTTGCAATGGCTTCTGACAGAAGTTACTTGTTCTCCCTCTGATCACATCAACTGTCCCACTTGTATCAGTTTCCCTCCGACTGGTTTATTATCCTCGCATGTCCCCTTTTCCATCAATGGTTGTGTGCGTGCTCAGGGTCTGCAACAAGTGGCAAGGTCCCTTTTCTTTCCCCCCCTCCTCCAGAGGCAGACAGGATAAAACCATCCTGCATGCATCCTGGCTTTCATTCAGATCAGAGGACATGAAAACTACAGAGTGATCATTTCCCTTTTGGCTGCCGAGTCTCATCTTCACAATGTGACTTATCTGAACTGCTTCACCCACAGAGAGCTTGAGGATCATCTTTTATGCTACTTTTAATGCATGACAATCAAATTCCTAGATCTTAAGGGAGGTATTTACAGAGAACATTCCTAAAATTATGGCCTTTAGACAGCCTGGAAAATGAACGACCTAAAGAAAAGCACCAAGCTCTTGGTTTTCCTCAGCTGAGAATTGTGAAGTGAATAAAGGAGACAACTTTATTTTCAGACAATTGAAAACTGGAGAGCTTTTTGATGAAGGAAAACCAGACATTGAGCACTGACTGAATACCCAGATAAGTTGTAGCTACTGCTGTGAAATTCTGAATGTCAGAACAGAAATACAGTGATGGAGATCTTACCTGTTTGTTCTTCGCTGGTTTGAAACAGTCTGGGCAGGCTGTGGCTCTAAACACAGAAATGAAAATTAGCTGCTCCTCTTACAGAGAAAGAAATAAACAGACAGACTCACAAGCACAGCACGTGAATGGTTTTTGTACCCATACATCCAGTGCCTCGCTTCCACAGCTCAGCTCAGAGCAGATTTTCAAATTCCCTTTATCCTAAACCACAAATGGTGCAAGATGTGCCTTGCTTGATCCAGAGAAATCATGGACAAAGCTCTCTTCTTCTGCTCTGGCCAACACCACTGTGTCTCAGCTTTGAGAAGGGCTGGAAAAGCACACAGGTTTAGCTTTCAGTCCTTTCCAGTCCTTCTCAATAAAGGTCATGTTTAATGTTTTAAGTTTTAGGCAAGATTTTCTGACACCTTGAAATCTGTACTTGCTGCTCTTAGACAATGCCCACTACAAACCTGAGATTCAAACTGTCCCTTCTGGAGAGGAAAATTCAACTTCCTACTGAAAAAGTAGCCCCAGGTGTTCACATCACTTGTGCTTTGCCTGTTCAAAAGGAAACTATTGGCTGTTTCACAAAAGTGAAAGCCAAGTCAGTGAAACATTTTTTCTGAGTAGTGTAGAGGAAGTTGCTCTTCCTATTAGTGGATTTCCATGTATGCAGTCAGAGACGATTTCTGGATTTCTGTGTATGCAGTCAGAGATATTTCTGACCTCCAACCCAATTTATCACTTCTTGCTGGTGCTTTTCAACACCTCTGTATCTATTTTCAGACTCTAAGGAAGCAGGTTTTGCAGTTTCTATACAAACAACTTCCCTGGCCAGTCTGCGACACAAAGCAGCGCAAACTCCCTCTTCCAGAATTTCAGTATCACCTTACCCTTAAATATCTCCAAATATGAATTGACAAGAGCCAATCCAATCTTGGGTCATTTCAGCACAGCTACCTCCACACAACTGTGTAAGCACAGGAGAGAAACTGCAGATGCCATGCTTGGAAATCCAATCTAAAAATTCTCCAGGTTGAGACAAAGTCCTACTTTGCTTCCATAAAATCCATGACTGTCACTATTCCTGTGACAATTGCCAAATTTATCATATTCACATCAAAACCAAAGCACTGCCTCAGAATGTGCCCAGAGCCAGCCACTCACACAAGCAGAATGCCTTGGCACCTCAGGAACCACCGTGTAATTAAATTAGGTAAGGTGCTGTTACTTCAGAAAGCCTCTCAAACCTTAATTGCTGTTTAAGTGTGCTACAAAGAGAAGGCAAATAAAGGGATATTGTCAGGTCACATGGAATAAACCTGAGTAATTGGAATGTGGAATGGAACTTCTTTACAGCTTTCACCTCTACAACTGCTCTGGTTGGAGCACTAACACTGGCACCATAGCATGTTCCACATCAATATTCCTGAAATGCCAGAAGAAGGATGGAAGGATGAGCTGAAAATACCAGGGAATAGGTTTCAGATGAAGGAAGTAAAATTAAATAAATGAGAACAAAAGGGCGAAGGATCCAGAAACACTTCAGTTCTTACAGGATTGAAGGTACCATTATTGAGAACTGTAGTTTGGCCCTACAATTTTCTCCCTCTTTTGCCCAGCCTTGAAGAAGCTGGAAAGGAAAGATGTTCAGCAAACACTGATTATCATTGTTCCTAATACCTGTTCCTTCCCAAGCTTCCATTCCCTCATCCCCCACCTCAAGACAAACTAAAGATGCAGTTGTGGAAAACCAAGAAGGTGGTGGATTGAGCACTCAAAGATCACAAATTGCCAGAAGAGAAATCAGGAAATAAATAAAGGCTGTGAGACAAATCTCCAGAGTCAAGAAGTGAATTCACTATTCAGCAGAGATGTCTCTGCTGAGCCTCTTTCTGTGCTAAGAACTTGCAGTAGGTGAAAATTAACTGAGTGAAACTTTAAGTTTTCCAGGAAGCACCAACAAACAGGAAGAGTGACCCTAATTATCCAGAATATACTACAGCTAGATTTTGAGAAATCAGATCAAATGGCAGCTAAATTCACAGAACTATTTTGCTTCTTTGTGTACAGCAGGTGCCCTACTGGGCCAGGCCAGAGGCTGTGTGTAGTGGCCAGGGAAGTTCTGTTTGTTTTCATCAACCAGCTACGTTGGATTAACTCACTTCTAAGCCTTCCCTCCTGTCCATGTGTCTTGTAAGAGGAAGAAAACCTACATATAACCTCAAAAGATTCCCCACCTGCAGTTACATGGTTTGAATTTTTAAAAATGATACAGGGAATGACTTTGAGAAGGGCTGAAATTGAACAACTCATCTGAATGCTCTCCTTCCAGCTCAAATCAGAATTCTGGATGATATTTTTTTATTGGCATCAAAGAGCAGAATTAACCAGAGATGGTGTAACTTCAAGCTCTGCAACTTTATGTGGATATGAGGAAATCTAGATGCAGGCCACATTCTAGTTTATAAACATGGCATATTGTCCTCTGTAACAAATCCAAACCAACAATATTGCACAACATTTAGATAAAGATCTTTTGTTACTTGTAGAAAAACTTACAGGAAATGGCACTCCTCATCTGTTTCTGGGTGAGCAAAGACCACGCTAACTTCAAACAAACTCTAAATTAAAAAGAAAGAAAAAATAACAAGAGGGTGGTAATAGTTTTTTAAACAACCACGCAGGATATTCTCAAGTACCCGCATTGTAGTTTCAGGAAAACAGTAGAGGCAACAGAGACAGTAACCCATTTATTTATGTTTAAAGACATTAAAAGGTGTGCCAAAGCAGCACTTGCCTTTCTGAAGTCACCAGAGATGATGTGAGAGCACTTCACAGCCATGAGTGACCTGCACTGGTCCCATCCTGTGCAGGGCCAGGGCAGAGGCAGCCAAGGCTCAAAGCCTATTACGGTCACCAAACCCCAGAGCCCTCCCGGGAGTGCAATACAGATAAAAACCCTGCTGTAGTCACCACTGTAAAATTTTGTCAGGGGCTTCCTTTGCAGTGCCTGCATGGCCTTGGGGCAAAGAAAGGCAACACATCCTCGTGGATTGACAGTAGCCCAGGAACTCCAGCGTAATCTCAATTCTACCCCCAATTCCCTCTCTGGCCTTGGGCAAACAACACTCATTACTTGTGTTACTCAGATACCAGAACACCTCAGGAGGGCTATTGAAAAGATTGGCTAATATTCAAGTGCCTTGTAGATAAAGGGCACGAGAAAAACAAGTTTTATGGTACAGGGATGTCTGGAGTGGCTCAGTGCCTAAGTGGGGTAGAGCTTTTACTAAGTTGCTGTGTAAGATGTTTGTTTCTTCCTGCATCATCTTCAGAGTAACTGAGTGGGTTTTTTCTTCACTTAGAAAAAAGGGATGCTTTCAATTAGCACTCCTGGGAAAACACAGCCTGTAATTATTGTGGAAGCTGACAAATCAACATAAAGAATCAGTGAATCTACTCCTGGGGTCAGTGCTATGGCTGGTGACAAGTAAAAACTACAGCCAGCCACAACTGCAGAAATTTTACATTCAAGATGATTCAAGGTTCTTCTGAGTTTGGCAACACTTGATGGCCATGTTCAGTCAATGCCTTTCAGAAAGATTTTAAGGATATTAGTCAGAATCTGCAAGTTGAAAACAGCTTGAAAAAAACATTTCTGTTGCCTACTTAGGGGTGTTGCAGGTCCCAACAAGCCCATTTCTCGTGCTCATTAAAGTGAACAGGGACCAGTCTCTTCTCTTTCAGTTCATTTCAGAAATACATTTTACCCACAGAACCTGAACAACTGAGCTCCCAGAGCAGTAGGAAGTGTTGGCACTGACAGGAGAGCAAGGAAGGAATGTGTGAGCATTCCTCAGCCTCTGCAAAACAGGGATCCCGGAACAGGAGACAACTGGAAAAGTCTCATTAACAGAAGGAGGATGGCAGCACAAGAGATTTAGCACAAGGCTGTGGTGGTTTCAGAAGATGCAATGATCTCTGTGTACAAAAATGAAGATTGGGCCCCTCAGGATGCACACTTGGAGATCTCTGGTTAAAAGAATTTCCCCCCAGCTTTTCCCTACAGTGAATTTAGAAGCCATTCAACTTGTTTCTCTCTTAATAAGGAAAAACAGGATAGATTTTTATTTCCCCACCATGTGTGTAAGTGTACAAATATACACACACAAACACATACGAAAAAAGAATAAAAAAAAACCAAAGAAAAAAGCGTTCTGTTATTTATACAAGACCTTTCCATCAGCAGGAACACCCAACTCTTCTGACAACTGGGGATGAATAATCCACTTATAAGCTTCTTTCAGCTGAACAATGTCATCCTTTGCCAAGGGAAGGCCCAGATTTCTGAATCACAAAGAAATAATAACTTGCACAGGGGTCTGTCAAAAATAGCTACATGACATACAGTATTTCAAGACGAACTTAAGTAACTACTGCCAAGTAAAACAGATGCATTTTTTTTTTCTGTGCACTGAGGAAACTGATGCCAGAGCTTGCTGGGAGATCAAAAGTTGCAAAAGTCTTTACAGAGCCTGCCCAGAGAAGAGCTGAGAAAGAGAGAGATGCATTTCAAACCACTTGTTTGGGAACTTACAGAGCAAAAGAGATAAGGAACCCCAAGTAAGGTCAAACCAGGGAAAAAAGAAAAAACCAAACACACAAAACCCAGCTGCCACCTTATTCTTTGTAAGCATCAGGTAAACTGGGCTATAAAATCAACATTTATGTAGACAAATGGTGTTTGGATGAAGAGGTCTTGTCAGACAGACAGACAGACAGCAAAAGCCATTACTCACCTCATCTCCTGCTTCACCCCCAGCCAAGCAGCACGCTGCAGGTCACCAGCCATGCCCAGGGAAAAAGGGAGCAAAAAACAAAAGCAACTGAAATTAAGGCTCAGAACTCCCAACAATCTGAGAGACTCTTTGCAAAAGGAGAAGTGTTTTAAAAACTCATGACTAAAAGGAAGTATCAGGAATTTAGTTTTTGTTTCAGAAACGGAAAGATGGAATTGGTGTTTGTTTTTATTTCTAAGACATCACTTTGCTCTTCACCTCAAATCCTATCTGGCTTTAAAAAAAACAAAAGAGGTTTCATTAAACTGTTTGGAACTTGCTATCAATACTGTAACTACAAAAAGACTCTTAAGTCATCAGTTGTCCTCCATACAGAGAAATGAAAAAAAAAAAAAGTGTCTAAATGAATGGTATATGAAAGCTGATTGACATAAATTAATAAAACCCCAAATTCAGCTATCATCCATTATAAAAAAGAAATTAAAAATATACTTGGTCTTATGGTAATCCCAGAATTACCCCCTTATTTAAAGCACACCACTTAGTTTAGGAGAATAGGCTAAATATGGAAAAGGTGAGTAACAGGAGAAATAATCTAATAATCAGAGGGAGCTTTTAGTACAAATGCTTGAGTTCACTAACAATTAGTACTAAGAGAAAAACTCCCCTCAAAACTTCCTACAATGAAGCACAACAACATTTTCAGTTCTCTACTAACAACAACTACAAAATGCATTAGGACTGGCAGGAAACCACTTAAGTAATTCAGCCTGTGTCACCATCCTCACTGAAGATAATTCCAAAAATCAAGTTGTTTGATTTGAAACAGCCACAGTGAAACAGTTTTCAGTCTGTAGGCTGCAGACTTTTAAATCCCTTCCCTGACTTTCATTCTTCATATACAGTGCTTAAAGCATAACCTCCCCCAAACGCTGCTGCAAGAATTACTGTCCCTTGTCAAGGAAATAATTCTAAGGAAGAGGTTTGAGAACAGGTCTCAAACTTCAGGAAGCAGGGCCAGGATCACATGGATATCAGAAGGAACCACATCATAGATCCCTTTTCCATGCTGATAAGGAGCTCAATCAAAAAAATAAGTCTATTAGCTTGCCTTTAGTCCATCTAAAAGAATGAGAGAACCCTAAAAACAGTCCTAGAAATTAAGAGGGAAGAGGGATGGTGGAGAGAGGACACGAACTTTGTTAGATCCATGATACACAGACCCCCACACTGCTGAATGAAACAAATGCAGTTGTAGTGAGGAAATGCTGTTTGCTCAAATCCACTGTGATTCATTATCCTGCATTTGTAGACAGTATGAGTAAGGCTGCTTCACTTGAAGTATCTCGTAATCCTGTTTGCATAATAACCCAGATAAAATCATAAATAAAAATAGCTTCAATTGAAATTCCTTGAACGTAACTCTGAACTAGAGGATATGACAACCACAGAACTGGGCCTAGGAATCTGCATTTGACAAATGCCAATTTACAAAGAAACCTCTCCCATGCCTTGATTTAGAACACATGCAGGGTTGGGGTTCAGTGGGGTGGCTAATCTCACTCCTCTTCCCTGTTTTCTGGGGATAAAACTACAAAAGAGGCAAAACTTCTGCACGGGAGCAGCTATGCTAAAATGAGACCACAGGTCAAATTTCATCTCCTCTCTCTCTTGATTTCCAAGCTGAAAGAGAATTAAAGAAATCACTTTTCCCCTTCAATTAAGGGGAAACAATAGATGAGGGTACTGCAAGCACAGAGGCCAAAAGATCCCAAATTCCAAATCGCATTCAACCACCAAGCCAGCCAAACCCCTCCACTCTCTCCCAGCTGTACGTGGAGCAGGGGATCAGATCCCTCTACTTCGTAATTACTTCATGTTTGCGAAGTGGGTTGAAAATGAAGACTGCTCATTACAGAGCTGAAGCCTGCAGGGCAGTGCTTAGCAGCAAACACATCTCTGGAATACAGCAGCTCAGGCACTGTATTGATTACAAGCTGCAGGATATTATTCTGGTGCTGTCTGAGGGAGCGCAGTGGCAACAGTTGAAAGACCATGTGCAATCCCAGCCACAGCGTGGTTTGAGAAAAGAGCTTGGAGATGGGGAATTCCAGGATGAGGCACAGGCAGCCCCTACAGGGAGTAATGACTACAGATGTTATTTGCATCAATGTCCTTGTAGCAAGCACCAGGATGATGGATCACGACTGAGACCACAGACAGAGCCAACAGTCACCCTTCTGAAGGGCACGACTCACTTCATATTCTAATAGAGTTGTCTGACATAAACCTGGGACTCCCGTATTTATGATTTATTTCAATCAAATCTCCTACTTGTGGAAGGAGGCAATTGCTTCCTTGCATCACAGATACAAATACTATGCAAATGTAGATTTTATGTCCCGCTCTTCTCCAGCTCCCCTCGTACATTTTAGACTTGGCAGGATGACAACTGCCATAATTAAATGAGTTGAAGGTAATACTGAAAGGCAGTTTCTGATTTTTTTGTTAAAAAGATGATGGAGAAAATCTGTGTGTCACACCCGAGGGCAGTGGGAGAGAGGCTGCCTTTGGGTGTCCTTTGAGGACAGGATTACACATGTTCTTGTACAGAGCAGGTCAAAGAATTAAAAGCAGAATTTAACAAACGACCTCTTTTCAGCACAAAGCATTTTGAGATATCCTGATATCTGATTTTGATATTTTCAGACATTTTTACATATTATATTGCTGCTTTTCTGTGGCTGTAAAACAGGTTCTCACCGATTATTTGTTTTAAGTGATAAAGGGATAGGAGGTAAATAAACCCCTGTGTTTTAAAGTTCTTCCTCCACCATCACCCCTTTTCACCCCTGCAGTCAGAGCAAACAGCTGCTTTAGCATTTGGCAAGGCTGGAGGCAAGGAATAGAAGGGACAGCAGGAACTTCTTAATCCAAACCTTCTCCCAGTCAAACCAAAACTGCTTCCAAAGGGAACAGATCCGGTTTTCGAGCTTCCTACTCGCTCATTTCACTCCATCTATTGATTTGTGGGCCCACAGCACAACTCTTTACTCCCTCGGCTGTCCCCAGCAGTGCTGCTTTGCTGGAACACAGGGCCCAGGCAGTGAGGACATCCCTCACCTGAACTGCAACGCAACACCACCCTCTACCGAGGCTTCCTGCAAACACCAGGTGCTCTTTGAACACCTCAGCTTACACCCGGCTTAAAGCTGGAGTAAAACTTGGTAAAGTCTGACCTACGTTTGGTGTTTCCCAGAGCACCACAGGCATCCCAATACTCATCTAGCCTGAAAGTGCTTTTTGACACACCTCACTTTTTAGAGGCATCAAAAACCAAAATGGGAATTAGGGCAGTTCACTCAGCCAGAAAGAACAAAGCAAACACACCAATTATGCTCGATTTAGGATGGGAAGCAGAGAATCTTATGCTCCAGAAGACTTAGGAGTAGAATATTTGTCAGCTGTGAGAGTGGCATTTGCCCAGGATGCCACAACTAACAGCACAAATCACCACTGCAAGTGCAGTAGATTACTTAACAAACTGTGTGGGAGCAGAGGAGGCCTCAACACAGCTTTACATACAAATCCAACACCATCTATGCTTCCTTCTGCCATGTTCACTGAAGCTTCCACCACATCTTAACCGCAGCAGGCATCTATTGCACCGAGTTACACGGTGCTCTTTAAAACACCACTTTTGTATCACTTTTAGAACAGTACTTTTGCATCATTTTACATCAGAAAGCAGGGGAAGGTTGCAAAATATCTCACAACTGAGTGTCTTTTCCCATCATGTAAAATGCTGAACACCTCAAGAGTTCATCCTCAAATTCCTTCCTTTGCATTCTGCACTACCAGTTTTCATTTCTCCCTGGAAAGGCACCAGCTGTGCCTCCAAGAAGATCCTCACAGCAGGGCTGGCATCTGCACCAAAGGGAACAATTCACTGAGGGTTTAAACAAACTCCTTTTGGGTTTTCAGATGGAAAGTAACTCCTGGGCTAAGTGAAAACTGAAGTGACTCAGGCCCTGTATTAATTACAATAATACTCACCCACAAGGAAGGGGAGAGCAGACTCCACTTCCAGCATGTGCTTTTGGGTTTTTTTTAGCCAGTAACAATTAAAAATTAAACTACCTCCAGCTCGTGCACACCACAGTTACTTTCTTAAATATGTATTTAATTATTTAAGTTACTTACCTCCCTGACAGACAGCTGTGGGGGTAGTGACACAGAAAATACAAAACTGGTGAACTGGTAGTCCGCAGAATTAACTTTTTGGCACACCTGTAAGAGAAGGAGCTTAATATTAATCTTTATAATTTTATAAACTTGATAATCTTTATTCTACATAATCACTGTGAATTCATGCATGCTAACACACATTCAGAGAGATGCCCAAAATACAAACCAGAGTAATCACTAACAACTTATTGAAATATAAGCTTTTTTTGTCCTGTTAAAAAAATTTACTAACAAACTGTATCCTTAGTGCTATGAAACAACTAAATTCACTATTTTAAGGCCAGGACCAATTGTATATTGAAATTTTAGGTGCAATCAGCATCTCAGATAAGGAAATTTATGTATCAAATATTTAGGTTTTGTAGTGCCTTAACATGTGCTGTCATATTTTCCATTGCTACAGAAGAGAGTAACTCTGAAACAAACACTAGCAGTGGATTCTGTAAAATGATACATATTCTGCCAATGGAAACAAAAAAGATACAATTATGTTCTGCAACAACAGATACTACATACTATACTTTCTGTCTAGTCCCATTTTTGACACATTCCTGCTATTAAACGAAATCCTTTTCTATCAAAGCTCTGTTAAACATCTCAGATGCCAGTGTGAGTTTTCTAGCTGATAGTTCAGTTTGTCACATGAGCAATTTGATTGCTCAGAGATGGTGTTTGCAACACTCTGTGCCCACATTCTCTCCTACCTCACATTTTCTCTGTTATCCACAACCTGTTGTACCACCAAAACATTTTCTTCCCCTGTGGTACTTCCTAAAGACGGGTTCATGCTGTATTAGAAACAGGTAGTTCAGAGAACAGCACTTGATGACTCCTCATTTTCCTGTCACATAAAAAAGTGAAGAGAGGTCACCTGTTCCACTGAGGTTTCCCTCAAAAGCAACTGAACCTCAGGCCATCTCCTAAATTCATGTAACCACATATCTGTTAGTCCTTTTCTTAGGAAAGTGTGCTCCCTGCAGTCATTCCATTGCACCTGCACTGCTATTTTTTAAAAAGTGCCTCTATGACAAAGTCTGGGCAAAATTCAGTCCCACTACAGATGCAACTTCCCAGCTGCACAGGTGTGCAAACACTGCCCAGGAGCAGGACGGAGTAGAATTCTGCCATCTACATTCCAAATATTCCAAATAGGCAAACGTTTTGGTTTGTTTTTTGGTCTCTTTCTTTCAAAAGAAAGAGAAAACATCTCTTTGGAAAAAACAACAAAAAAACTGCACCATGTTTTCAGTCAGCAGCTCTATCCCGTAGGCCCCAACATACACTAGCTCCAAAAAAGTAGCTCAAAAGGCAAAGAATGTACCTTTTTAACAAAGTCAGCCTCGCAGAACTCCTGGAGAATTCCCAAACACACGTTGCAAACCTTCCCAGCCGAGCTCTCCATTGCGGCATTCCCATCGCCAGCCTCAGGAGTCTGCGGGATGGCTCCGTTGTGCTTCACATCAGCAGCACCTTCCTCCCTGGGCTCGAGTCTGATTCTCTTACAAGGGGGGTCAGCCACATCCCAAGAGACTGTGTCTTCTTTTTCCCGATTGTTTTTCAGAAACTCCTGTAAATCCTTCATCAAATCCTAACACAAACAGAGCAATCACACTGTGGTTGTTTTCTCCTCTTTAACAAACACAATTCCATAAGGCAGTACTATTCCAGTTGAGGCTCAGTATATGTAATTAATAACTTGGAATTTATACCCAAAGACATCTTTAAGACACAATTCAACAGCTCCAAGCTGCATTTCTCTCAAAATAGAAATTTCCAGAGAAAATATTGCTGAACAACTCGTTTATCATCCAAGAACAAAAACATTTTCCAGACTTGCACAAACACATTTATCTTTGCCCCATCATTATTCAATGAAAAGAGACATTTAGTGCTTTCTTGTCACTTAGATTATGTTAGAATTGGATTATCCCAGGAAGAGAGTTGGCCACTATAATAAAAAGAAAAGGGAGCAGACACAGGTGGGTGTGAAATGAAACACACAGAGCAAGAACTTTGTGTCAGGAGAGAAGCCGTCAAAAATTAAGAATTACCTCCATGTCTCTGATTCCTGGAAGGATGAGAGACAAGACATGGCTCAGGAAGAAGGATTCATTAAAAGGTTTTCAGTAAGGAAGACAGCAGTTACTGTGTTGTTGCAACTCAGAGGAAAATGGGTAGAGATGCAAAAGAACAAAACAGGGCAAAATGAACGAACACTCCTCAAATAATTGATAAAAAATGGAAAAGGATAGGGAAGAAAGATGTTAAAAATTAATTCTGGGGAGTCTAAACTTGAACAAAGGTGAAACAATCAAGACAGACACCAGCAGACACAAGCACAGAGACAGGGGATTAGAGCAAGCTAAAAAGGATGTCTGATAACACTGTGTTTCTCTGATTTATCCTTACCCGGTGCTCTCAATTCTTCAGTTGCATCCTCCTACCAATTCTGCAATTTAATGTAAATTTCCTTTCCATTAAAGCAAAAAGCACAGTTTTTCATAACTCCTTTTCCTCTCAGGCAAAGAGCCCAAGAACACAATGAAGGACAAACCTTGTGTGGATGTCTATAAAGCGTCTGTGATCCCACGCAGCAAAACCTCAAAATACATCGTGGGCAAGTGCCAGCATTGAGTAACAGCTGAACAATTGGTCTGTCCTTCTCTGTTAGTGAAGACATGCTGGGTAAATCTAAAATTCAACACAGAAAAGTCAAAAGAAAAAAAGCTTAGAATAAACACAGTTCAGCAATTCAATAATAAAAAGACTCAGCTTAGACTTGACTGTGCCACGTTTAGAGTAACTGGAATTTTTTTTGTCCTCTACAGAAAATTTAGGATACATGTTTGTTTTGAGTCACAGGCACAAGAAAAGTGGAAGACCAACCCAAAAAGACCACTGACTGGGGGAAAATCTCCTGTACTTGCTAGGATTTTCCTAGAAAACCTGAACTTGAGTTCTGACAAGGGAATGCTGAGCTTTTGCCCAGTTTTATCTTGGATAAAGTATGTGACATGCGAATCTTTACTGAATGAAGGAGGGTGGAGCTAAGACATATTGAGGCAAATTTAAAAGGGAAATTCATCCTAAAATTGCAATGACTGAAGAATCAGTGTGTTAAAATCACAGGGGGAAAAAGAAAAAAGAGCCTCAAGCCATCCCCTTCTGTCACACAATCCCCTCCAATTCTTTAAAGATTTATTTCCCTTCTCAATAAAGGACTCCTGTTTTTGTGAGAAATCTCATAATGCTCCCCCCCCAAAAAAAAAAAAAATCATGGCTGATTTGGTTTCCTGTCATTCTCTCTGCCCAGAACTTTAGGACAGACTGAATTTTTTTTTGGCCGAAATTTTGTGATGGGATAGAACTCAGCATTCTTTTTGGAAGAAGAGAGATTCTGGGCGAGGTGCTCACCCTTACTGGACATCTAGGAAATGTCAGAAGGCATGTAAGGATAACCACAATTGTTCAGACCAAAGGTTTAATGAATCTATTATCACCCAAAGAGGGAATAAATTCAGCAAGGAATTCCACAATACCTACAGACTAATGAACCACCTGATTTTGCTTTGGGCTTAGCTCCTGCAAGCGACATTTGATACTCTCCTAGTTCTTATGTCCCAAGAGATGGGATATATCCACGTTCTCCATGCCAGCCACAGTCTGTTCCACCTGCAATATCCAATCCTGCTCAGGAGTAGCCTGCACAGAAATACTGCAGCCGTGGAAAACCTCCACAACATGGGAAAAGTTATTACTTCCATGAATTTCGTTTGTCCTGGGTTTGGATGCTTTGGGGTAAGCTGTAAAACCAAGGGCTACCTGGAAAACTTCAAAGCTGCTTTTCAAGAGGAAAGAGCAAACACAAACACGCTGTTAGGTAACTGTAACCTCAATTCATTTCCATGAGACTGAAATACTGGCAGTGGGTGACGCATAAGGGCAAATGTGGCAACATTCCTGACATTTTGTGGCAATGTGGGGGGAGGAATCAGGGGCCCCGCTGGGGCCCAGCACCTCAGGGCTGAGCTCAGCACCCCTCGTGTGTGAGTGAGGGGGAGCTCAGGACCCCGTTCCGGCCCGAGCCTCAGGACTGCGGGGGGTTCGGCACCCCCTGTCTGACGGGGCGGCCCATCGCCCCCCCCAACGCGGGCTGAGCCGGAGGGGCGCGGAGGAACGGGGCCCGCTCAGCACAGGCCCGGCCCGCCGCAGGCCGGAGGCGGGTGCCGTTCCCGCTCCATTCCCATTCCCCCTCCCTTTCCTACTCCCACTCCCATTCCCGGTTCCCGGTCCCGCTCACCCCTCGCTCGGCGGCCCGCGGAGCCGGCACAGGCTCGCTCGGCAGAGCGGCAGAGCGCATCGCTCAGCCGGCGCGGCGGGGCGCCGCGCCCGCAGCGTGGCTGGTGGAATAGCTCGGCGCTCCCGCGTAGTGCCTGCCAGTGGGCGGGGTCGAGCGAGGCCGAGCCCGAACCGAGCGGGACCGAGTGAGGCCGAGCCGGGGTCGAGCCTGAGCCGAGCGGGGCCGAAGCGGAGCCGAGCGGTGCCGAAGCGGAGCCGAGCGGTGCCGAAGCGGAGCCGAGCGGGGCCGAGGGGGCGCGATGGCGGCGACGCCGCCGCCCAAGCCCTGGGAGTCCCGGCGGCTGCCGGGCACCGCGCCCTCCTTCCAGTGAGTGCGCCCGTCCCTCCCCGGGTGTCCCCGCCGCGGCGGCCATGGGTGTTCGCCCCCTCGGGCCGGCCGGGCCCGCTCCCCTAGGGCGGGCTCAAAGGTCGGGCCCCGCCGGGGCTGTGCGCGGCCCCGGGGTTCGGTCGGGGCGGGCGGCCGGGGGCGGCCCCGCACTGTGAGGGGCTTGTGCCGGGCGGGGAGGGGTGGGCTCGGCGTGCGGGGCTCGAGCCCAAACCCCGCTGGCGTCTGAGGGAAGCTGCGTGTGCGGTGTGGGGAAGGGAGAGCTGTGGTGTCACCGGTGTGAGTTCACAGTCCATTCCTTGGGGCATTCACAGTCCATTCCTTGGGGCATTCTCAGTCCGTTCCTGGCCGCTGTGCAGCTCTGTGAGCCCCCGAGCCTCTGCAGCGCTGGGGGAGCTGCGTGTCACCCCCAGCACTTGGAAAACATTCCTGTGTGTTGTCAGTCTCGTGTGTGTTCCCATCTTCTGGGAGCTCTCCCAGAAAACCCAACCGGCTCGTGGAGAAGGATGCACAGAAAGTGTTTGTATGCTCCTTCCTTTTCATGAGAAGTCAAGGAAAGCTCGCTCGGTGGCTGAATACTCGTCTTGTTTTTCACTTGGTGCTGGTGATTGCAATTGCAGAGAGCTGAAACTGGGCAAAAGGTTGGCCCAACACTAAACATTGAGCAGAAACTTCGCTACGTTCTCTGCAGCCTGCAGCGTGCTGAGCCAGAAGTTTGGTGTTAGTTTTCCATTCTGGGTTTATTTACCCCATTCTAAATGGCTGCAAGCAGCTTTAAAGTGGGGTGTTCCAAGCTGACTACTGGGGAGAGGACTGTAGTGTGACTTACTGAGTTACAGTAGCTCTGTTTGCTGGGATAATAACTTATTTTTCCTCCTGTTTTCAACCGCTGAGAGAGTTACAGTCTGTGATGGAAAAAACAGCAGTGTAAAGATACAAATATGATTCTTTGCTGTGGAAACCTGTAAGTTTTGCTGAGAGGAAGCTGTTCCCTGCCTTGTATGGAAATAGTTCAGCAAGTAGCAGCTCCATAGCCATTCCAGCTTGACTTGCTTCTTTTTTTTCTGGGCTGCAGGAGTGGGAAGTCATGGGATGAGGCAGTAAGCATGGGAAATAAAATGTTTGACTTTTAGGGTGATAATATGTGGATGGAACATATATTTTTATTGAAATGGCAGAAGTTGGACAAAAAGCTGCTTGACAGAAGTCAAATGCCAGTCAAGTACTTGCAGAGTTTTATTACAAAGGGTGTTGGTAAAATGATTTAAACTTATGGACATACAAAGGAAAAGAAAAATGACTAAATTAAGTACAAATAATGGAGTCATAGTACCTCTTTCTGCCAACACTTACCAGTAGCAGATTCAACCCTTTGACAATCTGCACAAAGGTAATCAGGTAGTTTGGGTAGAGAGGGAAACTGGGGACCCCAAAGCCCTTGCACACATTGTTGCATAATTACTTAGATTCTCAGCTGGGTCATGCCACCGTTTAAGAGTGGATCCAAAGGAGCTCTCAAAGTTCCTTCCTGCTGTATCATTGGCTCATTGTATAGAAGAGCTGGGAACAAGTGTTGGAAATAAAGCTTTCAGATTGGAAAGTTCCTAAAAATTCCTCTTAGGGCCTATGAGAGGCTCTCATGTGCAGGAGAATGACCTGGGCGTTAGAGCAGCAGTTTTGATGGCTCTGGGTTGTGTATTTCACGTGTTGATACATTAAATACACAATAAATTATACAATAAATAGACAAAGCTTTTCCATGTTTACATTCCAGTTGCATGTTTACACTGAATATCTCATTATGGGAGTTTTATTCCCCGTAAAGTCTGTGTTTCCTGACCAGAATTTTTACTTCCAGCCAATGCTGTACAGCATACTGAGCGTTTGGCTCCCAAGTTCCCTATCCCAGCACTACTGAAACTCACCGTGGTGTTTATGGAGTTAGCTGAGGGCTCTGTGGAAAGGAAAAATTAAACTTTGGGTGCTGATCTTGATTATCTGAATTTGTTTAGGTCTGCTGACTTGGGTGACAACCTGCTGACCAGGCCCGGACAACCCACGGTGGCACGAATCCCTCCACCCATTTTGCCAAGGCCATCCCAGCAAACGGGAAGCAGCAGCCTGAGCACTTTCAGGCCAGCCTATAGCAGTTCTTTTTCTCCAGCCTATGGTTCATATGGCACCTCTTTCTATGGAAGCTATAGTCCCTACAGCTATGGCTACGGAGGTCTGGGCTATAACCGCTTCTGTGCCGATGGCATTCCTCCCAGCAGGTTCGTCCAGCAGGCTGAGGAGAGCAGCAGAGGTGCCTTTCAGTCCATCGAGAGCATCGTGCATGCCTTTGCCTCGGTCAGCATGATGATGGATGCAACCTTCTCAGCAGTCTACAACAGCTTCAGAGCTGTGTTGGATGTGGCCAACCACTTCTCCCGCCTCAAAATTCACTTCACCAAGGTGTTCTCAGCTTTTGCTCTAGTGAGAACTATAAGGTACCTCTACCAACGCCTGCAGCGCTTGCTGGGTCTGCGGCAGAGCTCTGAGAACGAGGATTTGTGGGCTGAGAGTGAGGGCAAAGTAGCTCGTGCTGGCCTTGAAGACAAGGTGGCTAACTCTGCAAAATCCTGGCCCATTTTCTTGTTCTTTGCTGTTATAATGGGAGGCCCCTACCTGATTTGGAAGCTGCTTTCTACCTACAGTGACGAAGAAACAGGTAAAGATGACCTGCAGCACCAGAGAAGTGCAGCATGTATTGTTCCTTTTGTTGTTGCCTGTATAGTGATTAATCTCACACTACAGCAGTGGTAATTAATAGATACTGGGGCACGGTACTGAATTTTAGGCATGTGGTGCAAGTGACAGCCTGCCTGTTGTTGAGTTAGGATGTGGTTTCATGCTGAGGCTTTCTGTGATTCCAGAATCATGGTTCCTCTCTATTTCTGGTTCCTTTCTATTAGGTGTGGCAGTTTGGGTTGGGTGGGAGAATTGTTGGTTGGATTTACTCAACAAGTCTTGCTTTTCATGTCACTTCTCTATTGGAGAAGTTTTAGCAAGGAAATTAAAGTGTTTTCTTCATTTTCCTTTGAAAAACAAACCTAACTTGGTAACTCAAAGCAGATAAACTTGTGATTTGTGTTTGAAAACAGTGTCTAGTAACTGGGCAAGTGGAGAAGATGACCATGTGGTTGGAAGAGCAGAATATGATTTCAATGCTCTCTCAGAAGAAGAAATTTCTTTCCGTGCTGGTGACATGCTAAGATTAGCACCCAAAGGTAAACTTTTAATTTTGGCTTTACTTCCCAATCACATGGGAAGCAAGTTATACTGTAGGAGTTTGAAAATTAAAACAAAAAACCCCCAAACCACTTTATTTGACCAAATTTCTCACCCACACTGATTTTTTTTCTCCCCATTAAATGATTACTTCCATTCTAATAAAACTTAATGAGTAGTTTTGTTCCGTTTTGTTGAATTGTTTTGTAACTTGAAGCGTTTGCATTCTCTTCCTCAGAACAACAACCCAAGATCCGTGGTTGGCTTCTGGCTAGTTATGATGGCCAAACAACAGGACTCGTGCCAGCTAATTACATCAAAGTCCTGGGCAAAAGAAGAGGTAGGAGAACAGTGGACCTGGAAAGGATTACGGAGCAGCGGCCAGCCTTTCCCAGCACAGCTGTCAGAGGAGCCCCTGCTGCTGTGACTTTAGAGGAGCAGGAGGCTGCTTTTGAAACTGTTTTTGCTGCAAATAGCAAAGTTCCCGTTGTGTCGGACTCCGCTGTGGCTGGTGGAGAGAAGCAGGAACTCTGATGCACTTGGATCAACAAAGCAACTGAACTGTGCTTTATTGATACCACTTAGGGTTTGTTGAAAATCTGGTTTGTAGTGGAACACTGGTGGGTCTGTACCAGTTATTGCTGCTACTGGCTGGTGAAGGGATGGAGAAATGATTGCTCAAATTTGTGGTATTTATTTTTGACTCACCTAAGGCTGTACATCAGTGATTCTATCCACCCACCTGGCAGCAACTCTGAGATCTTGAGATGGGAGAAGTGAGGCATTTATAAAAAAACCAAACAAAAAAAAAAAAAATAAGGGACTGCCATTCTTGTTTAGGAGACAAATTAACACCCAGTTTTCCTAGGAATATTTGCTGGACAAGAAGCCTCTTCAATAGATGTACAAAGGGAAGATTGATTTCTGTGAGATGTCCTCCAAATCTTCACACACAGAACCATAAAGGAGTAATAGCACATTGTCTCCCTCTGAAAGGAGGGAGAATTGCAGATTTACACAATTGAATAGTTAAAAGGTTTAAGTTGCTTTTCGTAAGAAGTAGGGTTCTGTCATAAAGAACTGAGCTCTTAGAAAAAAGGAAGGAGGGGAGGAGAAAGAGTTTACAAAGGGATAACAGTGAGGCATCACCAGTAGTTCCAGTTATTTTCTTTTGTTTATTAAAAGACATCAGAAGAAAGGGTGTTCTGCAGTCAGGCATTCATTAGCTGTTAACTCCCTTAACTAACTTTGCATCACTCTCAGCCATGTTGTGTTGTAGCCTGTTAGCTGCCTGTCCACAGTCTATCAGCAGCCATCTGCATCTCAGCCTATTTCTGTTCTGTATTGATTTGATACGAGTGTCAGGATATCTATCCTGCATTTTTAAGCAGTAGGAAAGCCTTGAGTAGGGGGAAGTTGAAATTAATTGGAACATCAAAGAAAAAGTAACATTTCTTGCTTAATTGTCTCAGTTAGAGAAGGTCGTGGACAAGCTTTTTATGCTGCCTTTCAGGTGGTAAATTTTGCATCTGCCCATAAAATTTGAGGGCAGTTTATCAAAAGCCATAAAAATATTAAGACTGTTCAGAGTATTTTCTTCAAATGAGTG
The DNA here is from genome assembly GCF_041296385.1 of Aphelocoma coerulescens. Lineage (NCBI taxonomy): Eukaryota > Metazoa > Chordata > Aves > Passeriformes > Corvidae > Aphelocoma > Aphelocoma coerulescens. Next base: position 4,964,942 of record NC_091016.1, read on the forward strand.
TTTGAGACTTCTGTCTTGAAATACTGTTCTGGTTTTTTGTTGAATGAAGCAAAGATAATTAAAACTTTTTTTTCCTTGCAGTATGTATGTATAACATGTCGAACTTCTGAAGGTTACACCAGTGGATTAAATAACTAAGTTTATCTTAATCATTAAAATAGCTGTTTTATTTTAAAGGTACTCAAAAATATAAGTAGGGCACAGGCCTTTGCTTAATTGATTGAGAAGTTTCAGTTTGATCATTCCTACAGGGATCTTCAACACCCATTATGTGGAAACAAAGCTTTCAGTATTTATATTTTAATTGCATTTGCTGGCCTTGGGTTCTTACAAGTCTGTTCAACACAACAAAACTCTCAAAAAGCCTGAAATGAGCACAATTTTATCAAGGTAGGGTGGCTGAAAAGACAGATATGCTGGAACCTTGATTTTAAAGTAATCTCTGAATGCCTGTTGTTAGTAAATAGAACATGCATTGAAGTGGTTGTGCTCAGGTATTGGGAGATGGTGATTAGAATAATTTATAGTAAATTGTTCGATTTTCAAGTGCAGCTGTAAAGGAAAGAGTAGTTAAAGGGCAAATGAGAAACTTGAAAATAGGTTTAATAGATTTAAAACAGAACATGTTCCTTAGACATTGCCCTGTGTACCAGGGCATAGAAGAAAATTATCTGTATTTGAAAATTTTATCTGTTGTTGAAGTGAAAATAGCAAAAAAAAATCTGAAAGCTAAAACCCAGCGAGGCAAAAGGGGGAAGGGGGGCATCAGTGTACAGTCCTGTGTGCAGAGTGTGTCCCTGGAGGGAATTAATTAATGTCCTGAGATGTAATTAATGGACTGTCAGCCTCTTTTGTGGCAGTGAAAGATTTCAATCAGAGGAAGGGTCTTTAAATGAATGAATAAATAAACCCCAAGCTCTGTGGGTTTTGGTAGAGTATCCATTCACGTAGATTTCTTGTTTTTCTGGCTGGTTTTTTTCCTGTTCTCTCTTCTGTTTTCTGGCTCAGAACAAGTTGAGAAGGCAGTGCCATGATGTTTGTTGGAATGTTTTAAGTCTCGTTTTTAGAAAGACAAGTTTAATTTCACTTTCAGGTCGTACTCTTTTGATAACAATTCTTTTAGAGGAAGATAGGTTATTCTTACCTGAGTTGTCTTTATATTTGTTTTACTTAGCCTACAAGTCGCCGTCATCATTGTATCTATTAAATCTCAACAAGAATTTTGATCCTTTCAGTCTTGCAATTACTTTAATTGGAAAAGAAGGCTCTGAGGAAATTAAGTTAGTTATTTAACTCACAATTGATTGTACTGATTGCAGGAGGGTATTAAAGTTCATTGAAGTAAAATACACATTACAATTCACTGTCTGTTTCTGTCCATGTGTCAGGCTACAGAAAAAAGACCTAAATGAACACTGGGTGGAAAGGAAGGCTGGTGGACAGGCTGCTCAAGACTTGCACAACTTTAGGAAGGGGAGAAGACCAAAAGGAGCAGGTGTGGCTGCAACAGGAGAGTGTAGAAGAGGAGATCAGAAAAGAGAGGTTGTTGAAATACCACTTAACTTAAGCATTAGGCAATCAGCTCTTATTTTGAGGTCTGTACATACTTGGTTACCTTTATGTTATTGTTTGGAATTATTTATATACCTGTAGCAGACCTGGAAGTCTGTAACAGAGTTTTGACATCTGTTTATATAAGGTTTTAGTTTATTCTTACTGAAATCTTACTGATCCTGTTTAGTAGGTCAACCATTATCTGCTTGAATATGTGAGCTACTGACAAATTCCGTGTCTGAGTGGTTCTCTGGGTGCAAACAGAACATGAGCATGCACAGGGTCAAAGCTTTGTTCAGCTTTCTGAATAATAAATTTTAAATACTCAGTTTGCCTAGTAAAACCCAATAAACTGGCCACTTTTGCACAGGTTCAAAAACGCTTTCTTGTGTGGAATTATACTCCATCTGAGATTTTAAGGTTGTTCTGACTCACTTGGCAGTCTTGGTGAAATTTGTTAGTGAGGTAAATACAAAGCAAATGTAGTTTCTTACAAATCTGATCTGTTTGCAATGAAAGTCTTCCAGAGGAGGTGCAAACTTGGAAACCAGCAGAGGAATTTCTTGATGCACCAGTGTAGAAATACTCTTGACTGCAATCATGGCAGAACTGTACTTGTTTTGCAATACATAACACAAAAAGTTATGTTCTTATGTAACTCCTTCCAGATTTTTATCCATGCAGGTGTGGCCCAAGTGTTGAGATTGGTGAACATTTTGGGGCTGTAATGGCAAGCAGTAATTGTGTGTCTCCACAGGTGGTGAGACACATCCTTTTCCTTTCTCCTTGTATCTTGGACTGGTTCCTCTGCAGAGCAATGTGAAGCAGCTTTGGGCTGATAATTCTGTCCCCTGGGTTCTATGGCCACATGGAGCTCAGCCTTTAAGCAGCTGGATAATCTCTCCTTGGAACAAGTGTACTGGTGTAACTGGTTTGACTGGTAACAGAGGCATGATGTCAGTGCAGGGCACCCCTGCATCTTTCTTGCCTGCTTTGAGCTACTGAAGTTCCCTGAATTTCACAATAGTCACAAAACTATCAGATTTGAGCAAATGACAGGGATTATTGATGCTGTCAGAGTATAAACACAGGGGTTTGGTTTTAGAAATTAAAAATACTAAAAGATAGTTCCAGTACCTTTGAATGATTGTAACTGATCAAGCACAGTCTCTAGAACAGCAAATGAGTAAAATTTAAGATACTGATTTTTTTTGTTTATTCTCAAATACTGATTTTTTTTTTCCTCATTTAAAAAAGCCAGCAGAGGGGGACTGAACTGCCTAATAGCTCAGGTTGATTAAAAAACCATGTTCCAGTTCTCTGACATGCCATCCAGTTTCCATTCATCATGAAGTAAGTGGATGTCATCAGAACACAGCAATACTCCAGCATTAGCTTATTCTGTGGGTGGCTGTGGGGTGGTTTGAAATCAGTGGGCTTTGCTTTCTCTGAGACCTAAGGGAAGCTTTCAGACTGACTTAGAGAATTTAGATTTCAGATACTTCTCTAGATTGGTAAAATCATTTTTTCTGAATTTTCCTATGCTTTTCTTGCATTCTGTGTCCTCATTGTGTTATTCCAGAATTTACAAGTGGGGTTTTTGGAAAAAAAATTATTTGTTTCCCTGATTTTTGCCAAATTGCCACGAAGGAACAGAAGTTACATGTGGCATGATTGGGAAGGATTGTTATGTGGGAAATGGGGATCTGGGCTGGTCTTTATCAGGCTTGGGTGGCTTCCCACAGGAAGTAATTTTAAAATGTTTGGGCATACTTGATGCAATAGTAGACATACAGTAGGAATCAAACTGTGTGGGTGAAATAACAGGATTGGGACTGTCTGAGCCTTTGCAGAGTAACTCTGGTGAGCCACTCCCAGTGGTTGGGCTGTTCTGTGTAATTATCTCTAATTCAGTTTTCTGCTGCTGTTTTTTATACTTGACAGTGGATCAAATACTTCCATCAGCTGAAAACCTGGGAAAGCTTAAACGGAGGCTCCTTCTCTTTGGTGGGAGCGTGGAGTGCGTTAACACACTCTCGCTTAATTATTTTGCTGTGCTTGTTAGCGACCTTATTAGCGAGACTGATTCTAGTGTCTGATGCGTTATTTTGGCATGCGGTAAGAACTTCTCGCGGCCAGGCTTTTCCTTCGCTGTAGGGTTCTGGCAGGCGGGAATGCGGCGGTGAACTCTGACTGCGAGAAGCAGAGTGACTGCTCTGGGGTTCTGCTGGGAAAGCTGAGCTGGGCGGGATGGGGGTGCAGCACCAGAGGGAGGGGGGCGGCGTGACGTCACACGGAGCGAGGCCGAGGCCGTCGTGACGTCACCGGTGCCCCGCAGCAGTGTCGCGTCCCCCCCCTCCCGCCGCAGTGACGAGCCGGGCCGCGTCGCTTGTCCGAGGCGCGCCGTTGCGTCACCATGACGTCACCGTGACGCCGCGCGGGGCGGTGCGTTGCCGCGGCGACCGGACGCCGCGCGCGGGGCGGGAGGGGGCGCTGCCGCCGCCGCTGCACTGCGGCAAGGCGGGGCCGCCGCGCGCCCGGGGCGGGAGCGCTCCGCGCCGCTCCATTGGCTGCGCCCGGCGCGAGGGGGCGGGGCCTCGTCACCCGCCCCGCGCCCATTGGCGGGGACCGCCCCCCTCACGGCGCTGCCGCCCCTCCCCGTGAGGGGGGCCGGGCGGTGCCGGCAGATGAGGGCGCGGCGCGGCGGCTGCGGACGGGGCGTTCGCGGGTCTCGCTCGTCCCTCGCTGGAGTCGAGTCCCCGTCCCGCTGCTACCCCGGCACGCCCCGAGGAGGAGCCGCTGCCTGTCCTGTCCCGTCCCGTCCCGCTGACCCCGCGCCTGGGAACCGCCAGGTAAACCCAGGAGCGCGCCCGGGAGGGGTCCCGGCGGAGAGCGCCCGGGGGGGCCGTCGGGGTCCCCGCTCTGAGGGCGTCACACGAGGACGCTGCTGCACTTGAAGGGTGTCTGAGACCGGTTTTTATTTTTTTAATTTAAACGCGTTGTAATTTTTAATGTTGGCTGGTACGTGGGCAAGCTACAAAGTTGCTGTTGTTCCTCTCCCCCGCCTCATTCTGCACCATCACTTCCTTGCGTTTCAGGGCTGTGGATGGAAACCTTGTGCCCATCCCACCATCTTCACCTTACCTCAGGCTGTGCTCCCGCAAGGGGTAGTTATTCTTCATTTCTACATTAATTATTTGCTTTAAATAATAAAAAAGTAGAATCAGATTGTGTGATTCCATGATGAATTTAACTCTTAGGAATCCTTTGCACTACTTAATTTGGAATTCTGAGTATTAATAGAAATTTCTGTTCTCATGTATCTTTCTATGCTGTGCATCTCAAATGAGTTGGTCAGAGTTAGATGATTTGGAAACTTTTTTCTTCTCCAATTTTCATAGTTGAGGAAAGGGTTAACCTGAGCTTTCCTTGCAATAACAGAGCAGTGAGAATCTGTAGAAGTTGTTTTTTATCTTAAGAATATGATTTATTACAGGCTTTATGTTGCTGCTTTTAGAGAGCTCTTTCATGAGACAGAATCTTGCATGTGTCTGTATTTCCAACAGCGTTTCCTAAAGGACAAAAAAGCAAATATTGAATGTCCTGTATAAAGCTGCAAAGAGGAGTCCCATGCTCTTTCCAGAATAGAAATAAAAACACTTAACTTCTGTATGCCTGTGATTAAGTCTGTTCCTTCATTTGTCCTTGCAGTAATAAGCACATACAGAACTGTATTTTAATGTGCAGGATAAGCAAATAAAGAAACATGTATGAGAGACAAAGACTTGATTCTCTCTGAACCTGTCATCATGCTTTAGAGCACCTGTCATCCCTTCATGCTCGGGCTGCTTCATGGTCCACAGAGTTGATGTGTAGTAAACTTGTTACCAGCGAAGCACCCAGAATTTTTCCCTGTAAATTACAGACTCAGAGATGTTGCAAAAAAAAAAATTGGTTTTCCTTCTTTCTTCCTTCCTTTCTTTGATTTCCCAGTGTAATCATTCCACAGCACTAGCCCTCAAAATGGTGATTATGGAATATTGACGTTGCTGGCAATTTTACTTGCATTAAGCCTATTTTATGGTGTGAGACCAGGGGATTATAATACTCCATCATTTACTTATCTCATCCAAACATATTTTTAAACCAGCTGCTACATGTGTATGAACTAGCACAAGAAGTCAGCTCTGTATTTCATAACCATTGAGGTTTGCCCCTGGTGCTGACCTGTTCTGGCCCGGTTATTTCTCCTCCTAACAGCAGAAATGGGGGATGTTCAGGGGCTGAAATGTAATTGGTACCGACATCTGTCTGCACGCTGACAGAGAGAAGTCTCCACCACAGAATCACCACAGTAACACTGCTTGAAAGTGCTCTCGGGGTGAGGGATAAGGACACAGTGACTTCAGGGACTGATCCACTTTTACCTGATAGTGGCATCTATTTTACTCGGAAATTTTGGACTCGTATAATCTGCGAGGACCTTTCTCCTTTAGAATTGGCTATCTGGCATATTTTACAGCAGATTTCGTTTAGATAGAATTGCTAAAAGGGTGTGAAAATTTCTATAGGACTTGTCTTCTGCTTTGTGGCTCTTTTTCTTTTTAAATCTCATGACTGTGGGAAACCAAAGAATTTTCTCGGTGGGTTCTGGGCTTTCTCCTGATTTAATTCAGCTGCTCTTTTGAGAGAATGAAAGCTTACAGTTACCTGCTGCGGTGATTTCTGTTTCTACCAGCAAAACAAGCAGAAAAAAGAGCTGGAACAGCTTCTGGAGAGAGAAAAAATCAGGGAGATTTTGTGTATTTTAAGCATCTTTTATTTTAGAAAGAGGGTGGTGCAAAAGAAACATCTACGTATAATGTGATTTTAGTAACAAGTTACCAGGTGTTATCTGGGTGTATTTTCTCTCAAATTCTATGTCATTCTTGCATTATAAGTCAAAAATTTGTGTGTGGCTTTTAAATTCTGTTTTTTATGGGATGTGTTTAAGGTACTTCAGTTAAGGTCCAAGTTGCTTTCCAAGTGTGGGTCCCTCCTGAGCTTTTTGGCTGTGTGTTACTTGAGCATGAAACTCTTGATTAATGCCTGCAGTTCTTTCCCAGCATATGCTAAAACAGTACTTTGAACTTTTACTCTGTTCCCTGGTGCTGTGTATAAAATCCATTTGGAAAAAGAAAAAAACCCAAAACTAAATATAATCCTGTTTTTTTAAGGTGTTTACTGCTGTCCTCATATGCATTGTTCTCGTGTTCAGCTTGAAGCTGAGGAATAAGAGGTTTTTGGAACGCCTTATCCTGGTTAATAAGGAGTTAGGAATGTCAGGTGTTTGGGATGAGAGTTGAACGAGATTCAGGTGTTGTTTCCTGGCTCCGAAATATTGATGGCCCTTAAATAGGTATCCTGGTTTGGCTTCTGAATAATGGCAATCAGGTGTGCTGGACAGAGGGGGAGAGCAAGAGAGAGCAAAGCTGAGAGTAGAAGGTTTGTGGGAACACATAACTGTGTTTGAATGTGAGTAAATTTACATTAACATGGTCCTCTGTAACTTAGGCTGTTTATTCTGAGATTGTGGGAAGCCCTTCTGTTGTGTTAGATCACTCAGAGGTGTGATTTCCCCTCTGGAAAGAGGCACCTCAGGGGAATGGTGGATAATACCTGCTGCTCTTCGGTCGGGTTTGGTGTGTTTTGTGCATCTGCTTCTCCCTCAGGGTTTTGAGAATATGTAAATTTTGTCAAAGCAGCCTCAGTACTTGACTTTAATGCTGTGGTAAACGCTTCCCCCATAATTTATGGAGTGCTGCAGGTAAAGTAGATCAAGCTTTAGCAAACCATGCAGTGAGACTTGCTAAAAACTCTTTCTCTTCTAGGCTTAAGTAGCCAAAGATGAGTCGTGGATTCTCAGAAAACAATAACTTTCCCTATGACAACAACCAAATGGTTTTGGATATGATCCTGTGTTCCCTAATTGGTGTTCCTCAGCCTATCGACTGGGACAGTGTGGCAAGGCTGGTGCCAGGATATACATCCAAAGAAGTGAGTTTACTAATAAAAGATTTTCTATGCTTTAAGCACTGTTTTATGGAGAAGAAAACATTTCTCAGGGGAGGGAGGGAAATGGAAGTTAAGGGTTTTTTTTCTAAAGTAATTTACACCTAATTGAAAATGTTAAATGAGCAATAGATTGAAAAGAGGTGGGGGGTTTTGTTTTGTTTCTACAGAACCTGAGTATTGAAATTAAGACATTTTATTTCATTAGAACTTATACAGAATAAGGATGAAAATTACTGGAAAGGAAAAATTAAAAAGTGTAATAAAAAAAGGGAGCTGTGCTACTATATTCCAAACTCCATAGCTAAGACTTGGGTGGAAAGGATGCCAGTACCCACTAACCTCATGTAGGTTGTAGTATCCTTATAGGGAACCTAATAACTCTCTATGTTTGTTCTTACAATGCTAAACAAGGAGGATTTACAGGTCTCTATTAGGTGAAGAGTGCAGTTGTTTCTTTTTTGATCCTCCAAGATGTGGATTTTTCTTTCTTTGGTTGGAATAGAGTTGGAAGAACCTCTGTATACTTCTCTTCTTGGATTGCTGGATTTCCTGGTGAAATGCCTTTTTTTTTTTTTTTTAAAATAATAATTTTGACTTTTTCCATTTCTGAGAGGGTGTAAGCCAAGAAAAGAAAATGTCTTTTGCCCTTGTGAATCAGCAAAGCTGAAAGAAAACAAGCCAGTGGTCTTGATTCTCTTGCAAACCTAATCAAGTGTGTCAGCTCACATTTGTAGCAGTGCTATTGGGCGTTGCTGTAACCTTGTATTTAGAACATAAAAATGAAGGATTGGGTGTAGAAGCTTCTGTGGAATGTTACTGCCTTTCAAGTGCTTGGGGACATCTCTACTGTTCACCTTTCAAAGTGCAGACAGCACTGTGCCCATTAAGCAAATAAAATAACAATATCAGTGAGCTCTCTCCTCATATTAATGAATGTGATTGATTAGTACACGTCTGATTACTCTGTTTTAAAGAACTAAACGTCTCAAATATGTGGAGTCCTTGTTTAAGGCAGTTACATAAAAGCACAGATATCCCTTTATTTATCTCTTGTATGTAGTAGGCTGGCATCCCAAATTGGAAAGACTGTGAATATCAGAAGGATGTCCCTCTGTACCCCTGGCCCAAAGGGACACTGGCATGGAGCAATGTCTGTTAGTTCAACCCTAAACAAACAAATAAATAAAACCAGCTGCTAATGGAACCCAATACCTGTGTCACGGGAGGATCACCTGTAGAATTAAGTAGATTTTATGTGCAAGTTCCCTCTGCGTAGGACTTGGCTGAACCAAACCTATAATTATGACTGTTGGTACAAATTTACAGAATGGAAAGACTTTCTAGTTCATCAAAAACAGGGAATGGGAAGTTTATAGAACTGCAATGGGAAGCACCAGTCCCTTTTGTCCAAATTGGAATGGAAGTCATAAAGTAAAAGAATAATAACTGTGAACCAATTTCTATAGCCACTCTTAATAACATTTGACCATATTTAGGGTAAAAGAGCTAGTTACAAAATGAGAACTCAAATTCTCCCCACAACTTTCCCTGTTGAAAATGAGGCTTAAAATCATGGGGTTTAAGGAAATGAAAGTTGAAACAGGTTCTATCTATTTTTTTCTCTTTCTGTATTTAATTGTGGTAGCTATTATTTTACTGTGTTTTTATAGTCCTGATAGCACTAACTAAATAGGAAGCCTTGTAAGTTTGATATCAGTAACTGTTCATGTGCAAAAGATGTGCAATATCCATCTCAAATCATAATTATTAAAAATGTGCTGAAAGCTACTGCTTCATTGTCCTATCATTTAATCTTGTGACAGTGTGCAAAAAGGTTTGATGAACTAAAAAGCAGTGGAAGTTCACCTGTTGACAACCAGTATAATCCCCTGATGGCTGCTGGTGGGAGTCCTGTGGAAACTTTAGCTACGTACATCAAATCCTCCTTGCTCGATACACAGACAGAGTTTCAGGAGCCTGCTATTGGGCAGGATTCCATTACTATAACTGGTATGTTTTTAGTCATTCTGAAATATATTGGCTTTGATAATCAGTATGTGCATGCTTCTGTCCCGAGTGGTTAAGTCCACTCAGGAATAGTAGTCATTCATCTTGGGGAAGTTTAGTATAAATATCATGCATACAACAAGGCACTTGCTATTAGTTTAGTTTAAGAATCAATGTTTGCTTGGGTATTTTTGATAACTTGTCCTTCCAAGAGGCATAAATCCTTCTGCTGAATCCTCTGTTTAGGAGTTTTGGTGGTGTGCTGTTAACCCTACAGCCATCTGAAGTCACATTAAGCAGCATTATTAAAATAACTGGAGAGTATTGTGAAGAAGAGCTGCAGGAAGCTGAGGAGGTGATCCCTCAAGGGCAAGCCTTCCTCTCCCAGATAGAAGCCCTGTGTTTGACAAGGATGGGTACAGAGGAGTTGGAGCAAAATGTAGCTAAGTTTTGCTTCAAGACAGTCTTGTCTTGATATAAAATGTGTCTTAGTCAATTATGTCCCGGTAATTATGTGGGCAGAAGAGGACCAAACCCAATAGTTGTAAATTCAATCACAGCACAATTAAATATTGTTAACAATTCCTTAAGTACAACTTCTGTCAGAAGTTGTAATTAAATGTGTGAGTGTTAATCTCTGATTTTCAGTGTAAACAGAGATGTTCCAGTGACTATAGGACTTGGTAAAGGCATTGCATGAGAAATTTGCTTCAGTGATTATTAAATAATTTCTATGTGAAAAATTAAGATGTCAGTGAAATGTTTAAACAACGTGTTCTTTTAAAGTGTCCTTCACTGCAGCTTTCACTATCCTCTTTGCAGCAGAAAAACAGCTGTTTGAACTTTGGATAAAGTGTTTTTAATAACTCTAATCAAGGAATGCTATTGGAAAACTGTATATGGAGTGTCAAGACTGAAAGTGCTTCCCATCAGCTTTCAATTATGTAGTTGCATGCATGATGTGGGATAAATGCTGCTGGCACCCAAATGCTGGTTTACAGGATTAGTAGCTTCCCAGGAGGCAGTTAACGAGCTGACTCTGCTTCTAGAACTCCTGAGACAGTTAGTGCATGTTTTCTTTCTAACATGTAATGACTATTAATGCACTTAAGTCTGGCAGTGTAATGTTTCCTGTGACAAGATCCTAGCCTGAGATTATTCTCTGTTCTCTTTGCAGCTTTGGATAAATCACTTGCCCTGTTTATGTGTAATTTGTTGATATGAAATTAGGGTAATTGGTCTCTTTTTCTCACAGGCTTGGGTGAGCTCACCTTCTTAGTACTTGTGAGGTACTCCTATATTTTAGAATTGGGGATTTGAGAAAATTCTATATGTGAATGTTTTTTGTTTAATTAATTGCTTCCTAGTGGATTTAGTCACGTTAGCTTATTGTTAGGATCAATAATTTTGGGCCTGTTTGCATTTGTTTGTAGTCATGAGTAACAGCAAGAAAAAGCAAATCAGACCATACTCATTCTGAGCTGCATTCTGGTTTTGGCTGAGTTATAAAAGCTCATTTAATACTTGCTAATTATAAGGCAAACTGCTGGTAAGTCCCTCTGATTGCATTTCATGGCAGTAAAGAAGCACATAGGGTAGCCTTTTACCCAAGGTCTTTATTATAAGGTTTCAAAAGTTAATCAATCTGTAAGCTTTGGGGGGGAGGAAAAAAAGATATGAAGAAACGTATGGTGAAGTTCAGATGTCCCCATTAATTTGGTTGTGTTGCATATTCTTGTCAGCATTATTGCCTTCAATAATTCACTGTGTTCACAAGGAACTTGTTAATATTTGCAGACAGAACTGTTTCATACCATGTATTTCCACAGTCCCGTCTTTTAAAACTCGCACCTTTGTTTCCTAACCCAGGGCTCCCACCTCATCTGCCTGCAGTGGGATGGCTGCCCAGAAAGCTGTGGCTTCACCAGCCCTTTCCAAGGTTTTTCTGGGAGTGAATCTGTTGAGTGAATCTTCCCCTTCTCTTAAGTGTGCTCCCTCTGGTAAGGCCTTGCTGAGGCTTAACTGTGCAAGGCCTTAGGCTGCACCTTCGGAGAGTTTTGTTTCTTCTGCCTCCAGTGCAGTAATTTTGCTTTCCTGAGGGGCGTAACTGCTGTGTTCTGAGCCATATCATTTTTGTTGTCAGTCTGCTGTAGTTGTTTAGCCATAAGAGGTCTGTCTTAATCTTCTTCAGAAGAGTACAGCCTCTTACATTATGCAAGATGCTTCTGAACTCTTGAAATCTGAGAGAATGGCGTAATCATGGAAAATCACCACCTTATGCATTTTCAGTGGCAGACAGATTATGTGCCCTTCCATTGTTTAAAAAAGACAATGATCTTTCTGACTTTTAAGCGAGATCATTGAAGTTTCAGATTGCAGTAATCCATTCACAGTTGGAAAAGAGATTCATTGTTTTAATCCTTGATCCAGAACTCAGTGGATGTGGTGACCTCACAAGGTTGTTGTGTCCACTTTCCACTGCTTGTAGTGCCTTTGTGAAGATCAGCCATTTGAAGTGCATCTGTCCTTTATTCTGGGAATAACCTCCATGATGTAGCTCTAGGACCAGGCAAATTTCATGGTCTGCTCTCTTTGAACATTGTTTCACATGATCAGCAGGTTTAAGCCCCGTGTGTGAGAAATTTGGCAGAAACAAACACATTCTGAGAGTCTTCTGCACTTCTTTTTGGAAGCTGCTGATTTCCAAAGCTGGCACATGATGGGTAAGGAGTGGGATAGGTCTCAAGTGATGGCCTGGCAGAAGCTTTGATGTGGCAGGGTCTTAGGAGCCACATCCCACAAAGCAGACAAGAGCTAAAGGGATGGGTCGCATTCCCAGAAGGAAGTGCTGAAGGCTGTGAGTCTTAAGCTCTGTGTTGAGCTGGGAGTGATCTGGATTTGTAGCCAAGTGTCTGGGCAACCTAGCAATGCTGCTGCTGTGGGTTCCCAGTGTATGGCACTCAGAGCAGGAATCTGGATTGTTTAGTAGCCCTTATGGAAACAGATTTGTTCCTAGCTGTGTGCCATTACTCCACCATAACAGTCGTATTTCAGTTGCATTTCCAGGATGCTGAAGAGCAAAAGTTCAGGAATTTTTGTTCTAATGCAGCCTTTTTTCCTTACATTGAAGGAAGGCCCAGTGCAGCCTCCACAAGGAGTTGTTCTTCAGAATCTGAGAAAGGTCCTGTACATAGCAGTGGAGAAAGCACTGACGAAACCCAGGGGTAAGAAAAGCTTTGTGTGTTTGTTATCTAGGGGCTTGTAGAACTGACAGGAAGATGTCTAAATTGCTCGTACTTTTCTACTACCAGAAAGAAAATAGCTGGAAACATCCTAATAAATGCTGTAAAAAATCTGGAAACCTTCCGTTGCTACAGAAATACAAGGAGTTGGTTTGAGAATGTGTTGTGTGCAGTAAGATAGAAATCTGTGCATAGTGTTCCTCTGGGTGATTGATCACAGCTGGAGCATGGGAAACATACCTGATTTTAAAAAGGAATGAAACAAGATTGATGCTCAATTACACTTAAAAAAATATTCTGTGAGCACAGATTTGTCCTGTATAAAAGCAGGAAAAGAAAGCTGTAAATGAAGAATTTCCCCATGAATTCAAATAGCCATCCAGGTCACTTTCATTCCATCACATCCCTGTTTTTCTTACTGTGTAAGTACACATAAAATCATGTTTGTTTGAAACCTAAGCATCTCTCTGTAAAGATGGCATTTACTGATTCTAGCTTTGAGCTTTTCTTAAGAAATAGACATTTTAATGTACAGTAAACCAATCTTAATATCCACAGATGAAAATTGCTGTTATTGTCCCTGGTGCTTCCGTAACTTAGGCATCTATATCTGGTTACTCTTTTAAGAAAATTAAGAAGGGAGAACAATAAGTTCTCCATATAATTCAGGTTGCATCTTATAACAGAGGTGACAAAATTGTGGAATGGAGCTAGAAATTTTCTATTTCTGCTCCCTCAATTAAATCACTGTCATTATCTGTAGGAGATATGCATCTGTCTTCTTCACCTATCTGACAATAGTTTCTATTAATAGTTAATAACTGCACTTTGTTTTCCCTTTGTCAATGAAACCCTGTTGGTGACATCAGTGTTGCAATGCATGATCCAGAGTTGGACATGAGTGTCCTAATTGGCTTAGGCTCCTAATTTGCTTCGTGGCTTTTTTTCTTTTGAGGCCAAATATGGTGATCCATGTGTGTGACGAAGCCAAAAACCTCAAAGAAGATTTTGTGTGTCCTCGAGACCTTTTGATTTCAGAGATGAAATATTTTGCTGAGTACCTGTCAGTGGATGCCCAGCGCTGGGAGGAGGTGGACATTTCCGTGCACTGTGATGTTCACATCTTTGACTGGCTGATAAGATATGTCAAAAGGAACTCTAAGGAGTCTGAGGCTAATGAAATGCCCACTTTAGGTAAAAGTAGATAATTTCTTGTAGGTTCGTTATGTTCTGTACTAATTGAAGATGAATGGGTTTGATGCAGTCCAGCCCCAGTTGGTTTGTTTCTGACTGTTGTCATCTGTTAGAAAAGTGTTGCAACAGAGGTCTTGTGGTCACTTCAGCAGATGTCTGCTTTGCCAGCACTTACAGCTTTCAGGAAACATGTTGAAAGTTGAAGCAATAAAAAAACCCTAATATATTTTGGGATGTGATGTTTTTAATTAAGAGTCTTCAGACCTCTTCTGACCAAGGACAGGGTGGTAGATTTAAAATGCTGATGATTGGTTTGTTTGTTTCTCCTCTGCTCCCTGTTGGTACAATTGCAATGTTTTCTGCAATTTCAATGCAATCCAATACAATGATAGAAGAGCCTTTGCTTTTATGGATTTTGAGGCGAGTTTTAAATTTTTAAATGAGCCTTTGCTACCATTTAAAAAGATAGAACTTTCTTCTCTTGGTTTGTTTGTAACTTGCAATGCAAAGGTTATGTTGAGAAAAATCTCAGCTGAGTGTGGTGGCTACAGATAGAAGTTAATCTTGTGTAATTGTTTGGTCATTGTATCCCTATGAAGCCTCCTCCTCCAATTCTAATAAAGTACAGATTGTTATAGTTGTACTCTGAGCACTGAAATAGTAAACCGAAAGTTTGCTTCTTAAGGTGGTTAAAAGGTTCTGGATACTAGAAGATGGAATGACAGGTTGATTGCTAAAATAATCACTAACACAGATGTTAAATATGAAGAGGGAGGGATGTGATACGAAATTACAAAAAAAATCATGTAAAAAGCCCCACCTTTTTTCTGTTTCCTTTTAGAACCATCAAATGTCATATCAATCCTTATTTCTTCTGAGTTTTTGAAGATGGATTCATTAGTAAGTATTAAGAAAGACTGATTTTCTGGCTTGAGGGCACAGTTAATTACCAGGTGTCTTAACAGCTTGTTTGTTGTGCTTTGGCTGTTATGTAAACAGGTGCTGCAATGAGAACACTTTGAGATTTTTACCACCTTTCCTATTCAGTGCAGTAATCAAATATTTACAGAATCTCACTGCAATATAACTTAGAGTAAGTTACTTCTAAATGTGATGGTGTGATCTGGAGTGCTTGTTTTATATCCTTTTTACATGAATGACACTTCTGCAATTTAGGATCTGATTTTCCAGTTCTGTATAGGGAGTATCTGCTGACTTTGTTAAAATGTTTGTCAAAAGTTCTGTCATTGGGGTGACCCACAGCAAAGCACAGCTGTTGAAGTTGAGATCCATGTGTTTTGTGGTTCTATTTTAACAATTGGGAGGTTACTGAAATTTTTGGAGGAGAACATAAACTAAGTCATGTTAACTCAGTGTCCCCTTTAGGCAAATCTGAGGCTTGCTTTTTATTTTTAAGTCAAACTGAAATAGTTTTCCAAATCACCACACTTTAAAAAAAAAAAATCTTGAAGTGATTAGTATGAGGGTTTTTTGTCTAGAATTCCTTAACATTCATATTTCTGTTTTTCCTAGGTAGAAAAATGTATTCATTATTGTCACAAAAATATGAATGCTATTGTAGCCACGCCGTGTAACATGAACTGTATCAACGCTAATCTTGTTACACACATTGCTGATCTCTTCAGGCACAATGAAGTGGAAGAGCTGAAGGACAAAAGAGACAAATTTAAGAGGTAACTTTTTTTGCCCTGTAGTACACTACTGAAGTGCTGTTGAGCTTTGGGATAATATTTTGTAACTACTAAGGCTGTGGAGTTTGAAATGATATATTATATATATTCTCATGTAATGTATTTTTAATGCAGAATATAATGGTGTGACTCCAGAATTTGATATTTAACATTATGAGCAAAAGGAAAGAGCTTTTATAGGAAATGAGCAAAAGGAGAGGCCCCACTAGGAGCATGGCATGGGCGAATTATTCATGAATTCTCACATGGGAGTCAGGATTAGGGTGAGAAACCTTTTATGAGATGACATGCTTCTAATTGGTAGGGAATGGTTTGGCTTCAGCATCCTGTGAACTCAAGATATTTAGACTTAGAATTCAGGATGGCTGGGAGGCTGAATAGTTGTGCTGGAATGCTCTTTCATACATCAGGACTCCAGCTTAGTGTCGAGATAAGGGCCAATTATTGGAGTACAGACTGACAGATAAGCAAGGTTAAAGTAAGGGAGGTCTTTAGTCAGTAGGGATGAAGGCTTAATTTTAGAATGAAGTGCAATTTCACAGCAATATTTACTAGTAAAAGGTCTGGTAGAAGCTGGCAGTTTATATTGGCAAGCAGTATAATAAAGGGGAAAAAATCAAAGGATCTCTTTTGTCATGCCTGTGTAAAGATGAGATGAACAGCATAATTTAAAGGACAATTATATTAAAAGTTAGATTCTGAGAGTGACTTTGCTTGTCAGAATGTAGTTGTTAATCTCACTATGCATAAAGCAATTCTCATTTTTTTTTCTAATGGGTGAGCTGTGTTGCTGTCATTAACAGTAAACTTTTCTGCAAGAAGATTGAGAGACTGTTTGATCCGGAGTATGTAAATCCAGATTCTAGAGGAAATGCAGCAACATTATACAGGTATGGTGTTTTTTCAGTGCTATTTCAATAGCAAGGACAGTCCCTGTGTTTAGAGGTCCTGCTCTTACTCCAGTGCTTTCTTTCCTTCTTTCTCTTTTCTTTTTTTTTTTTAATCTAGGTGTTGTTTATGTAAAAAGCTGCTAACTAAAGAAACTGAAAGGAGAATTCCCTGTGTACCCGGAAAAATCAACATAGACCAACATGGGAATATTGTCTATGTTCATATAAGGTAGTGAATATATACGTATATATTTTATACACAAAATGTTTCTTCAACTCTATGATTTTGGGTGATTTTAGAAGTACTGCATACTCAGACACATTACAAAATTAAGTCATAGTTATGTGAAGAGTGTATGAAACGTCTCAACTCCTTGTATTACCTAGAAAAAAATTAAATCAGAGGGGTGTGATTATGATGATGTACTACTGAAATTCATTCAGCAGTGCTGCTGCTGAATGGAAATGGGAAAACTGCAGCCATGATTACTGGGAGGGCTGTTTTGGGTTGCACTGCTTTAAACAGAAAATGCTCAGCTAATTCTTTCATCAGATGGTTTTAAGACGTGTGTAGTTGATGACAGATTGAATTAAATGCTGCATTTCTGCAAGGTTTGTTAGTGAAGGATAGACCCCACCATGCCAGTAAAGAAAGGCTAAAGAGAATTTTCTAGACTGACTTTATACTGTCAAATCAAATGCTCAACCTGCTTAAAGACTGCTATAAATAAACTTTGCCAGTTGTTTTTCTGTTCCTGGAGTATTTGTCAGAGGAGCCTGCAGGACCTGTTCTGTGTGTAAGCCTGATTTGTTTGGCACAAATGTGTAATTGAATTCTGTCTGTCTGATCCATGGCTGTGAACAGCTGGATTCTCCTGTTAATGAAGATCAGTCCATGATCAGCTGCCGTTCCCTCCCTCCCCACATGGCCCCTTCAAGGAGGATGGTGGGAGATTAATGACAGGAGACCTTTCTCATCAGATTCATTTTGTTCAGAGCAACCCAAACAGTTCCATATCATCTCCCACCAGTTATTCCAAGGTGTGGGATAAGTTTTGTGTCACAGTCTAAATAGAACCAAATCTTGTGCCCTTGTCCTGACCTATTTAAGATGACTGCTGATTAGTCACGTAAAATTCATTAATTGTATTACTTCACTTAAGCTGAGTGTATGTAGCTGCTCTGCAATTCCCAGCAGATAAATGTGCAGGGCTTTAAAGTTACTCAGAGGATTATCCAGATTCTTATTATCTGCCTTGTGCTACTTGTGATGCTTTGCTACACAGAATATACTTACTGAGAAGTGATGCTGGCTGCTAATGAATTCAGGCTCAGGAGCTAATACAATTCTATCTTTAATGATTTAAAAATAGGTTTCTATTTATTGGTCCTCTGATGGTGCCTAGAACTAACTTTTGACTGGAAGTACTGCTTTCTTAGTCTAGGCTAGGCACATATATAACAAAAGTTATTCAGGCTAGGGCTTAAAATTAGGGGGAAATTTTATCTGCTCTTTCTGAAGATAACATACCCCACTGCAAGGTGCATATTCTCTTTTGAGTTCTGAAGAGGCGTGTCTTATTTGATCACACGGAAGAAACAAAGTCCTGTATTTTTTAGACTAGAACTGTCAGTATGGACCTTCATCAAAAGGGCATGAGCTTGTGTTTTGAAACTGTATTTCTTAGCTAAGTAATTACTGTTGTGGTGCCGATACATAGAAGATGTTAATCTTAGCTTACAAATTTGCAGTATATGGCATTTGAGATGAATCCAGCTGTAATTCTTGGTTATGAGTGAGTTTAGGATGTTGTGAAAGAACAAAGGCTCTTCTGTCATGCTCTGAATTTAGTAATCATAGTCTCACATTGTACCCTTCTGGTTGTAACTCTGCTGTAGGCTTTTCACCAGTGTGTTTTCTGCTCGTTCTCCACCTCACGGTTCTGGCAGCAGGATCGAAACCCAGTTGTGACTCTGATGCTTTGCTTTTTCAGAGACAAAACCTGGGAAGTCCATGAGTATTTAATTTGCCTTCACGAGGAATTGAAATCCTGGCGAGATGTTTACTGGCGTCTTTGGGGGACTGTCAATTGGTTGACCTGCTCAAGGTGTAACCAGGTTAGTGTCATTTCACTTTGGCTTGTGGTGGGGGACTTTTGGAGGGTGAAGCAGGGATTAAAGCAGTTTGGAAAATATGTGGTAATAAAGCTCGGTATGCATTCTTTACAGTGCAAAATTTTTACTTCCATAGGTCATCTCACCCCCCTCTCTCTCTCTCTTTTTTCTAATGTAGTCTTTCCTGTGCACTGAATTCTCCCACTGCCAGTACCATTCGCAGCCAGTCCTTTATCCAGGTGTAGCAAGTGCTCTGGGCTCGACTGGCACAGGAGTGTATCCCTGTTGTAACCAAAAAGTTCTTCGGTTTGACCCTACAACCCTCCCAAAGGTACTTCAATACCAGCTCTCTTTTAAAAGAGCATAACAGATAGTGGGGGGGGAACAAATGTGTGTTAGGAAAATGGACCTTCTTCCAAAATAAGGATTGTAATTCAAAACTTGAACTTTTGTTATTATACTTGCTGAAATTAGTTCTTCCCATTAACTCCAACATGTGATCTTCTGTCTCTGTGTACTGCAGGGCTGCAAAGTGAGGGATCACATGGTAGAGTTACCTCCAGAAAGTGAAGATGGGGATGCTTTGCCATCCCAAAGTGAAGATGGGGATGCTTTGCCATCTCAAACGACTCAGATCTTGAATGATCTGCTGCATCACAGAGATATTATCGTTGTTCCTTTCACTAAGGATGAGAATAGGTAAGAACATTGTATTGTGTTACTGAAATAACTTAGCCTTCAACAGTGAACCACGTGTGCTTGTTATATTTGAGTTCTCTCCCATTTCAAAATGAGTCATAGGACTTTCTAAGGGTAACTTATTTTTGGTTGTTTACTTGGAAATTGGGAAGCGAAGAACAAATACTTTCTCCTTTTACTTTTCAAGCAGGCATTTAGTCATTCATAAGCATTCACTCATATCTTTATATTTTAATGTATTGCTATTGAAATGCTATGTGGCTGACTGATACATGTTGAGTGAATTGAGACTGATTCTGAAGTTGTGGAATAGAAAATATTTTTGGTTTATGTATTTCTCTCTAAGTGATTCTGGTATTGGGCTCAGTGATGACAAAGGCCTTGAATGTGATGTGCTTGTAGAACCAAATACACCGTGGGGCCCCAAAACTGGAGAAATCAATGCTGTGAGTGCTGATGCTTTTCCTTCCTTTTTTCTAATAATGAGGACTCTTTGAAGAAGTTGTTGAACAAGTTTTAGTAAATAAACCCCATACATTGTTGGAGGAAGAAGCACACTGCTGGGCATTGCAGGATAACATAGGTACAAAATACCTGGTTGGTGAAAAGGCAAACCTTTTCCTTGTCTGCTGGAAATATTTCAGTATATAAGAGGGAATTTTCCTTATGTCTGGTGCTTTCCCCACCCCATTCTCAAATTGATGATATTTAAGGATCTAGTCAAGCTGTAAAATACATCGTGTGGCAAATGTTTAAGTAATTGCTGCCTTGGTTTTGTCTGCTGATGTATCTGAGGTTCTCCATGACTGCTGCAAGTTCACAAAAGATGACCAGCAGCTTGGGTTGTGTTTTGGTTCAGGTTGGTTGGTTTGGGGGTTTTTCCCTTTCAAGATGTGCAAGATTTTACTTTCCACAGCAAGTCAACAGAGAGACTTTCTAAGGCATATTTAAGGAAACTGATATGATAATGCCTCTGGTTTAAAGACAGTGTTCATGCAATGATAAGTTTCTGAAGTTCTGGAACTTCTGATAACTTAATGATACTGAGGGTAGCACAGTGCTGTTGACTCCATGAGAATTTTAATCAGAGTATCAGAAGTTCTCCCACTATTAAATTTAATCTCTGTAACAACAGGGTACATAACTTCCCTCCTGTCCTGGACTGATTTTCCATCAAAAAATCAGCTGTAAATATTTTTAATGCTAAGCTTAGGCACACTAAAACATGAATTGGCTGCATTTAATTGGTCACTGGCTTGCATCCTGCTTGGGTTTAGTCATTCCACCAAAATTTAGACTTTAAGATGGGAGGAGGCCTGGGAGTTACCAGGGTAGAGTGCTGTACTGTAGCATACCACTCCTATTTTTAGAATTCATCTCACTTTTTTATTCTAATTATTTTTGGCTTGTTAACTTATATGCCTTTCTCTCTCATTGTGACTACAGTTTTTGTCTCTGAAGAACTGGACTTTGCAGCTGGTTAGTAAAATACTTATTACTTTAAATATTTGGCCTTCTGTACTAGCAGAGAACTAGCTTTGATTATTATTTGCTAGCTAATGAGACAGAAGTTGTATTTCCTTGCTTTTGTTTTACTTCAGATGTTGCAGTATAGCAATGGTTTTTACAGGAAGTGTGAAGTACTACTTTGGCCTTAATAGAAATCAAAAAATTCCCTTAAATGTTTTTATAAGTGACAACAGCCCACACTAGAACTGCATGCATCAGTTATTAATAATTTTTTAGAAACATAACTCAAAATCCAAGGTTTTGAGTATCTGTCTCTGTTGGCTGGTCTGAGGGGCTTCATGTCTTCATTGTTAAGCTTCCTCATTCCTCATTACTAGGCACCCATTATCACTTAATTTAGATACATGTGTATATTCAAACAATGCAAACATCATATTCCTGAACATTTCCATAAGTCCATGCTGAGCTGTTAGGAATTGTTCACTGTTACATCACTGAGATAGGGAGCTCTGTTGGATATCAGCTCCTGCAAGAGAGATTTAATATATATCATTTAATAGAAACCCAGCCTCACTTTTAATCTCTGGCTTCTCCTGGTGTTGATTAGAAACAGCAATCACTGTTATCTGAAGAGGAGGAGTACACCACTGGCTCAGAGGTCACTGAGGATGAAGTGGGGGATGAAGAAGAAGTGTGCAAGAAGCCAGGTACAGCAAGTTTTTACAGTCCTCCTTTCTGAGTTACCAGATAGGGATTTGAGGTAGCAGAAGTCCTCTCTAAGCAGATTTTGAACATTAGCTGTTTTGAAATTAAAAACCAGTGTTACTTGAATTTTATTTCTAGTTTTTCTGTGGTTAGGTACAAATTACGCCATTGCTCAGTGCCATCAAAAATCACTGGCAAACAAGGAAATCTGCAACTATTCATGTCTGAGAAGTCCTTGGAGTTATCAAGCACTTATTTTGCAGGAAACTATGAAATTAATGAAATTTCATGTAATAAATGTTGGAAGGAAAGGCAGCAATTACATGACTGCTTTTACATGCAAAAAAAAATCTGCAGAATATTCTTTTGATTACATAGAGGAATGACTGGTTAATGTGGCTAAAATTGTGTCTGCATTGAAGCTAAACTTTTTATGATCTAAAAAGATTTTTATTCTTTTTTAATGTGATAATGGTTTTAGGAACATGGAAAACCAAAAAGCAACTTTTCCTTTTCACCCTGCTAATGATTAATTCACACAGAGGCAGTTTTTGTTCTTTTTGTCTTTACTCAAAGGGATCGGAATTGTACCAGTGTGTTAAAAAAAAAATCAAATTTGAAAGAAAAATTTTGTCATTTAAATTTAAAGTTGTTTGATCTGATATTGTTTAGAATCTATTCATTTAATTATTATGGTCCAGAATGTAGCTTGTATGTGTACTTATTTTTAAATGTAAAAAATTTATGCTGTTATGTGTAACCACTCTGCATTTTAAATACATACTTGAGTCTCTGTATACTTCTCATAGAAAAGCATTTGAGTAATGTGTGTTAGCATGCCTGCAACACTAATAAAAGGAAAACAGCCTGTTAATTTACACTATTTGTTAAGAAACAGAGGGGAAAAAATACTTCAGCAGCTCTGTAGTTGAGAAATTCCAAGTATCTGAGAGTATGAATAGATATTTCTTCCATTAGCAGGGAGAAAGGAGAAATTAAAGAAATCCTACAGGCACCCAAAGAAAGTGGTTTCTTCACCCAGTGTTCAGAAAAAGGAGAAGCTGTCTGACAAGGTAAAATCACAGCTGTGAATCCAGGCTCTCTGGTTGGATTAAATAATGAGGAATTCTCTCTAAGTTTTGGACTTGACCTTAAAACACTTTTAATGTGTTTTTTTTTTCTTCGACAGTCAAGTTCCCGAGATGCATCTCCATTCATGTAAGTCATTTTCAAAGCCCTTGAGAACACATTTTAGTATCTCCCTCTTTGTAAGCTGTTATGATAACAGGGTGTGCACCTTTCTCTTCCAGTGTGAGCATGCAGCAGAACAAATGGGACGCCTCCAGGTCCCTGAGATTCAACCAAGATGCTCAAAGAGAAGATGGTCTGTTCCTGCATGAGTTTAGCTTTCCTAAAGTTAATATTATGCAAAGAAAATGATTCAGCTAATTTCTTTAAAATATAGCTAGTTTTCACCCCTTTAGGGTGAATTTAATCTCAGATACAGCAATGGGGTTTGGGGAGTTTGTGTGATTTATGTGCTCTATTTGGAATATCAGCACATAAGCTACAGAGATTATAGCTGTGTCATCTCATGACTATAAAAGTATGCAGATATTTTTTCCTGCATGCCTGTGGCATTTGTTGTCTGTGCAGATAAACAGAGAAACATCCACTTCTATCTCTTTCCCAGTCTCTCTGACTAAAAATATTCAGAATTGTATTAATTTGTTCTGCCTTTTTTTAATTTCTCCTGAGACTCTTGTGCAATTTTGCTGTTTTGAAAACCTCAGCTTCAAAACCATTTCCAGAGATTTTGATCTCAGTGTAGTGCCTCAGGCTGATTCTGGTATCTGCCAAGGCTGCTGAGGCTATATCCTGCATCAGGGTTTAGGATCTTGGGTGTTAAAGATTTTTATATGAACTGAAAAAAATTACAGACCCAGTATCACTAAAGTCTGTGTCTAATCTTCCTTGTATTCAGTAGCAAGGAAAGCTGCTGTTCTAAATAACCTTTCTTATTTCTGGCAGATCAGAGAAGAATGTCTGAGATCACAGGGCACTTAATAAAAATGAGACTGGGAGACCTTGAACGAGTCAGGTCCAAAGACAGCAAAGAAGTAAGATTTGTCCTGGCAAAATGTAGTGATTACAGAGCTGAAGTAAGCCTTGGTTAGCAAAAATATTAAACACAAATCAAAATAACATCAATACTTAAGCTAAAGAATGAATTTTATCAATCTTCATTTTGTTCTAAGCATGATTTTTTGAGGATTATAGCTTAAAATAATATTTAAAGTTTACTGCCTCTAAAAACTGCTCATGGAAAATAGAATGGGGTTAAAAACCTCAGTACTGGGCTGTGGTAATGGACAAAAGTATGCCATAGGTTCTGCTGACTTTTAGTGATTTTTATGGAAAGTCACTGATTACATTGAAGTTATATCAAAACTTGATTATTTTTTTCTGGATTCCAGTATGCAGGAGGCATTTATTCTAGACTGGAAGCTCAGATAAAAGCCTCAGCGCAGGTCAGTGCACGACAAAGCAATGCTGAGAAGAATCCCAGGTAAGATTTTAAAATAACAGCAAGAAAAACTCAGGGATTTTGGGGATGTGGGGTGGTGGGTGTTTAAAGAAAAACACACCTCATTTCACACATGCTTCTTTATGGATCAGCTTCCACCAGGTTAAGCTCTATGAGGTGTGAAAGCTTCCCTTTGCTTCCCAGTAGAGCTGGGAGAATGACACGCTTGGAGCCATGCTGGGGGGAGGTTCACTGCAGCTCCAACATCATTTCTTTTTCTGAAATTGTGGAAAACCGGAAAAGTCTTAGCTAAGATTTTTAGCCTGTTCTTTGCCACCTTGTAAAACAAAACCAAAAAAACCCCACACCTCAAAAAACTGCATTAATAATGTAAGAAACCCGACATTAACAATGTAAATATGTTTCTTGTGTGTTTTTAACCCAGGTCAAAAGCCCGTTTTGGTCCAGGCCGTCCCACATAAGGAGTCATGGACACACTTTAGCCAGAACTCGTTATTGCTTCCTGAAACTCCACTGCACTCTGCCAGGTGGAGAATGCACATCTCTGAAAGCTTTCCAGTGACTTATTTATTACTTTAAGCCTTGTAAATTATTTTGTGCTATAAATGAATGCAAACCCAATAAGGTCTGTACTTATTTTAATTGTAAATATACTATTTCTTAAATTTAAATTTAATTGCTTTTTTAGGCTACTGCGTTAAGTTGCATAGAAAATAATATTTTATAAATCTACAAAATTAAATTATCAGACTAACTTTATTTATGGGGGAAGACACAAGTATGCCTTTTGGCATGCTAGAAATACTGAAAAGAAAAAAGCAAGACTACTGAATTCTGAATGCAGTCAGCAGCATTAACCAAGTCTCCTCATGTATTTATATTGTGTTGTATTTAATGGTACATCTTAGGTCAGTCTTCTGGGGATTTGCATTTAAAGTCCATGACAGTAGCTGTGACTTAGAGTAGTTTAAGCAAAATTTCATGCAGTTCTGAGGCTTCCTTGTGTACATCACACAACGCCCACTCCTCTGAAGGTGGGTAGCAGGTAGGGACTAGACCTCCAAAGATGCTCTCAGTGCCGTGATGGTGCAGCATTGCATCTTGCATGTGAACCACTTGCTTTTCTTGTATATGAAATCTATACCCATCCCCATTCCTGACCCCCTCCTGCACGGGACAGTGCTTTGTTCCCTTCTAAAACCCAAACCTTAGGATGCAAAGCAGTTCTAATTGATGCTATGCTACTAAATTTCTGAGCAGATCCATTACTGATTCTGCATCTTTCAGTGGAGATGTATCATTACAAAGGCTTGTGCATGTAGATCTTTTGGGTCTAGTTACTCCCTGAAACTTACCTGATTAATACTGTTTAGAAGTCAGATGCACTTTCAAGTTCTGTATTTGGAGCAATAGAATACAAATCCAGGGCTGCCAAAATGAAATAACTTGTCTAGAAAATGTGTTGCATATTAGCAAAGAAAATGGCAATAATAATAATAATAATGGCTGAATTCAAGGAAACATGTTCTGACTTTTTGAAACAGGTAGAAAGAGCGCTCAGGGAAAGCTTATTCCAGCTCCTGGCTGTACAATAAATTGTGAGTTTTGGAATTAAGTCAGCAAGATCCTGGGTGGGAGGGCGGGGTGGGATAAGGAGAGGGGGATTTGTTTAAATGCTCTTCTCTCCATTTGGGTTTTTTTGTTTGTCTTGTTTGTTGATGATTTTCGATAAGTGTTAGAAGACTAGGATAGCAATACTTGAAAATACTGCTGTCAAGGTGAAAGATTTTTACTGAAACCATTAAAAATCAGTGTTACTTGTGTATTTTGCCCAATGCTGTAGCAAATCTGGAGCCCAGTGAAACCAACAAGCAAAATTGGTTTTCAGTGGCTTTGATTTCGGGCAGGAGTGGTAACTTTGCAGGAGTGCTTTAATCTGTATCAAATAAATAAGGTTTTGTGAATGCCTCAGGCCTGTTTGCCAAGTACTAAGGCAGTTTGAAGCACTTGTAGTCAATATTGGAAAACTAATTGTTGTTTGTTGAAAGTATTATAACATCCATCAGGTATGAAAATGCAGTAGAAAAAGTGTTTTGCTACAATTGTGTGACTTCTGATAGAAGATTGTTCCAAATTCCCATGGAAAACCTGGCTATGAAAGTTGCAGGCTGCATGTGTGTGTTTAGTTTTCATACAACTACTGACTAGAAGAGAAAGGAAAATTCTGCTGGTTTTGTTCTGTGGGAAAGTGCAAGTTCTACGTGCCAGTATTGTTTTACTCGAAAATATTTTTGAGCATATACAAATAATATCCATGATGTGCAGTCTTATCTTTTTTCCCCATGCCAACCACCTTGAATTTTTATCTTGTATTAATTTTGGAAGTTTGTCTTGGTTTAATGGAAATAAACATTATTAATTTAAGAAGTGTGTGAGTTCTTTATAGATGCTTTTAAGAACTAAGTATGTGCATAAATATTGTTTGATGATCTCAATCATGCATGTGTATTTGTGATTAAATTGCAGCATCCTCATACAGGCTTTTTATCTGTCAAGAACAGGATATCATTAAATGCAGAGCTACTCCAAATCTACAAGAACTTAAAAGAATTTTTGTCTTCATCAAGTTTTGGAGCTGGATTAAAAATTCCTGAGTGAGCTGCCCTACAACTGACCCAAGTATGCAAAATGTCAGACTAAGCTATGTTTAAAAAAACATTTAACTTTGCTTTGTACTGCCACAGTGCAGATTGTACCATTTAAACAATCTGTTAAATCTGTGAATACGATTAGTTTCCATGATTCTGTTTGTAGGAATTGCTATATGGATGTCTTGGGTGTCCTGTATTTATGCAGTTGGTATATTGGGAAGGCTGCAGTGTACATCCTGCTGTCACATGTGGGTATAAACGAACTTATTGCACTCTGGAGTTGTGGCTGTTCCCTGGATGCCCAGAAATCTTGGAGAAAGGGACAGAATTTTAGATTCAGTGATGGCTCCAAGGGGAAAAAGATGTCGTGTTAGGAGAAGTGTGGACATATGGTTACCCCAGTCTATGAATAGCGTGGGCATGTTTGATGTGTCTGAGCAACACTTTCTCTTGGCCAGAAGGGAATCAATTTTTTAAAAATCATTGTTTTCTGTTCTTCTTGAGTGCTCAGACATATGGGATTGTGTTGGGAAACTGGTCTTGTGCATCAGATGCTTGCTTGAACCACCATATTGAGTTTCTGCTTCCATTTAGGCACCTCCCTCCCTACTCTAGGCCAATGTAACACCTTAAGTTATTACTGATGTTCAAGAGAGCAGCACACACAGACCCTGCAGACATTCCTCCTGCAGCTCAGTGAAAACTAACCTTCATGAACTGTACCACTGTGTTCTGAGCTTCTTCCTCTATTTCTTAACAGTTACAGAGTCACAGAATCGTTTAGGTTGGAAAAGACCTCCAAGATCGAGTTCCGTTTCTGAGATAAGACTTGACTCATGCTGAATTTATCTTATCATAGGAATAGTTTCACTGCTGAATCCCCTCCTAGCTGTATCTATAAACAAAAGTAGCCCAAGGCTTTTCCAGGCTTGAGGCCAGGTGATGGGCTGTGTCCCTGAGGTCAGTGTCTCATCCTGTCTTTGGGCAGCACAATGGTGGAGGCTGAAGGATCCATCAGCTCGTTGGAAAGCTACAGCAAGTGGCAGAGTTTAACAGGACTGTGAGCTCCTCTACTTTGGGAATCATAGGGGTATTGAAGGCTAGTTTTTGGGAGGTGCTGCTGTTGTTCTGGACCGAGACCCTCACAGCAAAACCAGTGTTGCATCTTCCAAAGAGAATTAACAGAGTGATGCTGCATGTTAGAGCAGTTTTCATTCTACACCTGCCTGTAGGGGTTTGTGTACGCTAGAGGCCTCCTTCCTTCAGCTTTTGGGCTGCTTCGCCATGGATAATGTGGGAGGTCTTGCTGGAGTTTGATCCTCTAAGGTCTTGTGCCACCTCTCATGGCTGAGCTTCCAGCTCTCTGGGAAGCCTCTTGCTAACAGGGCTCCCAGAGCACACTGAGGCTGCATTGCCTTCCCTCTGGTTTGGGATATCCAAAAGTAGGTCTTCTTCAGTGGATTAAGGCTTCCAGCACACGAATATTTCCAGTGATCAAGAGGCTTGGTGCCTAGAAGTTTTTGGTACAAATATCAGATTATGTAGGCTCTGGCCTGGCTGCAATAGCCCAAAGGTGTTTAGTGAATGAGGTAAGGGAAATTCTTTTCCTTTTTCTTCTTCACAAGAGGCATTTTGTGCACAGACCTGCCTTCCTATTTTGCCATATAAACTTGCAAAGGCTTGGCCAGCATGGACATGGGGAACAATCAGCTCAGGGAGGAAAATTACCTACCTGAGATTGGCACCAGCAATAAATAACACCACTGAAGGCATAATCACTGCTGCATGTGGCCTTTGTTCAAAATTCACGGTGCCCATGCTTGAACTTCTTTAAATATTTCTTTAATTGCTTCTGTTTGAGTTGCTCCCACATTTCAATTATTCAAGGCTAGGACAGCACAATGGTAATTTTATTTTTAGTTGTTATATGCAATTTTATTGTATTTTGTGTTCTTGTTCAGCCTACAGTAATTACTTTAGTATCCACGGTGACTAAACATACTGGCACAATCACAAAAAGACCTTGGGCTGGCAGCAGTTTCCTTTCTGAGTAATTGGTTGCTTCTTCCAATTAAAGGTATATTTACCTACAAGGGATACATTCATTCATGTAGTTTGTTTCCATTATTTGTAATCTTTATGTTCTCTAGGAGCTTGAAATATTGGTGGTTTGGGGACTTTTTTTTTTAGGTAACTTCATTGAAGTAAAAAGTTTTAGCTGCCTGCTAAACTTATTTTCAGCGTATAGTATCTGTAAAATACTAGACATGCTTCAGAGGTGTCTGCTTTCGACACATCAGTTAGTAACCAGTTTTCATACAGGAATTCTGTATTTATTCCTTGTGGAACAGAGCTATGTGAAGATACTCCACTATCATTACGAGATCAGAAGGGGCAATGCTGGTCCCTTTGGCTTTTAACACCCTGTTAATTTTCTTTCCCAGAGAATATGTACATTTCTCTCACGTTGGCCAGGACATCTTGCTAGTTTATTCTCATGTCTAGTTGGAATGTTAAAATAAAAATGCACTTGTCACATTTTGTGTTACAGCAGAAATGTGAATTTCCTTGTTGGTTTATTTTTTATTGCCCAAAAGGACTTTGATCTCACAAGCTGAAAATGATAAGCACGTTATATAATTTGTGGGTTGCACTCAGAGGCTTATTCCAGACTTGTTCTCAGTGAAGCACTTGTCAGGATAATAACTAACCTATGATATGGCAAATGAAATGATTCTTTGAAAGTATTCTAGATGAGAAACAACCATCTGGTTTTGCCTTGAGTTGGATATCTTTCCTGCAGTGTTCATGGCTCTTTCCAGAGCTCTGGTTTTTGCTTTGGTCGGCTGGGTCACATTCCTCTGTCTTGATGCACAAAGTGAGTATTGCTGTGTTTATAAATGCCTGAGTATTTTACTGCTTTTATTTAAATGGAACAAAATTAAATTTATTAAATTCTTATGAATCACAAACCTAGAAGTTTTAAATACATTGATTTATTGCTTGATAAAATAACATCTAAACAAGCAATCCTTGGGCCCTTGGAAGTGGACCATGGACTTTCAGGGACTGAGGGATGGAAAGCTGAAAACCATGCTCTTGTGTATATAAGAATTTTTACAAGTTTTCTTTGAACTTTTGGGGATTTGGTTATTTTATATCTGCAGCAGTCATTAAATAAAATATCTAGGCTGAAGGTGAGTCTGAGGATGGATAAAGTTGGAATCAGTTCAATTCCTTGCTGCTGCTGCTCAGCCAAATTAGGTTGGAGTAGTTACCATTGTTACTTCTGCTATTCACAGTGATAAGTACTCCACCAAAAGTTCTGTTTGATGTATTGAACCTTCCAGACAGAAAATTACTAATTTTTTATCTTTTTCAGTAGTCCAGAGCCCAAGCTTTTTGCATACTCAGAGATTCAGGTAGTGAATTAGACCCATAAGCAGCAGCTGCTGACTAGAAATAGTCATTAGGATTCTTTTCAGTGAGTTGTGTAGAAATCTGTCCACTGCTCACTTATAAATGAGGTCCTGTAGAGTAATGCAGATATGAAGGCACCTCCCTAGCCAGGAAAAAATAGCCCACTACTTGTTTATACCAAATGTCCCTTTGAATATACATAAGGATGGCAAGGACAGGAGTGGGGACATTCTTAGCATTGGTGCAAACCCACATAGGACCCCAAAAGTTGCATCCATAAGAGCATAGATTGCACCCTGGCAGCTTTGCTGATGAACTCTAGTCAGGGAAGGAGGAATAATTTTGGTAGACTTCTGGATTCCTGTGTGTATAGTTTGCAGGTCTTAAAGATAAAAAAACCTCAAAACTCTGTCACTTCTGTCACACAGAGAAAATATAGAGAGGTGACTGAGGTTCAAGAAACCACTTAGGAAAGCCACTTCTTGTGAAAATATACTCCCAAAGGGCTACTTCTCTAAAAGTTTAAGGAGAGTAAATTTCAGGTAAATCTGCCAATGTGCCTTCACCCTAAGCTCCTGGATTCTTGCTAGAGTTTCTGGAGGGAATAGCTTTGTGTTTACAGCTGTCTTGGGAGCAGAAAACAATCTCACGGCCAAGGTACAAGAGTAGTTTCGGGTATGATTTCCACAAATAGTTCATCAGGATACTATTGAGCAGTGACTCATTCTTGTCAGGCAGTAAAGCCCTAGATTGGGTCCAGGAAACCAATGTTTGTCTACTCCATGTCATATTGCTTTAAACCCTTCAAGGTGCCACCATGATAAATGTCTTGGAGTTTAATTTGAGCTATTGTGTGCATCTAGGTTTACACAGTGTGAGCTTCTTTACCTTGTACTATTTCTGGACATAGTCCTTCTGTGTTCTTTGTCCATGACTTTTCTGTTCCTTTTTAGAAATCACAACTATCAGCTGTGATGTACCACCCAGGCCACTGGTGATCTCAAGCTTTTTGGATGGATATACAGGTAAAATCAGCATTCTAAGCTAGAATTGTCTGTTCTCCTCCCAAATGCACACATTTATTGCCTCACATAGTCAGTGTATTTTATAATGAGTCTGTGTTATTAATTGATTTACGATAGTCCCCATAGCTGGATGCAGCAGCTACATGACATACTGCTTAGTGGAATAAATAAACATAAACCCCAAATTCCCTGATCCAAGGATCTCATCTGAATAGACACATCAGGCAATGGGAAAGAAATGAGTACAGAAAATGTTCTCAGTTCACCTTGTCCAGCCAGTATATGATGTCCCTAATGGAGATGCAGCTCTTACAAGTCAAAGTGTTAAGTTATGGCCGAAGCCCTTCACTTTAGGACATGTCATAATCCTTAGGATCTCATGCTGACTGTCCACAGGCAATCCTCACTGCTTCTGGCTTTCAACAACATACAGAACACAGGTATGATCCAGAGCAGTGATTTTCTTGCAATCACTGTTGAAACCTTTCTGTTGGAGCTGTGAAAACATAGCTGTGTCTGACTCTTGCATGGAGTTAGAGAGGAAAGTGAACTACCTTTCACTCTGATTCCATTTAATTTTTAATCAGCCAGCCAGAACTCTGGCCCGCTGTGTGCGTTGTATCTGTGAACGAACCTGCTGACGTATCTGATGAATAAGCAAGAGGGATAAGCAGCTTTAATTTTTCTCCATTACTTCTTTTTATTGGGCTTTCTCCTCTGGAGGGAATGCCATTTCCCAGGCAGCTGCTTGATACTTCTTGTCTGAATGTATCCAGCTCTGCACGGAGGACCCAACAGACTATGGCAGGCCAAGCTGGATTTGGTTTTCCGGGAGGGTTTTCAGCACTGCACCCAGCAGGCTGATACCACACAAAGCTGTGCCCCTGAGCCCCAGCCCTGCAGTTCTGTGGGTGCTGTCAGCTCACTGGACTTTCTCCTCACACACAATTAAGTGTCTGTGGGCTGGTAGCTGACAGCATTCCAGACTCTCCCTGCTGCTGGAAGAAGATAAGGTTATATTCCTGAAACTCTTGGAGACCAAGAGCACAAGACTGTGCATGGAGATTAGAGA
This sequence comes from Aphelocoma coerulescens, assembly GCF_041296385.1. Lineage (NCBI taxonomy): Eukaryota > Metazoa > Chordata > Aves > Passeriformes > Corvidae > Aphelocoma > Aphelocoma coerulescens. The sequence continues at coordinate 4,997,300 of NC_091016.1, forward strand.
TGAGACTGTTACAGAAAGCATTTACTAACCTAAATTAGTAGTGATGGAGTACAAAACCAGTGCATAAGGAAGAAACACAGCTTGCAAGTTTCCTGAAGATCATGGAAAATATTTGGGCTGTTCAGGAAAGACTTTGGTAAGGAGAAGGGATCATGGGTTTGCAATCCAGATAATGCGTTCCATGAGAAGATAAGTATGGTTACATAAACACAAATGTCTTGACACGAGTAAGGTAACTTTATTTAATGAAGTTGCCAGTAATACCACGCTGGGTGGTTTAAAAGGATACATTTTAATGCAATTTCAAACAGATTTGGTGTTTAACCAAGCAAATAGTACACTCACTACTGAAATGACAGTCAGTCTAACAGGAATCCTGATAATTACAAATAACAAGTCTTCATATTTTCAGGAGGATAGTTCCCAAATGCATGGTTCTAGAAAAACACGTAAGAATTGATTTGAAGGTTGCAGTGTTTTGTGTTTGTGTCCTGTACAAGCAGGAACACATTAAGGAAAAGGCCACACACTTTCCACCTGAATCCAGATTCACACTGGATTCTACTGCCTGACAGATTCAGCTGAAATATATGAAAGGCCCTTGTGTTTGGAAAATACTGAAACTCCTTCCATGCAGCCTCTCAATGAGTTTGATTACGTTGGCCAACTTCAATTACATTTTCACAGTAAATGTGGCGAAAAAAGTTGTGCAGCATAAAGCTATTTTCAAAAAATATGGTGCAAATTTAGGTGTAAATTATGTCAAGCTTTTTAATTCTGGGTATATTGTGTGCATAAATGGGAAAAAGTGGCTTTATGTGGTTTTAAAAACACATCAGGACACGTGTGCAGGGTACTTAAGGGGACTTTAACAGATCGCACAGTTTAGCTGAAAATGCCAGAATAATATAAAATGTAACCAAAGGTCACCAGTAATCAAGATGTCAATACATACAAAATGAACCCATGGATTTCTTTTCCATGAAGCAATCTAATTTGGTTCCATTGTCTCTTACAGGTGATATAGAATGGATTACAGATATCCCACCCAATGTGAATCTGACATTACGAGAGTTTGTATTCCCGGAACACAGGGGTTATGTAGAGCTGGACTATCCTTCTGGATCTAGCAATGCAACTGTGAGGACTCTTAAGGCACTGGATGTTGAGGCTCTTGAGGTATTAGTTTTACTTCATATAAAGGCTAGGGATAAAGGTTTTCTTGACAAGTGAAAAAAAAATGGCATTAAGATAATGGATTTTAATTGTTCATTCTCTCGCAATACAGGTTGGTATTTCAAAGAAGTGATTTGTCTGAATAGAATTCAGTATCTACCCTTCACTAATATCTGTTAAATGTCTTCAGTTTCCTAGAACTAAACCTTCCTACTGTCTGACAGCCAGACAGGTTCTTTCCTAGTCATGTATTGTACTGAGAGCTGTAAATATGCATTATGACACTTGCCTTTAAACTCACCTCTCAGGAACATGAATTCTTTCATCAAAGTGAGACTGAGCAGATATAATTTGGTAGAAGGCAATCCTTAATCATAAGCACTTCACACACATGGATTTATGGACCTCTGTTGCTTGATGGACAAAAGGGTGGATCCTTCTTCCTAGGCAGTTCTTGCTCTGGAGCACTCCCAGGAATTTAGAAAGATATATCAGTGTTTTTCCTGGCTGAACAGGCACATTTTTTTGCCTCTGAATATGAAAATGGTGTAGTACTGCAGAGTAAATAGAGACAATTTATTATACAAGTGCTACTTCAGAGTAGCACTGGATTTGTATTTTGGACACTGGCATCTCAGAGTAGCACTGTACTCAACAGACCTGGACCAGGCATATTGTAAAAAACATTGCTACAATCAATGTTTGTAATGGATGAAAATGTACTTATGATTTTTTTACATTTGCATTTCTCATTGGGATATTTCCCAAATGGATTAAAACACTTTTTATGCCTCTTGCACATGTTCTCCTCTATTCTCTGTCAACTTTTTGTTGGGGAGAGCAGTTAGGTACAGAGGGATGGTGGGATCTGGGTGAATGGGTATCAGCAGTAGATGAATGACAGTCAAATAAACTTTATAATATAGAGCAAAGTAATTACAGTGTGTTAATTTTAAGCAGTGTTTTGGTACAGCACACCTGAGGATTCAAGTACTAGAAGAAATTTTGTATAATTTTGGCAAAAATTTTCTTTTATAACAGTATTATTAGTTCATTGATTATATTATTTATTGGATTGTTCATTCAATTTTAGGGTAAAATGGTCTGGTATGCTGTTGTTTGCCAAAGGATTGGAGCAGTAAGTACAAACCACACTTCATCAACTGCATTAATTGTCTAATTTAATGCAAATGATTGTTTTCTGCAATACTATTTAATTGACAGCTATGATGCAGGGAGTTCAGAGTACCTTGTAAAAGATGATTTGTTGAAATCTGCTGATTGAAAGAAGTGTTTTTGTTCACAGAAAACTAAGGTAAATTTTTAAAAGTTAATTTTAGGAATGGTAGTCTAATTCCCTCTATTCCCTAATTCTAAATGGTAGTTTAATGAAAGGGTGTCTCTTTGAGGATCTCATTTTATAAGAAATTAAATGTTAGCAGAATGCTGCCACCTCACTGTTGTCATTTCTTCCCCTGCAAAGACTGATGAGGTAGAGAATGGACGGAACGTAGAATTAATTGATGTAAATGACAACGCTCCAGAATTTCAACAAGCCAATTATAGTGCTTCAGTATCAGAGGTGGGTTATGGCAAATGCTGATACTTTTTTCCTGGGATATTTTTTAATTACTTTTTGGGGAGGTTCTAATGTGACTACACTGAGATTAGTTCATTACGTGCACCCTTATGGGACTTACCTGCTCCTTCCCGTGGGTGTGGAAAAGAAAGGCTGGGCTGCATGTACATCTGGGGGAGTGGGGTGATGGAGAAACATTCCCAGCCAAAAATAGCAATGGGAAGTGATTTGCTAAGCAGGTGGCACAACTTTCCTGCCCCAAGTTAGGAAGGGTATGGGAAGGGGCTTGTGACTGAGCATTTGATGATCTTTATTTCCTCTTAGGTAGCTGAAATCAATTCCACAGTTATAAAAGTGGAAGCTAAGGATCAGGACTTTTCACCAGAGTTCAGCCTCCTTACCTACAGTCTGTGGGTGAGTGCCCTTTGTTAGTTGGGAACTGTGAACACCAGTTTGAATTTCATAGATCCATAGCCTGGGACCCGATCACAGCGTGCTCCCTTGCATGGGAGGTGAAGGTGAAAAATCTGCAAAACATCCAAGAGATCTTTTAAATCATACCACAGGATCAGCCTGGCATGCACTGAGGCCTGGATCTTGTTTCTTAACATTTGTGGAATGATTTATGGCACTTTTCAGCTACAGCTAAGGAATTCAGTGGTCCTTTGTAGTAGCAGGAGGCAGAGCTGCTCCCCTCTTTTTAAAGTTTATATTTGATTTGCTGTTGGTCTCCAGTCCTCAAGCCAATTGAAGTAAGAGTATTTCAACTACATTTAGATATCTGCAGTGGAAGTCTTCACATCTGAGCTTGCTGTCTCCTTTTATAGTTGGTGAAGGGAAGCTGATGCTATTCACCTGTGTGCCATAGGATAAGAAAAATCAGATAGAAATTCTATTGGCACTGACAGGGGAGGCAATAGAATGTGTGGAGGAGGATCAGCCTTTTTCTTTCCATTGGTGGTCGTTGTGACATTCCTGCACCTTTATGAAAAATAGTCCAATAATAAAGGTGAAAAAAAGAGAAAAGAAAATGTATTTCATTATCAATCATATAAAATATTTGATTTATTCATTTAATAGGGCCCAAACTCTGATTACTTTTCTATAAGGGAAGGAGATGGAAACATCATGGTGCAAAAACCACTGGATTACAACGAGGTCAACTTTTTCAATTTAACAGTCCAAGCAAAGGTATGATACAAATTAAAAGAAGAATGAGACCCACAATAGTTCTACAATGACAGTTCCTTTGTTTTATCGCATCCCAGTTTGTACAAATTTACAACTTTGGGAGTTCCCAACCCAAAAGTTGTCTGCAACTTGGTTATACTGGAGACAAAGTAGCACATTCTTAATACTTGAGCCATTGTTTGTTTCCTCTCAAATACCAGCCCAAGTTTCTTTCTGTATTTCTCTAAGTATAAATATTGAACATATTCATTCTCCACTATTGTAACAAATATTATCACCTATTCGTTCTGGCAGATCTCTCATATTTTTGCTGAGTCTTACCAGGTTTTTTTGTTTGTCTTTTTTGAGATTTGAAGATGTATTTGCCTTCATTTCCTTTTAGAACTAAAAAGAAGTAGTTTTGCTAGGATTATTGTGGTATCTAGCAATTAGTACAGCTGTAGCAAATATTCTATTACTATATTCTACATGCCTGATAGAAAATGAGTAACTAAAGAAAAATTACCTGTTAATAGTTTTATTCCTAGAACTGGATTTCCAGAAATGGAGCAATCTGACAGGCTGAGAATTCTCAGGTTAAAAGTGCTGCAAAATATATGTAATAATAATATTCTGCTGTATTTTCCACTGATATACGTTTTTTTTTTCACAACAGTGGTTCTTATTTTCTTTTTTCCCTTGGGATGCAGGAAAAACTTGGAAACCAGAGTGACACTGCATCATTAATAATTCATGTGCAAGATTATGATACATTGAACCCCTATTTCAGTCAATCTGTGTACACTGGAAATATCAATGAAAACCAGGTAAAAGCTCTTCACTGAATGCTGCTGTAAATAGGTTATCCCTATCCATAGTGCTTTTCTTTCAAGGATTCTTCCTCCTTGAGCAGCTTAAGATGGATGGAGCTGCTTTCCTCTGTGCTGATCAGTGAAAAAGATACCAGCTGTAGACCTCCAACTACCAGATAAGCAGGCCATGTATTAGATGAAGCATAGAATTTTCTGTGACAGAAACAGATTATTTTGTGTTTTGGGGAAAAAAAGAATTAAAAAAAAAAAAAAAGGAAGAAAAGGAAAAAAATCTCGATATTCCTGTTCTAACAGGGCTTTTTATGTAAAATTCAAAGGGCAACTGGCTGTCTATCAGTCCTGAATTTAATTGGTTTTAAGTAGTGTAATTCTTTCATACTGCACTACAATCAGGTAAGCAAAAACAAGGATCTGAATGGCAATCCGTGGGCTATATTACTTTTGTAACTTTTTTTTTCTATATACAGTAGGGCTTTCTTGGTAGAATGTATTTGTTTGACTCGGGTTTCTGTATGTATTAAGAAAAAACAGTAACAGTATAGTACTATCAGAGTAATCCACTAAAATGAAAAAGGTTAACTATTATCCCTATGTCATTATCTTCATGTTAACATATTTTAAACCACATTTACTTTTAGAATCACACCTCTGGTGTCCTTTTTGTTAGAAGTTCATCTTTAATTCTAGAGAAAGGAATAATTTTAGCTCTTCTGAAACGTTTTTATCTTTTAAATGACTTTTTTTATTTGGCTGCAGTATAGACACGTGTGTTGTCTTCTAGGAGAGGAATGGAACTGAAATATTCAATGTTCTTAACATAAATTCCATCTGTGACTGCAGCTTTATAATCTGGTGTTTCTTAAACACAGTGAATCCATCAAATATCTTGGTCATAATTTTCTTCTCTGAAGCACATATGGCAAAGAAAGAACTTTTTCCTGATCACATTGATTAAATGCATGTTTCTTGTTTCTTTAGTCAAAACTGTGACTTCTCTCATGAAAGATTTTAAGTTAATGTGTGTTTTTTATCAAGTTAATCAGGTTCATGCATGTTTTCTAGGTGGGTCCTCTGGCTATTCTCCCAGAGAAGATCTTGGCTCAAGATGGAGACAAAGGTATAAATGAAAAAATCATTTACAGCATCAAACTAGGTAAGAGCCTTTATTTTCTTCTAGACATTGACACAGTAATTTGTGATGATTCATTTACCTGTTACTGGAGATAATGATAAGGAAGTGCAGGGTTCATTCAGATGTCTTGAAGTGCACACAGCTTCACTGCAGTGCTGCTCCATGAGCTAAATCGGTCTAATCTCAGTCATTGTCACAGGGTTAAAGACTAAGGGCTAAAAGACTTACATGTTCTTACCCTCCTTCCAATGAACAAAAATCAATTCCTGATTTCAAGTGTAAGCTAGTCTAGAGGCTTCAATTTGATCAAAGAATTTCCATTCAGGATCATCTAGAGAGATAATTCCATCAGGAGCTTTTCCTCCTCCTGAAGGATTTGCCAAAAGTTTACGAAATGCTTAATTTGACACCCTTGAAGTGTGAGTGAATTTCCTAGGAATTGTTTTGAGGACAGAGTGTTTGAAAACCAGTCTTCTATGTGGAATGTCTGTTCCTTTTTGGTATGGCTGAGACGTTACCACTCATACAAACAGATCAACCTTACTGTTCTGGTTCATTCTCATGAACCCTTCCCAATTTGTTGCTTTTCAGTGAACCCCCCAGCCTATAACAACAGCTTTTCAATCGATGACACTGGAGTGTTGGAAGTCAAGACCTCAATTGACAGAGAAATATGTCCAAATCTTGTGGTGGGCATTCAGGTAGAGATTGTTTTGGCATTTTAGTCTCAATTTCAGAAAATTTTATGTAAATCCCAGTTGCTGTTAATAGTATTTCTCATAGTAATTGGTATCAAGGCTTCATCCTGCCATTTAAAAATCAAACTAAAGGAAAAAATAATTGTAAATATGCAGTTGCCACATCCTTGTGTTAAGCTTGTTGTTGTCAGGGCATGGAATTTACAGCTATAAACTCTGTTTTCTAGGCCGCTCAGCAAGACAAGCTTTTCAAAACAGCTGATGCACTAGTTCTGGTTACTATTGGAGATGAGAATGACAATGATCCAGTATTGTCACAAGCAAGTTACAATGTCTCACTTCCAGAAAATTCCCCAAATGGGATGGAAGTTCTTCAAATAACAGCTACAGACCAAGATGAGGTAAAAAGACAGTGTTTCTATGGCTGCTACAAGTACTGAAATATAATATGAAATGTGTTTGTGTTATACAGCTATTGTGAATAGAATTTTTTTTTCTGACTATCTAAATATGCTTAAGCAAAGCAATCTTAATTTCACTTCTTTAAGGAGTAGAGCACTGCAGACAAAGAATAAATTTTGGCTGTCTTTGGAACTCTTCTGTTTTGCAAAAAGTCCCAAATCTGGAAGTGCAGAAGTGCAAACTGAACACAAAGCTGCAAGTTCTTCTCAGCCTGCATGTTATTTCTTCCATGTTGTTTGCTTCTCTCTCTTGTTTTAATTTTGGTTTTTTGGAACTGTAATCTCAGTTAAACAAGAAAATTTAACCTTCTCCATGAGGAAAAGAAGAAGAAAGTATCCTAAGGGAGTAGGTGAGTGACTGCCCTATTTGATAACAAATATCTTCCCTGTTTGCAGGGAGGCTTCCAGGGAACGCTCATTCTCACTCCAGATGACAGTCCCTTCCAGCTAAGTCCAGCTGGGATCCTAACTGTGAGGAACTCCACGGTGCTGGATAGGGAGAGAGTACCCTCTATTCACCTCCAGGTATTAAAAATAAGCCTGCTCCTTTCCAAGGTAACCTGAGCCAACAGGTGAGACCTGATCTGTCCTGGCAGGAGGCTGAATCTTGACTATGGAACAGCAGCTTAATTGAAGAATCAAATCCAGACTTTAACATCAAAGTTATCTGGAGGGAAATACCACTGCTGATACAGTTTACTCAGCTTGTAGTTCTCATTCATCCTTTTTACTACTTACAGAACATGCATTTGAACAACACAGTCTTTTCACTGCATCATTTTTGCAGGTCACTGCTAGAGATCATCTGCCACCTCAGAAAGAGGTGAACTCTCCTATCAACATAGTGCTGCTGGATGAAAATGACAACAGCCCAACCTTTAGAGACACACCATATAGACAAGAACTTTTCCTCAACATGACTGCAGGAATGGCCATTCTTCAGGTACTAGAAATACTAAGCAAAAATGACATTTTTGTGTTGAATGCATGCATGAGTCCTTGCTTAAATTTGTGTAGCAGTTCTGCTGAGTAGGGGATCTTTTTGGAACTCCTCTCAGCTCAGAAACAATCCACCTTTCATTTCAAAGCTATTGATATTCCATAATCACAGTGTCCTGGATAATTTAATCATATCCCAGATCAGGGAATAAATGATAAAGGATTTTTATTCTGGTACTGTGCACCAGCCTGAATTCCACAAATATATGACAGAAAATAAGATTCTGGAATTTAGTTGTTGTAAAATGTTTAATAAAAACTGAATGTTGTTAGAGTCCAGGAACTTAAATAATGGCACAACATCTTTGAAAGGCTGCTGAATGCTGGAGCAATGGGGATAATTTTTAGATACAATATACTTTTCCTAACATAGTAAACCAGTTAACCAAATAAAACAGGAAGTACGAGTTGAGATCTATAGGGAGTCACTATTAAAGCTCATACCCAGATGTGCAGATTTCATGGCTCCTGATGAAATCTCTTGAACAATCTGCCTCCAGTGCCTTTGGAATTGTTATGAAACCAGTTCTCTGAGATACAACCTGGGTGTAATTCACATGAGCTCCACAGGAGCAGGATTTTGCTGGTGCTGCTGGAATGATATTGTCTGTGCATCCAAGAGCAAACTTTGGTACTGAGGTTTAACCCAGCAGTTTTACAGGAAGTGGGCAGTGAAAGGTACAACCAAATTTAACGCAGCTATATTAACCTGATTTTTATGTATATCTAAAATGGGAGAAAATTTGATAAAAAGCACAGAAATTAGAGTAAAGTATTTTTTTCCCTCCAGGTTGCTGCTGATGATCCGGATGATGGTATAAATGGAGAGATAAGCTTCATCTTAGCTGGTGGCAATGAAGATGGACACTTTCAATTGGATACATCCACAGGACAAATCAGTTTAAAAACAGTAATCCCATTAGGAATCAACCAGCTTAAGAAGTTTGTCTTATGGATAACAGCTACTGATGGTACAGTACCAGTCAACACAGCTATTCCTGGCGATGAGTTTTGGTTTTGTTTGGTTTCTTACTTGAAGGAATGCTGTCAAATAGGTTCACGGGCTTTGTTTGAATAATAGCATATATTTTATCTGCTCTTGTTTGTTGAAGATAAGAAGAAACTGTCTCATTTATCTAAAGAAATTGGTGCATCTCTGGTAAAACTGTTTCTGCTGATGGTGTTATATCAAATCTGTTTCCTTTATGGCTGTGGGAAGAACATGTGAAATATATATATATATATATATATATATAAAATCACATCTTCCTTTAACTTACTGACTGCTGTTGCACAGCATAGGAAACAGAAATTCAGGCAGAAGTCAGAAATTTATAACTCACTCATTAGTTAATAAGGAGTAAAAGGAAAGTAAAATGTGCTGAGTAATTTGGTCTTTATTTGCACATCTATGTGGGTAAACTGGAGATGCCAAATCCATTTTTAGGATGACCAGCATAAAACAGCATTTCCTTAGCCACAGTTATGGGGGCTTTCTTTGAGTTAAAAGAATAACAGAGAACTCAGTGAACATTCATGACCTGAATAAGGGCAGAAATAAATGTAACCTTGGAATGTCACCCCACTCCTGGTATAATGAGAATACAAAGTGGTTTTCAGCCTTGTGGTTTTTCCATGATTTGGTCATTATGAGCTCTGTGTCTTCAAATTTAGGGTCACGTGGATAAAATGGGTACTGGGGGGAAATATGGGTACAAAAGGGATTCCTCAGTCCATCCTTTGTCTGTGGTCTTGCTGAGGACCTCTGAGGCAGTACCATAACAGTAGCACTAAAGATTAAAAATTTTTAAAAAGGCAGTACTATAGAAGAGTGTATTTTTTGGAGGGGGGGGGTATTTTATGCATCTGCTGGGAAATTGTTTCCTTTTGCTTGCAGGTGGGACAGTTCCAAGAAGTTCATCAGTGCCAGTAGAAATCTTTGCAGTTGGAGATTCCAGACCACGGTTTATTCAGAAAACATACAATGTGTCTGTGGAAGAAGAGCTGGTAGCTCCTGTTGAAGTAGTACAAGTAAGAACTTTATCTCTATATAGGACAGGGCAGCTCTAAGAAAATCCTGTAATAGATGTGCTCTAAGTATCCATACCTCCCTGAGCTATGGAGAACTAGATACTGTGTGCTCTACATAGCAAGCTTTGCATGCACTACTGAGTACATCCCTCAGATGAAGTTTATCACCAAGGTGGGTTTGTTTCCAGTTAAACCTTTGCAAACATTTAAACAGCATCTGCTACCATTTAACACTAAAAAGAAAACAAACCCAACCCCCCTAATTAAACAAAATGAACCCCAGAACTGCTTGAGAAAGTAAAGTTTTGTGCGTAGCCCTCTGTTGACTTTGGTCACCCTCCAAAGGGTTTAGTGGCTCAAAGCTTGGGATAGGCAATATTCCCTTATCTCTTGGTGATAAATCTAAAACCCTGTGACATGATATGAGAATCCCCACCAGAGAAAAGTCATAAAGGAATTTTTAAAGAAGGCCCTAGAACTTGCTCTTTATTTTGATCAAAAAAATGCTCAGATAAGCGGAGCGCCAGAATGCACTGTGATAGCTCCTTCTTGGATGAAAGTCTGAACACACATGGGAGGCCTCATAGCAAAGCAGTGAGAATATAATGTGTTTTAGGGTTTTGATTTATAGACATCTTGAGTTAATTTCCCCCCTTTTTTCATATAAAGAAAGGCAAAACCAAAGGTTAAAGTTCAGTCAGTTATTTTATTATGTATTATATATATTCACGTTTCAATAAAAGGCAGTCCTCTCTGCATTTTTCCTGAAGCTTGATTTTCACTTCTTTTAAAGAATCTGTGAAGTTAACAAGTATCTGAATGAAAATTCATTAAAAGAAGTAAAAAAATCAAGACACAGTATCAACCATAAGTTGATACCAATCCACAATATCAACCATAAAATGAGTCTGGACATTGTTAAAACAGCCATTCTTTTTTCAGACAGTGGTTTATGTGGTTTAATTCATTTATTGATAATGTGCTGTATCTTACACAGGTAGACTATGAGGCTTTAAATCCCCACGTAGCAGTTGAGTTTCAAGTGCTGACAGAATCTGCTCCATTTGCCATTGATGACAAGGGAGTCATCTCAACAGGAACCAAACTAGACTATGAATCCCAGAGAAATTACACTTTCAATATTTCCTTGTCAGATGGAAACACTACTGACTATGCCACAGTGTTTATCAGAGTTACAGATGTCAATGATAACAGCCCCGTGTTTGGTACAAACAACACCACCATTGCCATTCCAGAGAACGAGCCGGTGGGAACGAAGGTCACCAGCATGTCAGCCACAGATGCAGATGAGGGCTTTAATGGATTAGTGGTTTTCACTCTGAAGGGTGGAGAAGGAAAAATGGATATTGACAGCTCAGGATTCATTTTGCTGGAAAAAGTGCTAGACAGAGAAGAGCAAGGCTTCTATAACTTAACAGTGATTGCCAGTGACCAAGGCCAACCCGTGAGATCTACAGCGCTCAACCTGACGATCGTCATCGATGATGTGAACGACAACGCCCCGGCCTTCTCATCGAGCAGGTATGAAGTGAAGGTCCCTGAAGACCAAGAGCTGGGCAGTACCCTGCTGACACTGTCTGCTACTGATCAGGATGCTGGGGCCAACGCCCTCATCACGTACCAAATTGTTGACCAGCGACCTCAAACCTCCTCCCCGGTGTTCCTTGTCAACCCAAGCACAGGCCAGCTCAGCCTGAACCAGCAGCTGGATTATGAAACCATAAATGAATTTGAAGTGAAAGTGGAGGCATCAGATGGAGGTCAGCCAAGTCTCAGCACTGAAACACTTGTAGTTGTTCATGTAGAAGATGTCAATGATAACCCACCAGAATTCAGTCAGGCGGCTTATGATGTGTTTGTGTTTGAAAACCATCAGAAGGGGAGTCCTGTCTACACATTCAGTGTTGCTGACAAGGACGAGGTAGGTACCGAATTAATCTCATCCTGATAAATCAAAATGACATGTTTTTTCTCTATTAATCTGCAAAAAAGCATAGAAGTAGATAGGCAAAAGGAGATTTCTTAAATGGTTGGTGCTAAGTACATTTGGGTCATGAAAACATTTGGGTCATGAAAACTTTGTCTTGCTCTCTCTGGAGCCAGCAGTAAAACTTCCCTAACCAAGGAAGTTAAGACCTTGTTACAAAATAGTTTACTGGCTAGATCAGGGAAGATGGGGAGAGATTCTCTCCCACTGTATATGTGACCCAAGACAGGAAGTGTTGTTTGCTCCTGTGCATGTGCATATGAGATGAATGCATCACAGCAGAGAGAGACAGATTTTTTTTTTTTTAGTTCTGTCTTATTGCTTCTTTTGTCAAAATAATAGTTCCTGATTGAATGTTGCTCAGTAAACTAAACTTGGTAAACTTACCTTTAGTCTCAGCTTAGACAGACAGGCAATTTGTAACCCTGATAGAGTTGTTTCTTCTATAATAGGAAATTACAGAATTTCCCTCTGCTTTATAACAAGTGGTTTCTTTCTCCCCTCATTTTATAAAGACATTTCAAATGTAGCTGTGGCACTGGGGAGATGATTTGGAGGAAGAGGTTTCTGATTTGCAACATTACTCTCGCTCATGTCAGTTTTAAAGCAGCATAAATGCTCGGTTCATACTCCACTGAACTCTGTTTTGCTGCCCTGTGCATCATGGGGATAAGTCTTGGAGAGCTTTTGGGAGAATGTGTAGGACCCAAATAGAGAAGCCTGCAAGTGCTTCCACATACCCCAGTTCCTGTTTGCCAAAGAAATCTATTATTCCAATAGCTCAGGGTGCAGGATTTCATTTATTAAACCTGGCAAATCACTTGTACTTCTGTAATGAGAAGTCTTATAAAAATGTCAGGTAATAGTATTAATAAGATTATTTTTTGAACTTAAATCTTAATAATTTTAAACTTACATGAACAACGTTTTCTTTTTAGGCTGGCTTTTCTCAGGGATACTTTATTCACAACAGCACTTCATTTACTGTGGATATCCCTGGAACACTTTCATTAAGGAATGACACAGAACTGGACAGGGAGACTACATCTGGATTCACTTTACAAGTAAATTTGGAGAGAGATTTTGCAGCTTTGGGTCATCTCTGCTTTGTTCCCTTGAATGCCTTTTTATATCTTTATGAGCGGTTGAAATGGCAATGCAGTCAACTACAATTCCATTTTTTTTCTTACTTTGTCAGGTATGGGCTGTTGATAATGTAATAAATGGGCTTAATTCAAGTGCCTTGTTCCACATCACTGTTCTGGATGTCAATGATAACAACCCTGAGTTTCAGAATCAGCCATACAGTTTTGAGGCTCTGGAAGGGGAATACAGGTTGGATAACCCCACTAGAGTTGGACGTGTGACTGCCACCGATGTGGATGAGGGAGAGAATGCACGAATTACTTATTACTTGTCAGCTGAGGATGGGGATAATCCATGCAGCATCCAGCAGGTAAGGGTTTGGGTATGATGAAAGCAATATTTAGATACTGCTGTTCATGAAGTAACTTGGCATAGTAAGATACATCAGGTGAAAAGGAGTAGGCAGTACCATTCTAGTACACATCCAAACCAGCACGTGCCCTGTAGGCTGGAAACACATGTTGATATTCAAAAACTAAGACGTTCCTGGTCAGGTGTTGCTTGGAATGTGGTCTAGTCCAAAGGAGAACAGATTATTTAAATCCCTCGTCCCTTCTGAGAATTCAGTGTACAAGAGTTCTCAAAATGATTTGTGCATTGAACCACTGTCTTCTCTAGGATGGAACCATTGTGGTTACTCGCTCTGTAGACCGAGAAAGTAAAGACATGTATGAGCTGCTCCTGGTGGCATCTGATAATGGAGTGCCTCCAAGGCAGGTAAGGAGTAGCAAGTTATGCTTTATCTGAACTCCCTTTCATTTGTACTCTTAAGTGCCTGTGCATTTTCTAACTCATGGTTTTCTCCTGTCACACCCCAGAACTTCACACACGTCAGCATCCAGGTGTTAGATGTGAATGACAACGCTCCTCAGTTCACAAGGGCACAGTACTCAGCCAGCGTCCATGTGGCAACAGCAAAGGAAGGGGAGTTTGTCCTGTCAGTGTCTGCCACTGACCTCGACCTTGGGAACAACTCTGTCATTTCATACAGGTACGTTTCTGTGAGGTTAATAAGTACCTGTTGTAAGAGAAACAGAGAGGTATTTTTATTGATCTTAAGAAGGATAAGATCTCTTCAAAAATATTTTACAAGCGCTATAATCAGTTATGATTTCTATGCTTAGGAAGAATTACAGTCATTACTGGGTGTTTTAGAGCTTATCAAATCATGATGATGTCATAAGAGAAGGCATGACCAAATGATAAACTGGCAACAAAAACCCACAGCCAAGATTTGTTTGAATTTCTGAAATTCTGAATAATACATTGGAGTTTCTGGGTAGGAAGTAAATGAATCTCTGACTCTGTGCATATCTTCTGTTTGCTGGGAGGAGGAGATAAGAAATTAACTTCTTTTATGCACTGTGCATAGAAAAATCAGTGGAGAAAGAGATTTCTATGAGCCCTAAATCTTGGAAAATACCAGGATACCTTGAGGTGAAAAGCATCGATTGAGAAGGAGAGGTGAATGAGCAGTAAACTTGTGGATGTTTAGAGCTACTGCCTTGAAAGAGATTCTTTCTAACTATGAGATGGCATTCTGCCTAAAACACATTACTTGTGAGCAATCCAGTTATCTGTGAGAGTTCACAGAACACCAGGAATTAGCAGGCCTTCAGATCAACGTCACTTGGGTTTCTCCTGCTGCTGAATATGCAGCTGAGTGTGCAAGATCTGCCTTCTCCTAGCAGGGACATCAAAGCCTTGGGGTATAATGGGAACTGAAGGCATGAATGCTGTACATTTTCATGATGGAAGACTTACTTGGAAGTAAAAGGCCAATATATTTTATGCTAAAGACAGCAATTAAAAGCTGCTCTTTACAAATAGGCAAATACTGTCTGTTGAGTGCTCCTTACAGAGGTAGCACTAAGTAGATGACACTTCCAAGGTCATTAATATGAATGCTCTCCTGGTTGCTCTTTAATCAGCCTCATGAACCATTCTGATGATTTCCATATAAATAATGGCACTGGAGAAATCACCCTCAGCAACAACCTGGACCACATCACAGCTGACACAGTTGTTACACTGACAGTTGTTGCTACTGATCATGGAGTTCCTCAGCTTACCTCAAGTGGTAAACCACATTTTACCCTTTTTTCTTTCTTTTCCCACATAAACATAACTCCTGCACACATTTAAATTTGAAATTAATCCCATTGCTGTCAAGTCAAACTGAATTTAGGGAAAAAAACATGTTACATTTCAACAGTGATGAATACTTTCTCTTTGCCTTTTGATCTCCTCCAGGCCAATCATATTAACAGAAAACTTGGTTTTAGTAACCCTGGTTAGAAATATTTTTTTTAAAATCATTTATTGCAATTGTACTTATGGTACAAAAACCATAGTTGTAGTTATTTCTAAAAGCTGTATTAAAATAATATTGATGCTATGTTTCTCTCTGTTTGTTCAGCTTTAAACAAACAGAAGCTGGCAAATCACCCTCAACTGAGTTTCTGTTCTTTCAAAACATATTCAATCACGTAGTATTTTTTGGTAACTTTTTCATGTATTTTTTGGAGGTTAACTTTGATTTATCGTGAACAGGAGAAACAACTGATTTTCTTAAAATAGGACGAGTGGTCACAACAGAAATTGCACTAGTGGGTTTATGTACATCCCTCCTCTCTTTTTACAAAGCAATTAAGGGTCAGATTTTTTAGGCATGTGAAGCACCTGCACATCCCATTAGCTTCAGATTGGTGATCCTTACTCTCCTGTCACACTGAAGCAACACTTCTGTCATCAGGGAAGTGAGGTTATTCTGGAGAACCAATTAGGTATAAAAAGCATCACGTTTTGTGTTACATATTAATCTTTATTTCTCTTGAGTCCTTTTTTCTTATCATTCCTCTTTCCTATGTGATATTTTCTATCATTTTCTACTGGTTCCTCAAGAGCTTAAGGAAACAGAGCATAGATCATGATGATTTTAGCAGTGACTTCACTATTTGAATTTCTTTCTTCAGTCTCTGTTACTCTCTACTTGCTGGTAAATGACACCAGCTTTGGACTGATTTTTGAGAGCTCCAGCTACGAGTTCAGCATTGAGGAAAACAAACCCTCAGGGACTGCAGTGGGCTCTGTGAAAGCTCTGACTGGAAGCATAGCTGTGCAAGTTGGGTACTCCCTGAAATCCCACTGGGACAAGTTCTCCATCGGTGACCAAGGAGACATCGTGGCTCTTGCCAGGCTGGATCGGGAAGAAGGAGACCTGTACAGCATCCTTGTGGAAGCTGTGGATTCTCTGGTGCCACCCAATACAGCTGTTGCTTTGGTATGGTAGATGCATTTCAAAATAGTTTTTATCAAGGAATATGAAATATCTTTTAAAAATATTACCAATCAAGGAAAATCCAGATAAGTGTCTGCTGTCATGCAAATGTGAAGCTTTGAGAGCCTTCTATTTCATTTCCCATTTCTTATATCCTGAGGAGATATTACCATCTGGGGATATTGTCAGCTTCACAGATTGTGTCACTCCCTGAGAGTTCCTTGTGAACAATCCATAGCCAGAGAAACTTATTAACACCAAAACTGGTTCTGTGCATAATTCTGTCAAATGCATGAGGTAGATGAGCCAAAAAGCCCCAGGTTATTAGTTCTGCTCATCTCTTCCAGTTAGAGTGTGCCTTCTCACATATATGTTATCTTGCAGCTGAGAACAAAAAAACATTTGAAATGCAGAGGTCGTGAAAATGCTCAGATGCTGAAAAATGCTGAAGTTGTTATTTATCCCTTTGGGTTTTGTTCCTTGGTTGGTTTTTGGTTTTTTTTCCCTATAGGCTTCCATGGACTAAAGCCATGAACAATGAATCAAAATTCTCCTTTGGACACTATTTCTACAGCTCAAATTTGTGTCTCTTTTCCCTTTTGTGGTTTTTTTTGTTTTTGTTTTTGTTTTGTTTTGTTTTTTTTTTTTTTTTTTTGGTTTGGTTTTTTTTTTTAATATAGGTAACTGTGAGAGTTGAAGACATCAATGACAACCCTCCAGTCTTCTCACCATGGATCCAAACTAATTTATCAGCTCCTGAGAATACACCTGATCTAGACTTGGGCACATTTTCTGCTACTGATCTGGATATAGGAGATAATGCACTTGTAAGCTACTCTCTGCAGGATGATTTTGCTGGAACGTTCCATATTAACAGTTCTACTGGCAAGCTGGTGACAAAAAATTCCTTAGACAGGGAAGTGATGGCCAGTTATGAATTGAAAATAATGGTAAGTTGACAAATTTGATGCAAATTCACAGAATTCTCAACATTAAAAAAAGAGAAAATACTGAAATCATCACAAGAAAACTACTTAATCTTAGAGAATTCCATTAGAATTCATGAACAAATTTTGAGTGTTCCTTATGTTTTGTATGCAGAGCTCTGTTTTCTGCTCTGTAAATTGATATTAGTGAATAAATGACTTATGAACCCTAAATTTTAAAGGTCACAGTCACACAGCAGCTGACTGTGCCATCTGCAAAGCATTCCTGGGTCCATTTTAGACCATACAGCTGCCTTGCCAATCCATGTTATTTGTCCCTTTCCCCTGTGTTTTTCATTTTCCAAAATACATCTCCTCAGATCTTTTAAAAAAGTACCTGAAATGAGATTTTTCAAGTAAAAAAAAAAAAAAAAAAAGAAAAAGCATAAACTTTCATTCAACATCCATGAGGGTATCTATTTATTCCAGCTGATTTTATTGATTTTTACTGTTACTAATCAGATCAATTATTGTGCATACAAAGAAGTGTTC
The DNA here is from genome assembly GCF_041296385.1 of Aphelocoma coerulescens. Taxonomy (NCBI): domain Eukaryota; kingdom Metazoa; phylum Chordata; class Aves; order Passeriformes; family Corvidae; genus Aphelocoma; species Aphelocoma coerulescens. The sequence continues at coordinate 5,015,291 of NC_091016.1, forward strand.
CAGCACTGGCCATCAAGTACAAACATATTTGAAGGACATTTTTGCAGGTCAAAGAACTTGCAGAAGATATAGAGGAAACATACTAAAAATGGAGCAGTGTCTTCTGCAAAATCTCAAGTTAATAAAAGTGGACACTTTTCAAGACAAATTGAAAAGTCTGTGTGTGTACCCACAGATTAGAATTTTCTACGGCAGATGTTTGTGCAGCGTAAAACTGACTGTGAATTTGCCACTTACTGGATGCTCTTCACAACTTGCTTTGTAGGCACTTTAAACCCTCAAAATGCAAGGGATTTCCTCATTCTTTTAACTGCCACAGCACAGACATCTGTACATAGCAGTTTTGTGTTGATTAGTGCCACATCTGATCACGTGACATGTTTGATCTGCATCCAGGCCCGAGCTTTTGATTAATTGTTAATGAAATGAGGCAGAGCATGTGATGGGGTGAGGATACCAGCTGCAGGAAGATGTGGCAACTAATCAAGTACAGGGCTAGAGAAGTGTCACTGGGGGATAACTGGTCCAGCAGAAAGACTTCAGAGGCAAAAGTTCACAATTTTTGGAGCAAAATTGAACTGGCAAAGTAAGCTTGTGTCAAAACAGTGCTGTTTTTAATGACAAGTTGTTCCTTCACAGGCCACTGATTCTGGCAAACCACCACAATCTGCAAGCTTAGTTCTGAGCATCGCTGTGGAAGATGTGAATGACAACCCACCGGTGTTCCCCCAGAAATCCTACTCCGTGACTGTGAGGGAGAATGAGCCTCCACACGTGGTGTGTGGCACTAAGAGTAAACAGCCTGTTGTGCACTTGTTTGCTCTCTGTGCACTTGGAAGGGGCAGTGGTCCCTCATGGCTGTGCACTGGTGAAGGTTGCTTTCTACTTTGTGGGGCCTGTAAAATCACACAGCACGTTTGCTTTGTATGACAGTGGAGCACCTGTCCCACTGATTCTTCTTAAAGCTCTCCCAAAGAGTGAGAGCTGCTCCCCCTTTCCCTCCTGTCCCCAGCAGTGATGCCACAATGCACAGATGGAGTTTCACAAGATCTATGGGCAACATATTTTAAAGATGTTCAGTGCTGTAGGTGTTGTGCATATATCCAGCATCCCTCTTAAACTTTTCTGTACTAGAATGATGGAATGGTTTGGATTGGAAGGGACCTTAAAGATCATCTTGTTCCCAGCCTTCCAGCCATGGACAGGGACACCTTTCTCTAGACCAGGTTGCTCAGAGCTCCATCCAGCCTGGCCTTTGAACACTTCCAGGAACAGGGCATCACAACTTCCCTGGGCAACCTCCCAGTGTATCCATTTCTGGCTCTATGTCTGCCTTGCAGATGTGACCTAATGGTTTACAGGAATCAAGGGAAGAGGTATCACCTGACAATCTGTAACTGCCCTGCCACAAGCTGTGCCAGAATTCCAGCAGTGCAATTAATCAATTAATCAATTAATAAGTAATTCAGTCAGTAAACACCTTATGGGTCAATACCAGTCTTGTGTGCATGTTTTGCCACTCTCTTTGTTCTGTTCTAAACTTTTTGTTTCTGACTTTTTTCCCTTTCATTTTAGATTTTGAGTGCAGTAGCCACAGATGAGGATATAGGGTACAATGCCATCATTCATTACACCCTAACTGGAGAGACGACTTCATTTCATGTTGGAGAACTTTCTGGAGATATTGCAACCCTTCAGCCTCTGGACTATGAAAGTCATTCCCAGTATATGTTTATTCTGAAAGCTTTCAATCCTGGACAGCCACTTCTCCAGGACATAGCAAACATTACAGGTAGCTCTACTTCACCACAAAAAATGAACTTTCATTAACCTTAGGGAATATTTCAGTATGTGTAATTGAGGCATAAACCAATATTAATGCAGTCTGCTAGAATAAATTATCAGAAATGATGATATGATCTTTCCACTATAGCCAGACGAAATTTTTCTAAAAAAGTTTGCCATGTCAAAAATGAAGATTTTTCACACAAACTGACGCTATTTCTCTCAATATATTCATATTTTTTTCTATTTTCTGAGAACCTACTGACATTTTGATTGAAAAGGTTTCCAAAAACATAATTATGAGGTTTTTCTGCTTTTACACAGAAGGGCAGTTTCTAGGGTGATAAACAGTGTTGACAGTGATTTTTAGTGTTGTGAAAATAACAGTGCTTGATTTGCTGGCTTTTTTTCCTTAAAAACATGAAATAAATTTGTTCTGTTAGGGAAAAAAGACATAAAGATTTCTGTGTAATTATATATATATATAAAATATATCTATATATGCCATATATAGTATATATAAAATATATAATATATATTATATATTTTATATAAATATAAAATATAGAATATATATATAATATACATATAATATATATAATATATATTATATATATATATATAAATAAAAGTATATATATAAAAATATCCTAGCTTTTGGCCAGCCCTACTTTTGATCAGGATATATTCTCATTCAGAGATATATTCTCATTCAGAAGAGCTGTGTTGGTTTATATTAGCTGGAAAAAAAAAAACAAAACAAAACAACAAAACCAACTTGTAACCACTTAGGTAAAACTCACCAAATGTGACAATTCTTTCTCAGTTACTGTGGAAGATGTCAATGAAGAAGGACCCGTGTTTGACCAGTCCTCATATTACAAGATCCTTCCAGACAATTCTACAGCTGGCACACTGGTAGTAGATATCAATGCAAGAGATGAAGGCAAGGGTTATGATGAAGGCATTCTCTACAGTATTTCAGGTATGTTAGAAAAAGGTCTTAGGGCTGTTTATTACTGGGATACTTGATACTGCTAAACCAAGCTGTGTGACACCAGAATGAGAGAGAATGGTCATAAATTGAACTGGCAGGCTCTGACTGGATAGAAGGGGTAAAAAATCCTCTGTGAGGATCAGTAATTACTGAACAGGCTGCTCAGAGAGGCTGTCCTTGGAGGTTCTCACCTGATGGATCAAAACCTTGAACAACCTGTGCTGAATTCACTCCTGGCCGTGTTTTGAGCCAAGAGGTTGGACTAGGGGGGGTGTCTTGCTCCAAATCACATGTTCAAGTTAGGATTTCAACCTGTCTCTCTTCTGTCCTGGGCACACACTTCAGTCACTTGTCTCTGCTGGTTCCAGGGAACACCTCCAACACTTCTTTTTCTGTTTTCAGGTGGAAACTCAGAAGGCCTCTTCAGTCTTTCCACTGCCACAGGAGAACTCAGGTTAACAAGAGACTTATCCAAACAAACTGTTCCCCTGTATTACTCGTTGAATGTCACCGCTACGGATTCGGGTCTGCCGCCTCTTTCGACCTCTGTAAAGGTACTGAAATTTATACTGTGCACTGTTTGCTGCACAGCTGATTCCCCAGATTGTTTTATTCTAAACTGAGCATAACTGCACCAGGAAAGGGGTGTTAATGAGGCAAAACTATGCAAACCAGGAATCAGAATGTTAGGGATTCATTTCTGCTTCAGGCTACAAGGTAACAGTTACCAAGTTATGCTGCCCTAGCAATTGCTGGCACACCACCCAAAATGGTTATGATCATTCCATTATAGAAAAGACAGACAGAAGCTTCAGGCTGTGAGGGAGAAGGATTAGAGCAGGGGAGACTTCTGTGCAAGGTCAAAGAGTGAGGCAGCCAGAAAAGATGTAATGGAAGTATGTGATAAATAAACAGGAGATGGCAAATAAAGTGTTCCTGTTAATTTTCCTATAATGTAAGATGAAAAATATTTCTAAATTGAAAAGTGACAAATGTAAATATGATTTAAAAAATTATTTTTACACAGTGCTTATAACTTGCTGGTGATCTTTTGCCACTAAATATCACAGCAGAACTAAAAAAAGAACTAGAAATCTATATGGATAAAGACATAGGAAATTACCCTCAACAACCTTAAAATGTACACTTACAAGCCACCATTCTTCAGAGGACTGGACAGCAGCTGTCTGGCAACAGTTAGAAATAAACTATCTTTACTTTTGTGAAGCAGTAGGCACTATTTAATTACAACCTATCACCTTTTTTTAAATCTAAAAATCAGTTATAATAGTTCTAAAATACTGTACATGCAAGCTCCTGCTCTGGTTATACCCTCTCCAGTGGAAGACTGGAGCTGAGTGCATCTCTCTGAGAGCTGCTTAGTTAAACAAGTCCTTTGAAATGTGCTGTAGGTGAGGAACTGGAATCCCCCTCTGCATTCAGCAGAGCACCCAGGTGAACCTAAACTGATAAGGCTGCTGGCCTTTTCTACCAAGATTTGCTGCCTTCAGGGCAGTGTGAAACTCAGCACTCAGCATTCCCAGGCTTTTCCTCACTGGCCAAGACCTGGATTTGTGCTGTCTCACACCTCAGTAGGAAAGTATTTGCTAAAGCTGAAAACATAACCCCCATGGCCATATCCTCTTCTCTGCAGGTGTCAGTCATGATAGCTCCCATGGATGTCTCCTTCCCGGTATTCGTGGAAGAAGCCTATCACCCTGCCCCTCTGCCAGAGAAGACACCCCCAGATAGGTTTGTTGTAGAGATCAGTGCCTTGTACAAGCTCCCTGTGAACTACAGCATTGCCTCTGGAGATGAGAAGGGTGAGCCCTTGATGTGGAATAATGGGAAGAGGGGGTGTGAAACAACGAGCACAGCACTGGGCTTTGGGATTGTTTCTTCTCTCTCCTTTTGCTCTCATCTCAGTTCCACAGCCATTAATACTGGATGTGAAGGAGCCCAATGAACCCCTTTGATCTGCACCAGCTGCACATGATTGAATTCCTGTCACAGCAGCACAGCCACATGATCCAGGGCTGGCTTCACCAGCTGTGTGCTGTGTCTGCTGCAGGCAGATCAGGTGGTACCTGGTCAGGAGTAAAGTTACTCTGGCTGGAGAAAAAATAACTAATAGCACAAAAACTTCTAGTAGAAAAACTAACTCAGCAATGTTTTCTTAACAAATGTGAGTGCCTAGAGTAAGTTTACATGTGGTCAAGTGCATCAGTGCTTTGTCACGTGTCTTTTTTTACTAAATACAGAGTTGATTTTAATCTATCATCAAACAGCCAATCTGTATTTCAGTTTTGTAAAGTGTTCTGTATGAAGTTGTGATCTTGAAGTTAGTTGCAAAATTCCTCATCTTCATTAAGAACAGGACTTCTTAGGAAATATAAAAATTTCTAACTGAAACAGGGGCAAATAATCTCTCACTGTTTCAGAGGAAGGTGAAGACGTGACTGGAGAGTGGTGGACTGAATTTTCTCCCCTTTGGTTCCCATCTGTCCTTCTGAATTACTTCTTTTTGTTAATTACAGACCTGGATATATCTGATGTTCTTGAAAATCTGGTAAAAATGTTGAATTTCATTTTGTTCTTTGAAGAAAACTGTAACATACAATATTCATGCAAATAATGTATATTTTTCATTGGAGGATTCATATCTTCAGTTTCAGCTGATAAAGTCATAACCAGAATAATTTCTGGTTGATTTTTTTTTTTTTTTAAATCAGGATATTTCATTATCCATTCATCCAGTGGTATCATAAGAACAAGTAAGAATCTAGAAGTGGAAGATTTTCCAGTAAATTTCAAGGTACGAGCAACAGACTCATCTAATGCTACCATATTTAATGAAGTTGAAGTGAAAGTGGAAGTTACGGATGAAAACAATTTCCCTCCAGTTTTCCCATCTTCTCTACTAGAAGAGAGATTGGCAGAGGTAAGAAAATGTCATCCAAACTGAATCACAAAAATAAGTCTTCAAAATAATAATAATAAGAATCTTTTGTTGAGTATACAAGTAAACCTTCTGGAAATGGGCAGACTTGCTGTTCTGTTCTACCACATGATGTTGTGAGGTTTATTTCAAGTTGAAAATCCCAATACACAAGAATGATCTAGAAATGTGGACTAATTGAAGGGAAAGTGAATCTTTTCTAATAAGTGGCTTCATGAAGGAAGAACTACCACTCCATTTTGAATATTTTTACATAGAGAATATTCAGGTGCATTCAAAATCTATTGGATGTGCTGGGCACCTCACAGGCTCTCACTCAGCCTTTTTTAAGGGAACTTCATACAGAGAAGTAGCAGGGGAAAGTCTCTAATTTAGCAATACTTCTCCTCTTGCTCACATCCAATCTGTTGTGATTTTGCTGCCACAAGTGATCAGCAGCAGAGAACAAGCCAGATTTCAGTCAGATTTTCAGATGTTGTGGTTCTCTACAGAAGAAGCCACAGCATTTAAATATGCAAAAGCATCTTGCTCAACATTTCACTCTTCAGTTTTCAAGCAACATTTTAATCTGCTGGTTGCTTTTTTAAAAAAAGCAGCACATTGATCATGTTAGCATTTTATAGAGCACCTCCCTTGCCTTTGAGATCCCCAGCTGATGCACACACGTTCTCAATAGCAGCCACAACTGACTTAAAATCTAGTCCAGTTCTACCACTGAGTTAAAAATAGGTTCACTTATTACACCTAATTTTAATATTCCCAGTTAGTTTAATGGAGGAGAACTAGAATCACATTTCCCAACCTTAAAAAATTGATTTCCATGTGAAATATTTACACAGTGGGAATTGCTGGATGCCCTGTTGGATCAAATAACTTGAGATCAGGTCTCAAATGGCCCTGCAAGTGAAACACTGATATCTTCTGTCAATCCTGGTGCAAATAACACTGTTAGAAAGGAAGAATTAGATTATTTATTTTGATAATTGTCAGCCAAATAGTGTTCAGAAAGAAACGTGATTGTGGAGTTGAGAACACCCACTGAGTTTCATAGGAGAAGAGGCTGTTAAACAGAAATAACAGCAAGTCAGATGCTTGAGGTTAACATTTGGGCTGTTTGAAATAATTTTTCTTCCTGAAAATTGCAGCTATGGGTAGAGGCGTGGGGGGAGGAAAACAGTTATTTTCTGTAAATTAGAGAAAGCAAGAGACTCTCTTACTGTGCTGAACAAGTTTTGTAATTTTGATTTTAAAGTGTCTATACTACTGTAAGTGGATGCAATATCTGTAACTTTGCCCCCTTTCACATAATTCAAGCAATTGCAGCAAAGCAGTCTCTGAGAGCCTCATTTTTTACTTCCTCCACAGCATTTACCTGCTACTCAGATTGTGCAGCTGAAAGCTCAGGACAATGACACAGGTAGAAATGGTTTCCTAACATATGGCATTCTCAGTGGACATGAACTAAAATTCAGGATAAATGAAACAACTGGAACCCTTTATTCCACTGCCTCCTTTGATTATGAAGAGGAACCTACAGAGTATCAGGTTTGCTTTAGATTCCTTAAATATTCTTTATTCACAACTCTTTATCTTTCTCTTGGAAAACAGGTGACACTTGTGCTTTTGTTTAGCTGGATAATGCTTGAACATTTTCTGCACTGGTTTAGAATAGGAGCATCTCAAGGTGTGAGGCATTATTAAAACAAGCCACAGCTTTTGACTATGATGAAATTCAAGCACAGCTCATTGTTCACCTGCCCTGCAAGCACTTCAGCACATGAATAACTAATTTCACAATGCCAGCTCGTGTATTCAGTACTGTCTGCTGCTTGAATCTGTGCTGGACCAAGATCTTGCAGAGATGATTCTTTTTGTTGTTGCCACTGCTGATATTTTTTATGATCTTATTTTGCTTCAAGCAGAAATACTGGTGAATTTGTTGGTTCTACATAGAAAGACTTTTTAAATTGACCCAAATACTCCTTAAGTTTTTAATCATTATTTTGAGAACTGGACTTTACATTTCTAAGAATATTTCAAAGTTCAAAATTCACCAAGATTTTGTTAATCCTTATGCAGGAACCTCTTTGTATGATTTCTCATTACCAATAACTGTGTAACTTACAGGTTGTGGTCTATGCTGAAGATGATGGAATCCCTGAGAAGAAGAGGGGTTACTGCACAGTTGTGATAAAGATCACTGATGTTAATGACTGGCCACCTGTGTTTGATCCAGTGCCTGACTTCAGAGTCAGTGAAAACGTGCCTGTGGGATTCATAGTTGGAAAAATCACAGCATCAGACAGAGACACAGGAGACAATGCCTTTGTTCTATATAACCTCACAGGTAACAAGGAATGCTGTCACTGCACTGGCACTTTGTTGTCTGTAAAATTGCAAGGATAAATAGTATTATCCATGTTATTTCCTAACCTCTTTCCATGAAAGCCAAGAAGGTTTCACTTTTACCTGGTTTGGAATGTTACTAATTTATGCTCATATAATTTTCAAACCAGCTGAGTAGGAACTTTGCAGATACTACAGATGTTTGTGCTTTTAATTGTATTCTTAATCCTGTTAAAAATCAGCTTTATAAAAAAATCTTTAGCTACTTGACTGCCATAGCTGCAATCAACAGGAGTAATTTTGATGAAAAGAGATAATTTTCTGAATGAGGAATAAGGGCCTAATTCATCCCTGCCTTGTAGAATACAACAGAGATGGAAATTTAGACTCCTTTGGACCAAAGCCTGCAGGGAGCTGAAATAGTTGGTTTAGTTGTAAGGACCATCAAAAGCAATGTGAATACAGTTTATATGGTTTTAGTCCTTTATTTCCAACTTTGAGGCTGAGCAAAACCAGCAGAAGTCACTGCCATGTCTGTTGGCAGCCACACTGATTTCTCTTTACATCTCTGGGTCACTCAGTCTGCCTCCGTTAGAGACAGAATAAATTCAGACAACTCCTCTGAGAGGTCTTGGCAGGAGCACTGTGTTCATAACTACTGCAACCAGCAAACACGAGAGTGAGCCTCCAGAAGGTCAGAACACTGCACAAGTGCCTCGAAAAGTTGCACAGACCTGGAGGAACTTGTTCAACAGACTGACCCCAGAACACCAACTATCCATCACCAGGGTGACAGATGTACCTGTAAAATTCATTAACCCATTCTCTTGGCTCGTGTTGCAAATGCCCATCCACTCAAAATATTTCTGCATTATCTATCTGATACTTTAAAAAATTGTTTTCATGAGTTTAGGACACAAGTAAACATATAATTTAAGAGTGTAGTTAATTATGTGCTTCTAAGATGTATTAATGGATGATGTTTGTTTAAAACTGTCTCAGGTGATGGAGAAAATATATTTGAAATAGATGAAATACAGGGCATCATTAAGATAAGGAACTCTCCAGACTATGAAACCATGAATAAATACAACCTTACAGTGACTGCAGTCAACAATAAATCTGCTCCTTTCCACAAGGTAAGAGACCATTACTGTAATGAACAGCGACCCTTCAGAGTGGATTTTGAACTATTGGGAGGGAGATCTATCCCAGACATTTACTGTGTGGAATAAATGAGTCACCTCATCATGTTTAGAGTCACACTTCTACAGCCTTTAGCCACATTGAGTAGCAGTATACTTTAATTATGTGAAATACTTCAAAATTATGCATGGTAGGCTTTGACCCTGAATTGTTTGCTGACTGACCTGTGCTGGGGAACAGGAGTTTGCCTGCTGCTGTTACAACTGTAAGTGATGTGATAATTTTTTCATGGGAGAAGAATAATTTTCAGCAGATTGTTCTAGTTCTGCTGTATCTCTTTTATTTGAAAAGATATTAGACACTTATTTAACAGAACCAGAACATGTTGGTCTCCTAAACATCCTGTTCTTACTCATTCAGACACCTTTCAAGAAGTAGGATCCTACTGCAACATTGAATTCCTGCCTCTCCTGTTAAAATCCTGTAGTGATCTCTGATGTTGAGTTCACAAAATTAAACCCAAACAACACTTCACTGCAGCGTTTTCAAATATTGATTTATACTTTCTGATGTATGTGCAAGCAAGGAAAAAACAATGCTAAATAAGAGATTCCAAATACTCTAAAATGCACGACACCATTTTGTTTTCTAGACAACTACCCATGTCAGTGTTTTAGTGCTTGATGAGAATGACAACGCCCCAGTGTTCGCCCAGAGCTCCTATTCCGCTTCCATAAACATGGTGAATCCTGTGGGTGCTCCTGTCATCACCGTGAGCGCCACCGACCGCGACCAGGTAACGCCTCCTGTTGGACTGACACTGCTCTGCGCTGCAGCACAAACACATCCTGCTCCACTCTCTAGCCATGAAGCACCAAACGTAGCAGAAAGTGAATCTGCTTAACTACCAGCTCTGGGAATTGGAAATTAGGAGTTTTGCTGGCTCTGCCTTGACAATGACATGCTCCCTGGCTTTGGGCATGTTTCCTCAGCTGTGTTTCCTTTAATTTTTCCCTTTACTACACAGAGCTGCACCACTTCTTCAGAAGGATACAAGGACTGAAGCAATTTAGTGTCTCTGAAGTTATTAGAACTTTTGAGGTAGAAGAATCTGTAAAAACTGAACATCAGCTGCTCGAGCAAGGAAATGTCTCCTTGCCAAACTCCTCTGAAGTGTGGCACCCCAGCTAATTCTCTCTGTTCCCATCTTTAAATGTAATTTTGCTTGATATATCTGTACTACACCCATCAAATAGTATCCAGGCACTGGCAGGGATATCCAGTAGTCAACCACATCGCCATGGCAACATCACTAGTAATTACATCATTTACAAGATGAAACATCTCAAAGTGACAACAAAATAGGTGTAGCAGGTGCCTTCCTGTTTCTTCACGCATAATTTTGGTTAGAATAGCTGCAGCTGTGGTACATTGCTGCAAATCATCTAACAGGCCTTTTTTAATCAGCCTTTTCAATGATCTTGTATAAAAAGTGAAATTGCCTTTGAAAATTGCTGAACTGTGGGAGGTCTGCATTGAGACTCCCATGAAACTCCTCCTTCAGCTGTGCAGAGTGGCACTTTTCCTCCCTGTGCCACCCTCACTACTCCGACTGTCCCCCTCTACACATCTAACTTATTTTCATTAGAGACCTTTTTGCCATGTTTTTACTATCTAAATGACCAATTCATTGTGTATTTTCTTCTGCTTTGTGTTTGGATTTTTTTTGAACTGGCACCCATCCTACCATAGCTAACCTCACGTTTTCATTCTTAAAAAAAAAAAAAAATCACTATTTTCAAAATAATTTCACTAGATGTTTTTTGGATCTCTTGTTTCAGTGCTTACCCTACCCTTCCAAACATACTCCCAGTTCCATGACATTGTGTTCCTTTCATGGCAGGGGCAAAATGGCCTTATTGAGTATTACATCCTCCCGGATCCCAGTGTGAGCCCGTTCTTCCTGATAGAGGATGTGAGTGAGGGGAAGATAATTACAACTGGAAACCTGTCTAGATCTGGAGAGATGCATTTAACAGTGATGGCAAAGGACAAAGGTTCTCCTCCTTTAAATGGCACTGCTGTGGTTACTCTGAACGTGTTTGACAACCGTCCATTCGTTCCTCGCTTTAACAAAAGTGAGATCAGGTGAGGCTTTCATATCAAGTTATATAACTGGGATGTGTTCACCAGGTAGTGCAGAACATAGCAAAGTTGAAGGTCATTTTCATATTTTTCCATGCAGAAGAAAGGATGTCAGTTTTGGAGTTTATTTAAGCAAAATATAGGAAATTCTGCTACGCTGGGGGGTCTGTGAATGTGAATTGAGGCATTGCCTTTTATTTCTCTACTTTGCAGCTTTTATAAGCCAGATACTTTGTTCCTTTCCCCTTGCACACTATAAAACATTTTTCCTTAGGTTTTACTCAAGGATGACCCAAAATCTGGCTGGAAAACCAGGGTTTGCACTGCACTCTGAAAGTTGGGCAGATTCAGCAAACAACTGGGAGGTGGGGGCAAGATTTTCCACAGAGAACTCTCTTTAAAAGAGCTAAATTTCAGAGCCTGCCTGGGCAACAACTGTTGGCAAATTTAACATTGTGATTTATCATTTATTTCCTGCACTAGCGTTTCTGTTTCGGAAAACACAGGAGTGGATTATTTAATTTATGATTTTGCTGTGGTTGAAACTTCAGGAAAACCTATTGATTACACTGTTGTATCTGGCAATGAAAGAGGTGAGTACTATCCCCCTAATGAGTTAAAATAGCCAGGGGAACATCATAACCTGTCTTTTGCATGGCAGGTGCTGCTGTGCACAAGTGAGGAGATGGAGAGCATGGATAAACTTTTTTTTACAAAAAGGAATACACAGAGAATTTCTTTCTGAGCTTTTCAGCATTGACTTTGCTGATCTCTGGCTTTAGAAAAGGTGGTAACTTGCTACAAAATGGGTTCCTTTAGTCTTAAACGATGATAATTTAGAGACTGGGGGAGCCAAAATAGAAAGTGGTGTAAACAAGCAGCTTCCTCCCTGCCAGTCACTTTTAGTCCATCATTTCCTTGCACTTATGTTAAGGCATCTGCCCTCCTGCAGCTCTTGCAACTGTGCCCAGGCTCCACTTGGCCCACAACAAAGGAAGTGTGTAGAAACTGTGAGAAGACTTGGAAATACATAAAAAAATGGAGTTGTGCAAGAAGAAGCTGCAATACTCCTTATTTGTGAAATAATGTGAAATTATTTTTCACATATACTGTTCCTTTACACGTTTAAGAGCTGTTTGGTGTGGGATGGGCACCCAGCTGTGATGCCTTTGCTGTTTGGCCAGTGGAAGTGCTGAATTTCACATTGTTCAGAAACATCCCAAGAGCAACTAAGACACAAGAGATAGGAGGGGTACAAGTGAAATGGCAGCTGTAACAGCAAAAGTGCATGTTTTTCCTTTCAGGTCACTTTAGACTGGATCCTGAAAGTGGGGAGCTGAGAACAGCAGTTAATTTGGACTATGAGGAAGTTTCTCAGTATGTGATTTTAATTCAAGCAAACAACAAAGTCTTCTCTGCTGCAGGAGCCCAGCGTTCAGGTAACTTTTTGCTTTGAATGACATTCCAGGGGAGCAATGGCCACGTGTCTTGTGTTTGCAACCCACACAGGAGTTGTGATTCTCTTTAACTTGTGAAGTTTGATACGAAAGGTGAAAAGCTGATGGTCAAGGTTGTTCACTTGTGTTTTTTCCAGGCCCATTTGCTGAGAACGTGGCCATGCTGACAATCTCCGTGCAGGATGTGAACGAAGAGCCCGTGTTTTCCAGCAGCTCCTACTCTGCCCGCATTCCCAGCTCTGTGCCCTACAAATACCCTGTTGTTACAGTCCAGGTAGAGTATTTCCTGTGCTCTTCATGAGGACAGAAATCCTGGGAAAGGTCTGGGTTTCTTTCACTGGGTTAAAGGAGCTCTTAAATCTGCTCTTGAGAGCTGAGTTTACTGGTTGAAGAGCAATGTGCAGTCCAAAAGCCACAAGCAGAGTGTCATAAACCACCTTTTTTAAACCCAGGCCACAGATCCAGATTCAGGAGACAATGGACTTCTGCTCTACAGCTTAGTCAGAGGTCAAACCGACGAATTTGACATCAATGAAAACACGGGACAGATTTTTACAGTTTCTGTAGCAGGAAAGACTGGAACATTTAATCTGGAAGTCCAAGCTACAGACCAAGGCACAAGAAGACTCACAGCCTGGACAACAGTCAGTGTAAGGAAGATTTTTCTATATAATCCTGATTTATTTCCATGTCAAGATTGTAAACAAGAAGGGCTAAGTTTTTTGGTAATGGCAAAACCAAAAAATTACTTAGCACAGTCAATAGGGCTGTCAGCTACATGAATATTTACATACTAGAATTAGGATGTTGCCATTTTCATTGACATATAAAAATATGCTGGCACAAAACCTGATTTTTGGAGGACAGTTATTTTATATCAGAGGGTTTTTGTTATTGTTTAGTGGGTTGGTTGTTTGACGTTTTTTTGATCAATCTATGAGAGGTACAAATGCTTTAGAAAATCTTACATGTGATTCTTTATTAGGTAACTGTTGATTCCAGTTCCAGCAGCAACATTGTAATGCTGGTGATTAATCAGAAGATCAACGTGGTGGAAAAAAACAGTGCTGAAATACAAAGGTATTTTTGAAGCCATGAGTTTATTCTGGTATAATTGCTAATGATAAATTTACAGTCCCTTTGGGATAGGGGTCTGACATCCTACAGGGAGCTGATACAGCCAGTGCCCAGGAAAAGCCAGGCCTCCAATCTGATGTAGCTCAGAATAATTTGAGGAAATTCACAGGAATCCACCAATTTTTGCCTCATAAGTTTTTGGCCTGAGCTGACAAATCCCAAAGAGGTCATTGGACTAGACAATTTCAAGAGGTCTCTTCCCACCTCAATGTATGTGTCATTTTTAACTGCCTAAGGGTTTTCATAGATAGCAAGATAGAAATGTGGAGACACAGGACAGACAAACCACAGACCAAATCCACCATTGCTACAGGTTAAAATCCCCCCTCATGGCACAGCAGCAGAGCTTCTCCAGGACATCCCAGCCCTGCAGGAACAGGGGATTAGCCAGTGATGTGTGATGGCCACCCAACAATTAAAACCATAATTGGGCCTTTTTGGCATGTTAACAAAGATGGAAGATCTGTTGTTTGGCCATACTTAAACATCTATTTACATTGGAAAAATGGAGTCCTGTGCTTATGAAGGGAAATCACTCTGAAGGTGGAAAAAATGACTTTGTGATGTTGCTGCTATTATGGACCAGTTTCTTGCTGGTAAAAATTAAATGGAAAACTTTCTTGGAAGCAGCTGGTGCTGATTGCTATCAGAATGATGGATTCACTGGGCCACTGGTCCAATCCAGCATGAAAATCTCTCTGGAAAAAGAGGAGAAAACAATGAGGATTATGAAACTAAATTTCCCTCCTCCCCACCTTTACTGTTTATAGTAATCTATAGATATTGTTTTCCTCTGCTACTCAATCACCCAACAATTTTGGGAAAACAGCTTAATTCCTTTGCTGATGATAATCCTGCATTTTTACATGCTTAGGTTAAAATACCTGCCAAGGTATTTTTAGTAGTATCAATTAATATCTGCCAAATGTTGAATTAAATACCACTTTATTTAATTTCCAGAGTAAAAGAATCTGTCATTGCCCAGTTAATTAAAAATGTTTTCTTCATATGATGTCAGGGTCCTGGAAGACAAACTTGGATGGAATGTATACATGGTTGATATTTCTTCCAAGGAGACTGAAAGTAAAGCAAGGAGCAGCACTAATGAAACCCAAGTAAAAATCATTGCTTTTGATGAGGCCCACCAGGAAGTACCTGCAGAAGATGTGAAAAGGTCTGTATGGCACAGTCTGCCCTCTGGGTGGCAGGGCTTATGCAGATAGGGTTTTTTAGAATTCAGAAAGCTTTTTCAGTATTTACTGACAGCTAATTCTCGGACTTTGCCAAAAACATGAATAAGGCTGCTTCATTGTGCAAAATAGATTTAAAAGTCAGTTTAAGAAAAAAAAAAAGCTGAAGCAGAAAGAATATAATTAAAATATATATCGGCATCAGAGTGGCAGAACATTGATTAAAAACTCACACTTTAGGTGCATTTTACATTTCTTTGGTAACCTGGCAGCGATGTGTGGGTCTAGTTCAACTGCCCCAGCTTTGCAGCATTTTAGGTCATGAGCACCAGGGCTGGTTGCTGGAAAACAGAGCTTTTCCTGAATGAAAGAAATGACAAGTCTGAATCCTCAGAAAAGGTCTTGGCAGACCAGGGAGGGATATCCTGGATTTTTTTCACTACTCCTCCAGCCAAAACAAAGGTCTGGTAAATCACACACATTTTACCCTTCCATCCTCAGAAAACTGAGGGAGCAGAAGGGCGACATTGAGGTGGAACTGGAGGAGGTGTTCTTAGCATCTGTCAGTGCTGCCATCGGGGAGGCTCCCGGAGCCCCGGCATCCTCGGACCTCGTGGCTGCCATCGTGCTCGGGGTCCTGCTCGCCGGCACCTTCATCGCCTTCCTGGCCTACATCCTGCTGGATCTGAGAAGGAAAAGGTACAGAGGGTTTGCCTTAACAAAGCCATTTGGATTTACAGCTGATTGGTTTAATTAAATGTCAACTCGAAAAATATTTGTCTGATAAATTACTGGCATTTGCAGGGAGCATTGCCCAAGATTTGCGATGCTGGATGCACCACACACAGCTGAAAGTTGTTTCTTCTTGTGTTTGTCACTCAGCAAAAGCAGAAATAAATACTTTTAAATCCGAGAAATGTGAACAGCAGGAATTTTAACTGGGAAGGGGGGCATACGAGTCTCTTCCAACCCCATAAATGATGAAATCAAGGGAGGTTTTGCTGCTTAACTTCAGTGGCAGCAGGGCCACATGGTAGAGGAAAACAAATAATTTCCAGAAGGGAAGCAAACATTTACACTGCTACCATTATGGAAAAATAGGAAATACTCCAAACTAATCCCCCAGAATAATACTGAAAATAAATGCTGTGTAAAATAATGTGTATTAAACTTCTGACACAAAAAATTCATCTTCTGTTCCTAAAACAACTAGGAAGCCAATCTTCAAAAAGAATTAATTATTTTAATATATTATTATTATTTCAATGTATTATTTTCAGGAAGTATGGGAAACAGGATTTGGCTAAGAAAGTCAAAATTGTGGAGGGCATTGATAACCCGTGGGCAGTTGATAAAAATGGAAGTCTGAAAAGCTTAGAGAAACCAGAGCACATGAATAATGGGTAAGTAGACTGCTGCTATCACATATTTATAGAAAATTGCATATAAAAAACATGGTTCTAGTTTATTCTGGTACCATAGGATTTTCCTTGGATCTCTCACTAGGCTATAGGTTCATTTTTAAAGACCCTTAAAATGAGAAGTTAAAAATCTCTACACTTGAAGGAAGTTAATACCCTTTAATCTTCTATCAAAGGCAAATTCCTACTTACTCTTTAACAAATTGTTAATCTTAATGCAGAGAAGAACCTTCAGGACACAAGAAGCTACTTAACATTCCCCTGGGTAAAATCCCACTGATTTTGAGATCAGTGCACACGCTGCTCTTGGTTGTAGAAAGGCTGAGATTTTGTCTTAGCTCAAGGTGCTGTGAATTCTCTTAACTCTCTCAGGGGAACTGAGATGATGTCATTTGACAACCTGGAAGGCACCAGAGGAGATGATGCTGAAAAATATGAAATTCAGGCCCCTGAAAAAGACAATTACCTGGACACAACGCTGGTGGATTACAAGAGTGAATGTGAGCAAAATGGAGCACCTGAAAAAGCTGCTGAAAGTAGAAATGTGGAGGCCCAGCCCACTGTAGGATTCACAACAAAACAGGTAATGAGCTTTTTGATTGCAAAGCATGGAGTGAAAAGTATTTTATTGTTATTCATCAAATAACTGAAGGAATTATCAAGAAAGTAAATCTGATGGGAATAAAAAAAAAAATCTTATGAAGTAATCCCTGGAAATGTTCAAGGCCAGGCTGGACGGGGCTTGGCGCAACCTCGTCTAGTTCAAGGTGTCCCTGCCCATGGCAGGTGAGGTGGAGCTGGACAATCTCTTAGGGTCCCTTCCACCCCAAACCATTCTATGATCCTATAAGAAATCATAGAGGAGGGGCTGTTTGTCCCTGCCTAGCAGAAGGAGCAGGACTTCGATCCAGAAGTGATGACTTTCTTCTATCTTCATGGAATGTGTACAGTAAAGGGCTCACAATTTTATGATTTCTGCTGCTTATAATTTGTCCACACTCAACCATTTATAGCTTTCTGCCTCACCTGCGTCACACTTTTTTGCAGGATTCCTTTGTGACAGACATGTACCAGAAGCCAGCTCTTTCCTTAACACCTCATCCCACATGGCCTGCCCCGGAGAAAGAACTGAAAGGAGTAAAATTTTCAGAGGTGGCAGTGATTTTGGACACAGAGCCTGGAGATGATGAACTTGGAGATGATGAGCCTGAAGATGATGATTCTGAAGATGACAAGTCTCATGATGATGTATCTCTCTGATAAGAACATTCAATGAAGAAAATTCTTAGAAAAACCACAATGAGACTCATTGGAACAGCTCAGAATTAAATGAGCAATAAGAATATGGGAATATTATCCAGATTTTAATTCTGCTTCTATTGTAAGGATGGATAAGGACGAGAACAAGCAATATGAGGGAAGGGCTGCAGTGCTGTACTGCAGAGTTGCTTCCCCAGCAGCAGCGCTGCCTCACAGTGTATTTAATTTCTCTCAGCATGTGTTAATTGGGCAAGACAATAAACCCGATTCCAGGGCGTTGCAGTGTTATTGCTTCAGATGGAGTAATTTTGGGACATCAATTATTCTGTTCTTTTGCACAGAAGTGTCCGCCGCAGTGTTTGAAAACGAGAGTCTGTTTTCTAATTTTCCTGTTTTCCTTTTTCTTATTTTTTTCTCTCCTATTTTCCAGTTAGGCGGTGCCTTCCCCCGGAGCCGGGAGCAGCCCCGGAGGAGCGGCTTTTCCTGGGCACAGGAGCGGAGGAGCGGCCGGTGAGACCCAGAACGGTGCGAGGGCTCGCGGCGCTGCGGCCCCGCTCCCTCCGCCCTCCGCGCCGGGAGGAAGGGCAGGGCAGAGCCTCGCCTTCCTCCTCCTCCTCCGGCGGGGCGGGGAAGTTTCTGGCACCTTCTGGCGGTGCCGGCGGAAGCGGCCGGCAGGGAGCGGGGGGAGGCGGCGGAGGCGGCGCCGCGGCGGGGCCGGGGCAGCGCCATGGCCAAGTGGGGACAGGGGGACCCGCGCTGGATCGTGGAGGAGCGCGCGGACGCCACCAACGTGAACAACTGGCACTGGTGAGCGCCGGGATGCGGGGAAGGGGTGGGGGGAGCGGGGCGGCTGGCGCTGACCCCGCCGCTCCCGGGGCAGGACGGAGCGGGACGCGACCAGCTGGTCCAAGAGGAAGCTGAAGGAGGTGCTGGAGGGGCTGGTGGTGGAGGGCGAGGCCGGGCGCTGCGAGATCGGCGACCTCAAACACGTGGAGGGCGAAGCGTCCTGCAACAGCCGCAAAGGGAAACTCATCTTCTTCTACGAGTGGAACCTGCGCCTCAGCTGGAAAGGTACGGGGGAAAGGGGGATGCGAGGGGCTCCGCGGGGACTGCCGGCCATGGCAGCGTGTCCCGGGGACCGGGCCCGGCGCGGCCCCGCCGGGGAGGTGGCATTGGCACGGGTGCCGTGGGGTCTGTGATGGTTCCTGCTGCCAGCGGGAGCCATCCCTGTGCAGAGGAACCTGTCCCCTCCGGGCTGGGAAAACGCGAATGTCTCGGTGAACTGCGGTGACTCAGAGTCGTGGGGAGATTGGGGGAGCCGCGTGGGCCTGGATAAATGCGTATTCTTAAATAACCTTGAAACCCGAGCTTGGCTCTTTCACCTTCAGCCAGGCTTTTCCCACCTCATATTCCTTAGCACTGCGTGCCCCGTGTATCAGCGCAGGGTTACTCACTTGGCTGTGCAAGAAGTAAATGCCTGCAGTGTGGCGGTATGGACAGCAGAGTGCCGGGGCTGGTGTAGTTCCACTGTGCCCAAATTTACAGCTCCGAATTTCAGCTGTGTGCTCCGTGCCTGTGGAGAGCAGGAACACCTAGGAAACGTCAGGTTACAGCTGTTTCCGAAAACTAACTGTAACTTACCTTGAGGATTAGGAAGTACAGGAGGATAAAACTCTTCAGTGGGAAGTAGAAATAATAGTTAATTATTTGGGATACCGGGGGCTGTGCTTGTGTTTTTGTTTTTTTTTTTTTTGTGCCGTATGCGTTTGCAGTCCCAGCTCTTGGAGTTGCCCTCTGCTGTGCTTGTCCCATGACAAGCTCTTTGTTTGCAGTTTGCCTTTTGGTTATACCAAGGAATTCTTTCCGTTTATTAGATGCCTAAAACGTGACAGCAAAATGTGGCCCGTGTCTTGCAGTGGAGTAAGAATCAGGAGCAGCTGATGGAATGTCCCTGGATATTGCAGTGCCAAGTGACAGGCTGTGCTTCCCCAAATACTTATTTCTTCGATCTGGGGTGTGTGGGTTTGCCTGACTGGAATATTGCTGAGACCAGATCGGGAATTGAAGTCTGCTCTTACACTAAGAGGGGACTTTAAATGAAGTACCACTGTTTGTTTTATATAGTTTTAAATGTTCCAAGTGTGTTATAAACTAAGAACATACTTAAGAGTTGAGATGTCAATGTTGAGAGAGCAAGGCAAATATTGTACTCTTGTGCAGTTGAAATTAGTGTAGATAAAACTATTGTAATCAGCTTTTTGACTTCTATAAGTTCAGCTAAAATCACCTTAAGCTTTAAACACAGGTTAGTTTGTCTTTGTGTGGCTTATTTCAGTATAAAGTTAGAAGCAGGCAGACAGTATTTTGTTTGTATTCCTACGTAGGTTCTTTCTAAACTGTTTCTCTGCAAGGTCTTTGTGCTGCTCAGGGTTTAGAGACAGCTCTGACTTGTGCTGGGTGCTTTGCTACACTGAGTGAATCGTGGCTTTGAGAGCTTAATTTTAAAGAAGTTGGGTACTACACGGGAAATTCTAAAAAAACCCAGAGGCTGATGATTTTTTCCGTGGTAGCCATCGTGTTGTGTGTTTGGAGAGCTCTAAATTAGAAGTGAGAGTTCAGACTGAACTGCTAAAAATTGTAATTGCTGTAATTAGTTCTACAAGTCTTCAAGGATAACTAGGACTTCAAGCTATGATTAAAATGTGGCTATGTAAGGACAAATGATAAAAATCCTGAGGTTTGCAGCTGGTTTGGAAAGTCCAGTGTTGGAAAAACATTGTTCTTAGGAATTTAGATAAGGGAGAAACAAGAAAGTGAGGAACTGAGGGTACTTAATGGCACTTAAGCTGAGCAAAATGGCTGTTCCATCATTTGTTAAGAGGATTTTAATGGCTTATTCCACACTGCGATGGAAACTTTGTGAAAACACATCTGTCCTTTTAAAGCAGGTTTCTCAACAGTGTGTTGTTATAGGTGGGTCTTTCTGAGGTGTGTGCTTCACGCTGGATTGGCAGGAAACCAAAATAAAATTTATTCCAATGGAATTCCAACAGATAATTTGATTGTTTGATAAAAAGGTAATAAAGCTTTGTTTACATTACAGGGGTACTGAAAATGCAGAGCTGCAGCTGTGTCATGTTGAACCACCAGCTCTGTTTGTTCACTGGTTGGACTTTGCTGCCCAGCACAGACATTGTTCACTGTTCTTTGTGAAATATAAAGAGTTGTGAAAATTGCTAATAGGATTAGTTGAAGTCAGGTTTGTGTTCTGCTCCCCAAAACTCCTTCCTGCATGCCTGCACTTCCTTTCTGTGGAGAGCAGCCAGAAATAAGACTGGCTTTATTGTCTGCAAAGACGACGTTGTGTGGTTTTCCTGAGCTGATCCTGGTGCTTGGAAGGGGCAGGGAAGAGCACACTGAGGTGGCTGTGTGGGCCCAGGAGTGTTTCAAGGATGGCATTAACCAGTTCCCATGGCTTTACTGAGTGACAGGTTCTCCTGGGAGACTCCGAGGTCTAGTTCAGCTGTCCCTGTGTGGATGTGGTTGTGCCGTTGTGGATTGACAGACTCAGCATGTTGTGCAATCAATCCCTCATTGCCCGAGTGGGGAGGGATCTTTGCACCCGGTGTTACCGATAGCCCTTCACCTTCTCCTTGCCAGGAAACACCTGGGCGTTTGTTTGAGCCCCTCACTGGGATCTCGACCAGTTGGGTTCTGTCGGTGCCTCATGATCTCATGGGGGCTCAGGGAAGTAATTTAAATAATGAGAGTGATGTTAAGGAACAGTGGGATCCAGGTGGCTCCTGTGAAAGTGGGAATCCCCAGAAATAATGCATCTGCCTTCATGATAATTCCCCTTCTGCAGCCGTGCTCAGCCCTGGGCTGTTGGAATTGAGAGTTTTGCTGATGAAGCAGTGTTAGATTTTTTATGTTCTGACACAGAGCTGACAGACCTGCATGTTTCTGTTGTTGCTTTCTGAAGAGATTTTATCGTGATCGAATTAGTGAGTTAATTTAAATAACAAAACGCTTTTGCAAGGCAAAGGTGGAGAGTCTTCAGTGTAATGAAAAAAGCCTCAGACCTTAAATTCAATTTTTGCAGTGGGGATCTGAGGCAGAGCAGCACAGGGGCAGCTCAGTGGGGTGGGCCTTGGCCCTGAAGGATGCAGAAGTGGAGCTTAATTCCTGCCCTTGCTGAGTCTCTCTGCAGTGGACAGTGATTGTAAAGTGGTTAAAAGTAACATCAAGTGCTCTGAATGTGCGTGTGAATTTCTTATTTTAGAAACTGTCAATTGTGTATGTCTCCATGATACCACATGTATGTTTCCTGGTGACATGCCTGCGTGGTGGGAGCTTTCACACAATTAAAGAGGCCATGGTCAGCATTCCAGGGAGCTGCTGCATCCAGAGTGGACACAGGGAAGGAGGAGATGATTTTCCCCTACCCACCCTTAGATGCATATTCAGTGTTGGTGCCAGGCCTTAAAGGTGTCAGAGCAGGTGACAACTGCAGGGGAGAGCAGTGCAGGGAGCAGGTGGGTCCGTGTCCATCCCTTGGTGCACCTGGATAGGGAATCCAGCTCCCAGGAAAGGCTCAGGTTGCTGTTCAGTTCCTTTAAATCAGCCTTGAGGCAACTCCCTTCAGGTAACACCTTTGTACAACTGAGCTCCAAGTGTAAAACTCTTGCTGTGGGGGAAATAGTTTTTAATGATGCATTTAAGAATTCGTTATGTTAATACAGGTACAGTGAAAGAGTCTGGTGAGAAACATAAGGGATCTGTTGAAATTCCTAACCTGTCAGAAGAAAATGAGGTAGATGATACAGAGGTAGGTGTGCAACACTGGTATGGCTATATAGGTCCACAGTCCTTAAATAAAGCATTAATCAACATCTAGGCATCATATTTTGATATATCCCATTATTAAATGGGATGATTACATGTGCATAGTTTATTTCATGCTTTTGTTTATTATACTGGGAATAATGCCTTGTTCTGTTCTCAAATTTTCCAGTGAGGAATGTGCACGGTTTGCTTTGCTAATTATTGTGATGATATTTTAACTACAAATTTGAGAAGAACTCTGCTTTGTAGTCTTGAACAAACCCCAAACCAACACAGCAAACCACTCGCAGCCCTAAGACCTTACAGAGTCCCTGTGTTGGTCGGGTAGGGGTTGATACTGGGCTTCACACATCCTTCAGCCTCTGCTGAGAAGCAGCTCTTGGCTGTACTCGATCAGCTGGACTGAGTGGAGGTTCTACATTTATTTATGTCTTAAGAGGACTTATTTTTAGCAAAGGCTGGCTAACCCAAGATCATGAATTTGAAATTGCAGCTGTCCTCTGAGCATAGTAAACAAAGCCCAAATGCTATCCTTTGTTGCCAGAACCCAAAAGGCTCATGACTGGGGTCTCTGAGATGCTGTAATTTTTCTGTTTCTAGATAAATGTTAGCAAGAAGAAAGGGGAAGGTGATGTTCTGAAGGACCTGATGAGAACTGAAGGAACCACCAAAGTCAGAGAGGCCCTGAGGGACTACCTGAAAGCACTTAAAACAGGTAAATTAAACCAGGTGAATTCATCAGCTCCTTGGGAGTGTTCCTGTGCAGGCGCCTCTCCTGAACAGCTTGGTCAGGTACTGACAGATCCCTGGGTCTGCACTGGTTTTATTTTTAAGTGTCACCAGCTGAGATGAAATAAGAGAGTCCTGACACTCAGGATCTTTCTTGCTCTCAAATGTGGCCCTGTCCAGGAGGTTCTGCAGTGACTGAGGCTGTGCTGGGTCACACAGGCCCTGCCAGGGCTCAGCTTGGCCTTACTAGGATTGGCCACTATTAGGATTTATTTTGTTACCTAATTTTTAAAAACTGCCTTCTTTGCCTGAACTGCTGCCTTATTTTTGTGTCCCTTTGTTTTAGTTATTAATTAAATTAGTTATTTCCTAGAATGTCTGAAATGCTGTCTTTATTTCTGTTTTTCACTCTACAAATATAGTCTCTGCTCATCCTTAAGCTTGCCATAATGGTTTGAGAATCTTAAGGTTTTATTATCCCAAACTATTACTAAATTTATACATTTTCACTTGCTCTTCTAAACCAAAGGTGAACCAAATTTAAATTTCTATTTTTTGAACTGTGGTATTTTTGTGAATTACAGCTAGTAAAGTGGGCTCAAAAAATTCTCAAAGATAATTCCTATTTTCTAGGCAGATGTTTGCTCTCAACTCATTTTAATCCTTGTTGCTTTCATTCCTGTGAAACTGTCCCTTAAAAATGAGAAAGGATGTGTGTGTGTATGTATAAAATTTGGAGTTGATGCATTTGCAACTTGTTGTAATCAAATTGTTATCAGGTGCATCTTTGTGATTGTGAGCTACTTTGTTAAATTATTACCTCTTTTTTTTTTTTTTTTTGTCAAATGCTGTGTAATTTTCCCAAGTTGGATCCAGTGATTTTTGGCTTGAGAAATGACTCTGTATGATTTTTAGGGCATCCAAAAGTTCTTTAACACTGGAAACTCAAGGGGAAGCAGCCTCTGGCAGGGATGGCTCTCATTCTGTATTTAGTTTCCTTCCAGTTTAGAAGAATTTCTTTGGGTATTATTGCTCTTTGATCTGAACATCTGCTGTGCTGCCAGAAGTCCGTGCAGATGTTACTGATTGGGGGTCAGGTAACTCAGAAGAGCCTTTTTAATGGAAATTGCTCTTAGGTCTGTTCCTGAAGGAAACATAAAGGGAAACTGGGGAAAACTGGAATTTTATTCAGTGCTCCTGCAGTTATACCCATTCCCCAGGGTTTTGGTGATCTTCACTGTATGTGGATGTTGGGGGGGTTGAACAGCTCAATTTCACACTGGAAAGTGCTTTTCTTCATTGCAGAGTTCACCTTGGGAATGATTCTGCCAACAAAAGCTCCCGTTGGTCAGGAACTGGCCACAGAGCGAAAACCAAGTGGGAGCACGATGCAGGTATGTTGGCTTCAGGTTTCTTCACTGGATTTAGAGACTCCTGATTAATAATCCTGCTGAGTAAATACAGAAATACACTGTATAATTACCATGTATTCACACTCTGTGTTTGAGAAGGTGCAGGTGCCAACAGTCCTGCCCTGCCAGAACGTTGTAAGTGTTAAGATGTCACACTCATTCCTGTGAATATTTTTTTTCTTTGCAGGATGCTGTTACACCACAGTCTCTGGATATGGTTGGAGTAAAAATTCCAACAGTGAGGATACATATGAGGGAAGTCTTCAACTCTCCAGCTGATGAACTTTACAGCATCTTCACGAAGAAGGAAGTAAGTGATACTTTCAGGAGGCATTTTAACTGAATGTGGATGTTGATGCAGCTGAAGTGTTGTGTAAGTAATAGACGTGTCACAGTCACTGTGTCAAGTAGAGATTCCATTTGATGAGAGTTTATTAGGTTGCCTTAGACCTGTTTTTGCCAGTTGTTACCTTAACAAAGCCAAATACTCAAAGTGAAGCTGCATCTTTATGTGGTTTGGGTGCAGCTTCCTTGTGCTGTCCTTACCAAAAGCTTTGTTGTTATCTGATGTAAGTGTTGCTCAGGAGCCTGAGGGGCTCAGTACTGGCACTGCTGTTACCCACAGCTTGCAAGTTAATTAGATTAATTACTGGTGCTGATGATACTGTTGCTTATAGGGTATGAAATACACAATCACTAATTTTGGGTTTGTGTCCTTCAAGAGTCTGGGCTGGTGTTGGAGAACTTTAAATTACAATCCCAGGTCCTCTGGGAAATAGAAAAGGGATCTTGGCAGCTCTTCTGCACCTTCCTAAAGCGGCTGCTCCATTTCCCTCCTGTCCCAGTCTGGGAGCAGCCAGTTGTGTCTGTGCGTGTGCTGGGGGCAGTCTGTGCTGGCCTGTGTCTGCCAGTGCATGTTTCTCAGCAGTTGCAGTCTCACTGTGGCACCTCCCTGGCCCCTGCCACCACCCCAGCAAAGCTGTGTAAAATCAAGAAGCCCGATGAGTGTTTGTATCAGTGTTAATTCCTTCAGCACCCCTCCCTTGTCTCCCAGCATGGTGCATTTTTTGTGCTCTGTTCTTTTTTGCTAGTTGGTACAGAAGTTCTCCAAATGCCCAGCTGTGATTGAAGCAGAGAAAGGAGGCAAACTTCAGATGTTTGAGGGCTGTGTCAGCGGGGAATACACAGAACTGGTAAAAAGCTCCTACTCTGCTTCCAAAATGGGGAGGGGGTGGTGGCTTCTTCCCTGAGCTAAAAAACAGCATCAGTTTGTGAATTTCAGTTTCTCTAGTGCATATTCCTCTGTTTCAAAGCCACACAGTTGCTCTTTTGTTGTGTGGCTTCTCTGTCCCATTAACAGAGCCGGGGCTGACCACACCTAAGGACCTGCATGGGGAGGAGAAAACCCAGCACAGTCCTTTGTAACTAAGAGGCGGGAGAAAGCAGGTTTATCTCCCAAATCTGTATCCCTTTTAACTGGGGAAATGAGCTCTGTTCTATTCAGGGCAAATGTTACCCTGTCCCAACTGAACGCTGGTGCAAATAGAAGGGAAAAACCTGATAATTAGAGCGCAGCTGCATTTTTGAAATGTCCTTGAAAATGAAAAATCATTTTCATCTGCAGGAGTGCCCGACTTGTGCATTGGGCCAGGCTGGGTTGTGTAACACAGTCACTCCGTCACACTTCAAAATTTCAGTGGGGAAAACTGGGCTTGTCCTTGTTTCAAAGTCTGCAAGAAAATCAGTGTTTTATGTGCAGTAACCAGTGAGTCCTGATCTTTTCCCACGGCAAAACCGTAACAGTGGAATGCAGCACGCTGAGACCTCCATGAAAAGAGTTTATTTCAAAAACAAACCCCAACCTTGGTCTTGTTTACATGCATGTGTCCAATATTCCATAAGATAATGCTCCTCTCCCTGTATTTCAGGGAGAACTGTAATGGGAATTCTCTCCCCTGCTAATGAGGAGAACCTTCTTATCTTCCCACAGGTCCCAAGCCAAAGAATTGTCCTGAAGTGGCGGTGTAGGAGCTGGCCTGATGGTGAGTTTTTCCAAGGATCTCTCTCTCTCATTGGAGGGCTCCTTGGCAGGGGGAAGGACCAAAGCTGGCAGGGAACAGCCTTAGCTGGACACTTCCTTGGTGTGTGTCCTTCAGAGAACAGCCCAGTCCCGAGAGCTGTGAAAAGAGGCTGTGCTCAGACAGGCAGAGCAGAGAGGGATTCAGCAACAAGAGTCATTCTTTAAAAACCACTGCACTGAAGGGTCCTGTTTTCTTCCCTCAGAACATTATGCAACAGTGGCCTTGAACTTCCAGAACCTGGTGGCTCAGTCGGAACTGGAGCTGGAATGCAAAGGGGTTCCCGTGTCCCATGAAGAGAGTACGAGACAATGTTGGAAGAAGCAATATTTTGAAGAAATACACACTTTACTGCAGCAGTCTAAAGACAACATGGAATGATAACAGCACTGTAGTTTTGTTAGGGCATTACTTTTTATACTTTGTTAACATTTGGTTTTCTAAAAAAAAGATATAATTTATTTGTGGGAAGAATAAAGACCCACTTCTATGAGACTGTACATAGTTTAAGCGCTATTTATGGGTTTTTAGGGAATGAGAGGCAAGTCAGACTGTGTATATAAACAGCTTTACTTGGGGACAGTGATCTCTGTTCTGCTTGCCTGCAACTTCAGAGAGTGACAATGATTCAGCTGCAGTGAGTCCTGCCCTCAGAGATAGGTGAGCTACACCAATCAATAGGAAACATTTCCAGTTCCTTAATATTCAGTGTATCAAGTGGCAAAATTAAATCCCTGTAGGAGATGGAGTTCCCAGCAGAGGTGAGCTGAAAGGGATTACAAAACTGCTGATCCATTTCAAGAAATGGGGGGGGTATCATTTACAGCCTCTTGCTAGATGCTTTTCACTGCAGACTCTTTCCAGCTGCAGTTTTAGGAAAGATAATGAACAATGTCATGTAATTATTAGGTCTGCATGCACTGTACTCCCTTACTTGACCTCAGTGTGACATTTATTTAGGAAGAAACAAACAGTAATAGTGCTTTTATTCTGCAGCTCTGTAAAACCTTCCACTGAAATGATTTACAGCCCTCTGCGCTGCTGTACCTCAGAGAGAACAACTGTTAAGAGAATTTTGACAGGAACAAATTGTAATTTCTAATTAAACCATCGAGGTGAGCAAGGATAACTTAGTTCTCAAGTGCTTCATAAGTAAAGTGTACAAATGAAATCTACAATCTGATACAAACTGGCCACAACAGGGCAGGCTGCCTTTGGAAAAACATGCTTGGCTCAATAAAAATGTGACTTTGCATCAAGCTGCTTTTCTCCATACACTGATACTGCCACACTAAATCAGGTTTCTTAGAAGATAAGTCCTATATTTTTTATTTTTACAGAATGCCAGCACTTGGCAACCTTACCACCAAAAAGCTTCTATGATCCAGAGGAGACAGAGGTGCTGCTCCTTGCTACAGGCCAGGGTCTCCTGGAAGGTTTGCAGTCAGTTATTAACAAGCCCTGTGAACTGAGGTGAGCTCTGTGGTAGTAACCAGAACAAAGCCCCACAGGGACAGGAGAGGCACAGAGCAGTGACTGGGTCTTGCACTGCTGCTGCTTTAGGTGTCCAGGTGGTGGGTGGGGAGCAACCTCTTCAGCTGTGTTGTATTTTAGGATCTGCTTCTGAATGCTCAAAACTTAGCTACCTTTTTTCCCCCTCAATACTCAAGGAAGAAAGCCTGATGTTCTGAATACAAAAATGATTTAGGGTAATGGTTGACAGAAGGAAATTAAGGTTTAAGACAGTTCAGGCTTCAGCAGGTCTGTGGGTAGATGGTTGAAGAGATTTTGCAACAATTTAATACTTGAGAGTAGGTGGTTCTATGCAATTGCAAGTTTCTTCAAACAGTGAAATTGCAGCCCCAGTACTCTGGGAATTGTGCCTCACCCATTTTCCCTCGTGACTGAAATCCCCTTCCATCTGTGGGTCACAAGCAGGTTTCCTCCTCTGAATTTTCCTGTCTCCCTGCCCTCACTGCAATGGAGCAACTGCCAATCACTGGTATTAAAAGAGACAGGACTTACTTGTGCTTCCAGCGTTGCAGTCCCTGTTCCAGGTGTGGGGCTGCCAAAACCCCTGGAAAATGAGGAGGAACAGCCCCATGCCCCCCTCCAAGACTGGTGCTAAAATTTCTCCTAGACTTTCCAATAAAAAGTAAAAAATGTTAGATGGATTAATTAGCTGAGAAAGGCAAAGGGAAAAAGAAGTCAATGGGAAAAACATGATTTATGAGATTATGGCCAAAATTCTTTATAGATCTCAGCAGTTTGAGTGCCAGAGGAGAGGCTGACTGTGCATGGAGAAGGTATTTAAAAGCTTAATTCTGAAGGGGTTAAATGGAAGGTGGAACTTCCAGGAAGAAATAAATAATCATAAATGAGAAGTGGGATCAAGCCTGGAAGAAAATCAAAGCTTTAAGAGACTGAGGAAGCCAGTGGAAGATTAAAGGGTTTAGGGTTAAAGGGTTTTCCAAGGCAGGATAAGGGGATGTTTTTGAAGGCAAAAAAATACAAACCAGAAACCTGATTTAAAGTGAGAGAAGGGGAATAGAATGGAAGAAATACTGACCTACAGAGAGCATGGAAAGTGCAGGAGACAGAGGACAAACACCTGGAACCAGGCTTTGGAAAAGCAAGACACGTTTGTGTAGGTGCTGCTTGATTTTGTTCAAAAAACTCTACTGAGAAAAAAAATCTGTAAAAACTGCAGGAATACTCAAAAGGGAAATGAGGAGGTAGTGTAAGGGAAGAGCAGTAGGAGTAATCGTATTTCTGGTAATCCTGACATGATCAGTGGTGCAGTATTTGTGTATCCTTTATGAAATAATTATCAAGTACTGTTAAGAGTTTGTCTGCTTGAAAATGAGTTAAAAAAAACCACCCCAAATCCAGAATGCCACAACTCTGGGGTGATCCCATCCTGCAGGAGATGCTAAAGCCAGGAAAGGGCACCAGCTCAGACATCCCAACAATCAGCTGCACAGTTCTAAAGGGTAATTAATTAACATAACTACTCACCCAAAGGGTTCCAACAGCTGCTGCATCCCAGGTTTTGATCCATAGGCTAATGTTTTCCTTGACAGACGAATTCTGATTGTACAAGTTTTGACTGGAAGCTGTTGATGATTTCTCTGGAGTTACAATCTGGGGAAAGCTAATCAGAAAAGGTAATAAAATTATTTCCAAAGAGAAAAAAATCATGATGATTTCATGTCTGAGTAATGAGGAGACCACCTTAAGCACTTACCAGTGTTGGCACTGTCTGTAGATGCAGGATAAAAATGCTAATTAAACAGGAATATAAATTGTAAACTTGAAACACGAATTAATTACAGAAGGTTAAAACCAATGAGAGTAAATTCAAATGCAGCAAGAGCATCACAGACTTGAGGAGAAGCAAGTGATGCAAAACTGCAGTGAATGGTAGATGGAACAAACTTTGAAGAAAAAAGACCAAGGTAGATGACGACAAGAGAAAAACAAATGAGCTGAGCAACAGGAAAATGAAGCTGAAAATGGAGTTTAATCAGATACTAAAACCAATAGCATTGACAGTCCAAAGAGTCACATAGGAAACTGGTATTACTCAGAAATAACAGGAGCAAATATGATGGGAGAGATGGTAAAGTCATTCCAGGGGTGCAGAAGCTGTCAAAAAGTGAGGAAATGGAGCCAGATAGAGCAGAGGGGAAAAAGAAAGGAAGTCTGCAACTGGTGCAGGGGAAAAGTGACGTAAGAGATGTTAAAATAAGGGAAGAGAGATGCCCAGTTGCACTGGCTTTTGACAGCACTTCATGTTCCAACACCAACCACCAGTCCCCTCTCCACTGTGTGGCTGGACATTCATGGACAGTAAACAAGCACCAGAATTTACATCAAATCTGAACCTCTGACCATCATTTCTCTCTGCTGCTGTTTCACTTACGAAGTTCTTTGCTGAGAAATCCAAAGACTGAAGCAACATATTATAAACAAATGAAAAGTCATCACAATCAGTTTAATGAAGTGCACAGAATAGCAATTGATCATGTCAATAAAAATAAAACAATTGATTTTACATCAAGTGTGCTTTATTTCCTCCACAGGTATTCTGTTAAATAAAGCACCATATATATACTGCCAGGCCACAGCTAAAGAGGATTCTTTACAGAATCAAATTTCTTGTGGTTGTTTAGTATACAAGTAAACTTAATTTTGATAATAAGAACCACAGCGATCTGAGGCAATCTGCCTCGATTATAAGGTACAAAACTGGCACAGAGGACACCATATTATACACAGTAAAAATGCCATAAGTTTAAATTACATCATACAGGGCCAGGAGGCCCTGTCTCCCAGACAGCCATATTAAATGAAAGCCACTACAGTGAACTCTTAATTACATAAAACATAGCCATTATCTGATTGCC
The DNA here is from genome assembly GCF_041296385.1 of Aphelocoma coerulescens. Classification (NCBI taxonomy): domain Eukaryota; kingdom Metazoa; phylum Chordata; class Aves; order Passeriformes; family Corvidae; genus Aphelocoma; species Aphelocoma coerulescens. Next base: position 5,046,607 of record NC_091016.1, read on the forward strand.
CTTTAAGAAAGTGTACGGTAGATGCAAAATAAAATAAAATTAAAAAAAAAAAATCTTGAGTTCTGCCTGACCAAGAATTAAGCATATAAATCTATCTTGCCATTCAAGCAGAGAGCACTGGACAAACTGAAGCACAAAACAGAAATAAGCAAAACTTATACAAACAGCATTTTTGGGGGGAAGAAGGATTTTTAAAAAAAAAAAAAAAAAAAAAAAAAAAAAGACTTAAAAGCAGACATGCTCCATCTAATGTCAAGAAGCAGCTTGGTTTCCTTTCCCGGATATCCGTGTGACCACGTGAATCGTAGACTCAATGGTCCTGCACAGGATGTCTAAAATGTCATGCTGCTGCATGTGACTAAAAAGTCCTCTGGAATGGCCACAACTGATTGATAAATTAGTTTCGGGGTCCTGGGATGGTAAGGCTTGGCCATCGCAGCTGCGCAAGTCTGCGAGGTCGGATAAAACCGCTGAAATCGACGTGGAAGGAAACTCCGAGTCCTCCTCGGCTCCCATGGAATCCTTGGAAGTCTGCAGGTCTTTGAACTCCTTGCATTCTTCAAACTTCCCGTTCCCCGGCTGCTCCTCCGCGTGCTGCGAGCGCGCGGCCAGCATTATGTCTTCGGAAAACGAAGAGGGCACTTCCATCCTGTACTCCTTGACAGAACTGTTCTCGGGGGAGGGCGGGTCCTGCTCCGTGCCCGGGTCGATGATGGAGGAGTCCCTGGTCTCGTTGTCCGAGGTGCTGGTGGGGGTCAGCGCCTCGCGGGGCTCGGCTTTGATGTCGCCGATGTCCACGGTGTGCTCCTCGTCGCTGCTCACCCGCCGCCTCTTCACCGGAGTGGCTCCTTCATCGTCTGCAGGGACAGGGCAACTGGCTCAGGGAACAGGCACTGCTCACATTCCCACCCTTCTCCACATTAAACACAGCCCTTCAAGAAATACTTATTTCCTTGCGGAGAATTCATGCCATTCATGAATTTTAGCTCCATAATACAATGATATTTTTGTGTGCTGTTGGGAATTGGAGCCAAGGAATGGCCCACCCTGCAGGGATAAAATATTACATTAATTTGATACAAGTTTGTAAAAGGTTCATTAGAGTGACACCAAACCTTTAGTTTTTCTTTCTTTGGCTTCTTGCTCTTGTAATGAGTTCCTCTGTTGTTGACAAGCTCTACATTTGTTTAAAAGCTCTTGTAAAGTTGGAATCAGGGCCGAGTTGAGCTGTTTGGGAGTGTGCACTGAAAGCAGCAAGGCAAGTGCTCGGAGGTCCTGGAAACAGAGAAACAAACTTCAGCCTTATTTCAAACTGGTGTTTGGTGAACCCTGCACCCAGAGATTGTGCAATAAGGAGGTGCTGTTCATATTCTGAGCAGCCCAAAAATCCCCTTCTAGAGCTGCTCACAGCACTGAAATTCCCCACTCCCTACCTGCTGACCTTACACAGCTCTGTCCTGGGGGTGACAATACCGTGCTGAGACACAAAACCTTGCTGGGTTACAACACACCTGCCATTATAATGCTCCTGCACTTGCATTACTTTGCTCCCCAAAGTCAGGTTAATATTCCCAGCTTCCCCTGCCCTTCCCAGGAGCCCAGCTGAGGCACAGAGTGCCTGACACCTGGCACAGGGCACTGAATAGTTTCTGTAGGAAAGGAGCTGCCTCCTGAACGCTGCTCATGTTTGTTAGAAAAGACTCACCCCATTTAACGTAGAGCTTGCTTTGGAAATTTCGACTCTCTGGTTGCTGAAGTCAGATTCTAGGCTTTGATACTGATTTATTAGATTTGTAATTAGAGTGTTGATTAAGTTGGCACAGTTTGCTTCAGAAAATACCTGCCCTTGCACCTGTGGAAACAAAGTATTTTTTTAAAAGCCACAAAAATTTGGGACTGTGAAAGCAGCATCCCAAAATGAAGCAGCATCAGTGCGTGCATTCCTTGGAACAATAATTATTGCTAAAAGACAGTGTACCTTGAGAAGAAAATGGGTCAGAAAGGTGTAGACAATGTTGTTGTTAAGAAAGGTCCTTTCATCCATCAGAATACATTTGATGTATTCTGCAAAAACTGGATCTTCACAGAGGAGCTTCACGCAGTTCTTGGACATCGCAGACTGGCAAGGAGAGAGAAGATGGCAGAGTCAGCACTGCATGTGCAGGCCAGGCCCACCAAGAAATAGTTCAGAGCTATCAGGTGTCAGTAAATTGTACAAATCAATTACTGCCAATTCTTGTTTCCCATTTTCCTGTGATGAAGCTCCTTCCCCAGAAGACCACCAGTGTTTACCCCCACCACTGTGTATGGGAAGGGACAGAGCCTCCTGATCTGTGAGCCAGCCACAGGGTCCTCTGCAATGATAGCCAGGTTTTGACATCTCCTAATTTTTCCTTCATCATCCCAGTGTTTGGGCTACATAAAAAGCTGGAATTTCAGAGGCAGGATGAGGTACTTTCTGCACACCCACCATGCCACCAGTGTTACTGGGGGGAGTTGCTGTGTTCAGCTTTTGCAGGATGTACAGCGAGCAAATACAATGTACCAGATTTTTGTATTTGAAATAGAAAAGGTTTTCTCAGACAGCAGCAACACAGGCAGAGGTATTTTATTAAACACCACCCAGCGTTACAATTGTGGGATCTTTGTTCCACATTCAGTGTTTTGCCTGTGCTTCCATACTGTTGGTTCTGAAGCTGACTCTTACCTGAGTCTGGCAAAGCTCAGTCCAGAGTTTGGGGAAGAGCGCAAGGTGAAGTGGCAAACCTTCATAAGCAACCAGGACACCTGCAATGGCACGAGGGAAGAAGTCAGTGTGGGAGAACTTCGTGGGAGACAGGGAAATTCCTCAGAAAAGCAGTGCCAAGGTGCATTTTACAGGATCACCTTGCAAGCATTGTCCATGATCAGAAAGCTGTAGTGTCTGCCAGGTTTTTACAGTCCGTTTAATAAATACATTGGAAAAGTGTGACAAACAACAAGCAGATGGGTGATGGAGGGGATAAAAGGACATTCAGTCATTGCTCTTTGGACAAGATTACTGGTGTGACACTGAGGTCTGTGCACACTGAGGAACTCACCCTGGGTTTGTGTGGGAACACAAAAATGTAAATATTGTCAATTAATCGCCATTGCTGAGATGCTGAGGATCCAGGATCTGATCCAAAGCCATTTTAACTGCCAACCACCCAAAAATAGCCTTAGTGAGTCCTGCATCGAACTCTAAATGTACAGCAAGACTGAATTCACAGTGGTCACCTCAGCTCCGTTCTGGACAGGCCCGAAATGTGCCAGTCACGTGGGCAAGGCTGCACTGTCTTATACACAGGTAACAGTTTTGTGGATAAAAGTAATATCCAAACACAACAAGCTTCACAAGCTCTGCTTTTTCTTAAAAACTCTGAATATAACACTTAGTGCAGAAATACTCAAGTTATGAGAGAAACATCCTTTGGCTGTTTCACCTTGATACTTACTCATTTTAACTAAAGTTTCAGTGAACTTTTCACAGTTGATTGCAACTCGACACAGGAGGTGGATGAACTGGTGGTAGGAGAAGAAATAGTCCAGCAGCATCCGGTCGTAAACATCGTCTTTGCCCTGAAGATTTAAGAGAGCCTCATTTAACCTACAAAGCCACAGGACAGCTCCCAGATTCCCTGAGCATCTCCCTTCCTGTCACTTGCCCTGCAATGTTTCATCCTGGACTACAGGCGAACAGTGGGAATCTCCAGGTGCCTCCTCACCCAGCCCTTGGCAAGCACCAGGGTGTGATAGGAGGACAGATGGCAAATGCAATTCCCTGCCAGTAAAATCTTTTACTGGAGAGTTCTGAGCTAACACCAAGAAGGTGCAAAGCTGTGCAAATACCATGGCTTGAAGAGGACAGGAAAAGAATGCAGTAACTTTGTATCACATACAGACACCTAAATATATATACACACTACTGCTTTTTAAATCATAACTTGCCAGTTCTGATCTGTAGAAATCAGAATTTTCTCGAGACCGAGCATCAGAGCAGAATTCTCAGGAATGTCTCAAACCCAGTGATACGTATATATCAATATTTTAATATTTTGGACGTGTATAAGCTTAAAATGGCATCAGAGAGCCAAGAGAAAACCTCTAAAACTCAAGCCAACAAATGCAACCTTATACAAAGCAACTGAATGAAAAACAAGCATGCAAAACCACAGGGGAATGTGACTGTGGATGTGGTTCTAGAGGTTTAAAAATATTCTGCTCCCCAATGTATCAGGAATTCGATATAAAGGGTGAAATACTGTGTCATGTAATATGACAACTTTTTAAGTCCAAATATTTACATTATGTAGTGTCACTTCTGGATGCATGATGGGGAAACCCACTAGAGACAGTTTCTGGCTCTCTAACATCTTTTCAAACACTCGGATTACACAGTCAATTTGATGGTGCACAAATAGACACAGCATCATTCTGAAAGCTTTAAAAAAGAAGGGTTACTTACCCTACAGTAACCGTGCTTCTTCGAAATGTGTTGCCCACACAGATTCCCATCTACGTGCACATAGGCCCCATGTGCAGGAGATTGGATTCTTTCTGAATAGCTGTGTCCACTGGGGCTGTGCCTGCACCCAGTGTGTCCTTGCGACCACTGTACCTGAGGGCACAAGGGGTATGGCGGCTTCAACCACCACTCAATTCCTTCACCCGTAAGAATCCCCTAGGACAGGACTCGGAATTAGCACAGCAGGAGGAGCACAGAATCTGTGTGGACAAAGCATCTTGAAGAACCACAGTTACCGGACAGCAAGTAACCAGTTCTCCTGCTTCAAATGATTGTCCATACATATTCCTTTTCGGGTGGGATTCACCTGACCTGACTTTAGCTATCTAAAATCTAGTCACTGGTGTTCCCTGCACTCTGTGGAGAGGGAGTCGCCTCATCCACACTCAGGTGCCTGGGACAGGAAGGAGGGGAACTCTTTCTCTCCTTCCCAGGGTAACTATTTATGGCCATGAGCCCCAGGAAGAGCTGGATGCTGACCTTTTAGATAGGCAAAGTGACGTGAGCTGAATCCCACCGTTGCTGCAGCTGTAACAACGGGACGTGGCAAGTCACTATGGAGTAGCCCCACCAAAGCTGGCATCCCAGCAGGAAGCCCACAGAAGGGAAAATGGGAAGTGGAAAGACTTAAAAAGCCCTGTATGACATTTCAGGCACTGGATTTTACCCAAACAAATAGGAGATTACGCCTCAGTCCCAGCTGAATGGACTCTAAGGGAACCTGCAGGGTCTACTTAGCTGTCTGGCAATAAACCTTAACATAGTGTGAAACCCATCTGGACAGTCCCTGGGTAGTGCCTCAGTTTCCTTTATAAATGCCACAGACAGACTGGGAAATTACCAAAATGTGTGCTATGGGTTTTTTTCCTACCACAAAAGGCCCAAACCCTTATGGTGTCTGGAATATGAAGCTGTGTATCACCAAGGGCAGGGAAATGGTGCTTCTGGAGTGCACATCTAGAATGGAGTATATGAGGACAACACATCTTGAAGAAGAATTATGCTTTGCTTACAAAGAAAAGGTAAATGCATTGAGCTACTGGATTCTTCGAATACTTTTATAAAAATGGGAAAACAATAGAGAAACCATTCTTTACAGGACCACTTGTTTACATACCTTGCTGGCTTCCACCATGGTGGGCAAGAGGCACATGTTGAGTTCGGGACGCGGAGGACGAATATTGCTTTTCCCCCCTATTAATTTCAAATTTTCACGACATGGAAAATAAGGTCCAAGAGACACTGTAGTGTAAGTTCGGATAAAATAGGGATATATTAAAAAGGTCAATATTTGACATCAGCAAGGAACACGATAGAGTAATAATAGTGTAAGAGAACTTCAAAATACAATCACTGAAATACCTACTTGGGATATTACTGTGGTGGTATGTACAATGATTGTGCTGTAGAAATGGAACCAGAGTATGTAGGAAATCATGAGGACTTAAAAGTACAAGCTCCTTGAGGACATCTACAAACAAAAAGTTGTTTTTGCTATTACAAATTGTTAATTCTTAACAGCAAACAGTTCAACTTAAGGCTCATGCATTTGCAAACTCTCTCTCGTATCCCTTTTGCCGCAGCTCCGCCGTGAGCAACACCTGAGTGACACCCCTGACTCCATCCCAATTCCCTTCACCTCTGCCACTGGGAGAGACCCTGCTCAGTGGTGCAGCACCCACCAGGGAGGGGCCAGCTTGCAGAATGAGAACCTCAGTAAAATTACCCTCTTAGCTTCTTCTTTAACAGAGCAGGTCTGACGTCTGGAAAATGGCAACCAGCAGCAGTCAGGAGGACAACGAGAAAATACGCAAAATAGGGGGAAATGCATACAAATCACACAAAAAAGGGTACTTTGGGACACAGTGTTAGCCCTTTATCAGCAATCCATTAAATAATATTAAAAAAGCCTAAACTAGAAAAAACCTGGACCTTCCTGAAATAGCTCCACTAATGCAAGGAGAGACATTTGTATAAAGTATCTGTGTCCACACTTTAAAAAGCAAACCCATTCCTTTCTACAAGCTATTTAAGCTTTACTTCCACTATTACACTTCACAGTACTGGATCATAAAAATGAACAAGAAAAGCTGTTTCTCAGAGTAACCTGGTCTCCACGCTCCCTTCTCAGGGGAGCTTTAGTTCATGTTTGAACTTTAACGTCAGATTTGGGATTTGACTCTGAACTCTCTTGACACCTGAACTGAGGAGTAATTCCTCAGTCATGCCCCTTATCAGGGGGCGAGTTGGTCTCACAAAGTGACAGGTGACTTTTTGTGCCCCCAGTCTGCGTGCCTTAACTGAGTACAGGAACATTCAGTGAAACCTGCCAAACCCAGAACTCTTTGGAATAAGAACACCAGTGCTGATGCACTGACAGTATTACACAAACAATCCCGACCTCCAGAGTTCCTAGCAGAGCACGTGCACTTGCATAAGTGGCATTTCCATCTCACAGCAGGTCCCTGTGCAGGACAGGTCCTGCATGGCCAGGACTTACCAATGCAGGCGTTTCTAAGCTCGGGAGGACTGTAGGAATTGAGTAGAGTTAAGAGCTTATGGGCAAATTCAATCCGCTCCTGCCACTGAATGAGAGCTTGCTTCACATCTGCAAATGCAAACATCCCAGGAGGCTGCTTAGCTCATGGCTCAAAAGCTCAATAAATAAAGCACAGAATTTTACTGCTGAGGAATCTCTTTTTCCTCTACCATGATCTTAATCCATCTAAGGATTAAATCTCACTGGTCTACTGCTATTAAATTGATGAAACCTAGTTTCACATTAAGTCAACAAGTAATTTAATAACTAACAATTTAATATCCATTAACAGGCACATATCCTACTGTACAGCAAGTTTTTAAACACAGCCATTGACCAAGACAAAAAAACCTAGGGTTTGGGTGAGGAAAATTAATGTAGAGACAAAAGGCATAAACCTTTCAAGAGTTATAATCAAACCTTTTCTTTGCAGGTATGGACGTGTGGACTTAAGAACCGAAAGGAAAATGGACAGAAGCTCTACCAGGTCTCCAGTCACATGGCAAGCTGTGGCCTCGTGGTACATCATGTGCAACGTGTTAAAGGACTGGGAAGAAGAAAAAAAATGCCAAAACTTTATGTTGCCAAACGAAGGTACTTGTTAGTATTCCTCTTGTTATCCTGCAGATACATTTACATTTATTTTATGCTCAAACAAGATATTTTATGCTCAGAGAATAGAAGGTGTTGGATATAATTACAAAGTTCTTCATTTGTTTTCAAGATAAAAGCTTTGTGTTACCAGCTTGAAACAATTGCCAAGTTTTCCCACCTTTATCTACAACCCAATGAACAAAGTGTCATTTGAGACACAGTGTTTTTATATCCCTGTAATCCCAAACTTTCTGTGCCAGCAGACAAAGTCATGTAGGAGGTGCACAAAGACAGACACAGATGTATGAATTTGGGGAAATAAAGGTAGGATTAAGATAGATGCCAGTCATTTTTCAAAATGCTGCTGAAGGACATATGGTTGTACATCAGATGAATTACTTCTCCTTTTATACCTCCTGGGCATCTGTGATTTATAGAATTATTGGGAAGGAAAAGCAACTCATTTCCAAACAGCAAAAATTCTAGCACAGGATGTAAGAAAAGATATTTAATCTGCTGGGGTATTTGAAAGATAGCCTCAGTCCCTAGAATGCAAACCCTTGCCAGGCACTTTTTATACTACAGTGAAGATAAAAGACACACGGCCACCCCTAAGTGGAAAACTTTTCTGGATATGACAACTCCTTAATGCAGTTTTTTGTCACCAGGCAAAACACTGCCAGCCAACAAGTGACAATGTAAGGCCAGCTAACCTCAAGCTGTAAAGTAACACCAGTTTAGTCTAATTTCTAGCAATGTTTTACACAGGATAAATTCATTTTAGATTACACACTTCATATAAACTTAATTATCCATTGCTAGTATGGATGAGGGCTAACTAAGCTAAACAAATTCTTTTTATACATCTCTATGTATGTACCTTAATCTACTTACATCTCATGTGTGGATAACCTCATAGCCCAGTTCCTGACTTTTTACACCCAGTTTATTGGATGGAGGCATTTTCATAACAAAAAGGAACAGATATTCTGGAGTAATTAACTACAATTAATTAATCAATCTATAGGCTTATATTTATAACAAGCTCCTGAAATTCAATTTTCAAATAGCACTGCGCTGTTCCTGTAATTCCAGCTCCTTCTACCACACTTTTTCCCAGAAAATGCAAACCAGTGACATAAAAGGAGTTAAGAGGATTTTTATATAAAAACAGGACTGGAATCACCTCGAAGCATCATCCAATCCAGCCACGTGCCTAAAGGCAGACTAAATATCCTTGACAGATGTTTGCTCCAAGACCTCCTGACGACTTCCAGTTGTGCTGGCTGCCCCCTCCTGCAGGAACCTATGCCAAAATCCCATTTTCTGTACAGCCACAATTACCTCTGAGCTACTTATCTTGCACCGTGGATTTTCCCAGTTTAACATCTCTCCTGAATACACTGTTCTACATGTGCCAAGGATGAACTGAATCTTGTTTTTATGCTTTCTCCAACACATCCAGAGTTTTATTCTTGTTCTCAAAGGGATCCTTCCCCATGGAGCACTGCCAGTGCTTTTAGTGAACACAGGTTCTCATCCATCACCTCAATAATGGAAGTGCTGAATGGAATCCAGGATATTCCACTCATCGGGACATGTGGATTTGTAGAGTGAAACTGCTGGGGGCAGGGGCTTGACATTCCAACTGTATCCATTTCAGAGGTGCATTATTTAAGTTTTTTTCTTTTCGATTTTTGAACTAATTCTGGTCTGGTCTCATGGACCAAATCCCCACTTACAACTTGAATATATTAAATGTGCTCCAGAAATGCATTTTAGGTGTAGTTCCATCAGAAAGAAATTGAGTTTTTGTGTTTTCAGACCACTCCTTGCAAACAAAGGCACAATAGGTAGGAAAGAGAAGGAGGACTGCCTCAGGAGGGCCTCAAAGGAGGGTCAGAAATATTAACCACAACTGCAGCTGAGCACCCTTTAAGTTATTTCTGGTTTTTAACCTGTTGCCTCAACACTGTTTAACTAATAACAATTGTGTGACTGCACTCACCCATTCATTCCCAATTACCTGTAATAAAGGGAATGACACCAAAAAAGCATAAATTTATTCCTCTCAGCATAATCTGTTGGTGGTTTTCCCTCTGTCCTGAGAAGCAGACAAACAATTTCCTGATCTTTTTAGTACTAAAAAGAAATCTTATTAAAGCTGACAGGGAAAGTACCAGGGTGAGATGTTTGCTCTAATTAAATAAAGAAATAATTACCTCAGTCATCAGAATCAATCCTCTATTGAACACAACAAGAAGTCTGTCTTCATCAGATTCTAATAATATTCTGAAGGCACTAGGAAAAAAATCCAAACATTGAGAACGCTGAAAGTCGCATCCCAAGCTTAAAATTGTTACACTCATGCTGTTATTTTGGAAAATAACCACAAAAGAACAAAGAAGCCCCAAAAGAACATAATTCCTCTCATCATTACCCCCCTTACTTTTTAATTTAAAAATGCCTCTGCTGTTGACCTCCTTTATGTTATGGAAAGTAATTTATAAATAACCTTTACAGAAATATTTCCTATACAACCCCTGCAAAAATGTGGAAAATAATGTACTTCCACAGACAGAAGTTTATGCTTCTTAAATGATACATTTAAACAGATTCAGTCAAGCATATGTTTGGCCTTTTAAATGTCTGAAAACATTTTAATCAGAGTATTTTATGCTTACAGCAGAACAGAAAGAAAGGATTATGCTAATGAATGTTTTCTCCCAACATAAAGATTATTTGGGACAATGTGGCTCTGCTCTGTGACGGGTGAGTGCATGGAGCCCCTCCAGGTAACACAGTTTGTCCTTTCCACAAGGATTTCAGTGCACCAACAGTTCCATTTAAAACCCCAGAGCTGACCTACATGCACAGGCCATTTTTAGCTTTGCTAGAATGCCCAAGCAGCACTTTCAGCTGTACTTCCTACAACTAGACATGAAAAACTCTTTGAAGACACGATACAATAAACTGTCCCACAGGCACAATTTCTACATCACATTTCTGCTCCCAAGTAACAACTGCCAACAAGAGCAGCTGGAACTACAGCTATGCTCGAGGGGGGAGGCTGAGGATGGAATTCCAGCTGAGATGCTGGATGAGCACAGGGTTGTACCTTATGAGAGTCGTCCAACAAGACCGTCCGTCCAAGCAGCGCAGGTAACAGCTTATGGTGGTTTTCTTAAATTGCTTTATGTCCTCTATCTCTTCCTCTCTCATGTCTGGCCTCTGAGCTACAAACAGCTGCATGAGGTTAAACAGCTCTTCTACTGCCTAAAACACACAGAAATACTTGGTTAGTCAGCTCTCTCACTGTGTTGTGGTTCAGACTTTATTCCAAAGTTATAAAATTAGATGTTTTGATGCTTCCTAAGAGCACAGCTCACAGCCCATTTATATGTACATCTGTATATATACAGAAGAATCTGAAATCTCAATCCCTGGGACCAAACATTCAGAAAGCTGCTTGCGTCAAAACCTGCTGCAGTCCCATGCCTGGCAAACACTAAACACAGTGGAGGAACTCAGGTCCCTGGCAAGACAAAGTGAGACTTCTGAGGGGAGATGCCAACAAGAAGAGCAACAGGACTGTCAGAGTGTAAAATTTCCCTTTGAGCTGAGCTACGAGAAGTTCAACATGGAGGACTCCATGCATCCTCCTCTCCACAGTGATGGGAAGCTTTGTATTCTTTCTGTTCTGCACACCCCTGAAGGAGCCCAAAGCAATATTCATTGCGTGACCATGCAAACCCAAGCCCTTTGTCTCTTCCAGCCTTTGTAAGCCTGTTGTTTGACCATCACACATGGCCTGCTTTAAACTAGCACCTGCTCTCGGCTGCAGGTGTCACTGTTGTAGTGACAGCACAACTCCCAGTTCTGCCACAGGCATGTGGGCATTCCCAAGGCGAACACTTGGCTGTCCTCCACTGGAATGCAGCAGGCTAACTCTTGGCCCTACTCCAGAAGCTGAAAGCAAAAAGAAACTGGGGAATTCCTCCAACTTTGTGTGCTACAGTGCAACCCCCTTCCTTAGAGACCACCATCAAAGGTTATTCCTTGTTTCTTATGACTACGTTGGAATACTGAACAGTGGAAACACCAGTGTCTGCTCCCAGAAGAAAACAACTGCTCTCCAGCTGCTACACTGCAAGGAAAACCCAAACCAATCCCCCCACAAAGTCCAGCAAATGGATCTAAACACATGAATTACTTCCACCAGGAAGCCCACATGTAATACTGTTGCCACCGGATATGTTAAGTTACAAGAGACACTGGGTGAGGGGGAACAATGGGCTGATGCATTTTGGTGTCGGTCACTTACTCCTGGGTACTGACTGGCGTGAGGGGTGAGGTTCTTGAAGGCCCACTGGATGTTCTGGTGAGAAGCCAGCTGCCTGGTGAAGGCAGGGGACTGCTCGCAGCACAGGCGCAGGATGCCGTAGTAGGCGGGCAGCATCCCGCGGTTGAAGAGCACCACATCCTGGTCGTCGTGGTCCGCGAGGATGTAATTGAAGGCAATGTTCTTGGTCACCACGGGGTTCTGCACGATAAGGCGCACGTTCTCGGGACAGTCCACGCACACGTTGTACCAGAAGGACAGCAGGGCCTGCTTGTTGTGGTTGGTGGCGATGGCCGGCTCCGAGAGCTTCGGCTGGAAGAGGTTCCACAAGTCCATGAAGTAGGTGGAGAACATGAGTTTCTCGGTTTTGGAGATCAAACAGTACGTCATGAAACTGAAGTAGGGCACCAGTTTGGTGGTGCCGTGAACAGCAGCGTCAACGTAGAGCTTGGCTCGTGAGAGCAGGCCAAGGAGCACGTTGTAGACCTGGTGCAGAACTACTGTGGTGTCTGGGCTGAGGGGCAGGTCCCGTGTGGGGATGTGCAAAGAGCGGGTCGATCGGAACATCTGACGGAAGGAATTGCTTGGAATAAGCGACACCAAGAGATAGGCTGCAGCTTCAAATAAAAACAGATTTGTTACACCTTTGACAGTGACATACCTGCTTAACAGCCATGTAAACAGCAATTAAATTGCACTGCATGCTCCATTTACAGATTCCAAAGCATTTTACACAACCTGGTATCACTATATTCACACTAGAAAAAAAACCCAAGTGGATAAGAGTAGTACAAAGCTTGTTAAAGTGGTGCTGGGATGTGCTTTCAGGCCTCTTCACCTACAGCCCTGTCTGCTGCCCGGTTCTCCCTGTGCTAGCAACACATACCCCACCACAGAATGTGATCCCAGATCCCATCACACACACACAATGCATCCCAGAGGTTTTCCATGACTGAACTGTCCACTGCTCAATCAAGAGGTCATTACCTCCTCAGAGATGTTTACAACTAGAGCCTGTTGCAAAGCTGTAGCTCCAGTTTTCACATCTCCCTCAGCCACAAAAATGTGTTAAAGGTCAGTGGCCTGTACCTGTGGAATCTCCTTTGTAAAAAAATGGACACAGCGAAGGCCCAAAATGTTCTCTAGCAATGTGACAGTGTGATTCCTGGCAGAACAAACTGGAGAGCCAGGATACCCTGGGATCTGAGAGAAAGCACAGCTGGCTTCTCCTTGATCCACAAGTTCAGAGGACTCATCTGAAGATTACTGTGAAAGAACAACATGTACTACTCCCCCCTATTGTACAGCCATGTGATGGACACAATGGAAAACCTCTGGAATTACCTCTTTTCCTTCTTTAGGTTTGCCTGGACCTTGTAGATTTGTCACTTCAGATAAAGAGCCTACCAATGTATCATTCAAGTTACCAAATGAACCCACAGTGTTCATCAAAACTGCCAACACCTCTGGATGAGGCACCACAGTTATCCTAAGATTTTAAAACCCAGCAATTCTAAAACAACTGGAAAAGGGAGAAAAGACAAACACAGGAGCATGCAACTCACTGCAACAGGTGACAAATTTCCTTCAATTAAACTTCACTTACAAGTTCTCACTCGAGGGTAGTTGTGTGCCAGGAGGAAACGTTCAACCCAGTTCTCCATGTTCTGCAGGACCCAGCTGTGAGCGAGTTTGTTCCGAGGTGTTTGCACAGCCAGCCAATCCAGGCACTGCGATGGGTTGTACTCAATGACCTGAAGGAGAGGGGAAAAATCAAAAGGAATACATTAATCTTCCTACTATGTACTGACTGCATTAAAAAACCCTAAAATCACTTTCAACATTTCTTTTTAAAATCACTTAGGGCTATGAAAGCACCTGTAAGACTGAGCTGCTCTGCACACAAAGAAAACCCTTATTAAATTTCCCTGGTTGGTGCTTCTGAATCTTGTTCACAGTTTTGAAAGTTCAGTCTAAGCCCAGGCAATTACTCTGCCTATTCTTTCTGCACGTTATGAGATATTTAGGAAATATTAAAATGGAACATCCTTGTCTTTATAAACAAGTATCTTTTAAAAATATCTAACACAAAACCTTAACACTGAATTAGTATTTTTATAAGTTACTTCAAAAGAACATAAATGGTATGCAAAGATTTTCACACAGCTTCATGCTGAGGGTAACTATTACATTTTTTATTGAATATACAATTTCAAGGAATAAATTCATCCAGCACTTTCCAAAGGCAATGACTGCTGTTATGCAGTCAGCAAACCTTCAGAGAATAGGGAGAAAATTTCCTGTGCTTTTCTGGCTCTCTGTAGTTGGAAATCTGTTGACATGAGGCCAATAAATGTAGTTTGTTCTTTTGTTAGTTTTTTAAAAACTACTTTCTTTTTACCTCAAGGCCCAGGTGCCCATCCAAGAAAAAAGTCTACCCTATCTAAGTAATCAGAGGTAATAACTGGGCTGCTGAAGCTGTTCCCAGTTCCTCTACTCCACCTGAAGAGTATAAGCAGCTGACACGACCATAACTCTTGCTTATAAAATTTTTATCTCAATTTAAAAATAAACACCTTAAGAACATTCTCCTCCCTTTATTTAGAAATGACAAATTGCTCTGTCAGGTTTCCTGGGTAATGACTGGAGGGAATGTCCGAGAAAGAGACAATCATTGCTCAGTGTCTGCAGAGCTCAATCACTCCTTAATGACTTCTAGAAGCTGGAGTGGCTGTAAAAGTCGGTTCTGCACCCCAAACCTGGACATTCACTGCTGGGTCTCACATCCCTGCCCACACCATTTAGATCCCTGGGCCTGTGTCACCAGCTGGGTGTCACTGTGGACCTTGAGATGTGCTGCTTGAACTCCCTTTACCTGAGGTGCAGCAGCTACAGCTCATCCATCACATCACCTGCAACACTTGTGATCCTACAGCTGCTCCTGACCAGGAGCAAAACCATTTGGAACAGCAATCCATGTCCAATCCCCCGTGTTCCAGTGGGTAAGGAAGGGTTGTGTTTCACCAGAGGTCTCAATGCTGCACAGTAAAAACCTTTTACAAAACTCCAGCGCTGTTTTTTAAGGGGATTTAAAGGGGATGAGCTTATCCTCAGCAGTCTCCAGGCTGGACATGCTGTTCTCAGGCAGGAATAAAGACAGGAAATTGTACTGGAAACTCAATGAGCAGGTAAGCAAAGAGAAAGCTTCAATTCCTCATTTATGGCTCAGATCAAGGAATCTGTGCCATCCCTGTGCCAACTTGGTTAAGAAGCCTCTTTCTCACTTTTAAACACAAGCAAGGTTGGCCCTACACACAGTGAGTTCCCACCAGACTCAGTTCAGCACTATTTTAAGGGTTGAAAGTGTTAATGGACATTTTACAGAGAACCAAACATGGCAAATGAATATTCAAGGCATCTGTACATAAAGGCCAAAAAAACCCACAAACGAATGATGGGTCTTGAAACATTTTACAGCCCTTGCAAAAGGATAACTGAGAAAAATATGTGGAATTTGTCTAGAAAAAGCATTCTCAGCCTTTATTATGAATCAATTAATTTCTCATTAAACTAAAATTTGAAGTTCAACTGAAAGAGCCATTAACCCAAATGCTGCTAAAATACATTAAAAGTAACAATAGAACTTTTTAATGTCTATTGGCTGTTGCTGTTTATTCGGAAGAGGAATGGTAATAAAAAAATCATGGACTGACACAGGAAGGATGACAACAAAATGCAAAAACAGACATAAAAGAACCAACAAGAGAAAGACAATTTGGCTTCTGTTTTATTTTACATATTGTACCTCCCATATCCTCTGCAGGATGTAAGAAGCAAAGGGTGGCATTCCTGGAGGTCCACCAGCAAATTCCATGAGCATGGTGAGCAATTTGAAAAAAGGATTGGCTGCCTGTAATGCAGAAAAGGGAAAAATATCCACTTTGATCTATTTAATTTCATCCACATTTTTAAAGAGTAATTTTTTAAAAACCCCAATGTCTGTAAGATTTCTATGAACTTCAGACATGAACATTTAGAACACTTTAATCCCTTACTATTTAATCTGTACATAATCCATATATATCTATATCCACACATGGATACAGCAGAATTAAGCCACTGGTTACAGTTACTGCAAAGCAACAGGATCAGTCTAGAAGAAGTTATAGGAAATATAGATATTTTATATATTTCTATAATATTACAGGAAATATATAGGAAATAACAGTAACATTTTAAGTCAGTTCTTATTGTGGAAAGAGGAAAGGAATCAAGCTGTCCACTGCTGAAGCATTCACCGATTTATCCTGGTTCATATTTACAGAAGATTTCACTAGCTCAGATAAGTTATTATTTTCATGTATTTACATAACATGGAATATGGATCCTGGAAAGTTTATCCAAAAGCATCTCATTTTGAGGTTTTACACTGCCAAGACTCACCCAGCTTTTAACAACATTTCAGCAAAGTGCTTACAACTATAATTATATATTTTGCATCTGGAATCCATTTGGAACTCTCAGTATTTCTGTTGTTACAAGTGCAGGAATTTACTCTGAATGAGAAATTTGTTTGCCTGCACAGAACTGCAAAACAGTGCCCAGCATCTTGAACAGCCAGATAATAATTACTTATCTCCACTTGTTCTTGCACACATATTTTAATGTTACCAATTTTTTAAAAGAAATTCATACTGGTGGAAAATCTAGAACTATTATTTGATTTGAATAAAACTCATTCTAAGTGGCACAGCAAATCTCTGTTTTAGAAAACTTCACAGACAGTGCAGTAAGACTTCATTTAATGGCACAAGAACTTCCATGCAAGATTTTTGATATGCAAAGGATTTATTTCTGTGATTTAAACCAGGAAAATATGAATACAGATTATTTACTAGAGAGGGAGTGTGTTTACATACCTCAGGAGTGAGCTTTGCTATAGATGTGAACAGCATGGACACAATCTTGAAAAGAAAACAAACAGAACTCATTAGACTTGTGCTTATTGAGTTAAAATAATACCAATTACCCCGTGACAGTTATTAGAGAAGATTTCAGTCAATAGCTACAGGTCCCTGATACTCACGTGCTCTGCAAGGCGATTGTTGTACCGGCACAAGCTGAAAATGAGGTTGCAGGTTTGCCTGATGTTGATCCCATCACGGATATGTTGAAATAAAAAAGGGAAACCCTGCAACAAATAAGCAGATGAAGTACACTGCCTACAAGTACACACACACAGAGGGTTTTTGGAGGCTAAAGCAGTCCTTTTTAACTTGATTACCTTTCCTCCTGTCAGTGCTGCCATGTCGTTTTGTGACAAGGTCAAATGCCTAAAGTACAAAAGAAAATGATCATTTTACTTCACCCATGGTTATGGTTAGGGAGACATTCAAGACTGAGTGTTGGTTCACGTTCTTCAGTTTCACAATATACAAGAGACAATAAAGGTGTTGATGCAAAACTGAACCAAAACCCCAAAATTTTGTACTCAGACCAGATTAAAAAAAAGAATCAGATGTGGGCAATTGAATGTGTTCAAGTCTTTAACCCAAGTCCTACATTTGGTCAACACCCTTTTTCTTTTAAACGGTTAAAAATATAATGGGTTCTTACACAAGCTCATTTATGCTGTTAAAAAAGCCCCCAATAAAACCCTCAGACAAACCCATAAAATCTCTGACTCCTTTCTAAACCATCAATTCTCAATTGTTTTTTGGTTTTTCAGGAGCTCTTGCCTTTCTGAGCGAGACTGTTCCACCAGAAGAGCAATCAGGGCAATCATCTTTTCCAGTGCAGCAGGCCTGTATTTCTCTTCTGCTAAAGAAAGTATATCTTCCTCTTCCTCCTCTTCCTCCCCTTCCTCCTCAGAAAGCACTTCAACCTGGGGCTAGGGGAAAAAAAGAGAACTTCAGTGTGGACATTCTGAGCCATCATTTCAAAGAGCCTTTGCATATATCCTGTCCTTTATTCCAAGCAACTTCATCAACTTGCATGAATCAAAGCAGATAAATATCTAATCAATTGATTTTCACATTGATATATTAATTTTGCATAAGCTAAATTGTATTTACAAATGCAGGAAGTAGGCTGGCTGAAGATATGGTCTATTGAACAAAAAAAGCAGGTCAATTTAAGAACCTAAGTTGTACAATAGGAGTAAGTAACCAATCGTTAACAGCATTACCATTAGTATCAAGTTAGGGGCAGCTTTAATTGCTTTTCCTCAGTACCTATTTCTACACTAAACAAAAAAATTTAATTCAACGTATTTTAAAAAGCACTATATTCACTTAAACATTGAAAATATTGTGTAAGTGAAGCAATTTAAATTTAACAGCTGAAAGATGATTCAAGACACAGCAGCAGCGATCACAGATGTAGAACAGGAAAGATTAGTTCTCGTTATATAAAATACTCAGACGTACATTCTCAGGCCCTTTGGTTCCCATGTAGAAATGGACCATTGTGGATATGGCTTGCAGAGAGAGCAGGAACTGGCTCTGAAAAATGCAGGGATGGAATTACTTGAAAATACATTCGTGCACAGACACCACCAAGTCCCCAAATACAAGGCTATACTCACTTCCTCTTCTCCCATTTTGGCAAATTCATAAAGAAAGGCAAAGTACTCCGTGAGGTGCTTGCTGTGGGGTTTGACGCCGTGCTCCATGATGGACAGCAGCGTCTTCACGAAGCGCGTGACGCACGAGCGGCTCCCGATGTCCTCCACGGGCCCGTCCATGTCATCCGAGCTGCCAGCAACAACAAGAGCCAGGGTGGGTATTTCACACAGCACACGCAGCATAAAGTCATCCTGAGCCAGTCCAAACAAAGAAATGCACCAAAATTCCTGTTTGCTGCTCTGTCCTGCTCTCAGATCTTTCACCCCCGATCAAAGCCCCTGGATAACAACACAGCTCAACCTAAGGGAGCATCAGGCACTTGAAATGCTGAACAGTTCATCAGATCAGTGTTCTGAATCAAGATTCCCATCAGGAAAAGAATTCTGAGAGAAACAGTACTGGGGATCTTCTACCTAAAATCATCCTCTTGGTTTGCAAGGCAAATTTAATGAGAATGCAAGTACAGCTATTTAGGTTGTGGAACCAAGGCAAGGCACCCTCCTGAACACACAGAGCACCCTGGCAAAGCAGAGAACATTCACCTTCAGCCTCAGACATCTGCTCAAAATCAGATCTTATCACTGAATAAAACAAGTCACAGACTCTTTTCAAGTAAGGCTTCCAGGGCAAATTAAATTCTACTTTTTGCCATGAAAACTGGATCTCCATGTCCTGAGTTTTGATATGGCAGCACAGTTATTACTAACTCTGCCATTTTCACTCTGGGTAACAAGTTATTATCACAATCACAACTTTAACACAAGAGGTGAAAGAAAAACCACTTTTTTCTTATCTCGTATCAAAAAGAGTTTAAGCATTTCATAATTGGAGATGAAGTGACACTTTTCTTGATAATAAGCAGAGCAAAGTAGAATCCACGAGGGTTCTTCCTCCTTTTTGACAAAACCTGTGATTTAGTTACAGGATTAACCTCTCATCTCCAAACTCTTTGACTGGATGTACAAATAAAAACTTCCACCTTTGTGCCTCCAAGATCTAATTCACAGTAGGACTCTCAAGTCTAAGGAGTAAGATTTACACTTGCAGTGTCCAAGTGACAGAGAAAATAAAGACCATGCTGAAAACCTACTCTAAGGGAGCAAATGTTTCAAACAATGTCTCTTTGGCAGTGCCTCTTGCAACCCTACTGGTACTTTCCAATAAATCAGAGCCGTTTGGACAGAATAATGAAGAACGATTAGCACTATTTCAGCTTTACATGACTATTTTGAGTAATTAATTAATAAAAGCAGCTGCAGCAATGCAGGGAATAAAGAGAAGTTTGCAGGTGGTTTCTTTTACCAGTCTTCCATTCCTGGCTGCAGATAAAGGTGTGCATGCACTGGCCTCAGTCTCTGGATCACATGGATACACAAGCGCTGGAACATCTGCAAACGGAGAAGGGAATGAACTCCACATCTTCAGTCCTTTACAGAAAGGTCAATATGTAATTCCTAAGCAAAGAATATTCTGTCTCCAGTCCCACTGCCAGCTCTTCACAGCTTCGAAGTTTGAAAGGCAAAGCTGAGATTGTATTTTAACAGAAGAGTCAAACCTGGTTTTTATGAACAGATTTCATGAAGGAACCCTAAACCCAGCTTTTTCTATTGGTGTGCACTGAAACATGACTCTCTTTTTTTCTTCTATCTCTATTTTCTGAAACATTTTGATATTTTTGGCAAGATGCTTTTTAATTTTGCTGCTGGCTCACAGGCATTAATGTGAAAATTTGAAGGAAATTCCCTCCAGTAATTTTGATTTTGTAAAGCATTCATGAGGAGCATGACCTTGCATAGAGTTTTCCCATGAAATATATTCCTTCACTGATGCATTGCATACAAAAACGATGTATGAGTCTGTATGGAAGTATCACCTTAATAACCAGAAATCCAATTGAAGAATTCAGCTGAGATGAAGTAACTGTAAAGTTTATACCTTAGCAACTTGCAAAGAAAGTAAGTACACTTGTAAGTGACACTATTAATAGCTGTATTTGTCAATGTCCAAATGCTACTAATATGGGGTTTTTTAAAAATAAGTATTTCCAGAAAAGGGTATTAACAAAGCTTTGTGGCATAATATTGTAAAATTAACTCTACCCACAAAAACTTACTACAGAAGTTTCAAATTGGAGCTTTGAGGAGTACTGAATGTAAACAGTTTATTATTTTTTGTCTTCTGAATGTGGATCTTGATGAACTATTGTTAAACTAACTCAGAAAAAACCCCAATTTTTTTAATGCAAAGTATTCAGATTTGTAGAGATCATGGGGGAGTCGTAGAAACCTTAATTTGCATCTACTGTGATTTAGTGATCCTGACTGTACAGCTATGCTGGGGCTGTTTCAAACAGTCACACTACTGTGGCCAAATATCTTCCCTAAATCATTGCAAGAATGGAGAAGAATCAGACAATTACAGGTATTCACTAAAACTGTCAGAATCACTGGATCTGCCACTGTAATTGTCTGCTTCTGGTCACAGGTCAAGCAGTCACCTGACTTGAAAAGGAACATTTTTTCTTACCTGCCTCACAATCTGATTGGGACACTTTATTAGAATCTGCATTGGCCACCAATCATCATCAGCCATACGATCCAAAAACCACTGCAGAAGATACATACTGTGTTAGTTTTGTTCCACACTTGCTCTAGTCCAATCTTCTTTTTTTGCATGATATTAAAGTCTGAAGAGAAATCGATGTTACTATTATTAAGGAATAGGCAAGTTTTAATCCAAGGGAAATCTAAAAGTCTTCTGTGCATGGAGGAATAAAGAAATAAAGATCAATAGCAGTAAACAGCAATATAATTTTATATCTGGTATCTTCTTATCCCTGTGCTCTGCATGCCATTAGAAAATTATCTGGAAAAACACATTTGTCCTGCAAAGTGATGTCAACAGAATAAAAAACTATGCTTACAATAAAGCATTAGCTGAAGGATCTTGTAGAAGATAGGATTAGACAGTGCTTCCCAAATTAGATCCCTTCTGCATTTTAACACATGGAAAAGCCTCACGGCCTCCAGAGACCCAAAAAGTATAAAACTAACAGAGAATGACTCATTCCAAGTCAGACTCAGCAAATAATACAGCTCAGTCTTCTGACTCGCAGAATTTTGTTCAAGTCACAAGGAGAAAGTTTAAAATAAAGAACCAACGTTCTTCCTTTTATTTTAATTGTAGCCAAGAATTCCTTACTATATTAAATGTCTTCACACACACATCTTAGGACTCCACCCCACTGAGACAACTGTACACCCAAATACTGAATGTCACATAATTTATCAACCTAGAATCAATTTATAAAAGAATAATGGATTTAATTCCTTTCTACTGAATGAAGTCTAATGCAGGACACAGTCTGTGCTGGGCTCCTTGGACATTTATATTATCACAGAAACATTATCAAACTTTTCTTCAGTATCTCAAAATTGCTTTCAACAAGACCACAGCAAATTCTTTGTCTGTCTTTCCATGTCTCTTGTCTGACTTAATCTAAACACATCTTAATTACACAAATCACTGCGCAATAATTAATCAAATAATAATTAATCAAATCAAGAGTTTGTGACACTGGCTCTCTTATTCCAGTGACAAAATGATTTTGGCCTGTGATCTCAACATAGGTTTCTGCAAATAAAAGTTAAGTCATTCCCCAGAATCTGCAGTAATCAGAGAGGATGAATTTCATCTCACAGAGCACAAATATACCAAATACAGTAGTTCATAGTCCAAAATATTCCAGGGATACGAACCTCCAGGAAAGTTAAACAATATATAGAAAGTTGGTTTGTACTTTGCTGAGTTCCTAAGTCACTTACTTCACAAGCTGCCTGACTGTTATTAAACTGTTTTGTTAACAGTTCAATCCACTGAAGCATTGTAGGCTGTGAAAAGAAATACAGAAAAAACTATAACTTCAAATAATGAATTCCAGCATAATCTTTAAACATTTCTAAGTGGTTCAGTAAAGCACCAAATCTTATAAACAACACAACATTTTATAAACAATAAACATTTCATGAACTAATAAGTTGCACCTACAGAAAAATACCAGTCCATACATTTTCACATACATTTTCTATTCCATTGTGCAGTGCTCACTATAAATGTGGTAAATGACACTCTAAACACTAACTTTGCATCATATATGCTACTTTTACAGCTCAAAATCCCACTTGTAGAATGAGAAGTACAGATAAGCTTTTCACTAGATTCATGCAGCTACTTAATGAGAATTTACAAGTAAATAGAATACCTTTTCCTTTGAATGAATAAATGTCTCTAGTACAAAGGAAGTGCTTAACTGGAAAAAAAAATGGCACCATTAATTTAGAATGCATGAATTAAAATGTCAACAAGGAAATAGTTAATAGAAGATGAGATACTTTGGAAATCCTTACCTTTGCTGTCATCAGAGAAACCGCTTTTGGATCTGGTAGTGTGCTTGGGATGCTACTACACAACTGCCACATAAACCTAGAGTCAGTAATTTTATTTGTTAATTAAAATAAATAATGATAATCTGCAAGAAGAAAAGAAGCATTAATATTACATTTTTAAAGAAAAACTTACCCAAAATATGTATGTTCAAAAATGTTCTTGTCTTGAAGGAACTGCATGTTATCATGCCATATCCACTGAAGAAAAAATGCTACCATCAGATACAAGAAAGCAGTTTATTTCACTACTTAAGCATTATTTTAAAAATATTTAAATGATTGCCAAGGCTAAAAAACCCCATTTTTTCTGTATGAAAAATTATTTCTGGAAGCACTTTAGTTTAAAGAACTGGCTCAAAGTTGTTTTATTCATAGTATAGCGAGTATTGGTTTTGCCTGCCATGGGACTGCAGAACAGAGCTTCAAACCTTCTCCTATTTCTGTGACCTCATTTTTACAATTCAATTATTCAGAGTTTTAGGCTAAAATTTTGAGAATTGGTCCAACAAGTTTAAAAAGAACCACAGCTGAAGTCTAACCCAAAGCTTGATGAGCCCTGAGAACTTCTGATAAATTTCTAAAGAGTAAGATTTGAATCTCCATCATTAAATCAAAACAGGATTTCATGCCACGTCCCCCTGTTCCTCTCTCCAAAGTGATGGTTTTGATCAAATCAGTTCAGAGTGGTTTTCACAGCAATATAGTTTAAACATTTAACTCTGATAAAATCTATTAATATTTTTAAGACTGAGAAGAAAAAAAGCATGATCTGATTTGCTGGCTAGGAATGAAGAGTCTTTTTCAATTAAGAATCTAAAATGTGGCAGATGCTGAAACAACACTTCTGGCCAGAGGGAGCAGGGACACTGGATTTTCCAGGTGGTAAAAAGGGATATACTCCCTATACAGGTGAGAATGAGAAAATGTCTAAAATTCACGTGAAATGTAAATCCTAATTCCCTTCCTATCCCATGACAATCTCCTAGGGAAGACAGTGAAAATAAAGGACTGTCATCTTAGTGATTTAAATTATTTTTGCTTTCCTATGTTTATTCAGATTTCTGATGTATTTAGGGTCTTCTAGAATGTCTTAAAATTGGTGTTAAAACAAATCAACTTGTACCTCCAGTAATTCTGATGAAACATCAAATTTGTAGTCTCTGCCATTTTCCTCCTCTGGCTCCATCCGTTTATAAAACAGCATGTAAGCACTGTGTGTCTTGGAGAAAAAAACATCTGTATAATTTTTGCTTTGAGAGAGAAATCATGAAATCAGAAATATAATCATAGAACAAGGGTTTGGAAGAGAAATACCTTTTCAAAGGAGAAGTCCATAAACTTATCAGTAACAGAATCATAAGTTTTTGTCTGTCAAGAAGAAAGTAAAACCATTAATTACAAGCTTTTTAATGCTTTAGTTTCTAACAGTTTGTGATAGCTCACTTGCACATTTATTTCATGACACTTATGAGGGCTGCTGACAGTTTAGTTCTTGCTCAAAGCAGTCTTGTTTCTTTTTTTCCTCTATAGTGACCTGTTCTGAATTTTTAAATCTGCTATGCAATACTGTACCTCCATCCCAAGCAATTTCCTGGCTCATCCATCTCACTGACACCTCTTCTTTAGAGGCACCGAAAGGTATTTTATCCATTTGCCAAACAAAGGAATTTTTTGATTTTATTTCAGCATATTGTCTTTCCCAGACAAGAAAAGTTGTCTAATGCCCAGGGTTTGCTTTAGTAAGATACTGTGTTATTCATAATGTGCTTTATACCATGTACACAGCTATAAATAATGATCGATTCAAGCACAGCCTGAGAACATTTGAGTGTTGTTTGTATTAATAGTGTGTAAAAATATTCCAACTGATGTCACAGGCAGTGACACAAGGCATAGACAAAGATCAAAATGCTCTTCTTTTTTCCACAATACACCTCAGCTTGAAGTAATTATTTCTTCCTCAATGGTCTGAACAAAGCAGCCACCCAAGCAAGGATTCCTAAATTAACTACAAACTCACTTTTTTACACCTGAATAAATGGTACAATAAAAACCAGATATAGTAAAGAAATACCTCTTCTTTGGAGAGACACTTCACTAATTAACTTTGATTCATTAGTAATACCTGTACTCTACTTCTTTTAGCTTTCTTTTAAAACCTCATAGAAGACCTGGATTGTACCAGATTGTAACAGGTATTAGAGTTGAACATGACAAAAATTCAGGTTAAACTTACAGTCATTTCTCCACCAAAACATTCGGAAGCGAGCTGGGCAGAATCGAAGGGTTTTACTTCGGCATCATTGAAGAGGTACCTGCAAGACAGGAAGAAGCCTTGGAACAACTGCTGCTCATCTCTAAGGGCAAATAAAGTCTGATGAGCACTTCCAATGATTCCTTGGATTGAAATATTCCCATTAATTTCTCATGTCTTGTTCAGATCCCAGCAAATGAAAATCTGGTCCCAAAAGTGACTTCTTTCTAGGAAGATCAGAGAAGGAGGTACTGCTGTGGATCCCCACTGGAGCACGGATTAGGTCACGAGCTGGTCCTGCTTCAAAAATGCTCCAGCTATTCTAGAGAACAGGAATAAAGGAGGAAACCTTGTCTCCTATTCCAGGGCTCCAGTGAGAAATGGAGATACCACATCCAAAAATTATAGGCCAAGTGTTCTGTGCTTTCTTGTGTCTCCTAGCAGGACCCTCCTCCTTTCCATGACCGTGTCCCTTCCCTTTCCCAAATTCTACATCCATAAACGCAGCTGGATCCTCATCCAAGGTGCCAAGCAGATTTTATGAAGGACAATCTAGGACATCTTTTGTACTGAAATAACTCAAATCTAGTCCCATCAGGAAGCAAGACTGGCTCTGGTGAGGCCAGCACAGCATTCCCTGCCACCCCTGTGTCCAAGGGACCACACAACTCTCCTGGTTACAACACGCTAATTTGTAGGCTAATAAATGAATATCCTGACACCTATCAAAGTCCAACATCCTGTGCTTTTCAGAGGAACCTCCAGGATGTACCCCCTATATAACTGCATCTAACAAAGCCAACGAGCTTTAGTTATTAAGAATATGGAAATATAAATTGCATAGCTTACCACTTGTTGTTTTTGTAAGCGTGAGGATTGACAATGTCCCTGATAAAACTGTAGTAATGCCCCCCATCTGCTGTTCCTGTGTGAACTGTCACGCCGATCAGGTCATACTCATAACTCTCTGTTTCTTTCAAATATCCACCATCTTCCTTAAAACCTGAAATAGTTCAATACAATATTTAATCAGTTATTTCCTAAACACCCAAACTTCAACATCAGCCACAAACTGTATGTAACTATTTGCAATTTCTCTTGTATTTTAAAAACAAATTTAAGACTAATTCAAATTGAACAGTATATGAAACAAAAAACTGGCTGTTTTTCTTATGTGAAACACAGTGTGAGACTTTGGGAATATAGGTCGATTAAAGCTAGGTTTGATTTTCTTTTCTTCTGTTCTGTATACAGAAAGTGATGCACAGATAAAGAGCCAAAGCTTGCTGAACCCATTTTATGAGCATACCTTCTTTCCTGTCGTTTTTTCCCATGAGGAAATCTTCAGTGTAAGGTGTCATATCCAAACGTAAAGGGAATGAAAAATGGGTGTTGACTTTCTCCTTCATCATGGTCACCATATTAAATGTGTATCTCATGGTGTTGAAGCTTAAGATACGAGGTAGTTTCTTAAAACATGCCCTGAAGGATCAGAAATAACCATGATTTAGAAAACCTTAGCAGGGTGCATTGTATTTTCACAGAGATTTTAAACATTTATTTCAACTGTAACATTGGAGATCTGTTGCTAAGACACATCAATATAAAATCCAGCTCTCACAGTGCCCCAGAGCAGGGCAGACTGACCAGCAGCAGGAAGGTCACATTTAGCCCACTGAACAATTCTGTTTAGGCTATCATTGTACCTTGGGAGAAATAGCAAATTTACTCATAGGCAGGAGCCAGTTTTCTAAAATAGCATCATAAAATGAGCCATCAATGAATTCAACAATGCAAATCCCCTCACTGCAGGGAGTTACTATCTTCCAAAAGAGAAGCTTCAAGGCAGAACATCTCCTGCATTAAATCTCAAAAATTTGCAATAATGACTTTCAAGTAAGTTACTCTTTCACCCACGTCATTTAAAACAACGAGGTTTTCCAACTCTAACAAAGAAATTTGTTAGCTGCAATACAAAGACAACATAACATTTTTATTTACTCTCTCTTTATTAGCAGACTTTTCAAAACATAGAAACATTTTTAAAGCTAAAGATTTTAATTAAGAAATTTGGGGTGATGGATGAAACTTAAGCAATTATCCTGCATAATGAGTAACCAACCTTTGAAAGCATTTAATATTTTAAACCCAGGACTAATGTTTCAATAGGTACTGATTTCTGTTTTTTTTTTAAATTAAAAAAGGTCATGAACATTTTTCTGTCATCTTTTGCTAAGATACTTCAGATTCTTGGTTTTGGATATTTGATTTCCTTCTTATTTCTGATTTGCACAGGGATCACATCCTTATAGGACTACAGGGTATAAACTGAATGAAAGAGCAGTCCTGTTCCATCTAAAGGATTACTGTTATTCCAAATGTAATTTTGGTAATTTACTAAAAAGAAACATTAAGAATATTTATTTCTCCTTAGCCACACCTTTTCTCAGCCCGCACTTTCTTCCCACAATGAGAACACGTGTACATGTTGTCACCTTCCAAGGTATCTTTAATAGTTACTTCATCGAGAGATTCCTGCATGGAAAAACCAAAAAAGGACTTTACATTTATCTTGGATATTTTTATCTTGTGCTTACATGGCCTGCTTTCCAAAATCCTCCCTTTCAATTTTACTTTAATTAACATTTCCACAAGTTACGAAAAGAAAGGTGGTAAAAGGCCCCAAAATTTTTCACAGAAGAGCAAACACTTGAACTAAGAGTTTGACAGGAAAACCAGTTCCTAACCCGTACACAGAATTAAGGATCCAACTCATAAAAGTGGTACTCAATATTCCAAGCTGTCTCAAAGAATTCAAGTCCTTTAAATTCAAATTCCAAGGGTGGAGATTAATGATTGTTTAAAAAGCTTGAAAACATAGAATTATGCTGGTGTAAGCTTTAAATTAACTTAATAAGCAGTACTACCTGAACATGTTAAATCTTTTGACATTACAGTTCTCACATAAAGTGGCCACAGCATGTTTAAAACAGAAATAAATAGTGATTATTGACTGTAAAACAACAGTCAATGGCAAATGGCCCCAGCTGATAGAACATTGCACTAAGAAGATGAAACTAAATTGCCTCATAATATCAACCTGCAAACACCCCAAAAGTAGAGTGCAGAAAAAGCACCAACACCTTCAAGTGTGTGGCAGCGGTTTGTGCCCTTTGTAACTGAGATCTACGAGACTCATCTCAGCCTGGCACTACTTACATAAATATTCTTCATATCTGCCACCTGGCACCTCACTGTGTAGAACTCCTCAGCTGTCTGACTCACATGCTCACAGTCCTGAACAAACAGAAGAGAAAAGCAATGAAATTACTTGTTTTGAGAAGTTAGAAAAAAATAATCTTTAGAAGACAAGGGTAGAGAAGGAACACTTACCAAAGAAACGACGTTGTTTGTGATAACACCTCCAAACAAGCTTTTCACTGTGTTTTTCTGGGAATGAATGAATAAATTCTGTCAAGGAAATTTGAGCAAATCCGTAAGTTTTCGAGTTCCCTTTTGCTCCCTCTTAATAACTCACCAGTTCTGGAGACATTTCCTCTATTTTTGTTATTAGGTCAGTGAAGAACTCAGTCATATCTTTCTGCTCTCCAGTGTTCAAGGGCTGCTTATCCATGGTGTAGGTTTTACAGAAAGGCCTTGGGTTGTAGGCCTTGCATTCACTTTCCTTTGGATAAAGGAAATCAAACAAAACCAAATCAACACAAACCCTTTTATTTTCAAGTTATACAGATGTACCACACACATGTGAATATCTGTTTTTAAAAAGACAAACTTTTACATAAAATATGCTTATTAGGCAGGATAGTTTATCAAATGTTTAAAGGTTTCTGATTAAATGCAAAGCAGCTTTTAACTAATTGATTACCATTATCATGATACCAATTAGTAAAATACCATTAGTAAAAAAGTATTAAAACATTTAGTAAATACTTCATTAAATGAATCATTAAAATAAAATAGCTTGGCTGAAGATGTGACACCTGCAGTTCCTGCATATCTGTTCTGACACAAAATAAAATGTGAGAACATCAGCTTGTGTTTATGTATTTCTGGACACTGCTGACTTAAATCCTGCCAAGTGCTCAATTCTCATTCAGACCCTGTGTTATCATCTAGTTTTCAACAGGATGTGTTTAGCCAGAGAAAAGAATCTGCAGTATAAAGCAGTTCTTTAGAATATATCTCCATTCCACTGCCTTGCACACTGGGAATGCAGGACTTATTTACTCTGTTTTCTTTTAAGGACATGTAGCAAGACAGTACCTCCTGTAAATATTGCCTTTTTTAGAATAAAGTCTTTCTTCAAGATCTAAATAGTGCTAAGTCTTTGTATGACTTTATGTTCCTAGATTATTTTCTACTTATGTGAACACCTAATTTAATAATGTCTATGATTCATGGCAGGCATTGCAAATAAACTTTCCTTTCCCCATTTGTCTTCAAAGTGGTTGTGAACTTCTTACACACAACCAGTGTCCAGACACTCAACTCTCCTCAGGTTTTTTTCATTATTTCAGAATTGTTTCAGTGTTTTAACAGCAGTGAACACCTGTGAACAGCTTTAATTTTGTTTGGTCCTGGAATCTCAACATTTCGCTTTATTTCAATGGATTAATCTTTAAATATTGGAGCAAGGAAAATGCAGTGAATAAAAAGAATGCATTTTATTGTATCACCAGGGAATCTCCACATCCCCAGCACCTCTGTAATTCAATGCTGTTGATTCACCTGAACTATGCACAAAGAACCCTTAAATATTTAAAATCCATACACAGGACTCTGGTCATTTCTGCAGGGACAGTTTCTATTGACTGTTTAGCAAAATCAGTTTGGGAAGTGGCCTAGACACAGCAGGACTGTCCCAAATTCCGACCTGGAGGGCTCCTGTAACAATCAGACAAATCCTTCCTTGGGAGAATTACAGCCAATTACCCAGTTTCAAACTGGTCCATTGTCTCAACTATGGTTTTCTTGCCTTCCCCAGCCTCTTCAAAAACAGGATACTTTCTAAAATACTCTTTCACACCTACCATTAGGTATGTAAACATCTTCTGGAGTTCCAGTAGAGTGGTCTTGTGTTTCATATCTTCTGAGTACTAATAGAAATTAATAAAAGGAGAATTTATGGTTTTGCTTATTACTTTGCAAAAACAGACATTAAAATGTAATGTAAAAAAAAGATGCAACATTCAAATAAAAACCCAATTACTTTATTATGGACCATTAAGAAAAATGACTGTGTGCAAGAACCCACAGTCTATAATCTTACATTTATAGTTTTTATACTTATTTTACACTTTTTTTGGCATGACAACATTAAACCTGAGAGAAGAAGAACTCTACTTTCTAAAAATTTATTGCAGGTAGGAGCTTTTGGGAAAGTATTACAAAGTATTAGTGGTTTTGGAATAACTTTTTTTAATTCACAGATATTGTGAGGGTTCTGAACAACCATCTCCACAATGCATTTCACGTGCAGATCAGTAGCTTGTCTTATTTAGCTTTTTATTTTCATTTATAAATGGCAACTCCAGAAGTTAAGTGACAAGTACCAGCAATT
Source organism: Aphelocoma coerulescens (assembly GCF_041296385.1). Taxonomy (NCBI): domain Eukaryota; kingdom Metazoa; phylum Chordata; class Aves; order Passeriformes; family Corvidae; genus Aphelocoma; species Aphelocoma coerulescens. The sequence continues at coordinate 5,077,534 of NC_091016.1, forward strand.
AACAATAACAGAAAATGATGAGGTCACTGCCAGAGAGGGTGTTTCACCCATTCTATCTGCCCTGCTGATGTCAGGGACCAAAATGATGCTTTCTCTGTTACAATAAAGAGCTAAAAGTAAAATACTGCATTTCTGGAAGTTAACCAATGTATGATAATTTACAGCACCTGCTGTACCTCTGGTAGCATGAGATACACACTCTGGGACTTGATAAACATTCATGAAAAAAACATTTGTTACCAAAATGGCAAATCAGCAGTTAAGAAACAACAGACAACTCACATAAACCCAAACCTGAATCAACCTAGTTGAAAGCAACAGAAATAAGACTTCTAGAACATTTTATTTCAGTGCCACCTTAAGAACCTACAACATTACATATTTAAGAAAAAAAATCAGACACCAGCAAAAGAACCCAACTGAACAAAAAGCAAACTAACTGCTGAGGAAATATTCTTTATCTAGAAGTAAGTCTTAGAAGTAAATCTGTATTTTTTCAGCATTTGCACTGACTCTAAAAATGTAAATTTCTGTCCAAGCCCCAGACTCACCTTTGCAGTGAAAATTGCTTGTCTAGCCTCTGGGATCATGTACAGCTGCTGAATAGTGGAGGCCAAGTAACACGTGGCTCCAAGGTTGGTTAAACCCACAAACCTACACTCAGCACGAACATCATCGTGGGGCCAATAATCCCACTTGTAAGGTGCATGGGAAGCTGTGAGAAACAGGAATCACACAGGCAGGAAAACAATCAATTCAAAGTGCAATATGCAAAACCAGAAATACAATGAAAAGCTTGATGCTCACACTAACAAAATGTCACCTGGTTATGCACTGGTCACTTACAGGCACGAGCCACACTGTGCCTGATCTTTAGGAAAATGGATTATATATTCCTCAGGAAAATCTTTTAAATCTTTAGATAGAGCAGCAGCCTTCCTGTCACACAACTCTGGCCTGCAAGGGGCTCGCTGTGCTCTCCCCAAAGCAACACGTGGATCAGATTGAGAAAGCCATTTTCTTTCCCTCTAAGCTTTCTAGTCTCCTGTATTTCATACCAGATGTAGCGATGGATTTCTTACACAGGGAGGCACCACACAAGTTTGGCAGTTCTGAGTGACTCTTTAATCAGCCTTGGTCTGATATGGCTGTCAAGAAATCAGAAGAATGGGGAAGTTCTCCTCACCTGCCAGTCAGGAAGATGGTAACCAGCTTAGACAATCTTCCTTGGTATCCAAGGACTTGGACACAAAAACCTGCCATGCATCCAGCTTTGCTGTTCATCCACAAAAATACCATTCTCCAAAACCACAGAGTGTCCCACAAATAATTCAGTACCTCTACTGAAGTACATGTTCAAAGAGGAAAAAATATCCCCCAAAATGGTCTATTTATTTTACAATCCATAAAAGCTATGTGGAGTTCAAGATTTAAACTTTAAATCCTTAATTATTTTGTCACAGATGAAAGACTCATTAAGGATTCTTCTCCATTCACACTATCAGATAGAAATTCAGGAAACTATTTGGCATCCTCACATCTTCAGAGACCAGCCCCGCAAGATGTTCTGTTGCACAACAAATAATAGTTATAATCTTCATTTTGGCATTGGCATCAAAACAACTATTATCCCTGAAGCTCCAAGGAGGGAAGGAAAGAGGTTTAATTCTCCTCTTTCCACAAATCTCAGTGGTGTGACCTCAGCCTACCTGGTTCCACAGGCTGGTCAGCCAGCTCCCCTGCACGTTTCACCTCCTAAAGAAGGTCATCAGCATGGCAGAAGAATCCAAAATTCCCTCCCTGAACTGCAATCCCTAAATTACAACATCCTAATTCACCCCTTCTGATGCAAGGACTCAGCATCTATCACTGCTTAGAGCTCATCAAGCTGGAATTGCAAAGCAATCAGTTGACTTCTTTGTACTTCACAGAGCAGCTGGGAGTATCTTCCACCTCCTTCCATCTGACAGAGAGCATTCAGGAATTTTAAAAGGACTTTCTCAGGACAACCCTGTGCTCCCCTCCCCCCCGCCCTGGGGTTTTTTAAGTGACTGTCTTCATTTGTGTAATAAAGTTTTTCCGTCTTCCATATGGATCTTAACTACAAATGCAAATTTGAGGCTTGTTGATGTCTAGCTCCTTTATTCCTCTCTGTTGTTACAGAAACCAGCTTTATCTCAGGAAGAGATGAGGAAACTTGAAACCAAACCTGCAATGTTCATATTCTATTTTAAGCAAAATGAAGCTCATTTTTTCCTCTCAGAATGACTGTGCATTGCTCTATATTCCACCTTCTGATGATGCTCCTGCTCCATCCATACCACCAGACATTATCTTAACCTTGCTGGAAAGCAAAGCACCTGCTCTTTGAACTAAAGGGTTTCATCAGTCTTTAAAGAAGCCAAAATCCAAAATGCTGCATGAAATTTTATGAACAACTGAAGGTATCTAAATCTACTCTTCAGTAAGAACAACCTGAATGAATTGTGAGCTCCCTCTGTTAAGAAAACACATTAAAACCAAAGACAGGATGGAAATTCCTAATGCTTTCCTTAATGTTTCTCCTAAGAAGAATGGAGAGATAGGTCTAAGACTAAGATTTTTGGAACCTAGTAAGATTACAGGGACAACAAAGTGGAAAACCCCAGTTTCAACAATCTCTGGATCTCATCAATGGAATAAAATGTCCTTAAACAAATGAGGTATCACAAGTCCTGTGTTGGGTGCACATCACAGAGACAACAGCACTCTGTCAGCTGTAGCAAAATTAACATCCATGCAAGTGAGAAACACTGGATATGGAGCAGGAGCACAGAGCAGACGGCTCTGGAGAACTTGGGATGCAACAAACAATCTAGAGAAGAGTGTTTGGAAGAAAGTAACAACTGTGGTAAATGGTACAGAAAACTTCCACACCAAGGAATTACTGAGATCTGGAGTGAGGAAAACACTGATTGTAAAAAATGAATGATTGCACCTGGAGAGATACAGACAACCTTGCAGCAGATAATGTGCTCAGTGCAAACATAAATATCCAATATTTTCATAAAATATATTCTTCATAATATTTCTTCTGAGCACAGGAGCCCTCGGAAGGCCCCAGGCATATGAGAATAGAACACAAAGCATTATTATGATCAGATTTCTCTTTTGCTTCCTGAATTGTAAGGCACTAAAATCAATTCCATAGATTATAATAAATTACAGAACCTCAGGTTACAGGAATTTAAACCAGGCATGTGAAAGGAAATCTAGCAAGCTAAAAATGCATAATGAGGATTTGCAAATCAAAGATAAAATATTAACTAACTCCAAATTTTGGTGATTTCCATATTATATATAGCAACTGTGGTTCCAAAAGGCAGGAAGCATGGAAGCCAAGAGGCACAGCTAAACTGCTTTATGCAGATACCTGGGTACAGACTGAAGTCAACCACAATGCTATCACACTCTGAAAACATCACAGTGCTGTTCACAGCCAGCACAATCCCAGTACCTCAGTGTGGTTTATGCACTTTGGTTTGTGTAGAGATATTCCATGTTTCTTCACGTTAGAAAGGAGAAAGGGAAATTAAATCCAGCACAAGAGGATGATACATGTAAAATCCAATGCTACCTGTGTGTACATGTCATTTAACAGGCCCACACACTCTAAATAACCCACATTTAAGAACAGGTGACATGGAAATTATTACGGGATTTAAGTTGGTAGGGGAGCAAAAGATGCCAACACTTGTGTGACACTACCCCAGGTAACGGGGGATAAATAGCAGAGCTATGAGGTGGAATTCCCAGAGCAGTGTTAGTGGCCACAAAACACTCCAAAGCTGTGTGTAACACAGGTTCTTACACTGCATGTGCTGTGCCATGACCCAGTTGTGGAGCAGCCTGTAGTTTTCCACAGAGCCTTTCACCATTTCCACCAGCAAGTCGTAAGCAGCAGCCCTGGAGGAGTGGGACTTGCACTTTGGCTGTTGTCTGTCCTTCAGACTGGGCAGCAAGAACAGGAGATTGAAGATGTCCCTCAGAAACTCCTGGAAAAGTTAAATCGGCACATTTAGAATCTTGAATGTATTCTTCGAAGATAAATCATGTATTAACAATTTTCTAGGAACTTCTGCAGACTTTCCAGACCTATATCATGCAGAACTTGCCAGACCTGTCTCATGCACAAAGCACTGCTGCACCAAGTCAGGCTGCCTTTGGATAATGAACACATACTTCACACTGTTATTTATCTTCACCATGCCAGATAATACACTAAAAAAGACATGCAGCTGTCTGAACTTAGGTACCTCCTTTCTACACAGAAAAAAAAAAAAGAAGGGACAGAATTCTTCTCCCATTTGTAGAACACAAGCTGCCAATCCAGCTGTTATACTTCACTGTAAATTTTTACACTGAAATTGCCCAGAGGGAAGCAAGGTGATTTCACAGTCCTGTTCTATTGCACTGACCAGGACACAAACCTCTTCACTAATGCACTTTGCAGTTAACAAGTGCTCTTAATTGTACACAATTAAAAAAATTAGTACTAGATGAAGACTTAGTTTTAGAAAAGGTACTAAGTCCCTTTCCCTCAGTAAAGCCAAACTCTTTTTGAGGAGTTTGCTGTGGACACTGCTCTGTTCACATTCATCACTGCACATTGCTGGCCTCCCTGTGATGCACACCATGTGCTTTAGGATTCTTGGATAGCATCACTCCTTTCTACTTAGCTTTCCCCTCTCCTTTCTTCTTAAGCTTTCCATACATCCAAGCTACCTAAATCTGACCTTTACATACATCTCCTTCAATTTGCACATCCTCCCCGACACTGCATTCTGTGAATTGACTTCTTACTCTAGTTTAATCTGCAAACTCTCCAGAAGTAAAATACACTTATCCAGTAGAACTACAGGAGCAGCCTTTTAAAATGCTGTCAGCAATGTCACATTTGGACAATCAAATGACCTTCAGGGCCATTTTACGGTAACAGAATAAATAGACAAGATATAAACAACATCATTAGACACCAGGGCCTACTTTTCAGTTCAAACCTCACTGAAGGCCCAGTAAGTTCTGTACAGTCTACAGAAAAAACCATCAGTCAATCAGTTTTTACAAACAATTTGCTTTTTTTAAGACAATGTAGTTCTCAAAAACAAAATTAAAAGCTTTTTAGCAACCTCCCCTGCCTCACCACTCTCCCACCTTACAAGCACAAGTGGATTGTAACATTCTTGTAACAGATCTCTGCTACTGCACAGACGTGGTGCTTAAATGTTACTTTTAGATCAAACTGTCCCAGGATTCAGTCAAAACCAGCTGTGCTTAAGGACTTAAACCAGTTAATGCTGATCAATAGTAAAAACATCTAAAGATAATAAATGAAAATAAATAAAACTTCAGGGATATAAGAACTCTGTTCTGGAATTAAATATAGTTAGAAAGAGAAGGGACTGTACAGGCTACTTGTTAATACAGGAATATGTATAGGTTTGTCCATCATCCTAAGGCTGGAAATATGATGTACTTTCACATATTGAGCCCTGAAAATGTGGTAAAAAAGGCACTCTTTTGATCTCTTAGTGGTCATTCAGTGTCCTTCTCACCTGGCCTTCCCGAGAAAATTTGAAGGGTGGTTTGTGCTTAATAACACTGGTTGAGAGGCGAAGCAGTCCTGTGAGCCCATCATCTTCTATGTTCCCATCCTGATGGTCAAGGATTTCTCTGCTGTACATGCACACAGAGAGAGAAGCAATGTCACAACTCTGCCCCACTAACAATAAATACAATGCAAATTACACGTGGAATTGCTGTGGGCAAAGCTCACCTCCGAATGCAGTCAGCAAGGTGTCTTGCCAGTGCATCTAAATCAAGCAGGGTTGTCTGATCCAAAATAAAGAAAATGGAATACAAAAGGGAAATAATTATGGATTTCTTTTGGAGGAAATTTTATTACTGCACACAGAAAACCAGAGATAATTAGAACTCATTTTCAAACATAAGTTTTCTAACTTCTGCTAAGTGGCTGTTAACTGAATTTAACTCGTTCAGCTTTAATCAAATACTTGATTAGCTCCTCCTAGGAACACACTGAAATTATCAGCAGTGAATCTCACAGATAATTAAAGTATTCCCATGTCTGTGACCTTCAACTAAGTTCACCTTCTCTGTGTTAAACAACCCCCCTCTTTCTTGACTCCACAGAGTCACTACCTGAAGCTTCCAAGAGCTACTAAATGCACATCAGAGTAGGGAAAGCTGGGAGATGGGAAAGATCACAGCAGTTTACTGTATCTTATAAAACATGTCTGAAGACACAAATTATAAAGAAATAAACATTGATATAAATGCAAAGCAAACCTACCTGACTTGCATCTTTGACATGAATGTTATCAATCAGTTTGCACAGCAACCAAAAATATTCCTTACAACCAGGGCGCAGCACAGTTTCCTCTTCATAATCCTCTATCTGTGGAAAGAAATTGCTTTTGTTCTGAAGTACAAGACAAAATAACTGTATTAAAAAAAAAACCATCGAAGCCAGTAACTGTGTTACAAGAATATTACTTTCTTCAAGTCTCTAAGGTATAAGAACAAAGTATTTTACAATGTTAACAGTGTGTGCTCTATTTTTCTTCTGCAATAGTTATTAATTTTCTTGAAAGACTGTCAGGATGATCTGCCAGACCTGTAAAAAACTTGTAGAATAGTGTGGAGTTCATCCCACCCACTGCAGATCACAGAAATTCAGGATTCGACTGGACAAAACATGAAGAACTTGGGCTGATTTCAATATTAGTTAATACAGATCTAATTTTAAACTCTTCTGAAAATGAGACAAATATTGCAAAATCTTCTGTAGATTGTTTTAACTTAACTCTTTTTAAAAATATCTGTTATGTGGACATTGAAATTCAAGAACAAGAGCACTTTCTAAAAGCTGCTCTGCATTTCTCCAGGCACAGCTAAGCTGTAAATTACTGCAGTGTCACAGTTTATCCACTTTTGGAAAGGTTCTGGAAACATCTAAACCAGAAGCCTTATTATCTCTGTGTATCTGAAACAGCATGTCAGACATAATAATAATATGCTACCAGTTTTTATATTAAAAAAAATATTTAACTATATCTGTGATAAAGCTTTGTCAGTTCTTAAATTCTTACCCTAATTGGCTTCAGAGCTTGAGCGTCAGGGAGAAATTTTAGCAAGGTTGATGCAGCCAGGAGCAGAAAGGAGCGATTGATTGAGTCTCCCCCATCCAGGCCAGAGAGAGATAATTTGTACAAACCATTGCAAGACTCATGGCGAACAGCAGTCTAGGAAAAATCATAAAATTAAATGATTACACACGTTATTTAGAAGATTTTTTCTTTTGTATGTTTTCCTTTCATAGGTACATAAATTCCTCTCATCTATGAGGTTATCAGAGTAGAATGTGTCTTTCTAAAAACAGCTATTACAAATTTAAATTGCATTTAAATTGCTTACAGAAAAATGTAAAATATATTGTTCTAACTAAAAAGATGATTTGTCCATGCCCTGTGTCTCTTGAGTTATGTATTTTCTACAGGAAAGATTACAGTTACTAGAACAAAAAAAATCAAGGAAATCTATGTGAATCCTGAATTTACCCTTACCCATTCCTAACAATTAATTAATTTAATTTCACTAGAAGAATTGTTTTCTTCTTTCTTTTGTTAAGAAAAATACCCACAGTCTATCTCTAACCCAGCTTTGGAAGTTTGCACTCTCTCATTTCCAGGGATTTTAAATGGAGTCACCCTGTAAGCTTTTCCTGTGCTTGAGTAATAAAGCAACAGATAAGAATTATCACTTCATACCCACATTGCACCTTTAAGCAACCACTTGTAAATACAAAAATTATCTACTGTGAATATATTGATGCAATTTTTAAGCCTTTATTATGTGAGAAAGAATTACTTAAAGCTAGACAAAGGGTTGGCCATGAAAAGATTTTTGTATCCATTCTCATTCACCTCATTTTGTGATTCTAAGTAGAGCAAAATAAAGAATAATTTAAAAAATAATGTAAAAATGTAAGGGGGGGAAGTACATTTAAGCTAATTCAAGTCAGGTGGCATCACCCAGAAATTTCAACAAATTACCCAGGAATTTTAACAAATTACAATGAAAGAATGACCTTCAAACAGAAGCCAGGAACAAAGGTGAGAGTTCATAACATGGTTTGCTATCAACCACAGATGTGCCACCTTACAATGACCACTTCTTACACAGCACTGCAAGTACCTGAGGCAGATCCTGCCACTTTCAGCAGGAAAACACATGTCTTGAATTTAATGGCAAACCAAAGTTAATGGCACTAATTAGGAATGCAACAACCTCCCCTTTCCTGTACCTCTGGAATAAGAAGGGTGAGTTTCTTGAGCCAGTCTTGCAAATGGTCACTGTCAGCCAGACTGGATTTCACCAAGGAGCAGCAGTGAGCCCAGCTCACCAAGAGCCACATGGAATAGTGAGTGACTGAAAGAGGAGGAGAGAAATGCCACTGTAAGTAACAGCAAAGGCTTTTTGGGTGGAAGGGTTGCACAGTCCAGCCCAAATGACATTTATTTCAGTCACAGTAACAGGCAAGACCAAATCTTTCCCAGGCACATAGGATACAACCTAAACTCAAGAGTTTTACCAACATGCTTATTAAATACTGACTCTGTACTAATGATGACCATTTAATCAGATTAAATATTACCAGTGAGGGGCACAACCCTTTCCTGCATCTCTACTTCTTAACCAGTGAGCTGGTGCTTTGCATCACATCTTCACACTTATTTCCTGTTCTGTACTAATTTCTGTGGCTACATTTGTGTTGCCTCACACAGAAGTCCCATTTCAATCATCTTGCAGCCCCCAAGTAACTTTGAAAATTCTGAGGTAGCATCTTTGTAAGGAAATCAGAGCAAGAAATGAGTATTTTGGAGTGCTTCAGACTCCATCCAGTGTCACCTCTCCTCTGGCAATAAGGCTTTCAAGGACTTTCAAGTTTCAATAATGCTTTCAAGGACTACACTTCTAAATACCCCATTTTTTAAAGGAATTATCAATGGAGAAACCATTCTTCATCTTTAATTATGTAGGAGAGAGACTGCCAGCAGCCCAAGAGCTCAAGCACAGACCCACCCAATGACAGCAACTGCTGGGGTTTGTTCAAGTAAACAAGGCATGAACACTCAGTTACAGATGTGTCCAAGGGTGTCCAGGACAGCTTTTTATGGGATAGGATCCCACCTGTCTTGCCAAGGAAGCTGCTTCTCTTGGCAGGTTAAAGAAAGCTGCTCTTGGAATCAAGTCTAATTTCAACTTTTCCAGTGCAACAAGAGTTTATTCTTGATAGCCCCCTCATCTTCTCCTTAACTTCCACCTGAATTTCATATTTTCTTCTTTGCAAACTGTTCCATTTTGATAGGATCCTGCCTGGATACCTCTGCCACTGGTTACTAATGCAGGATGAAGTGCTGTGTGGGATTTGTGTGCATTTGCTGTTCTCATTGAAGCCACTTGGGCTGCAAATTCTCACACGGAGTTTCTGCCGCAAGCCCAATCAGGAATGTTTAGGCAAGAGGGAAGCAGCTGCTGCCCATGGAAAAACTCACTGGATGTAAGATGCTTCCAACCCCTGCCCCAGCTTCACTTCCAAAATAAAACTGAATTTTCTCCCTTCCAAGTCTGATATAAAGTTTGGGGATCAGGGCTGGGAGCAAGAGTGGGGGAAAATCTAGACGGGATTTAGCCTGGAAAGTGGATCGGGAAAACCTAGTCGAGATTTCAGCCAGAAACAGGATCGGGAAAAACCCAGACAGGAATTCTCTGGGAAACTTGCTCGGAGGAAAACCCGGACCAGATTTTCCTTGGAATGAGGGTTGAGAGAAAACCGGACCGGATTTCTCCTGGGAAGTGGCTCAGGGAAAAACCTGGACCGGATTTCACACGAAGTCAGGATTGGGGGAAACCCGGACTGGATTTCGCCTGGAAAGTGGATCGAGGAATAACCACGACTGGACTTCACCCTAAATCAAGACTGGGGAGAAAACTCGGACTGGATTTAGGCCAGAAGGTGAATCAGGGAAAAACCCAGACCAGATTTCACTCAGAAACCACGGATATTTCCTTGGAATAACACAATTTTCCATCATTCTAATGGTGGAATAAATCAAACCCATAACTTATTATCATCATCAATTTGCTGTCCCTATTATTAGGTCCTGACACAGCTGGTTTGCAGCACTGACCTTCATGCCTTGACCTGTGATCAGACTGAGCCTTCAACACCCTGATGGGAAGAAGAGAAAATAATTTGAACTTTATCACAGAACGTAACAGATTACCACTTAGAAATACAAGTACACACAAGGCCCAACACAGTTACTCTTAAGTAACCACTTGGAAAATTACACATCTTAAAAGGATTCATTTATTGCAGTATTCAAAATTAGCAACAATAATAAAACTATGAAAACCTTCAAGTCACCCCCATAAAGCTTTACTAACTACAAGATTAAAAGTCAAGGAGAAGTACCCACAGTCCCTTTATTTTATCCAAAATAGAGATGTCAAACAGAGCTTAGAACTGACCCACACAGAAGAAATCTAGTTTTCTTCTAAAGAAACCACACTGTGAATAAACATTTAATGTTTATATTTATTTACTTACATTTTTATTAATTACAATAAAAGGTTATGAAACCAAAACCATTGCATATATACTTAAAATTATTCCTGCAACTCAACTATTGGTCGAAATTAAGCACACTTGCAGACCTGACTGGAAATGTTCTGAATGTCCTTAACAATCTTCTAAAAATATGGTAAAGCACACTATCCATCACTTGGAATCAATTCTACAACACCAACGTAACAAAAATCTGACCTCCCCAGCATCAGTCTGACTGCCACAATGCAGTCAATTACACAGAATTGCTTTTCTCAGGACAAAAAGGCAACAGGACCAAAATCTCCAATAGGTAAAATTTTGCCTTCAGTATCTGCACAATGGCTAAAACAGTAATTTCAGCAGGATGAAAAAAATAAGTCAAAACTGGCAGACGACTAAGCAACATAAGAGTGAATTTATTTTAATTTCTCCTTTACACTGCCTTGAAATTGAGAATGCTCTGGAGAAAATGAAGAAGGGATTTTGGCATGAGAATTTACAAAAGCATGTCACACATAGGTTATATATCCATGCCTTACACCCTCACCACAGAGTTCTCACCCCTCTCCTCTCCACCACACTGCTTTGAGGGCAGGATAAGCACAGGAGGTGACTAAGAAAAGCAAGTCTACAGCCTCTGGAATCAATTTCTCATGTGGCTGTCAATGGGGACCACAGCTGGAAGAGCCCTGGACTTGTGAACTAAAGCAGCGAAGAAAATGTGCACACTCGATCAGCTTTATCACAAAAATAAAAAAATATTGTACCTAGGTGCCAAGTTGTCATATGTATAAGCAACTGACATAAGTCGCTGAATCAAACTGGTTCCCTGGACAAGTACAAGAAACACCTTTAAAAATTGAAGTCAAAAGAAAAAAAAAAAAAAAAAAACAAGTTAATATAACAACAAGCTTTTTGATCTGTTTTTCAATTATACACACTGTGTGAATCTAAATAAACCTACCTGTGCAGAGGAGGAAGAGCCAAAGGCAAATCACAGCATCTTCACAGTTAACAATTTACTGTTTTTATTAAAGCACAGTTAAAATCCCATGTTTCACTGACTAGGTCTAGATGCTAAAATTTCTGTTTCTCTAAGAAAGACAATGCAACTGAATAGGAAAATCAACCATTTATTCAATCCTTCCAGTAAAAACACAGCATTTTTTTAAAAGCATAAACTACTCACTGCCTTTTAAAAACCTTAGGCTTGAGGAGACAGGGTTGAGGATGAGGTTGGACACTTACATTTTGCCTATCTCTGTGATCAACACATTTTATTGACTACACATACACTTAAAAAATTCATCTTTAGAGAACCTGACAGACTACACAGAATTTTAAGCTCCAAGTCTGAAGAAAATCTTAAAATATTTAAATATCAAATCCACTGCAATCAAAAATATTAATCAACTGACAATTAAAAATTTAAAACCAGTTAGAGAAACCGACAGCAGCATTTACACGTTAAAAATTTAATACATTTGATAACTTCCCTGTATGACAGTAGCCCTGGTGATTTAGGGATTTGTTTTGTCAGAAATGGCTGACATTAATAGAATGGTTAAGGTCTTTCCAGGTATAACAAATGGGAAGTTTGGCTCCAGCTCAGAGTTCAGACCTGCACTTTCTGGCAGTCACAGCTGGTCCTGGGCCCAAGAAAGTCAATTTACAGTGAATGTTTCCCTGATGCCAAAATATTCCATGTGCTTGGCTTGCTTTAGGGAATCAGCATGCAGGAATCTGGCAGGAAGGTTTACAGCTGCAGGTAAGTTCACCATACACTCACTCAGATACCCCTAATGAAGTTATTTTAGTGTTTACTAAAGGAATCCAAAATGGATTTAGTGAGGACGAGGACAGCTCGTATTATAACCATGCTACCATAGGTTAATAATGATATGTTACTGTAAAAAAGGACTGACCAATTTAGGAAACAAAATCTAAGAAACAGGGACAAAGCACTGGAATTCTGAATTCCCAATTAATGTGTTCACCAATCATCAAAACACCTTTTGGTTGCCAGGTTTTAAAGCTATTAATATACTTTTTTAGAGAACAAGTAGGGTATCAATTAACATTACTGATATCAATTAGTCCTACTACCTTTTCCACTACAGTATTTTATACTAAAATGAGGACTTCACATTTACTCTTTCAGAGAAAGAGTCCTTTTGTAAAGCTCACAGAACCTCTGTCTGTCTCCTACCTCTGTCAGACGAGGGATATGAAGGCCCTTCACGTGGTCACTCGTCGTCTTCCTGGATTTGCCCGGCCACGTCCTTTTCCTGTGGCTCTCTGCTACCCCAGACCAGGCAAAGACATCGTGATAAGCCAAATCCAGATCTGAGGGATCCACTGCAAACTGGCAGATCAGCTTCAGCAAGCAAGCAAGACAGTCCAGCTGCCACTGGGAAGAAGGAGGAAATGAAATCTTGAGTTTTGAGGGATTTATTTTACACATAATTCAATGCCTACTATGGAATTTGCAACTGAAAGCCTCAGCAAGGTATAAAGGATAAAAAACCAGAAGTAAGTTGGATTTAGCTCAAACTAATGACAGAATAATAATGAAAAAGACATTATGTAAGAATGACTAATAATCACGCTCATTATTGAGAAGTGTCTTTTAACACCACAGCCACTGTGCTAATTGTCTCACTGACAGCAAGGGAAAATGGTATTTCTTGGCCTCTTCAAGGGAAAGATAACTAACAGATCACTGCTTTTAATACAGACTATAATAAATAATTTTCCAAATAACAACCTTCCCTAAAATAAGCAAAAAAAAGAGCAAAAATAAAGTATTCTGTTCTTGTTTGGCTACTTTTGAATCTTTAAAAAAGTGTGATCTGTTACTGTAATAGCAATGCAGCTGCAATCATTCCTGAGGAAGGAACCCAGGTTTTTGTCCCTCTAAGGTTCCGTGATCTATCCCCAAATACACAGAAAAACAGGAAGGGTGATTTTAAAACATAAAAAAGCAGAAGTGTATAATATATATATATACACACACACACACTTTCTTCTTTTAAATAAACTCTTCCAGGAATATAAAATATTCAAAAATCAGATGCTACTGGCATAGACTCTAGTGGCTTCAATCAGAGAATGAATCCATTTCACAACAGAAAAATAACTGTAACAAAGGGTCAAAGTATTAAAAGTCTTTACAAATAACAGGAACATTCTTCTGGAGAGAAAGGGTGAATAAAGACCTACCACAGTCCATGATTCCTGTTCTTTAGGCTCTAGGATTCCAGAATTGAAAATTTCCAGTAACTGTTGGAGCCCCCCAGCAGCAACAAACTGTAAGTATATTATGGCACCAATGTGAGATAAAGCAGACACAGAAATGTCACTAAGATCAGTCAGATACCAACGTAAGCTTTGTAAATTAATGAATAAATAAATTATAAACTAGTCAGCTGGATATTTAATGAAAACAAGCGAAATAATGGCTGCGACAAATTTACAGGCCTGATAACACAGAAAAACTTGCAAATCTTATCCCTAAATTTGAGATAAGAAAGTTTAAGACAGATGACGTTTCAAATGGGTTTTTATTTTATATCTCCCATGAAAAACTGTCTTAGGTATCATAGAATACTGTAGGAAAAACAAACCTTGCAGCTCCACGTGTTTTTACTGTTTTCTATTTGATCTTCACTTGAATCATCTGAGTCTGGGTAAAGATCACTATAACTTCCCTAAAGATAAACAAGATTAATTGTAAAAACAGCTAAAGAATGATAATATTATAAAATAAATCATTGATATATGGTGTTGGTTCAGAGGAACACAGATATTCTGTGCAAGAAAATTACCGTAGATTCACGTCTTATTCTCCTGTTGGGCTTTCCCAAAGCTTCAATAATTTCCAGGGCATACAAAAGCTTATGGGCACTTTTTATTCGCAGAAGGTCCTTCCAGCTAAAGCCATCATTACCCTTAAAAGAGCAAAAAAAGATAGAAAACAATTAACACAATTATATGTAACGCTCATCTACCTAAAAGTTAAGGCAGAAGATTTTTCAAGTGGCCTGGACAAATTATTTGGGGTTTAATTTCATCTGTTACCTGAAATTAGACAATTCCAAGTATGTTTCTATACATGATTAACAATTTGAATAATGAAAAGGCAACATTACTGCAAGCTAACATACACACAACTTTAAATTAGAGGAAAGCAAACGTTACAGTCTGAACTGTAACTTCCACCAAAATTTTGATGCATATGTGCATAAAAAGCTGTTATATCCAAGATCCGTTAGGATGTACTTTCAACCACTTTTAAAGAGGTTGAATAATATTTTCATCTGTAGGACACAAAATCAGCTATGCTTCCAACCAACCCATGCTGTGAACTTAGAGAAGAGAGTACAGAAGTATCACTATCACAACAGTCACAGTGTTAAAGCCAGGCTGCAGCTGAAGAAACTGCTCTTTGAATTCAAGCCAAAAGATTGTGATCATTAGTGCTGACTATTCTTTTCATTTATAAAATAAATTCTGAAAAAAAATGATAAAAACAAACTTTGGGAGCTAAGCTGACGTCTCTGTTTAGTTTTAGATTTATTAGGTTTACTTGTATCTCAGCACACTTAACATATTTACTATTTAACATTCCTATTTGTGGAAAATTCAACTAAAACACTGCGTGCTAAAAGATTCCTGTATAATAGAGATAAATATGTAAAACTTTGTTCACCTGCTCATCAGAAATATTCTGGAATGCCTGCAGCATATTAGGGCACGTTGGTAAGAGCATTAACAGTTCCCAGACACGTCTGGATAAGTTTTCTGCATGGAGATGGAGCTCTTCACACCTTGCACTCTGAAAAACCAAACCACAGCCATTCTTATTGGGAACTTCTTTGAGAAAGTGAGATTTCAAAGCCCAAAAATGTACTTATCCTTAATTAAGAAGCTGTTTCCTATCTAATAAATAATTAGGATACGATAGTTGAAGTCTCAACTTGTAAGAAAATAAGTTACATGATCTTTAAAATGTATCACATATTTTGGAATATTTAAATGCACATTAACCTTATAAATAAACAACAGGTTCAAATCTACTATGTATTATTTAATTTCCCTCAAGCTAATGATGGCATACAAGACAAAGCTTGAGTTTTTGCAATACAACCTTACAAACCTTTCTTCAAGCCACCTCCCATTGTGAGTCACCACACCTACTTAAATAATCAATATTGTTTTTTAAGAATTATTTTTACAGCTTCTACAGTATTTGGAACATTAAAACAATATCAGAACAATACTGCTAAGAAAGTAAGAGAAATGATGATAAAGATTTTACCATAAGTGGAAAAGCAGGCAATAAACATCTCCAGCAATTGACCAGAGTACACAAGAAGTAGGCTACACAGGAAAGCCAGATCCAATTAAGTAAGACTTAAATGTAATTGTTCTAATAAAATTACTCTAAATTACCTCACTGTCTTCCATAGCCACTTCTCCAGAAGGAGGCTTAAAAGAGGCCAGCATCTCTAACAAATCAAAAAGGGTGGTAAGATGAGGTTCTTGCAGGAGTAAAAGCATTGGAATGTTGTCCTTCTGAGGAGGAGGTAGGCAGGAAGCTGGGAGCTGGACACCTTCACCTTTCCGTTCTCTCCTGGGGGCACCCAGGGACACAAACACCATCTGGAACAGAGAGAGACAAGGTGCAGAGAGACAATTTTATGATAAGCCATGGAATTTTTTCACAAGGATCAGAATAAAAAACTTACAGATAAATGTTTATTTTGTAGTCAAATCTTTACTTTGCAGCACTTTCAACAACTGCCACAAATGAAGTTCGGGTTTGCCTTCACTTAAGGCATTCATGGTGTAGCTGAACTCCTTTATTCTGCCCCTGAGGCTGGGGAGACTCCAGTCCTGAGCTGGTATCACCCTCACATTGATCACACCCAGCCCCACACACAGGAACCAGCTGCAGAACACTAAAGCAAAGTACTGGTCACTGTTTCCAGTGACTGCTCGCCATGCTGGCAGTACCTGCATATCCTTAAACCCCAACTCGTGGAGCGTTTTTTCATCATAGTCAGTTGTCAGTTCATGCCCAGATGAAATCATTCTCACAGGTCCCATGAGGCCACCTAGGACAAAAGCTTATTTCAGAAAAATTCTGCAATCATAGCTTCAGTTTCATAGTTTGAATAGTACACCCTTCAGTAGCAAATAAAAAGAGGCAAAAACTGAATGTCATTTCCTTAAGAAAAGTGGTGATTACATTAAACTAAATTTACTTCCATCTATTAAGAAATAACCTTTTCAATCACAGGTCACCCAACCTTGTAGTGAAAAGTGTTTATAATAGAAATTTAAACACGCCTTCCATATTTTGTAGTAAATGACACTATGCCACAGAAGGACAATGGAAAATGATTGTGATCATCAACAAAATCCCCTTGTACCACACACTTGTAGTCAAGTCAAAGAAGCAATGATTAATCTCACTTAAATATAAGTTGGGAAGCAAAGAAGTCACACCCACTTGAGAAAGGAAAAACTGGGAACACCCTGCAAAGAATTCATCCCTGAACAAGAAACCTGACCAATTCAAAGATAAAAATTTCATTTGGTGCAGACAATCAAGCCTCTCTTCTTACAGCACACTTTGCCCAACATGACCACATGTTTCTAAAATCCCAGTTACAACAAAAATAAATATTTTCTGCTTAGTGGTGGAAAACAAGACAATTTCTTTACTAAAACTGCTTCTGATGAGTGGCTGGAAAAGGATTTTACAAAGAAGGAAATTAATGCATCCAAAATTCAGTCTGGTTTACTTACATTGTGTCTCACTAAAACATGTTTTTTAAAAGTTGTTAAACTGTGAAAAGCAAGTCTGAATCATGTTTAAACATATACTAACAGTGGTGCTGGATGGAGCTGTTCATGGACAGATTTTGTTCAGATAATTATTCATTACATGCTATCTCATGCTTACAATGAGAGAAAAACCAAGAAAACATAAAGATAATTCAGAAAACATTTTGAACAGCAGTAAGTGATAAGAATGCTGTAATATATAACATCAAGAGGATTTAGAAAACATCCTCCTGAAGGAAAAAGCAGGAATTCTCATTTACTCACAAACACATTAAGAGGGAACAACAACAGGATGCATATTTACTATACTAAGCAAGCAATGGCCATCTCAGGAGCAAGGTGACACTCCAAATGAGGAGCCTCAAAGCAAGGCAGAAGAATCATTTTTGCTACAGGATGACCATAAATTAAAAAGCAATTGCAGGAGTAAGAAAGATCTTCCACCTGACTGGAATACATGCATCTAGAGCATAAATTATGAATTTGAATTATGGCTTCAAACTCTAAATCAATGGCACAGCCAGAAGTATATGAATCAGATGAAATACAGAATAAGATATACAGAAATATAGAACTTTATCAAGTTGTGTGCAACAGTATCTCCAGTTTACAGAAAATAACAATTCAAACAACAAGAAAAAAAATAAACTGGGGGGGAAATCTACTGGATAGATCTAAGGACTTCTGACAGATGCATATTTTCTTTGCAATTTGAAATAAATGGTAGTGCTTAAGAAACAACCCTATTAATTAGATGTGAGGGTGGTACTAATTAGAACTAGAGCTAAAGAAAATAAATCATAATGCTTGCTTAGCTGGGATATCTGGGGGGAAAAAAAAACCCCACCATCATTTAAGTTGTAAAGGCAAAATTTCCAGGTAGAAACAGCTCACCAGGGAAATCCCCTTTGCGGCTGCTTTGGCCAAACTCCTGAAGCTGTGCTTGCTGATTTATCTGCTCCTTCTGCAAATTTTCATACCAATGTGTGACTTCTGCTCGGAGATCAGCCACCTGATCACTAGGGTACATTTCTATGGTCATCTGAAAGAAAACAGGTGTTTTATTTTCCCAAGAGCATGATGGAATTCCTAACATTTCACAGGGTAGGGTCTGCCAGGAAAAGGAATTTTAAACTCACCTTGTCAGGAAGTCCAGCTGGCTGACAGACAATCCTTAGAGGTAGCGACTGTTTGTCACTCAGGGCTTTCAAGTGACTGCTGATGCCAGTGCCTTCAATCTGCCACTGTCTCAGGTGATATGCAAACCTTAGGAAAAACATGGAAAAAGTGTTTTTGTCAAAGCCTATTTAACACAAATGTTTGCTAAACAATAAGACAAAGACAAAACCTGCAAATAATTGTTGGGGTAGTTTTTTTTCAAAATAAGAGGAAGTTATGACATCCTCACTATTTTTCTAATAAAATTAAAATAACTTTAAAGAAGTTTCTTTGGTGAGGGATGGGGAAATATGAACCACATCCACACATTCACACAAGAACAAGGGCCCACTCTGGTAACTGTTTAAACTTTATTTATTACCTTTCACCATTATTCCCTACTGGCTTTCCTTTGCACAAAGGAACCATTCCTTAAATTAGTATTAACTCTTAACACACTCATCATTATGGTAAGAGGAGTAGAAATAAATTCTGCATCCAAGTATGTCAACAGAGTTTTTTACCTTCTCCTGAAAGCCTCCAGGTGTGTTTTCAGCATTAAGAGCCCTCTTTCAATAATGGTCAGACTCGAATGAGAGTCTTGCTCCAGGTTACTCGAAGCTATCATCAGACTCTCCATACACTTGCTAATAAATTCCTGCTCTTTTTCCAGACCAGTTTTACCTGTAATACCAGTTTAAGTCAATTATATAGGCACAGCCTTGGAACAACACATTTTAATACTAAGAATAAAAAAAGAATAGTGCTAGGTATTCTTTAAAACACTTTAAACAGAAAAAAAAAGATAAAAATTAAAGTTCATACCGTTGATGTAGTAAGAGTTGATGTACTGGATGGCTGCTCTACTGACATCACCAGACTGTGCCCTCAAAGCAATGCCCCAGAACTGGTCCATTCCACACAACTGTTTGACAAAAGGAAAAACACAGCAACAAAACATTGCCTCATTATTTTACTTTTTTTCTGATCTGAGACATTCTTTTTGCCTCTTGACTCAATCACTAACAATATCTCATTTTCTCCACTGCTTGCACTGTCATCCCTGCACACACCCAATTACTACAAAACTCTAGGTTTCTCAGAAACACTTTCAAAGTCTGAAACATGAGGAGAACTGGCTGAAATTCAAAACAGCCAATTTTCATTTTTGACAAAAAGAAATACTTTCAAATGAAGCTGTAAAACCACAACTATAATCAGTATTCATTGCAAAAAAAAAATATCGCCTCAAATAAATTCAGAGAATATATTCTAAGTATAATTTTATTTATGAGGTAATTTCGCTGGATAAAAAACTTCTAAAGCACATAATACATAAAGTGAGACACATTTTACAACAGATTTCTAGTCAGAATTAAGTATGACTAATAGAATGTCACCTTACTCTTCTTCATTAGATGAGTAAATGTTACAAATCCATTCCTTGAACTCAACAGTAGATACATGTCAGTTATGTTAACAATATGATAAACTGCACAAAGAGATGCAGGCAATAGGTATCACTTTGTGGTTTTCTATCTTTGCCTTTAGAGACAAAATCCACACATGCCAGAGAGAAGAAAAGCAAGAGACAGAACTCAGGCTCACCTCAGAGTTGGAGCCACCATCATAAGCACTCGTAGCCAACCGAGCCAAATTACACAAATGCTGGAAGAGGTTTAGGCCAGTCATACTGATAGTTTCAGGTTTTAGTTGTGGCATCTAAACAAAATCAACGTGCTTTAGTATGCAAAAAAATTTCAGTGATGGAATAGAGAGCAATTACAGGGTATTTATTTCACTAGCACTGTTATTACTAATCACTGTTATTATTCATCATATTCAAATGTAGTAGAGCAAATAGAATTTGTTCTTGCAAAAGATCACACCCTGAATTTTAGACACAATGCAAAAAATCAACTATAATTGGCTTAAACAGTTCACCACTGATTTGAACAATGCAGAGGGGAAAAAAAAAGTCATTTTAACATCAGCTGCTTAACTTATCAACAGCAAAAGAATTTGTTAGCATTCAAAACCCTTATACATTACAAAACTAGACAAAAACCTGTGTAACCTTGGGAAAGAACTAGACTACATTAATTATTGCACAATCTATCCATTTTGTAATGTCAGCTGTCAAAATGGATGAATGGAACTCCTTGGAAAAGCTCTGCATATTTGTCTTTCTGGTGTCTGTATTGCTGAGATGTATAGGCCCCTCCCAAAAACAAAAGTCCATTTTTCAGTCAGGTTAAGCTGTACAGCATAAAGCAAACTATAGTTTTGGGCAGGTTTTTTTTTTCTAATTGAAATAAAAGTGCTACACAGCTGTGGATACAACACAGGGGCTATTTGTAAAGAAACACTCGAGTAAATAGTAGTGTGAAAAGAATTCCCACTAATCCATTTCCCTCCTCTCTCCAAGCAGAGAAAAATGTCTGCATGACAAGTGGGGCCCTCCTGGGCTACTGAAGAGATGATTTCCATAGAAACAATTTTAAATCCATTAAATAGTGTTGATAGGAATGAAGCATCTCTATTGGAATTACAGGGTTGCAATTAACTCTCTACATACCTTTTCCAAAAAAAGATGTTTGTAAGTCTCCATACCCATGGCATGCTGGTCTTTACTCCGGACTTGATTCAAGAACCAGTGTAGTGCATCATCATAACATTCAGAATCTTCTACTAAGCAGTGCCACAGGATGTCCACTTGTTCTAAACTCAACCCTACAATTAGGGAAGTATTTTTAACTACTCCTTTATAACACCAAATATTCCACAAAACCCAAGGATACACACAGAAAAATCAGAATATCTATGTCAGATCACAACACATAAATGTATTGTATGGTAACTTTGACTATCTGTCATGAGACCACTCAAATACCAATTGTAAAAAGTGTCATTCCTTTCTTCATAAAGAAAATTTATTTCTGACAGGATTAAAATTTAAGGAATTATTCCTTTTTGGAATACAGTACTTCTAAAAGATCTCTGGGAACATTATGGACACAAACCAAAGCCCATAAGCACATAATGTATTATCTTCCTTTAGTAATTACTATTCTATTATTTAGAAAAACCAAAGCACAGAGAACATGAAAATTTGTTCTCACAACAACTGCAACAGAATTTGAATTCCAGTGTTGGTTCTGTGCTTTTGCCAGAAAATCTTCCTTCTTTTGAAACTGTCTCAGAGATTATTTTAAATTGCATGTTTAAAATACTGTATTAAGCTGACATGGATTACTAGGAAGTATTTTTGCCTCACTCTGAGGTGCTTCTGTGGTAAGATAACCTCAAATACTCACTGAAATGATCTGGAGATCCCAGAGTTGAAAACACACACGTCAAGAATTGAAGACGAACCTGAACTTCTGCACTGTGGCTGTATCTAAATGTAAATTTGGATAAAAACAGAATTTGATTTGATTGTTTATTGTCATAATTCCTATCCTACTCATACACGTGCCTCTTAAAAGCATTCATAATTGCTCCTTACAAGTTTCTTTCTGAATTTCTAGTTCAGTGCATGGCCCAGACTCCAGCTGCAGATGTTGCAAAACCACCCCAAACAGTGGAATGACACAATAGCTGTCACTAGATAAAATCCTTTTTTTGTTGGGATTTGAGAAGGGGAATGGGATTGGGCTTTTTGGCTTACAGTCCAATTCAAGTGCATTATTTTGTCACCTGGCAGGAACTACTTAATTCTTTTCCCCCAAACTTGTAAAATGCTGGTATTTCTACTCAATTTCCGATTCCAGATGATACATATTCTTCATAAAAATATTTTCATAACTTATATAAAAAGATTACCTTTATTTCTGTTTACACACTAAAAGCTTGATAGTCAAGGGAGCAGAATAATTTATCATTTCACCTGAATCCCACCTTTCTAAGTAATTCCTCACTAAAGCAACATCTAATATAAAGGGTGAAGTTAGATTTGAAGAAGCTAAATTGGACCCATAAATAGCAACGTTTTTCAGATGTGGGTGCCCATATTGACTTTGACATCTGTCAAAACATGAACAGTCTCTTCCTTTGGGATTGGAGAGCTGGAAATTGTACTGCTTGTTTATATACACCTGATTTTAATCACACAGATTAGAAAGTGCAGCTGGATGTGTTAAACAAAAAAATTACACAAAGGCTAATGACAAATTTTAAAACTAAACCATTTGAATAGTGATATGGAATCACTTTAAATTAACTTGAATTTCTAAACCTTCACCTTTTATTTGCACACAAATATTCAACATGATGTCTAACAAAAATGACAGGAGTTGGGATTTTTTAAGAAAAAGGAGCTATTTAAAATGTTTTTACAGACCTTTGTCTCCCAAAACAGAAAATGTCCCTATAGAAAGTATTTACTTACAAGAACACATCAGAAGCAACGGAAGAAAGCAGAAATGTTTCAAACCATAAAATATCCAATGCTCCAAGTCAGCTGTGTACTTACAGTGCGTGTTTGTGTCGTCCCTCCCTGACTGCCTGGATGTAGTGTACCAAATTATCGAAGAAAAGTTTCATCATATTTAGTTCCTTTTCTGCCCACCTGTGGCAATTTAAAGGACAGAAAGTATTATGGTTTGCTTAAAAAGATCAGAAAAGCCACAGAAAGCAGACAGCTGTTATAGGAAAATGGCACACACACAACCCCAAAGTACACATTCAGTTTTCCATCTACCACAAATTCAGGAGCATTTCCCAGTACTGTACCCTCTTCTTCCTTGCAATTCTTAATGTTTCCTAATGAGATTTTCAGGCATAGGACTGACAGAACACTCCCTTTTGAGCCCATGAAAACTGTTCCTCATGGCCCTAATACAGAAAAAGTCTAACTCAGGACTGGGCATATGTTCAGCTGTCATGTCAAAAAGGCCAAGAAAAGTTCCTCATAATCACTGTCACTTTCCCAGAAGTTCTGTGAGTCTGTTCTCTACAGTTACACCAGGCAGTTGCATGGTTTGTTCTGCTAAGAAATGCTGTACTCCGTATTATCTTCAACTTCCCAAGGTTTTAATACACCAAAGAGCCCCCTACATGCCAGCACTGCTGGGACAGGGGCCTACTTACATTGTTATCCAATGTGTATCATAGCTGCTCCCAAATTGTTGGAATGTTCCAAACAGCTTGGGAAGAAGACGAAGTGAAACTACTACAGATCTAAGGGAGAAAGAGAAACAATGACAACACGTGACTGCTATAAAACTGAAATAAATGATTTAAAAATTCCTTTGAGAAGCTCAGGCTCTGTGAGCAAACTGACTAAAGGAAAGCTCTGTAAATCATAGATCATAGGATGATCTGGGCTGGAAGGGACTGCAAAAGTCTCCTCATTCCAGCCCGTCATGGGCTGGGACACTTTCCACTATCCCAGGTTGCTCAGAGCCCCACCCAGCCTGGCCTTGAACACTTCCAGGGATGGAGCAGCCCCAGCTGCTCTGGGCAGCCTGTGCCAGGGCCTCACTGCCCTCACAATAAACAATTTTCTCCTCGTATCTACTCTAAACCTAATCTCCATTTGAAGCCATTCCCCCTTGTCCTGTCACTCCAGGCCCTTGTAAAGAGTCGCTCTCCATGCTTCTTGCAGGCTCCCTTCAGGTAGAGGAAGGCCACAATTAGGTCACCACAAAGTCTTCTTTTCTCCAGG
Organism: Aphelocoma coerulescens; assembly: GCF_041296385.1. Lineage (NCBI taxonomy): Eukaryota > Metazoa > Chordata > Aves > Passeriformes > Corvidae > Aphelocoma > Aphelocoma coerulescens. Next base: position 5,101,890 of record NC_091016.1, read on the forward strand.
CTGAACAGTCCCAATTCTCTCACCCTTTCCTCACAGGAAAGGGGCTCCATCCCTCTAATCAACTTCTCTGGATGTGCTCCAATAGGTCCATGTCCTTCCCGTGCTTGTGAAATCTCCCATCAAGACAACCAAGAAGTTTTCTGAACCTGAACTACACATACCTCAAATTCTTTACATGTAACTCCCTGGACACACAGATGAGATTAATCTCTCAGCATACTTGTAGCTCATCTCACAAATGCAGTTCTCAGCAAAAAGGTAACACCACACCACAGCAGGCGATATCCAGCTATCAATTGTATAGTGAAAATACACCTGTACAATCTCACAGCTTTGGCTGGTATTAAAACAAGTCATCTGAGGTCAAGCTGTTCCTTCCCCACAGAAATGAGACCCCATTAAAGACTTGGTGGAAAAGAACTTGTCTGTTCCTCAGCCACTTGTATGTAAAATCTGAATATTGAGTTCAAAATGCTTATGGCCAAGGCACCTGACCTTGCACTCGACTGACTGAGGTGCAGACCTGATTTTACCAAAGGCAGGAAGGCAAAAACCTCTGGCAGAAGGGAGGACAGACAAATACAACAAAATGAGAAATTCAGGAAACCAAGACACAAAAAAAAATGGAGCATCAGAAATATCCACAACACTTTGGAAACTATTTTTATTCTTTTGCTTTTGCCTAGTTTACGTTGTCTTCCTGTAAAATGAAATAACTATTACAGCCAACTTGGATTTCTGGTATGTTGCAGAAATAAGATACTTATAAAACAGATAATTTATAATTAAAGTTACCTGTTGTTTGCTAAATTTTCTAAGCAGCCTTCAATAAATCTCATTCGAATCTGTCTGTCAGTGAACCAGCACACTAAAGAACAGAGCAGCTTCTCTGCCTCATTTATTAACCCTTCAGAAAGATGAATCTACAGCAAGTAGAAAGAAAAGTCAATGAATACTATGCATTTATTTTCTTTTAAAAAACAGTGTTTTCTGGTATTCAACTTACTGCATCTTCATCCTGGACCAGATCCCACAGCAGGGTATTTCCTTTCTTACAAACATTATCCAAATTAATGTCCGTCACTGCATTGCTGTTATATTGATGTTTGTGAACTGCTGGTCCTGGACAGAATATAAAGACCATTAGTGAGTAAACAGGAGGAACCATCTGAATTGAACATTACTCCCTAAGTGCACAAACAACAACACGTTTTATTTGTTAACTTGGCTATTTCAAAGTGCAACAACACTGTAATTGTAGCCTTTTTCCACATATGGGTTCTTAAAAGACCATACAAGAAGCCAACAGGGCAGTTGGGCCAATATTTACACTGCTTTTGGCTAATGGCAAAGTGCAATTAAAAACAGCACTGAAGAACTGCAGATGCAATTGCTTTTTAATTTAATTCATACTGTAATTAAAATGTTTCTTAAGCCTTTCTGTAGTGCCGTGGTCCAAAGGGAGTTATCTCCATAACCACCCTGGCTGGAATGCAGGAAAGCAGCACATTTCAATAAATTCCCCTCCTGCTACAAGATTCCCTCCATCCAACTGAAAACCAGGAAAAACAAACACCATTTTTCCATGTGCTAAAGCATCAAAGTGCAGGATTTTAGAAACTCATCATGTTTTCATAAACACTGATAGACATTTTCCTTCCTCTCTGTGCCCACAGCTGGCACCATTCATTGATCTACTATTTGATACTATTTTCATGCAACAGCAAAGTCAAGTAGAAAATTCAGACTGCACACAGAACACTGTAATTATCTGCACATGCAAAACTAGGGGTGTCAAAAATAATCTGCACTGAAGGCCTCATGCTCAACCAGTAATTTGAATCTTCAGTTAGATGAGTAATATCTATGGAAAATAATGAAAAAAACATGCTGATTTATAGATTTATGAAGTTTTAATAGTTTATTCAACTCTGCAGTGGAGAAAAAAATCCCAATGTTCAATCTCAGGCTGAAATTATTATTATAAAAACTTCTTACTCAATTATTTCAGGGAAATACATAAACAGCACTGGGTTTGCTGTCTGCTGGATGAGAGCAAACTTGGTTCTTCCAGGCCAGTGAACAAAACCATGAACCCTTCATCAACCCTGCTCTCCATTATGTTTAAAAAGAGGGTAAAAGAGAAAATAAAGCTGCCAAAACAGCATATGGAAAGATGATATAATTCTTGAGAAGTGTTTTAGTAGCATCTTAAATTGCACCCTGAAGTAAACTAGAAGATTTGGCAGTGTAAGATGAAATAGCATCAAATGCCCTTTACAGCAAGCTCCCAAAAGCATCAAGTCAAATTTTAAGTCACTTTTCCAGAATTCTCTTCTCTAGAGCCCATTATGGTTAATTCATTTATAGGTTAATTTATGATGTCAAATGTACAAACTCACAGTAATATGCACCCACCAGAACAAAAACTGCAGAAGGTTTCAGAGGGGAAAATAGAAAGAAATCTTGCTTTCAGTACCACCTTTCTTTACACTTAAATAAGCTATTAGAAGACACAACGTACTAGGTTCTTTTGTGCCTTTATTTGTTTTAATTTGCATTAAAAGCTCCAGAAGAAATGGGAAGGGGGTGGGGGATTAAACAGATAAACACAACTAAACACAAATGAACGTTTCTGTGTTCACTAATGAACACACATTCAAAAATTAATCTCTTGGAGAAATGTTAAGTTCTCAGCAGTCATCATGGTTTTTTAGGACAGATACAAAAAATGGTTAAAATAATTTCATTATTTTATTTTAATTACTGGAGACTAATTCAGAATTACAAACTAGGTCTTTCAGGTTTTATCACTCTTACCTTGACTCAGATGTTCATGATAGATAGAGGCCAGGTTAGGGAGGTGCTGCTGAAGATGAGATGTTAGCTCAGCATGGGAATTAATCTGAACAAGCTCTTCTTCACAGCCAGACTCTTCCCCATCAAAATCTGCCATATTTTTCTCTGATTTTGCACTGACTTGAGAACTACTGCAGCTGACATCATCTGCACTAAGCATATCATCGACCATATGCCTGTAAAAGAAGTATATCAGAATGGACAATATCAAAGAGGAACTTGTTTAAAGCAGACTACAAGTGAGCAGACATCTCCCTAAAGCTAAAGTCAGGATGAATCATCTGTTTGAACAGCAGCCCTTGTATGAACTAGAAAAACAATTACAAATAAATAAACTGAAGGCCTCACTAGCATGTTGACTGAGTTGGCTTCTTAATGTTAACTAAATGCAGCATTTTCCAAAACATTCTTAACATTTTCTTAAATGCTGTCTTATTTATTCAACAGCAAAACTTAAGTGAAACCTTTAATCAGATGTTAACAAATCAGATTTCTGTGTAACTGTCTGTGATAGCATGATAAATGTCTGTGATAAATGATGTCATTTCTGCAAGACAAAATTATCCTGAGCTACAGCAAAATGTCCACACACCAATTTCTGCCCAAATGGAGGATTCTGCTACCACTTTTATTTCTGTTATGGAAGGAGCCAGAAGAAATGCCAAGCTACCTACCCATCATGGTGATGGTGGTGGTGGTGATGGTGGTGGTGGTGCTGTGGCCCAATGAACTGTCGACAGTTAAATAATTCATTCCCAATAGTTTCCCCGAGGAAGTCCCCTGTGTGAGTTATACAAGAATCTTGAGAGCCTTGTGAAATGTGAGCAGTGCTCATTTCCCCTGTCATGTCGTGCTCTGCATCCTCAGCATGAGAACAAGCATCGAGCATACGGATGCGATTGTCCACCGGCGGCACCGCGTCCGTGTTAAAAACATGGTCCTTGCCCGCCCCGTTACTGGCACCGCTCCTCTCCGGTGCCCCCTGGGCATCTCCCAGACAAATGCCCGCTTGTGATTCCAGTTTTCTGCCTCGTAGATCTGTGCTCCTACTGCTTTTCTGGGGGTTGTGACTCCTGTCTTCTTCCTCTTCATCCTCCTCCTCTTTGAGAGCCTCGATATCTGCGATGTCTTCCGACTGCACCTCGCTGCCAGGGCTGCCGGCGGACTGGCTGGCGTGACTGGAGTTGGCCTCGTTGCTGGATCCATCACTGTGGCCACTGCTGCTCCCAGGCCCACTGCTGCCATCCTCACCACTGTTGGCTGTCTCATCAGAGCTTCCTTGCATGGATTCCTGAAATTATTTCGGGGTTTTTTAAGATTGGTGGGAAAATAAAGGACCACTGGAAATACATAATTAATATCATCATCATCATCGTTCAAACATCATTCTTCCTTTAGGAGGAAATGTGTCACATCTACAAGTTTCAATTCACACTTTCTCAATTTGGTTGCTGATGACAAAATGCTCTGAGCAAGATTCATATTTAATAATTGATTTTTTGCATTACCTTGTTGCTAACAGGGTGTATGTGCAGACTTTGCACGTGCTAAGAGTCCCAGTGTGACACAGAAACGACATCTTGCAGTCCCTTACTAAGAGATTAACCTAACTGAAACACAATTTAAATGCAGGAATACGTTTGTCTGAAGTGGTTTTGAAACAAGTATCGATTAAAAAATCATTTTATAGCTAATAACAGGCAACTCAGTAAGAGAATTCCCAGACTCAGACTCTCACTCATACCTCTGTGTCCGAAAGTCGCTGCTGGACATGTTTTGTTCTGTTAATCAGCTGCTCCTCCATTTCAATGTCACTGCCTCCACTCTGATGGGTGTCACTGTTGTCACTACTTTGAGGGCTTGCTGCTGGTGACCCTAATTCAAAACCACATTTCCCAGTTACTCTGTGACAGGTAATTACTGGAATGTAACAGCATTGCATAAATCTGCCTCAAATGTTAAGCATTCTTCCAGCAAACAGGGATATATAACTCAAACAATCTGTGTACCTAAACAGTAATAATTTCATTTAGAACACTGAGCATTTTACTACAAAGTTTGTATTTTGATGTCTCTTCTTGCCACAGTTACACAAATTTCCTAGGTTCTACTCAAAATATCATTTCATTTGACTTCTCATAAAAACAGAATTTCAAATTTACTCTAATCCTGCTCAAATTCAAAAGCACTGCAGTATCAAATTGTGGTGTACAACTAAAACGATACTTACAAGGGGAAGGGGCTGCTCTTCTGAGCTCCTCTTCTTCTGAAAGAAAAAAGCAGGATGGAAAAATAAGTGACTAAAAATCGTTTTGTCAGCATATAGTTGTCCATAATTCACAAAAACCAGCAGTAGGAAGAGAAAGGGAAGCTACAGTAAAATGGCTTGGCAGCACCTTTAGTAATGACTGTGGGGAAAGACACAGTCAAGTGAAAAACAAAACAACCAAATCAGAAACAACATGCAATACCAAAAACTAGGTAAAAAGCAGGTAAGCTTTTGTAAGATTTTATGTAGCTATTATGTTACAGATGTGCAGTAGAACAAGAATAGTTAACTGATGAGTTAGGGATCATCATCCGAAATAAGAAGAAAAGAAGAAAGAAAAACACAGACTACTTTAGCTATACAAACAGAATGGATCTGAAACACAAAGCTTTCCAAATGCACTCACAGACTTTTAATGCTTTCATCTACAGCCTCAAGTTCTGCTGGAAAAATATGCCAGCATGACACTTTTGAAAAATACTTAAAGGAGGAAGTTCTATACCTGCTTTTTGTCCAAACTCAACAAGGAGACTATGAAAATTCCAAATTTAACTCCCAGATCTACCGGAAAACCACGCACCTTTTTTGTTTCCCATGGGCAGGTTGGTACTCAGTAAAGATGCAAAGGAGCTTTGCTTTGACAGCTGAGCTTTAGCTGCCAGTGCATTATTCCACAGGGCTTTTATCAGCATGGATGCCAAATACAAGGTCTGGAAAGAAAACCAGGGAAAAGTACCATTAAGCAGCAGGTTTTGGATATAAAGATCCACTGTTCATCTTTCTCTATGTCAATATTACAGCCCACCAAAATAAACTCATCAAAATAAACAAATCAACTAACTAATGTTGTGTGAAACACATTCTAACTTCAGACAGGAAGTTAAAATCTTCTGTCAGTGGTTATGAAGTCTTTGAAAATCTCTAAAGATTAGACTTCAAAAGCCAGAAAAGGTGTACTTGAAGAAACATGACAACTTTACTCATAGAGTTCTCCCTTTGTGCATTAGTGAATATTCCTTTTATTGCATTCCTTCAGGAAGACAAATCCATAAGAGTTGTTTAACACTCTCATTTACTTGCTTTTCTCATGACAGCGATTCTGTTGGCCTTGTCTTTACCTGTTCAGTGTGAGCACTGGGATGAAGAGTTGAGACAAGGTTAAGAAGGTGTCTAAGCGGGACAGGGTCCAAGTTTTTGATCAAAGAAGGAAACAAGTCGTGTATGTAACGACTGCAATGCTTCAGCTACAAGGTACAGACAGAGAAAGTAAAAGGAACAGCAAAATAAACAAATCAATCACATATTGCAGCAAATAAACATATTTGTACAAATTCTCAGGAAGCAGTTGTTGAATGATTCCAAACGCCAGCAGATGTGCAATTTTGACTAAAGCTATTTTGACACTGTAAAGTCTGCAAATGTACCAATCAAATGTAACAGTTCCTTCCTTAGTTCTAGTTCTGAGAGATTAGGTGAAAAGAACTGGAAGTTTGTTTTGTGTTTGAACTTAAATACAACTTCTAAAATATTCGTTTATATGGTAAATCTTGAGGGAAGCAGTATTTGCAATGATTACCTTATTAGCAGTGGTAAATACAAATGAAGACTACTCAGGAAGAGACTGTGTGAACTGTGTGAGGATTATAAAGAATTCTTTTGTCTTTCCAGTAATGGATGTCAAAAAACATGACAGTGTGTTCAGCTAACTACTCTATTTCCACATTAAAGTACCAGGGCTCCTGGATGATTCCTCTTTGGGTAAATGCTGCTTTTCAGAGTCACTTAAAAGAGTTTCATTATGTTTGTTAGGATGTTGTTATTCAAAAAAAAAAATAATGGTTACAGGAAACTTCTAGAAAAAAAATCTTACATTGGTTACCACACATGCACCTCTAAAGAGGTTTTTTTCATTCTTCATTTATTTAATCTTGCCTTCCTGGCATGAAAATACCTGTGTCAGCAATTTACCATGTACAGGATAGTACAATCCAACTTTCACAGGATTCACAGCAGAGTGAAATCACGTGGGGTCTATACAAGGAAGCATTTAAACATCTTGAGATAACTTCAACTTAGGGAAGATGAGTTTTTGTCTAAAAGCACATTTAAAAAGTGGAAAATACACTTTAAGGTCTTCTATTCTTTTAGTCTAAAGGTGTCAGGCTTCTAAACAACATTGGAGGTTCAAGCCTCTGACAGGAAGTAATCAGGATGTACTTAATTCTGATATCAAACATATTTTGAAAATATCACTCTGCCAAAATGAACACTTAAACTGTAAAAGGATTATTATTTTTACGTAATTATATTATTCTGAAAGCAGTATAAAATATATTAAAAAATCCAGAGATCTAACACTGTGTGAGATGCTGTGTGGAAACATCAAGGAAGTGAAAATATTGTTCTAAAAATGTAGTGTGAAATAAGTAATTATTAATTACTCTGATACAGAAAAATGTTGGAGCAAATGCTGTTCCAATGAGCATTTACTAACATTCCAGCTGCATGTTTTAATGACAATGGACCACACTGGTTTCAGAATGTGTGTTCAGTACTACTTGATTGAAAGAAATTACAAAGAAATATTGAACACATTAAAGACCCTCTTTAAATTCTACCCTGTGTAACAGTGTGTTCCCTAGGCCTGCTCAGGCCTATTGTATTCAAACCCCTAAATAAAAAATGTCACAACCTAAAATAACAAGCACAGCGATCCATTAAAAGTAGCACACAAATAAATCTTCCTGAAGGCAAAAAGCCTATCAGAGTTTCCAGCTTTAGCAAGCAAAAAATAAAATTTCAGTGCCTTCTATAGATTTTAACACCAGCAGAGGAGCACAGCTGTAAACTTCACTGCCACAATTTTCACCTGATTGCTCCCACCAGGAGTACCAGAAATGGAAGCTACAATACACAGGAGCAAGGCAATTTTGCACAATAGTAAAAATATTGCAACTACCCTCCAACCTTCATCCCCATTCTGGGTGAAAACACTGTCCTTGCTATACAACTTCATTTTTTTCCTTTAAAAAAAAGTAGCCAGGGTGATTTTGTGCATCTAATAAATAACCCAGTAACTTGACATTTTGGTCAGCAAAATCCTCAGGCAGCCAAGAAAACGCAAAAAACCTCAACTTTAGGAATGTGAAACAAAATCAACTTATTTTATATTGTTTTTCTTTTTTCACTCCTGCAATTATAAAAATGTGATATATACCTGTGCTGCAGCCCAAATACAGTCTATATGTTGAGTACTAAGTCTCCCTTCAGCTGCAAGAAAATTCAGAATCACTTGGCACTGTTTGATGATCTGCAAAGTGAGAACACAGTGAGGAAAGATTTACTAGAACAACAAGTTAATGCTCCATGTTTATACCAAATTAACAGTAATTAAATACAAACCTCAATATGTAAATTTGGTCCAAAAATGTGCTCAACTACATTGTTGCTGATAAGCCAGTCTGCAAGTTCTTTTGCAATTGACCTGGAGATGAAAAAAGAGTGGAAATATAAAATTACCTGCCTGTAATATTTACTCTGTGCTCTTCCCTAGCATAGCACATCCTGCAAGTTGATATCTGCAGTTGTAGTGAGGGCACAAAAACCTTCTGAACACAAACCATAGTCAATGTTCATTTTTCCAAGCAGGAAGCAAATGGTTTCCATATTTCTTTTCTTTAGCTGGAAGACTAATGCCAAGTATCAACATTTCCCCTCTGGATCATCAGCAAACATAACCAATCATTCTACTAATTTTATTAGTTAATGCTCAACAGACCACGTGCAAACAATTCCAAAGACCTCACAGGTAAGATTTTGACACTGCTATTTAATCCAAGTTTATAATGAAATTCCAAAGTACTGAAATGTAGTTAAAGGTGGGAGTGACAGAAATTATTTTCTAAAGAAAGCCATGTACATAATTTTAGATTCTCTTACACAAATAGCAACTCTCCCAAACCATGTTTGCCATGGTCATACTTACACACGTGCAGCACACAGATACTTCCAAATCCTCATTCTGCTTCATCCATAACCACAGGGAATTTACCCACTGCCATTCCATAAGCAAATATTCAAACTGACCAGGATAAGGAAACTGAATTTTCCAAAACAAAAGTTGAACTTCCAGAAAGCACTGCCCTGTCTGGAAAGCAGTGCATAAGCTCCTTTTTATTCCTTCTCTTCAAGCAAACGTTTGTTTAGCCCCATTTTGGCACCAAAAGCAATTACAGGACATCAGAGTATTTAAAGCCCAGCCTTTGGTTTAAAAGGCCCTGGAATAACAGTGCTCTGTTTCACAGGGAGGAGAGGATGGAGGGAGGGATGACATAGAGAACTTGAGGAAGAGTTATTTTTACCACTTCTCTCCATGTCACATTTATGGTTACTATTAAAATCCAGGACTGCCCAATTTTTATCATGCTCAAGAAGGAAACAGGATTCTTTAGGTAAAAAGAGATTGCCATTGCAGGCTTTCCAAACAGGATTCACTATTCAGGGGCACTATTCAGGCTGCCAGTGCTTCGATTGTTTTGAATTGCCTGATCCTCGTGGTTGAACTCAAGGAGCAAAGTTCCTGTTACTCCACATCATTTCCATACTGTTCTCTTCTAATTCCAGGACATGGGGAATCAAATATTCTCACATTGTTCAAAGATAATGTCCTGTAATTTAAGTCATTTAAGTAATAACTGGCTTGCAAGGTACAAAAGTTTGCCAACAGTTATCATTTACAGCTTATCAATAAATTAGTTCTCACACTGTAAAGTCAGTTTGACAGGGGATCTGCTCAAAGAGGGATTGAAAAGATAAGCTACATCTGTTCCATGAACCCAAGATGTCCTTAACTTCCCACAGCCTCATTTCAAAACCAACCCAAAACCCAACTATCCCCAATACCCAGAAGATGCCCACCCAACCCGAACTTCGGCACATGCACGTTTCTGACTCAGCCAGGGCTTGGATTTCTGTCTACCAAAGTCTGAAGAAAGGCCTTTCCTTTCTTCCTGGATCTGAATTTTTCAAGGTGTAGCTTTCAGAAGGAATCCTAGATAAACAAACACTGCCAGGCTCACTAGGCAATGCCAGTATGAAAGGACATATTCCTCATGGGGTCTCTTTATCCAAACACTCCTGCTCATGGCACAATATCCATTAGGCTTTGTAAGCAGTCATATGTTGCATTTTAACCACTCCAAAGGAAAGAACAAAAGCTCTCCTCTGGAGTGAGTTCCTTCACATTTTATTAAATTACCATGGCAGTTCTGTCTCTAATTCACACCATGTTTCTTCTGAAAAACCACAGATAATTCTTTTGAAGGAATGCCTTTTTTAATAGATGTATTCTCAGCAGTAACAAACTCTACCCTTCTGGTGAGCTCAACTGTGGTAAAACGACATCTCAGATTTCTGAAGGTACATCAAATGTTCATTTGATATGGATTTGTTGAGGAGGACCAAAAACAAGAGGATCCTTGTGCAAAGCAGAATGAAGCCCTTGTGCTTCCCAGAGAGAACTGTTCCTCCCAGAAACTGAGGGCTGAGAGCACAGCAATCACTACCTTTTAAAATGATCAAGTTATTACTCCCACAAAGTATTTTGCTCTCTGATTTACTAAGGAATACATTTACACTATCAGATTCAAGGATTCATCAAAAAAGCTGATTTCAGTGCAAATGAAGGATGTCTGACTTCTTTCCTGAACACTTCCACTTCAGGAAAGGTTTTCTTGAAAAAAATTACTCTTTCCTATTAAAGGAAATGGCAAGAGTAAAAATCAGGTGTTATGATCAAAGCACAGATGTGCTTTTCCCTCTCACATGAAAGCAGCAGCACAAGGAATGGTTTTACAAATTAGACATCCAGCTCAGACATACCTTAGGAGTAAGAGAATTCACCTTGGGAGTAACACATATTAGCTGTTTTTCATGGATTTAATAATTGGATAGCAATAGGAAAAGTCATTTAAAGAACTTGATACTCTCTGGGGGTCTGTGTTGTGGCTGAGGGAGGAGAAGAGAATAAAAAGGCAAAGGTAGCAGCTACTCTGGTTTAATTGTCTCTAAGTCTCTCTCACACTGGAAATGTACACAACACTTAATCCATTTCTCCCTAGAATTTTTCATGTAAATTCACTGATAATTCATGTCTGTCAAAAATAACTGGTTTACTTCCAGGAAATGAAATTCAAGCATTTTTGACATAAGTTTCCCCAGGCATTCCATGAGAGTGCAAGGAAGAGAGTGGGAGCTGAGCAGTTGGTGATATAACCTGATGTTTGGAACTGCACTTACAAAGATGGGGAGCAGAGCCTGATTTTTGTTCATATCCTCCAGTTTATGCATTTTCCTGGTAAGTCAAAGAACACCTCTCTATGAAAGGACTGGGTTAAAGTCCTAGAAACATTTACATCTAAAGCTGTGGTGCAATACTTGGTACCCACATGATGACCCAAATCCAGGAACAAATCCCACAGCAAAGTAACCCCCCCTCAAAGGAAACCTTATTTATTCAACCAGTCAATTCCCCATGAAGCAACAAAAACACACCAGCTCAGAGCTGGATGAAATACAACACCGAGTCCTCAACATCACTGAGAAGCAGAATATAAAAGCTCCAACGAAAAACTGCAGCTCTGTAACTGGCAGCTTGCAAGGGAGGAACACTAACACCTCTTGACAACATCACTGAAATAGGATCTACAACACAACAGATGTGAAACCCTGATCTCAACTATTTAGGATCAGAAATGAGAAGAGGATACAGAAGGCACCTTCCCAACACACATTCAAGCACATGTTTTTGCTTCTGAGCACAAATTTTCCTCTTTGATGCTCTGCAGGCTCTGAAACCGCCACTCTGACATCATCTGGAATATTTGTTTAACTACTGTGTGGGCCACAAGAAAGAAACATTAGTGAGCTGAGTGAAAAAATGCACTTTTTTTTTCCCCAGAGAAAATCTGGAAAGATCCCTGAAATTTGGTAGAGAGAGAGGAGAAGAGGTGTTTAAATAAAGCTGCCAGAAACTGAAGTCGGTAAGCTTAGATAAAAATTGAGAAAGCAAGAGTTAACATAAGGTAAGAAACTGCAGTGAAGGGAAAAAAGCAACACAGAACTTGCAGTTGAGTACCTCAATAAATAAGGAAAGAGAGGGAAAGAAAGGAGAAGAAACAATCCAGTTCTTTCTGTTCACAGGTGAAAGGAATTCTGGACACCTGAAAGTGATCTGTAGAAAGCTTTTTAAGTGAGGGTAATCAAGGTTTTTAAATGAGTCAGGAAGTTGTCTCAGTGTCAACCTGGAAGCCGAAACCTGAATACTTGGCTGCCTGCCAAGAGAAGAGTAAAACAAAATCTCTCTTTACACATGTTATTTCCAGAAGCTGACAGTATCCTCACTAAAGAAAAAAACAACACTTTTTCCTCTTGTGGTCCAAGTAACACCACCAAAAAAAAAAAAAAAAAAAAAAGTATCTCTCACTTCCTGAAAAGCATCATCATTTTTCACTGTGACATCAGCGAAACAGTTGCAGGAATCACTTATTCAAAGACTTAGAGACTCTTCTGTTCAGTCTCATTATTTTTGGCTTCAGTAGATTTCACACTCCTCAGTACCTCGGATTGCAAAGAATCTGATTCTATCTTTAGAGCCAGGAACAGCTCAATTAAAAGTCCATCTCTGAGGGATATGATGCAGTTGACTGGCAGAGACATTTCCCACATCTGGACCACGCCCATCCTCGGTCACCACAAAGCCTCAACCTTTGAGAAGGGAGGGAAATGAAATCTCAAAAGACACACAGATAGCTACAGAACAGATCCCCGTGTCTCAGCTTTCTGCTGCTTTCAAGTGCAATTTGTGAAATCCAGTGTTTTCCTAGACACAAGATGCTTTAGCTTGTCTTACCGTGGAAAAACTGCAGTGAGGAGGATAAAGGTGGGAAACTACCATTGGAAAATATTTGCTAAAAAATCCTGATATTAATTCTGAACAAGGAAGAGCTAGGACTAACTGAAAGCTGGTTTTTTTTTTTTAAGGTACCTCCCGCAAACCCACCTTATCAAGATACAGAAGGAGAAATCCCAAAGGTTGACAGTTCCAAATGCATCTGGAAAAGTCAAAGCATATAATGGGGATGACCAGACATAATGCAGAACATCTTCTTTTGGCAAATCTGCAGAGGCTACAAAGGTACAAAATAAAACTTCAGACTTCCTTTCTCCACTAAGGAAAGAACACAGGAATGAAAAGCTTTCCTTTTGCTGCTCATTCAGTCACTGCCAACTCCCTAAGTGCCTTTTCATCCAAAAATTTCTCATGAGCAGAGTCTGTAATGAGAGGGAAGCTTTGTACTGAACAAACTGGAGAAGTGAGACATTTTCCCCATCCTCCTGCTCCAGCCCTTTCTGATTATTTGGCTGGAAGACATCAGTGACTCCAAAAGATATCTGAAGATGAGCAGCAATACTTGATACTGATTTGCAACCAACCTTTCAGGTAAAACACCAGAACAACTGGAATGCTGATTTTTTTGAAAAATCACATACTACAAAAGTGGAAAAGAAGGTTTTCTGTTCGTGCTGCATTCCTTTCAAATGACAGCCTGTTTACAGATGCCCCTGCCAAGAAAGTAATATCCCAAAGGAGAATTTGACAATTTCCTTCAGCTTTAAAATAACTCTGATGCTCTTGCAGAGTACATCTGCTCTTCTGCAGGGAAATTTAACAACTCTTCTCTTTTTCCACATTCATAACCTTTCTTTTTTACATTTGACACAGAAAATCAAACAGCTTTGTATCAGGTTTAAGTGGCACAATCACTTGTTACTGTTACCACGACCTAAAAACTACCTCTGTTTCATATTATCAGTGTGAGGGAAGGAGAAGAACAGGATAAAGCTGAGGTTTGTCAGTCCCAGTGTAACAACTCACCCATGAACTGGCAGTGCTGTGTAGGAAACACCCCAGCCAACCTCACATTCCCAACATGTTCCCTCCTGGAGTATTTACTATTTAATTCTTATTCCCAGGGTATTTCCACATCTTCACGAAAGCAAAAGTACCTTAGATTTTGATTCTTTATGTTTAAAATACCAACATACTCCCACAAATTTCTCTTCAAATATCTATGGTGCTTTTTACATGAAATCTACAGAATTGTGGTCATGACTGCAGCCAGATTTCACTACAAATAGAACTATTTGTAATGAAAGTATCCAGACAAAAGCAAGACACTGCTGCTGCGACAGACTTCCCATTAATGAGCAATTAGGTACTGGAGAGTGTGTCAGTGGCCCCCAAGATAAACAGAGTACATCACCCCCCAAGAGAAACTTTAAAAGTATAGTATGAGTAAAATTCTATAATTTACACACTTTGCCTGTTATTTCACAAGAACAGTTATTTCAAATACCAAAATATGTATTTTTAATTTCAATTCTTGACAGTTCTAACATTGAGTTATTACAGAAATGAACATTTCCTGGCTGAAATACAATCCCACAGGTGAATCTTCTTGAAGATTTATGTGAGTCCTCTTAAAATTGTTCAACACACCCAAATTATACAAATAATGGCTTGGAAAAAAAAAAAAAAAAAAACACCAAAAGCACTGCCTCACAAACTCAGTAGAAAACTAATAACAAGGTTGGGAGCCTATGATGGCAAGACAAGTCTTGGTTAAATAAATAATCCAGAGAAATGAGAAGATGGCAAAAATTGTATGAAATGGATATGAATTAGCTGGTTCTTATTATATATCACAATGGAAATAACAGCCCATTATAGGTATTTATTACTTCAGGATCTACATTTTTCTAAAGCTTACCTTGACTCTACACTTTAATACAGCAAAAAAAAATCCCGAAACATTTAGAAATATTTTATGGTCACCATTTAAAACCATTTATTAACCCCCTGATTAGAATATTTCTAATCAATGTCTCAGATTATCACTGCTCCCCCACTGTGTATAAACCATAGCAACAACAGAGAAGAACTGCAAGCATAGGAAACACGAAGTATTCAGAATAAGGTTCCTACTTACGTTTCTGTGTCTGAAACTAATGACTCATTATTACACACATCATTGAAGGTATGAAGTTGATTCTATGGTTAGAAAAAGGAAGAAAAAATTACAATTTTATCCAAATATTTGGTGAGGTAGTTTTCTTGTATTTCAAAATAGTATTCGTGACATTAAACAAATTTTTATAAGACTTTATATGTTTTTCAGTAAGTTGTTTAGACAAAATTAGAGAATGAAAACCAGGTATTTTTACATGAAATGAAGCTTTCAAACACGTCTGAACTGATAAATTTAAGACATTACAGAGGAAAAAAAAGCCTGTTAGAAGTTTTACATCTCTTTTCCACTTCTTCCCTCAGCATCACCTTCCAGACATAGTGATGGCTCTGTATCCAATTCTTTGCATGTACATCTTTTTAAAGATTTTAAATTATGTAATAGAACTTATTTGGCATCTTATTTTCAAAAAAAAATTTAAAGGCACAGTAATCCGATTTTTTGAAGTTAAAATTATACTTGTTGCGTAACTTTGTCAAAATATTTACTCCTTTCTTGAAACAAATCTAGTACATGCACTCTACAATTCAGGTGAATTCACTAATCTTCTCAAATCTTTACACACAGACTTCTTTGTGTCCAATCTCAACGATTTTCAGGGGGAAAAAGTGGTTTTGAAGAAACAAAATGGAAAATATGCATGGAAATTGGTGAGACACGAGAGCCTGACTACACAATTATTAATAGATTGGTTACTAATAGAGAATTTCAAATGAAACCTATTTAGGTGTGGAAAAACATGTGACAAGAACTTCAGGAAAAGGCTGTTGTGCCCAGTTAGAACTGGGTCACATAAAGCAGTGGAAGCTCACTGACTTTTCTGAAGATTCACCTCCACATGAAAATGTTTTGAAAGGGCTCAAAGAGTGACAGAGTCTTGAACTGTTCCTACCACCAATTTTAAATCCAGGGTCACCACTGAGCAACACTTCCCACACTAAATCCTTCTCCAA
Source organism: Aphelocoma coerulescens (assembly GCF_041296385.1). Lineage (NCBI taxonomy): Eukaryota > Metazoa > Chordata > Aves > Passeriformes > Corvidae > Aphelocoma > Aphelocoma coerulescens. The sequence goes on from NC_091016.1 coordinate 5,118,059, forward strand.
AGCAATTCTGACAAATATGTTCTTTTTCATATTGGGATTTGCAAACAATTTTTACAATAACTTCAACTAAAAGCTCAGAGTTCTGACACAGCAGCACAAGACAAAGCACATGTGGGAAAGGGTTGTAACACCTTGCTCTCCCTCAGCTCCTAACAGGTTTTTCACTTCAAGTTTTGTTTCCTTGAATGCCAGAGGGAATAAAATCCTTTTTCATTTTTTACCATCTATGAAAAATGGTCAGAAACTGAAGGCACCTGTGCCCAGACACCCAAATGATGCAGCACAAATGTGGCAGGGCAGTTATGAAGGACACAAAGGGAGAAAGGCTTCAGCAAGGAACGCTGAGCACTAAAATAATCTCCCGGGTCTCATCTCCAGAGCCAGGCACCAAAGGACAGGAAAATAAAGTCCTATTTGTGAGGAAATAGTAGTGAGAGAAGGTATTTTGGAGCTGAACCACCTCAACAGGTTACTGAGAGGTGAAATGGAAGAGAAACAAGATAACAACAAAAATAAAACTTTCTATGACTTGAATGAGAAAGAAGAATAAATTGTCTCAGCGCTCCAGAGCAGTTTTAAAGATTACTCACATAAAAGAGACAGACTCAGTAACTTAGCATACAATATTCCATTTTTACAAGCTGAAAACTATTGGCTTTAGTCTAAAAATACTGCAAAATTTTTCTTCTGGTAATACATGTTTGTTATTTAAAAACTCTCATTTTTACAGCAGTATTCATCAATCACAACAGGTGAAAACATGTAACTACTTAACACAACTTCACACTCCCTTAAGTGAGCTAAATGCCTGAATAAATAAAGCAGCTGATGTATTCTTATTTTCAGACGTTGTTTTGGCAAGGATACACAAAAAGACATACACTGGTAGTTGAACAAGGAACATTGTATAAAACCAAAGGAAAGGATTTATAGGAACTGAAATCTAATGTAATTGAAACTATGCAAAAGTGGAAATATATTTTAAGATCAATTCTACTGCGTGGATGTAGCCCACAGCCTTTTTTCACAACCTAGTAATTTACCTGTATGTAAATAAATGTTTACTTTGGTTAAAAGCCAGCAATAATCTGATTAAAAGTACTTACAGATCTCTTTAAATTGCCCTTTATTCAACTGAAAGTACTTCTACCTCTAACTATAGTGAGAAACAAAATCAAGTTCAAGTAAACTTGTATTCAGTGACAGTCCCTCAGTGATTCCACATCATCAGTTAGAAGAGAGAAGGCCAAATATGTTTAGAAAACACAAAACTGAAAAGGCTCAGATGGATAAAAAAACTGCACTTTTGCCCTTCTGTGGGATTGTTAATGGCTGTAGGAAGCCATGACAAATCAAGAATGCCCAATGTCTCTTCTTGCCTGGTGCAATGTGGAGCATTTCCATGGGAAAGGGAAAGACGGGGATTTTTTTGGTTTTAATTGTTTTCTATTGGATGCTGTAGATATTTACCTCTTCAATTCAGACTTCTGCTAATTAATGCAGAAATGCTCTCTCTCGAGAAGCTGTACTAACAAACAGAAAATGAGGTTTGTGCAATACAAAACAGCAGCTAATTGCAGCAGTCAAGATGCTGCAAAGGTAAAAATGCAAAGAGACTGAAAGCCTTTCCAAACAACAAATATTGCCGTGGTAAGGGACTTCATTTCAACACAGCTGTCACAAACCACGGTTCTAAGCGTGTTGTTTAGCATGTGAATTGTTCAGGTAACGTGAGCCAGTTCCATATGGTGCAGAACACAGCCACCACTTGGACTCAGCTCTCAGCAAACCCCACACTCACCACCACGACTATAATTTCCTAAGGCTGCATGTAAGAGGATCCTGCTGCGTTCACACATTGAAAAACGCCCTCCAAACAAGCCTGTAAATCGTAAATTGCGACAAGAAACACTTTTTGCTAACCGTAATTGATATTTTTTAAAAGTTCTTACTGTTATTTGGCTCAGCCCAGCCAATCTCATTGTTAGAGTTGGCGACATGAAGTATTTAAATGCAAGATCAAGACTTTCTTTATCAAAACACAAGGCTGTATCCAAGGGTTCTTTCACTGTGCTCCACATTAAATCTGCCATGTTCCGGGCCGCACTCTGCCGCAACTCCTGGTCTGACAGTTTACATAAATACCTGGAAGAAATTACAAAAGGAAGAAAAACAAAAAGGGTATGATTCAAACTAGAATGTTCCTGGAACACCATCTTGATTCTAGTCAAGACGAACTACCAATAGCTCTAAGAGTACTCAGCTTCAAAATACCACTATCAGAAGTCAGCAACAATGAAAGAAAAACACCAAGGAAAACCAGAAATATGTAAAATTTTTTACAAAGTAAATAAACTGCTAAAGAATTTCAAACAAGTTAAGTCCTTTCTCTTGCAGTCATCTCAGATGAGAGTTCATCTAATCCTGCACAGTATTCTCTGCAAATGGAAGGCATAAGAAATAATTACTTATAAAAACTCATTTACAGAACCTGGTGGAACCTCAGTCTTACCTAAGCAACTACAAGACCAACACAGAGAGAATCTGGAGTGAAATGCCCGTAAAGTTCACATACAGAACACCAACACAACTGAGAATTTCTTCTAACTGAATATGTAACAGAAAAATGTTTAGGAACAAGCTTTCCTGAGCTTATTTTGATGCCATTAAAGATGGCACAGTGAAAGGTGCATGCATACAAAGTTAGCATAATTAATTTTTTCTGCTGTACTTCAGCGTTTTGAAGTTTCAGCTACATCCAAACTAGATTTAACTACACAGAAATGCGTTAAAAATCCATTTGTTTGACAGCCTCAGCCTGGATCTGTCCTTGGAGACTGGCCAAATAGATGGATGAATCTTTTAAAAAACACACAAGATATTAAACTACACTTAACCAGATTTATGCACCATTCCTTTGCATTTACATCACATAAACATCAGTAAATTTTTTTTCTAAAGCAAAACTACAGGCCCTGATTCTTATTTAGATTATGGTTCTTTTTCACAGATCTTGTGTAGAGGCCTTAAAATAAACACACTTAAATGATACTTAACACTGTCAAACAGAGAAAAGAGACTTCAGTGCAAATAATCCCAGAGACTGGAGATGTATGACAGGAATCACAGATCAGTAACAGGAGGACAAAAGAAGGAACATTCCAGGCTAAGGCAATCAGATCCTTCCCTGTTCTTAGTTGTGAAATTTGTCTTCTCATGTGGAGCACTGGAAATCAAATCCTGGCAAGAAAGTGCTGCTTTTGTGCTATGGGTTCTAAACAGAAGCAAAGTAGAGATGGAAAGGGAACATTCACTTAAAAAGTCCAGCAGCAAAGCAGGCCCAGTGACCTACCTTTAACCTACAGACAGGTGAGAGCAGTTACACTCTGAGGGAAAAATGTCCTGGTCTGTGTTCCCAAACATAATTATTTGTGATTAGCAAATGAGGTGATTTGTCATCAGCAAATAGTGATGACAGCGCTTGTGTTCAGCCACCATCCATGTACGTCCTGCCCTAGTGACAAAGGGACATCCTGCATCTCTGTCCAGCTGTGCCAGCAGCAAATCAAATACTGAGGATTTATTTTATGGGGGAGGCAGTGAATGAAAGAACAGAGGCCATAATTAAGCTCCCACACCCAATCACAAAAAAGCAGGTACAGGGTTGTGGGATTTTGGAGTCGCTGTCTCTGGAAGCGTTCAAGAAAAGGGCAGAAGTGGCACTTGGAGACATGGTTTAGTGGTGAACATGGCAGTGCTGGGTTAAAGGCTGGACTCAGGGGTGTTTTCCAACCTGAATGATTCTATGACTCTCAGCAATATCAGACCAATTTTTCTCTCCCCATTTTTGTATGCAAACTCCTATCAGCCCTGGTTCCCAGAGCTTTCCCATGTCCATAATGCACATCAAGCCAGAGTCAGTAGTTTGGTGAAGCATTTCTCAAGATCTCAGACATGTTCAAACACATCATATGAACTCTCTCATTTTACAAAGGACAGATGAGTGTTTGCATGCACTGAGCAGGGGGATGGACACACCCACATAAAGCAAGGGTGCTTTGCTGGCTTCACTCAATTTCTGTAACAGGACTTGGACCTGAAATCTTCCTCACACTACAAAGTTTGGTGAAGTTACAACATGAATCTAGTTTATAAAACAGAACATTTCTTATTTTACTGCAATATTATCAGTCTAAACCTACTTTCATTTATCCACATTTTTAACCTGAATCAGGCTTGTGTCATATTTTTTGTATTACAGTATTGAGAGTGTGTTATTAAAAAAACTGCATGTTATAGTAAGTGAAACTGTGGTGTAGGTGCATTTTCATAGCTACAGAAGTACTTTAACAAAACCTTCTGTTTTGCCAAGGCCCTAAGGAAAGCTACAGAGAACAGAGCACTTGTCACCACTCACTCTGCCCAGGTACTTGACACAACTGGATTGTTCTAACCAGTAAAAAAGCAGAAGATGGCAAACTTCTCTTTAGAAGTGTAACTGCAGCCAACACTAGAAAATTTATTGGCACTACTACACTGGTCATAAATCAAACATGATCATATCTTTACTAGAAAGATTAAAACCACAGAAACTTGCAGAGTAGGCCACACCTCCTTTTTTACTGTGGAAAGACACAATGGCCTAAACCTAAACCTGCATCAGTAACATTTTATGTTTTTAGAGATATAACATTATTATTATTATTAACAAAAAGGAAATCTTTACAGAGCACTTGGCAATTAACATCTTTCCCTACACTGACTACCTGTAAATTTGCTGCATTGCCTCATATAAGAACAGTGGAGACAAAAAGTCTATTTAACCCAAAATAGCCACTCTAAAAGCGGATTAAAGATTTACCCCATGTATAAAAAAAATGGATGAACCTATCTACTACTGGGAATTCATTTATCTCTTTCTATTTATACTTTTGGCTTTCTCATTAACCTGTGCCAGTCAGTTTGACAATTATGCTTGTGTGAAAAACAAACTCCTTTCACTTCTTAAATGTGCAACCTGACAATTGGGTGGCACATTCTCCATTCCTTGTTTTTCAAAACCTGTGAATTACCATTTCCTACTTATTATCTTCATATCATTCATACATGATATGAATTGCCCTGTCAAAAAAAAACCCCCTCCTAGACTGTCTCTCCTCTTCTCAACGTAAATTTTTTATTGCCACCTTCTTTGTCACACTTCCTACCACCGAGGTAGTTCTGTTATTATCTGCAGGATGGAAGGATCAGAACTGTATAGACAGTATAGAAATGTGAATGTGTGACTGACTCATATAATGGCTTAATAATAGCTTCCATTCTGTCCTTCATTACTTTTTAAATTTCTACATTTTTATCTTTTTGAGTCTGATGAGCATTAAGTCTTAAAAGAAGAGATGAATGATATGACAGGACCTGTGTAATCTACTTAATCTGGAGTTTTTGCCTAAATGAGACTTCCAGAATGAAACATACCTTTTTTATAAATCTGCAAAAAGGATACTCCACATATTATAGGACCTGTCCTGCCAGCCTGGCATACTTCAAATAATCAATTCATATATAAAATCTACATTTAATTTTTTTAAATATCAGTTTTAACCTACTTAAATTATTTCATTTTGCTGTATTTGGGAATAGAGAGAGTTCAGTTTTAAACATGCAGTTCCATGCTAATGTAACGCTTACAATCACATCTTATGCTTCAGGACTTCAGCTACTCAGCTGTGAAATCATCTTTTTTCCTTTAATCTGACTCCTTTGGACCACAGCTGCAAAAGGGCATCCAGCAGAATGAGTCAGTGCTTCTCAAGTGTCTGGTTATTGTCTTCTGACCTATCTATTCTTTTTACTTTAAATTTTCAGATTTTTTGGAGGATGGAAATATTTTTTGCGATTAAAACCTTCAAGGCTCATTACAAGAGGTTTTCATGACATGTGGTAGCAAGGAGTAGCTTGGGTACTCCCATAAACTCCATCCAACAGGAGAGTAATTTGAATTCTCTCAGCTGCATTTTGTATGGGAAGCATCATGGATCAGGAATTGTTTGGAGTTTCCACTTCCTCTGCAGACACCAGTGCTGTGTGCACCCCATGCCACAGCCACACAGGAGCCACTGCCACTTGGAATTTCCTCCCAGTGTGCTCCAGCACAGAATGTTCTGTTTCTGCTTAACTGGGGCAGAGACAGGAATCCTTTGCAAAAAATGTCTCAGATCCGTCTTCAAGCAGGAGACAGCGAGAAGGGAGAAGGGGATGAGAGCAGAAAGGGGTGCAACAAAATATGCTCCTGGTCAGTGCTACTGCTGCACTTTTCTAAAGGACAGAACTCTCCATGGCACTTTCAGTCAAGAGTCTCACCACTGAAAAACTGTCCTCAAAACACCACTGGTGAGACCTCCTTCACCCTTGAGACATTCCGGATTTGGAACCCTGTAGAGCATCTCTCATCTCTGATCTTGAGGCACAAGACAGATGGAACCAATGCCTTTGTTCATAAAGAGACATCATCAACTCACATTCATTTATAACTGCAGGAAGTCAGGACTTACTTTCTCAAGTCACTTTTTAAAGTGTCTTTTAATGAGAATTTTGCAGTTTTAAATGCAGAATTCTAAGGTTTTAGGATCAGTAAGAGCTTCCTTCTGAGGAGGTCAGAATCACTTTGCTTCCTTACTGAAAGATGTAAATTTTAATTCATGTAATTTTTAATTTTATCCTTTATTTCTTTCCCAAACTGCTTAAAAACACAGGCCCCTCAGAGGCAAGATGTGAATGTCTGTGTTCCATTGGCCAGGCAGAAAATAGCATTTATTCATCTTTTTCTAGGAGCAGCAATAATGACAGGATTGTGCCCATGATCTCTGCAAATTCCAGCAGTGGTCTCCTCTCTACAAATACACACTTTGCTGTTTCCTCCATCCACTCCTTGTGGAAATAACCATAACATAAAGGGTAACCTCAGCTGACAAAAAGTTCTGCTAAGATGCTGGTCAGGTGATCTCTCTTGCTGCTCATGCTGGTCAGCCCTGCAAAATGCACTTCCTGCAGGGAACCTACAGGAACAGCAACTGGAGCTAAATCAGAGTCCCAGGAGCTCATTCTAGACTGAAACCCCCTCCAAGCCCTCTTAGTTTGCAGGGCAGCAGAAGCTCTGCAGGATTTCTTTAAAAGGTGCTGTGCTGCTGTGCCCAGCATTGTATCCCCTTTTTTTTTTTTTTGTCAAAGTAAAAGCAGACGGAGACCCAGAGACCCAAGCTGCTGAGACAAGATCTGTAAGTTTGGTAGCCACGTGGGGTGAGCTGCATCCACCAAGAGTCATCTTTCCCTGAAGGCATCTGTGTTCACTTCTGTCCCACATAAAGGTACAGCACTAGAGGTTATTTTTGCTCTATGGCCTCCAAGCTTCAGTGCCACTCCATAAGCGAATCATCTAAAAAAGCTCTGGATTTCATAACACTGAGAAACCTCAGATCCCATCAGGATTCAACTGTGAAAAATAAAAACTGGGAGAACATCCCCATCCTGCTCTAAACCAGGTTTTCCATAGACGTATCATGTGTCAATGTTACCTGATTGATGTGAACCTATTGTAATTTCTACAAACAGACATCAAGGGCATTATTTATGGCAAGAAGCTGCTGACAAATCACATTTCAAACCAGATGCAAATATTCTAATGGGTAAAGAAGAAGACATGAGAACTCCCCCAAAAAAATCTTCTATACATTCCAGTGACCCCAATTACAACTACAGTTATGAAATAGAAAATGTTTTAAGCATTACAGGATGACAAGCAAGGATTAGCAGCAAAAACTACAGGACATGTTATTCTGTCTCCCTCAAGTAGTTCCTTATTATCAGCCTAACTCTAACTGCTGATGCCTCAATGCCATTTTTCATTTCCATACATTGCAAGAAGACAGGGAAGGCTTGTGACCAAATTCCCAGGAACACCAACAAGCATTAATGGAATATGTACGGAGACAAGCACTTGAAAATCCTCTGCCTGCTCTCTCTTGACTGCCTCATGATTAATGATTACCTTTATAAGATTTCAAAGATAGCACATCAGCATTAAAGGAGTGCACTTGGCTGGACTGTAACTCAAGAGTGATGTGTTTTAATAAAAGATCAAAATACTCTTCTCTCTGCTGGTATGATTTTAGTAGAAACCATAGTACAGCAAAATAGATGACAGCCAAGCCAGTACTTAAATTTTTACAGTCAAAATAAAACCAGACCATTTTAAAATATGAAACAATTCCCAATCTCATTGTTCTGGGAACCTGTTTGTTGCCAATGCAATTATTTTTGTTGAGTGTTATTTTATACTGGTGTAGTTAAGACAGAATAATGTGTGAAGGCCCAGTTTTTGCTATGACCAGTGTAAGCACATTTCTAACATTACAGTTAGAGGAAATCCAGAACCCTGGAGGAGCTGTGGGCCGATGCAAAAGCAGTGGCCTGCACCAGGAAAATTTAATGTTGGGCCACTGAAAGGGGAATTAGCTGTGACCACACCCCTCCACCCCCAGGCAGATACACACAGAGATAATTTCATCAGCAGCTCACTGAAATGTTTCTATTGTCCTGAGAAACCCAATAAAAACAAATTGCTTGTATAATTAAATACCCTTACAAGTACTTCAGTTTAAAAGTGTTTTCCATGATAGACAGCTTGATAGAAAGGAAATCTTTGGGGCTGGATATATTTAGCTACATAAAAGTGTGAGTAGACTTTTGATCGCACTTCGGTTCCTGCCAGCTGGAAATAGCGAACATCAGAATGTGAAGCTGTGTTCAAACTCAGGATCTGAATTCTCAGTGACTGCAGATTGCTCTTCTACTTACAGCATCTCACTGCAAACTCGATGTACAGTTTTATGAAGGTATCACTCTGAGGGAGACCATGGTACAATTGAACCTGACCCAACGTGTCAGAATGGGGCTGGATGTCACACTCAGAATGTTCTTAACAAGATTGATCTGATCGATACTGAAATCAGATGCAAGGAGCTGCCCAAACTAACTCTAAACATTACCTTCACCCTCCTTGTTGAAATGACAGTCAGAGCACCAACCTGTACAATTAAAAGTGTATCAGCTGCAATTAGAAATAGGTGCTGTCAAAAAGCCCCACAAGAAAAATTCTTAAAATAAAAATTTACCTGATAACGTAAGTCCTAAAGGGTATAATGTGCTGCATGACAGCAGGGATGTGTAGCCATATTCTGATCTATAATGCAAAAACATAAATATATAAAAATTGCATTAATGACATTTAAAGAGAACGGCAAAAAACTGAAACGCTGTTGGTACATTTGCACGTGCAACCCCCCTTTAAGAAACGGCTTTCTTCGTGGTTTCCATTCAACTCCTTACTTTATTAATTTTCCAAACTGTTATCTGAGGAATGCTTTCGTGGCTTATAAAGAGGATTTGTATCTTTCCTGCTAGTTAACTAGAAAATACAAACTTCGTATAAATAGTGTCATACTGCCCAGGTGTCTCATTTTTTTATTTTCTGTAATTTCTTTAGTAGGAAAAACTGCTACTCCACCTTGTGGGTTGTTTTTCTTTTCCTTTTTCCTTAACACTCTACATGAAAATTATTCCACTCTTTTAGTTCCTTGCAAACCACTCCTAAACCAAGTAACATTGACTTGTGTTGTTTTCCATCTCAGGGCTTACATATCCTATAAAATGTTTTACAAGCAGTGATTAAGCACAGTTTTTTACTACCATATTTGCATTTCTCGTATTTACCATTCTGCCTTTACCACCTTAGCAGAGCTGAATGCAGGAAGAAAATATATGCAGAGGAGAAAAAACCCTTGAAACAGCTACTTAGCACCGCTGTGAGGAAAAGCACCACCCAAACAACTTCCACAGGCAAAGTCAGAAGTGCCATCTGCATTTCAAACAGGAATTCTGAGCCTGCTAAACCTGTTACTCCGTGCCAGGTAAGGGATGGAGCACAGATGAAACAGCAGCAGCTGTTGCTCCTGCCCACGTAAATTCAATCATGTGCACGCAGAACCCTTGTGAAAAGCAACCCTGTCACTCACCCAGGGCCCTCTGCATCCCCACCTCTGCTCTTTAAAGAGTTTCAGCTTTGCAACTGATGCAAGAAAATCTGCCCAAGGACTCAATTCCACATGCAGAAAATGTATATATTCCTTTTTGACGGGAGAGAAAACTATTAGGCTGCAGTCAAACTTATCACCAGCTTCTTTTCAACATTTCCAGCATTTGCCAAGGAACTTTCTGAGTTAGTTCTGACAAAAATATTTGCAGGCTCACTTTTTACAAGGCAACAAGCACTGCACAGAAACAATATAACCTACTTTGCAAGACAAACCAGCCAAATCTTCACACTGCAAAAAAGACCACACTTGGAACAAGCTTCTGATCCAACTGGCAGCCTCAAGGAAAAAATGCTAACATCCCAAAGATACAAAGTGTCACTAGAAGATGCTTGTTCTAGAAACAGGAATTAAACAACATTTTGACAAGGAATTGCAAGGATGACAAAGATACTATTGTGGTTACACTATTTGATTTTTAACACCATGTACTCTGCTTAGAATACAGTATGAAACACGAAAGAAAATACATTTCTTTGTGAAATAAAAGTATGAAATGTTTTTATCATTTTGTTTTTATAGCTTTCACTGTTCACAGAAATTTCACTTTGTATTAATTCAAACTCCTAAGTTGAAATCATGCATCTGTAAACTTGTATTACACACAACCTTCAGCCTCAGAATTCAATTAATGCATCATTTCACATGTTACAAATGAAACTGTGATTTTGAACATGGACTCACATTTGCATACTAAATTGTTTAAATGACAGAAAGTAACATATATAAAATTACATCACCTCGCACCTGTAAAAAGACAAAAAATAACAAGAAATTACATCACTTTCTGTTTCCACCTGCTTTTAAGACAAAGTATTCACTGCATCTGTTCTGTTCTCAAGTTTCAAAGAGGTTTTTTTTCTATTATTTGCTCTTTATCAGAGGTAATTAATTTCTAGAAGGTAGTGGCTAAAGAACTCCTTCACCTTACAGACTTGAAAATAAATTCCAACATGGATATTTCAAGGAATCTTTACAAGAATGGATACTTAACTGCCATTCTCAAGAGTTACTACAGCTGTGAAAATTCATTTAAGGGTTACTACACACTGTGGTCTGGCTTGGGAACTTGGGAACAAGTTAACAACTGACACTGCAGAGTTCTTATTGGAATAAATATCTCTAAATCCCATAAAATCAAATGCTCTGGGATAAAACCAAGTCAGATTAGCAGAGTTCTTGCTGAAACCAGCAATTAACTAACCCTTGTTCAGTTTTGTGAATGCTTCTTTTTGTTTTAGTGGAGTTTGGTGTATTGGTCCACAATCAGAAAAATTTATTAAATTATTTATATTATTTATATTTATCTAAGTTATATGAACTATACAGTGAAATTATATAAAAACCGACAGGGAAAGAGAAACATTATATCAAAATCTTAAGTTCATGCATCACTATAGAGGTGGAGAAGTACCTTTTTTTTTTTAATATTGGCAAGGTAAAATGTATTTTGTCTAAAAAATTAGCTGCTTCATTTGGCTGTAATAAGTATGTTGCATTTGAAAGACAGCAGCAGTGCTACCAAGTACACTGAGTGACATCAAAATGCAGCAAGTGGATGAATAAAGCACATTACAGGTGGAACATTTTCTTATATTTTCTGTAGTGAACTGACATATTAAAATAACATCTAAATATAATTTTTTTAAACAGTTTTCCTCCAACTCACACACAGATTTGCCAGTAAACCCAGAGAGAGTACAAAAGAAAGGTGCTCGCTGAATGGGAAAAGATGCAATGCTGGAAGAGGCTGAAGAAACAGTTCTTTTGGTTATGGTTTGGGTTGAGTTTCATTTTATCTGCCAAGTTTAACCATAGAACTCATCTAAAACAGCTGCAAAAGCCAGCTTAATGGGTTACCTACTAGAACCAAAGAGAAATGCAAAGTTGCTAAGTAACTGAAAGGAGAAACTTGGCTGAGAAGTATTTTGGAATAGGGCACATCACTAAGAATAAAGAAAATAAACAATTTATGTGGAGAAAAATAAAGACTTCCAAAAAGGAAAAAGAAGAAAGGCAGTTGCACTGATATGGGATACTCAGGAAATGGGATTTGAAGTCAGAATGCTGGTTTAAAAACATGCTGGTGTGATAGGGAGCTGCCACTCATTGTTCAAGCAGTTTTGCCCCTTCTCACAAAAAATAAAACAAAAATGCAAAAACGTTTTGTTCTGTAACCAAAATCCTTCTGAACCAGAATAAGCTACAAGAACGCAGCTTTCAGCAGATGGTTTGATGAGGACTGCACTGACAGCAGCTGGAGATGAAGAACTCATCAGCTCACACAAAAAGGGCCAGAAGAGAACATAATCTCACAGGCTGAGAACATACCTCACAATCAAACATAGGGAGGTGCTGCACCAGCCCCCCTGGGCAGCTTTAGAAGAATGGAGCAGACCATGGCCTTGCCCATTTGGTCTCTGACCTACAAGTCAGGAATTACCACACTGAAGGATCAGGAGAGTGGGATACAGATCCTCAACACCAGCTTGATTTCAATCACTGGCTCCCTCTGTGCAAACCCATTCCAGTATTTACTCAGAACATCCTCCTGGCTGGAGGATAACAGCAACAAGGAAGGGAAGATGTGTGGGAGGAAGGATCAGATTTTAAGTATTTAAAATTGCAAACAGTGTCAAAATGATGTCAAACTCACTTTGTACAAGGCATAACAAACTACTGGTTTCCTTTTTGCCCATCCCCAAGACAGGTCACAACTTCTACCCTCACATTACACCAAGTCTTCATATGTCCTTCAAGGACTGGGTTTTATTTTTATCACCAATCTCCCTCAAATCTCCACTAAAATCAGTTCATAATTCTGCCAGACAAAAATCCCTGAGATTTCAAAATGCAGAAATGATGGAGGAGATGCATTCTAAAACTAAGTGGGGAAAAAAGATGATTACCTCTATGCTGCAAATGTGTATAATGGTATAAAATCACATGAAATTGAAGCAAAAATAAATCCTTTGGGCCTCATAGGGAATAGCTGAGAAGTTAGAATACCCTAAAGAAACTGAAACCACTTCCATGGCACAATTTCAGGGACAGAAATGGCCTCTGACAACATTCTTGTATGTATCTTTTGGGGCTGTTACAATCTTCCTATCTAGGTATGAACTTGGAAAACGACTTGTGTGCTTCCAGGAGATGCAGAAGGTTTGGACAATGAAATGCTCTACGGATGAGCAAACCTCATTCCCAACACGGAAAATTCACAACCTTTTTATCCCTCCCTGGTCCCACAGAGTTCTTCCAGACTTCAGATTCCTTTCACTTTTTGTGTTCAAGTCACAGAGTTTAAAGGGAATACTCACATTAGACACCACTGTGATAAATGCATGTGCTATAAGAAATGGCAGCGTCTCGGGGGTTCCGTACTCAAAACAATCCTTCATGAGGGAAAGGCCATTTTTTCCACAAAACAGACAAACATAACGAAGCAAGTGCAATGGTACTTCTACATCCTAGAAACAGTCAAAAAACAGGAGAAGAATCAATAGTAGATCATTCAGACATACAGGAAATTCAAAAGCTACATCAGTGTAACACAAATCCATACAGAGGAATGAATATGGTTATTTTAAGTTTCTAGGAAATGTGCACCTATTTAAAAGTGGACAACTTACATTCATATCACAGAACGCCCCTAATATATTGCTTTCTTGAGCAGAAATATCCTGTTTAAAGAAAAAAATTAAAATTAACTCAAGCAATTAAAGCACATTTATAGAAAAAAAAAAAAGCAACTGCCATTTACCAGGTATCACAGTCAACAACAGAAAAAACCAAATTCCTAATTCAGAGGAGGACAGAAGCTCAAGTTTTGCTCCACTTTTACAATGTAAAACAGACTTTTCTGTACTTTTTACCTCCATTAATATATATGAATACACAAATATACTTAGGAGAACATTTCAGCAGTGGCTCTCAAATGCTGGATTAACAGATTATTCTTCAATCCCACCCCTGATGAGATCACCAATTTTTTTAACAGGAATATGGTAAAGGGGATAGTTTGTCACACCAACCTGAGAAATACAGAACAGAACCAACCCAGGGACTTTGGAATGCAATTTCTAATAAACATGAGACATATATGCAAACATCTGAATTTAGATGAAAATCCAGGACATCCTACAATCCTACATTTAATGATTTAAAGGGTTAAAATGTCAAAATATTCATTGCCATACATATTAAAAATCTTTAATTTCAACTACTATATTTTTATATAAAGTATATATACTATATATATAGAGTATATATTTATTTTTAATTAATGCCAAGTTTTTACAGGAGTGAGCTAAGTGATGACGGGGAAGGAATTGTATCACCTTATCACTCTGCTGGCTACTTGCTGCAACAAGAAATCTATTTTCTGGAAGCACTAAACTGAAAAGGGTTTGGGAAAACAGCTTTTCTTTTTAATGTCCACAACATCCACTTGTTGGGCAGTACACAGTGGGAAGTTTCCTTATTAGGGCTATAACTTACTGTGGGTTTCATGCACATTGCTGGGGGCAAAAGGGCACTGAAGGTATAAAATGTGGCTGTAAAACTCAACATTGCCATGGATACTTGTAGGTAAAGCACACATTCCTCTTCTTCTCACCCCTCCATGCCAAACACCCAGTACTGATAGTCACAAATCAAATGCAAGTTTAACATAAAGTAAAGTTTTAAAGTGAAATTTCCTGAATATATTTTAAATAGCTGTGTAGGAGTAAGCTTCTTAGAACTGTACCAGAGGATGCTGGAGGCAAGCAATTTTGGATGGATTAAGTGTGATACAAACATTTTGAATTATTCAATATGCTCATATTATAGCTAAGCATTTATTTTCTTTTTTTTCTTCTGCTGAACTCTAAGTCATGCCTGAACTCGTGATACTCTACCAGTTATTTTTAAAACAGCTTTGAAGGCAGTAGGTGGTATGTTTTTAAGCAGCAAGAAAAGGTGTTCAGTGCTCTGCTCATGAAAACTGCAGAAATGGTGTGAGAAATTTCATTAGTTTTTTTGAAAAAAGCACAGATTTGTTGCCAAGTGAACTGCAGTTCTTAGAATGCAGAAATCCCAAACTCACAGAGGGCTGTTGCATGAGTCCTGCAAAGCTTGGAAAAGGCTGCAGTTGAGAGACTGAGTCTGGAAATGTGACTTCTGTACTTGCAGATGGGAAACAGAACAGTCTGAGAGTTCCTTAAGCTCGAGTTTATGAGGAAATAAGAGAATTCCTCATGGGAATCTAATATGGCATTAAATCCCACTATCACTTCAGCAGAACCTCAAGCAGCTCCCCAGGACCTTTACCTGGAGAAAAGCTGCAGAGGGACTTTGGAGAAAGGCAGGCAGGGATAGTGTTGGCCCAAAGCCATACAGCAAAAAGAAAAGGGGGAATGGCTTCAAACTGCCAGCGGGCAGGGCTAGATTTGGGATTAGAAAGAAATTCTTCCCTGTGGGGATGGTGAGGCCCTGCCACAGGTTGCCCAGAGCAGCTGTGGCTGCCCCATCCCTGGAAGTGTCCAAGGCCAGGTTGGACAGGGCTTGGGGCATGCTGGGATAGTGGAAGGTGTCCCTAACCATGCCAGGGGATTGGAATGAGATGAGCTTTAAGGTTCCTTCCAAACATCCCATAATAAAATGTACTGGCTGAGGCCTGACGTGGACACAACCTTGGTGGAAAGCACAGACATCTTCCAAGAAAATATTTACTTGAAAAGGAGAAGCAGAGAGCACAAGACCCCGAAGAGTTGGGGACTGCAGCTACAGACACCTCAACAACTGATTTTGTTTCCACTTTCATTTCATCCTCTGTCAAGAGCTGCTAAATGGTCGGGTAACTCCCTCCACATTCATTGCTCATTCTGAGACAGTGCCAGGTTCAGGAGTGCACTTCACATTGTTGCTTCTTTCTCTACAGGATTTTAAGAGCTTCCTTTTATAGATTCTTTTTTGCCCTCCTGGAAGTGTCCCTTCCAGGTATTTCACTTGCAGCACAAAGTATGAAAAGGATAGGGCATACAGCCATAAACCACCCTGTATGCAAGAGTTCTTAAAAATATCCCATAACAAAAAAACAAAAAAAAATTAAGTATGAACATCTCTCAAAAAACCAACCATATTTTTAAAAAAATTTTGAGTTAATTAGGTTTAGGATGAAAAATAGACACAAAGGCCCCTCTGGGCACCAAAAATATTGATAGATTTTAAGAGAGATGTGTACATGGCCCTTCTGGCTACCAATCAGGCTGTCGTGGTCTTCACTCTCACTTTAGAGATGTTGCAAGGGACAAAAGCAATTCTTAGCCTGTATCATTTAAGGAGAGAGCTGGATGATCCTGCAGGTAGAAACCTTTTTGACTACAACAAATCTTGCTTTACTGTTCATTTTAATCCAACTTTATGAAGTCCTGAACAAGGGAAAGCCTCCTGCTTCCACGTGAATGCTTTTCTTCTCCACCAGATGACCCAGTGTAAAACGGCTTTGGCAAGCAGCTGAGAAGAGGATCAGACTTCAAGACTTGTCTGCTACCATTAAGAACAAAGCCCTTGGAGGTGTCTGCAGAGCAAAAGATAACAGAAACACTGACTGCTAATTGTTACCGTGGGAAAGCCTCACATTGGGAATTTTTAAATGGCAGCCTAAGAGGCCATTTCTAGGCACAGTGAAACCTCAGTGGATGTGATAACCATGAAATTGTGAAAATTTACCTCAGGAATCTAGAACAAGGAATTTCTAAAGTCAGTCAGAGTGGAGACTGGAGTCTGTTCTGGATCAGCAAATTTCCCTTTTTCCAGGGCAAACACAATGCTTAATGGGAAAGCGAGAGAGCTACAGCAGCTTCTCCCAACAGATTCTTGGCAGATTCCAGCTGTTCAGGAATCTGTTTAACTTACAAGTATAGAAAATGCACTTAAACCAGGGACTTTTTATTTTAGCATCTCTTGAGGACTGAGAGCAAGCCTGATTTAAAATAAGAAGTGCTCTTGTTACTGGGACTAATAACTTGTCTCAATTCAACTAAGATGTGCTCTAGACTGAAATCCAAAATTAAATTCCAAACCTCAGTGAGTCACTCATGGGAGTAGAAAGTTTTGACATTAAATAGCTAACACTACTCTAGAATAACAGAATCCTAGTGCTGTCCAAATATGGAAAATATCAATTTGTAAGAAAAATTATTGATGCTGGGACCTTTGGAAAGCAAAACTAAAAATCTCCCCCCCCCCTCCCCCCGCAAAAGGTACACAAAGACAGCAGGCTGGCACACCTCCATAGTCCAGACGTGCAAACACACCAAGTCTAGCAGAAAGGGAAAAAATTTCCCTTACCTGCCTGTACCTCAAGAAAGTGGTTTTCATTCTCAGCTTCCCCTTAACTTGTGTTTTTAGGATAGCTAATGTATGTATTTGATAATTCAAGTGATGTGTAACAGTACGATACATACATAATATACACATTGGTATGTCTGGAGTGCTGGGCATCATCACAGTACAGCAACCTACAGCAGATCTGGATCTAAATCACTCCAAGGCTGCACACAAAGGGAAAAAGAAATCCCACCAGGCACTTGGAGATTTTCTTTTGATTGTTTGGGAGTGAAATTCAAAGAGAAGAAAAAAACCAGATGAAATAGTAATTTAAAAGCATCAGGTGGGATAGTCCACAGAAGAGCTGTTCCAGGAATTGTTCATTCCACGTTCCTCCGAAGCCAGTCTTAGTACATGTCCCACAGGAGTGCAGCAGATAAATCAATTCACTTTATATCTATACACACACACACTTGAAACTACCTCTGTTAACTTACATCCACATGGTTTGGAGTAGGACAAGAACCAAAATCCAGCCCACCTAAATAACCCGCTGTGTAGGGGGTTTTAACTACATTTATGGTCAGATATGTCAGCATTCATTCAGTAAGAACTGATCAGATGTTGTGACCACCCTAACTTACATAATTATATCTGACTCAGCATCTTCTCATTTTGGACTTAAGTTTATAAAGCAAACTTCACCCCTCAGAGCTCCAGTGAGCTCCCACAACTCTCTGAATAAAAAATAAAAAAGAGTGGGTTGGCTGCACTTTAATTCTCCACTTTGACATTCTCAGAAGTTTGTTGGAGAGAAGCTTTTCTTAGACAGTGAACTGTACATCTTCTTTGCATTCAAATAGTGTAAAATAACTGTTTACTTGTTACTAGACTACCACAAGTTGGATCAAAAGCCAACCTTTCCGAAAATGTGTTGTTTCCACTAGGAAATGCTGACACCATCATATTCATTTCAGAAACTGTGATTTAAGCATGGCAGGATTTTTGAAAATTTTTCTTTTTTTTTTAGAGGCAAATAGGGAAGATGTGAATGGCAGCCATAATAAATATCAGAGAGAAAAACCAGCACCCTGGAACAAAGCAACCTGTGCAGAGCTAAGTTACTCCAGTTGATTAACCAGCTGTTCTAACAAGTTTGGTCTTGCACAAAGTTTAGTTTCTGAAGCTTTACTTCTAGAACCACAGATTGCAATGAAAAGAAACTAATAAACTCTTAATGGGTTACCTTCTGGAAGAAAGGCTTCCTCTTTTTGCCTTCCTGTTATTTAAACAGTACAATAATTCAGTGCACAGTTCCAGCCAACACTTACCAATGTACTACCTATAACAATTCAGCATATTTTAAAGAAAGTGGAAGAGTATGTGTCATTTTGAAAGTTTCTCTGAAAAGTTCTACTGAAGTCAACAGGAGAGCTGAATGTGCCCATCCTGTGTGAAAGCAACAAGCACCCAAAATATCTGCTCATTAATGAGAACAATTAACCTTCCACCAAATAATTCCAGACAGACACAAGGAGAAGATGTACCTCTATTGTGGGATGAGTATTATGCTTATAAGCTGTGTACAGAGGAAACTGAATCTGAAAGATTTTTGCCACACACAGCAGCAGCTTCTCCTTCTCATCAGTGCTCCATAAGCCAAAAGCATCCGTGCTCTTTGTGGGCTCCTCCTCGCTCAGGATACAAGTTCTTGTGGAATCAAACTTTTTCTCTAGAGATTTCTGTCGTTCTCCATTTTCTTCTTCGTGAGACTCTCTTTCTACATTCAGGGGCTCATCAGCATGATTACTCTGCTCTGGCCACGTTGAATCTATATTAATAGTGCAATGTTTACAGAGCTGGTCCCGCAGAGCTTGGACTTGGGCAATCACTAAGTTAATAAGCGCACAAACTACTTGGTTAAAGATCTCCAGATGTTTATACTCCTTGAAACAGCACAAACATTGTCTGTAAGAAAACAGAAGAACAACATAAATAAAAATTCCTACAGTTAAAATCAGGCAGGTACTTAACCAAGAGAACTCTTCACATTAAAACATTTTAAACAACAAGTTATCTGACAGAATGATAAAATAAAGGAAATCCAAATGAAACAGACTACCCAGCAGCAAGTGGGAGTCACAGAACCCTCCTCCTCGAGAACATCCCATTATTTCCAAATGCTTACCAAAACTATCAAGTAACTGTTATCATTGAGCAGCTGCTACAGCAAGTAAAATATAGAAAAAAAAGTCCTGTGGGCAAGGTCACTGTGCTACTGAAGAAGTCACGTTTTTCAGTATGTTTCTGACTCCATTTCCTCATCTGGCTTTCTCTGTTGCTCTTTACTGCAATAAATCATCCTGACATTCTTGTCAGCTGTGTAAGAACTCATTGTTATTTTCAAATCAACAGGGCTCCAAAGTAATTTTATTTTTAAGGGAGTATTTAAGTTCACTTCCTTTATCTGCATTTGCATGGTGATCCCATGCACATTGATATCCTTTATCCATCTAGGAAAAAGCAGCTCAAGTATCTCCGGTACTTTCTTCACTTGGCAGGCTCAGAGATTATTCCCCTGATTATCTACTGACACACTGCAAAGAACAAGAGGGAAAAACCCTACACTCTTTGACAATATTAAAAAAATCAATTAAATCATCAAGTTCAAAAACTCTAACATATCTCTAGTTGTGGGCAAGGATAACTATGTATGCCAAATAGATTCTGGGTGCATAAACCCCTAAGGTAGGTACTCTAAACCTATTATCTGGGAACAGCTGCTTCTTCCATACAAACAAGCACTTCCCTCATTCTGAAAAAAAAGGTGGAGGATATTCCTGTAAAAGGATTTAAATCCTGGAGAACACAGAAAAGAAAACCATCATTGCATTGTCCTTACAGAAAATCAAAATTAAAGGCTACGTGTTTGTAACAGACTCTGGGAGATGGACTCAGCTCTTTCTTACTCAAATTCTGCTACATAAACTGGGAGCTTTCTTGCAGCAGAGATCTTCTCCACCTTCTGTTAGATGAAGAACAATGGACTCCAGTCCACAACCAGAGTTCTGAGATATTAATATAAAAGTCACATGTACCATTTCTAAAAGAAACCAGCTGACAAAAGATAGGGCGAGAAATCATCAATAAGTAGCAATTAAAAATTTTTCTGCAACCAAAACATTTCACTGAGAAACTGGGATTAACAAATTTTAGTTTTTAGGGAAAAAAATCAAGAGAACCCAGAGCTATGACAGGTAGAGGGTGCTGCCTCTCTTGATGGAACACAAACATGCCCTTGAGCTACAGCTCTTAAAGCACATACTTTCTGAATACAGACATTTTTTTTTTCAGTGGGTTAAACAAAAACGTAACATTCAGGATTCCCTAATTCCAGCACAGAACACTGACTGAAGCATCTAAACCCTTTTGTTCCATCTTTGCAGGAAGAAAAATCCCTTTAATATTGTGTAAATGGAGTGTGCCTTTACCCATGTGAAAGGCATTCTTGCCATTTACTTGTAAATGTATTTTCATATTAACAAATGACAACAAGGGACTGCAGGCAAAACCCAGTGTATCCTCAAGAGTTTATCCTGGGGGAAAATTATGTTCAAAAGGTCCACCACTTATGCCTACAAATTACTGCCCAACTCGGGTGTAACAAATCATCCCCAATAACAATGAAAACAGTCTGGTGAAGACTTCTCACATATTGGAGAATTCTTTTCCAAGACAGAGGTATGTGCAAAACCTCTAAGTCTTCCTCTGTTGGAATGTGGAGCTCACAGGAAGAAGAGCTCCACCAAAAATTGAGGAGATCAATAAAAAATGAGCATGCTACTTCTTTGAACGTAACGATTTCCAGAAGAAAGCTAAAATGGAAACACTATGTGCAGATGGAAGAAAAAGGTGCTCTTCAGGACGTGTTGCCAAATGATCTTCTGAAGGAAAGCAGAGATTTAAACTACAGGCAACAAAGTAAAAAGTGGTTTTTAAGGAAGGCCTCAAACTCAAAACAAGCAGAACTCTCAAAAGCCCATTTGGCAGAGTAGAGACAGGATATGAAATTAGAATGTCAAGTAAAACTCCTTCCTGTGGCCTCTTTGTTAGATTCTCCTTTAAACAGCATAAGGACTGCTCTCCAGACTTTTCTAGTACGAAACCACCACATATGGAAGGTAACAAGGAAACCAGAAGAAAAAAAGAGCTAAATGTTATCCAATCTTTATTTTTTTCTTCAGGTTGGATTTGTCAAGCTGTAGAACAGAACAAAACTCTGAACAGATGATGACCTGGAAAACTGGGTTGCAATTGTTCTCTGACAAACCTGGGATCTAGGACCTGTCACAGAATGACAGGAATCTGGTTTCTGTGCCTGATGTTTATTTTGATTTAAAAATTCCTTCTCTGTGTCTAAAAGTACATGGCTTTTAGAAGAAAATGAACTTAACTTATAATTTTTGGGTAAAATGAGAAAGAGGATGTTTCCACTTTCACAGGTATCCAATATGTGACAATCCATTTTTTTTATTTTGGAATCTTCTAAATACCCAAATAATGTTTTCCAATTTATCCTCTACATGCTTTCCCCAATATTTCTTATGACTTAGTGGATTCAGTTTGGTCTTAAAACTACTGCTGAACACTAAATTCCAAACATCTTTACTGTAGATTCTTTCTAAAAAGTAATATCCGTATACTTCCTTGTGCTGAAAGAAGTAGCTGAGAAGTAAGAATAAGCTATTCTTAAGCACAATAGCTGATATCATAACTTCAAAGAAACAACCCCAAAACAGTAATTTAAATACTAGATTAAAAGGAATAACGTAGTTGATTTAAGACAACCACGTGCAAAGCATTTTCTTTATCAGGTTAGTAGCTGTGGGCTGCAATCCTTCATCGCCTTGACTCAGAGTATTAGGACAAGGAGGAAAATTTGACATGATGGTTCCATTCAGTCACCTTTTCTTAAATTCTTCTTAGCCTACCCTGCCTCTGCAGAAGAGGTCACAAAATTTCACGTTAAAGCAGCAAGGCACATTGTTTGTCACCACAATATAGCAATTTGTTTTTCTACACAATTATTACAGCATCCAGAATGCCAACTGCATTCAAAATATGCTTTGCCCAAAATGCACTGGGTAATGAGTTTATTTTTATTTTCTAAGTAGCAAAATAGCCTCTACTCCCCAAGTATCACTTAGCTACACAATAATAATTTGCTAATTCTAATCACTGTACTGTATTTTAAAAAGGGAAACTGCTGTTGAGATCCAGCATCCTCAGCATTCAAACTCAATCCAAAATTACCTTTGCGTCCAGGAATTGATGTAAGCGAATATCTTGAGGGCATGTTCCTTTCTGAGCTGCAAAGCATCACCACCTTCAATGTCTGATACTAAAGAAAACAAAAACATAAATACATCAGGAGGGAAAAAACCCAATGTGCAGTTGTTCTGTTTTTATCAGAAATTACCTTTGACAGCACAAAAAATAAATACTGAAGCAAAACCATGTAGATTTGGTTAAAAGAGGTAAGGCTTAGATGCAAGTGACTCGAAAACTCTTAGGGCACAATGCTCTTGAATACCACTGCAAAAATTCATGATTGAGAGCAGACCCTTCTTGTAATCCTATTTTTATGAAATATTCTTCATAAGCTTTCTGGGAACCCCTATCTGATGTGCACTTTCAAGTATGAACTTTCAACAACTTTACTCATTAATCAGATGCCTTGGTTTTTGGTTTTTTTTTGTTTTGCTGGGGTGTTTTTTTGCCCTGATTTTTAAATGTCTGCATTTTGAGATGACCATGAGACCTCAACTTCCTTTTCCTGATAAATAAAGACTGGGAAAAACAAGAAAACAAACAAAAACCAAACCACAAAAAAACTACCAAGATAAGAACAATGTGCTGGGTACATATAAGGTTATTTCAGACTGAGCTGATGATTATTGCTTTCAAATATAGACACATCTATCATGACATTTAACCATAATGAATCACTAATTGGCAAAATGATAAAGGCTTACCACATTTATTACAGAGGAGACCAGAACAGTTCTGTACTGAGTTCAAACCCCGAACATTTCACTGAGGGATTATCAAATGTCCCACCTGCCTCTAAAAATGCTTCTACACTCAAATAAGGCCAATATCAGTAGGTCCACAGCTCCACTTATGCAGCACCTGATTATATCCCAGAGCACTGGATTCTGTCTCCTGGCCACACACCTTTCCCCAACTACCAGTGCACAATTCTTGCTTCCTCCTTGTCCTAAATTTCCAAACGCTTGTACAATTATCTAACTGCTACACAAATCAAGGTAAGCATTCCTTTTAAGTGGATCTTTGCATTTATAACACAACTAAGTTTTCATCTCCACATTTCACAAGAAATTTCAAGTATTACATCTTCACAAATCCACTTCACAAGCAAACTTTGTGGGAAAGGTTCTCGAACAGCAGCGAGCTCTTCAGAATCCCTGCCTCAACCTTCTCTCCAACCTCAGCCTTGCAAGGTCCTGTGTGACCCATCCACACAGGTTTCCAAAAACTAAAGCTAATGAATGTCTGTGGGCATGGATCAGAAAGCAAAGTTCAGAAGAAAACCACTTCACAGCATAATCACACTGAATAAATACTTACGACTTCTTTGAAATAAGGATATCACGTATGCACATACATCCACATTTTCATACATACGCATATGTACAAATATCAAAACATCCAAAAAAGCAGCCTCTGAACAGGATACCATCAAACTTTAAAAACCACTTTTCTGTCTCACTCCTGTAAAGCTCTAAAGATCCTACACAGCACTGGACATAGCACAAGATGGAGAAGCAGACTAAAAGATGGGTATCACTCAATATCACCTTTTATTTTAAACACCACTAATTACCATGACAGTTGACTCTCTCAAGGCCAAAGTGAAGCGCTGAAGAAACCAAGAACTCCATCACACAACTTAGGTCAAGCTTACCACAAAAGACAGATCCTTAGCTATAGATAGTATCTAAAAAAAAAAGAAAACAACAAAAAAACCCCTGCCCAGCATCAAAGGTTCATAAATCTGTTTTCCCAATTTTGTCAGCATTGTTTCATTAAGACAAATTCCTTCACACTTGACAGAAAAAACTGTTGGCAATTTAGTAGCAATAAAGCTAATTTTACCTTGTAGGATCTTACACATCCATTTCTAACTTCTTTCATCCCCCCATCACCCTAATTAAACACACAGTCTAACAAGCAGGACAGTAACTCCAACTTCCAGAGCAGCTTTTTCACTGCAAAAGTTTGAATTACTCCCAAACCTCCCTCTTTGAGATTACAAAGAACTGAAAGTTAAGCAAACTGGCCCCTTCAAAGCTACAATTGCCATGTAAAGGGGACAGAACACAGAAGTTATGGAAATACTGAAACTAATGCCTCAGGTCAAAAAATAGGGAGGCATTTGCCTAAGCTGGAGAAACCTGTTATTTTCCTGTTTACACATTCTACATCTCACACACTGACCAACTTCAACTGGTCTTATTTATTAAATCACTGCTAATTAATACAGTGGCTACAGACGTGATTTCCCTTTGGGTTTCTGTACCTAGAAATAATATTGAGTTTATTCCTGAAAAGACAGGAGGCACCACACTGAGGCTGAAGTTTTCCATGGAGCTTAGCTGGGTCTGTGCTACCAAAACAGGCAGTGACACTTGTGGCAGGTCTTCTTCTCCTGGACCTTAGCTCGAGTTCTCTTTTGCTCCTTAGCAGAAATTATCTTCTTCACCTCTGTTAATTTGTGTCCTCGCAACCAAAATTTCAATTTTAAGCTTTTGAGCTCCCCTCCAAGTTATCAGCTCTGTGGATACCCCTGATTTACAGCACCTCTGTTTAGGGACACATGCAGCTTGAAGTACAGAAACAATTGGTTCTGAAGCATTTCTAAGATTTTTTTAATTGAAAAAAGTACTTGCAGAAAAGCAATAGGAACAAACACACTCATTGTCATTCCTGGGCATTTTCTGATTTCTGTCAGTTCTGTAAGAACTTACTTGCAACACGATTTCACTTCCAAATGATGGTGTTGGCCTCTCCTTTTAAATTAGTTCTCTTCCACCTTGAATGGGCCAGTAGTTAAACCAGACTCATTCAGTTGTGAATAAAGCAAGCCCTTTATTCTCTCCCATGCTCCAGCATCCCGCCATGCCTCAGAACCTCCTCAATCTGCTGCCTCCCCACGTTCTCACACTTTCACTGTTTCAAATCCAGCAGTAACAACCATGTCAAACTTTTCCAAAAACTTCTACTGCACCCAGCCTCCTTCCTGCAAATTGATTTGGTAGACAGGACTTCTCCCTAGTTTCACACCTAAGGCAGTGATTCCCACAGGATGCACTGCGGTATCCTTGTGCACTCTGAGAGCCTCTGCACCTCATCAAAGTGGCAGCCTATGTGCTCTCCCCAGTAAGAATTGATAATATGTGCCCCAGAGCTTCCCAGCCACGCATTCCAGGATCTCTAAGTTTCTGTCTCAGCAGTGGCACTCTGATCCTAGGCTCAGCTCCTCCGTGTCTGCACTGGCTGCTTCTTTCTCCAGGCACTCACAAGGCAGAAGTGTCAGAGATGTTCTCCTTCCCTATCTCTGAGCTCAACCTTCTCCTCCTTCCTTAAATTTGCTCTACCAAATCTTTCTTCTCAGTTAAAGCCTCTTAAACCTTTCCACCCTCCAGTTTCCCTCTTACTTTCCAGGCACACAAACACCTTCATCCTGAACTAGATCCAATTCCACAATCAATATATCCCAGTTCAAGCCCACACTACAATGGCACCTATAGCCATGCATTTCAAACACCATTAGCACTCCTGCAGGAACCCCAAGAGACAGTGAGGGAACTGCACAAATCCAACTCCCAATCCAGCTGAAAACTACCCACATTCTTGCTGGCTTTGTAAGCCATGGAATACTCAGGCTGGCAGTTTGAGAGCAGGGGAAGCTAGGAAATATGAGGAATGTGAAGCTGGGAGAAGTAAACACCTTTGCAGTAACCAGAGTTGTAAAATTGCCACACCCCATCTGGAGCAACTTCACCCCAATATTGCTCATCTGTAGGCAAAGACGTGGTTACTATTAGAGTCTCAAAAAACCAGAACACTGAAGGCTTTAAACAGGTCCATCCAAGACAGAACTAATCAGCAGAAGGAGGAAGAGCAGGATGTAGGTAAATTCCAGCTAACTGTATTCTACCAATATAATGCAGTAAATGGGGTCTTCCCACATACTTGCAAGGGCTCATCTCACTGAGTAGTCACAAGATGGTTCAGAGATCTTTTTATCACAGTAACACCACAGAAGAAAAAGCTGAGCTGCTTAACTAACCTGATTTAACATCATCTAGTGTGTAAGTTTTCAGATATTCTTAAAAAAAAAAAAAAATCAGACTGACTTAAAGCTTAATTGTTTATTCAAGTAGCTGATGAGAAGCCAAAACACACAATGGTCAAAGTAAAAATTTAAAACATTTCATATTAAAAAAAAAAAAAATTAAAAAATAGTATTTCCTTGCTGTTTCCCCAGTCTCCTGTTTTACTTGGCTAGCTCTAAATGAAACCTTGGGTGATTTACCTAATCTTTCACAGAAGGGTGATTTGCTAAAAGTGTGTTACAGTACTAGAAACAACACTAGCTCCCAAACTCAGAAAAAACCCTATAAATAAATTGACTAAACCAAAAAAAATGACAGAAGATGAGAAAAATACAAATCAACTGCAAAGAACAGGGCACTACAATTTCAGAATACAACTGTGGCCAAATGAAGCTGAGCTCCTAAGTGCATTTTTAGCAAGAACTTCAGAGCTAGAGGAACACACTGTAATTAGACCTCAAGGACAACCATCATGCTGGACTTGTGGGGAATATCTTATATCCAAAGGTCACTTATCATACCAAGTACAAAATCAAATGGCAAGCAAAAATAATCACCTTTGAAAGCATACTTTCTCTACTTTCAGAAACGTAACCTAGTCAAAAGTAAATAATACAAAACTCTTTAAAATCTTTAACTCTAATTTCTCCATATTCCAAACTGTAACGAGGTCCAGTTGCAAATGGATTGTGTTCCTTCCCCCTCCTCCCCCAAGCCTCATCTGATATCAGCTTCTCATGGGAAAGACCAGATCACTTGCAGAATGAACATTATTCTCAGAAATTGTTCACTGATACAGAATAAACAGAGAAAATGAGCCATACACTAAACAAAACAGCATTAGGAGCAATAACACTAATCTTGACAGAAATATATATGTATATAGATATAAAAATGTGTAACTTTTTGTGTGAGTACCATTGTTCGCACAGAGAACCAGCACATTTTTTTCAATGCATTGAGATGTTTTCAGTGATTAGTAGGGGGTTTCTTTTTGCTTAGGATCAACAGCATGCAAGATGATAGCCACAGAGTTCAGTATCTCCCATTCCCTTTCTACTTTCACATATTAGTATAACTTTTTTTATTATAAAGAATTTATGACTGCCTTAGATTGATTCACCACAGTTCTTCCCTACCTTTATTGGAGCTATCCTTGACAAGTATTTAATAGGACAGCATCAGCTTGAAGTTCAATGAAGTTTAACTGTCCAGACTTCCCTACAACTTTTCAGTGAGGAAAAAAAGTCTTCTTTCTACCTCTCTCTCTCCATAACACAAAAGCATCCCAGAATACTGACTAGATACGCATAATCAAAGAGAAGCACAACTGCAGAATGTACTAGAAAATACAAAAAGTTAATTCTTTGGTATTAGAAACACTGTTCAAATGTCAGGAACAATCAGATCTGTAACCCCAAACACTACAGTGATACAATTCTATAATGGCCTGGTTAGGGTGCTTGAGTGCCTTTAATGCTACCTTGATGATACTCATCACACCACCAGAGCACAGCATTACAGATAACTACCCCCACCTCCAGCCCACAACACACCTCAATTCATTTTAAGTCTACATCAAACTCTAAACTTCTTGTATTTATAAATATTACAACTCGGTAAATAGATTGCTTTCCTGCAAGATTTTGACTATGAAGTATACAAATACTAAAACACAAATATCACGAAGACAACATAATGGCTTAAGGACAGGAATTAGCAACTTTAAGAGTCTCATTTCCTTAAAAAAAACAAACTGTGCTTGTGTCAAAGACAAACTTTTGAACAAAGGCAATTTCAACAAATCTGACAAAGGTTTGCAAGTCTAAACAATACTGTGTTCTTAGGAATGGAAATACAGGAGCTACTCAAAAGAATAAGGAAAAAGCAGTTACAACTGGTGTCCCCAACATCATCTGCTGGTTATTCAGCACCTGAGTAATTTCTCACAGCTGCCATGAGATCAGAAGCACCTAAGGAGTTCTAATTCAGTATTCCAGTGCACAGCACAGTTGCACAAAGAGCAGAACAAGCCTTGGTATGTTCATCAAGCAGACAGCATTTCTAAGATACAATTTCACCAGAACAGGGAAATCAGCTGACCTCAGGTAACCGCTACCTTTTATCTCCTGTTTCTCTGCAAACACCAGCGAGTTCTCTCTTTCAATCTCTACATTTCCCTTCCCATCCCACCTCCCTTATCTTCTCCAGCAAACACCTGTTCTCCTTTAATCATAATAAGTTAATGCAGTCTGGAGCAAAACAGCAGCAGCTGGCTCTGGGCAGCTGTATGAAATTGAAGAATTGGGACCTTGCAGGAGTGATGCCACCCTGAAGTTTTCATCATGCTAGGTCACGTTAATGGTTAAAATGCCCCCTTTAGAATGGCTGCAGAAGTCTACCTAAGCCAACAGTTGTCCTTAAGAGCATCTGACAACTTTCACCTTCCCAAAGAGAACTTGCCACAGGCAGTGCTTCCAGGAACAGTTCCACGCTGTTTTAAATGCAGTTAAATGCTAACTAGCAGACAATACCCAGATTTACCCAGCACACTGGAGCTGGGTCTACCCAGAACTACCCCAGTCAACTACAATCTAAATAAACTCTTAGATACAGCATCTCAAGTGTAAAACAGCATGAGCCATGCCAGGTCCAGCAGCAGCACTGCACCTTCCACACAAAGCCAAGCCTAAGTTGCTACACCGTGTAAACTCACACTGCTCCCACTCAATGAGCCACAGCTCCAAGTTCACCAATACTGAATCCAAGAATGCCTAACAGTGGAAATCTGGCCTGGATAAGATGGGAATGTGAAAGATGTAATTCAGGTTGGATTATGCCAAGGACTGAGGAACAAGCAGTATCCCATGCAGCACAGAGTGGCACAGATTCAGAGAAGTAAGAGACTCCCATCAAAGGTTCAAAGAGCAGAATGTGCTTCCATCAGTTAAACACTGTGTAATGCACATACAGCCTTTCTGATCAAACACCAGTAGGAAATGGGGTAAGACCAGCTTGTGGAGTATCTGGCTGGGAATGGAATAAACTGGGCCAAACTGCACCTTGCTCTGGCTCTGCTGGCCCAAGAGTCTCCAGGAGTCTCCACATTGTCCTTTTCACACCCCCAGCTTCTGAGAGGGCTCCCCAGACCCAGCACAGCAGGAATGTACAAAGCTGCTCCCAGCCAGTGGGATATCCAGGCTGCTGCATTTCCATGGAAGCCTGGCAGTACAGCAGGGCTGAGCCTGGGCCCAGCAGCGTTCATCAGCACTGGTTCCATGTCAATCCTATCAGACAGGAGTCTGAAGGATCTGTGGGATCTCTGCACCTCCTAAGGCTTCTGTTGTCTTGGAATTCTCAGCAGACAAGATATTGCAGTCCTCCCTCTCCAGGGAAAGGCAAGTTACATATTACTAAGGAAAAAAAACCCAAAAAGCAATTTCAAAGCATCTGTGCCACTCATTGGAGTTTAGCAACAGAAAAAAAAAAAAAGAAAAAAAAAAAAAAGAAACAAAGAAAAAGTAGCAGTCTTATTTCAGAGTCCTACTTTAACTCAGGATTGTGAATTGTCTTTGACTCCAAGATGTTACAATTCTGGGAAGACTGTGGTTTTTTCTTTATATTGAAGTCGTCATAGTTCCTTTTTTAATTAAGAAAAAACCCAACAAAAGAAAACAAAAAAAACCATCTCAATTTAGGCAGTATTTCCACAATCAAGTCTGCCTGACATCACCAAAACACATACTAGATGTGGAAAGTCAGGCTGCCCATCATAATATTTTGACAACAGCCACTGCAAGTTTCTTAAGGAATCAATGCAGGATTGGACAAGCACTGCATAATTCCAGCATTTCCTAGCATATCACTAATTATCCCAAGGTAAATTTCAAAGCTAGGGCTGACACCGACACTGCCAAAACTACTGCTCAGATAAAGGATTGCTTGCTTTCAGTTTACAAGAGAGTACTTGCATTCTTTCCTTTCAATAACATAATGTATCAGTACTTGAATGACTCTGTGTTTGAATAATTTTTCTCTAATACTCCAGCTCTGAACTTCTTTTAAAATACTCCTTTAAGGTGAAGACACAGAACTCAGTCTATCAAACTACTTCGTAAGTAAAACAAAGATTTAATTACATGAACAAGGTTCCAAAAACTAAAGAGGTTTTCTATTAGTCTTAATTAGAAGTAGCAAGGAATGCAAAAATTAAAATACCTACTCCAGGAAGCATTCTATTTTCAAGAGAGAACTTTGCAAATTAGTTCAGCTGTACTACTTGGCACGCTGTGAATCAGTTTCAGACAACAACAGCAGCCTTCCCCCACAACCAGAAAGAAAAGGCCCACGACTGAGCCACCCTGGCCCATAAGAAGCAACAGATTACCAGTAGATTTACAACAAAAGCATGTAATGACTGTGCTCCAGGTTTCAGGGACAAAATCTGTGAGAGGCAAATATGATTAATTCATTTCTTACAAAGTATATCTAAGCCTCCTTAAACAAGGAGATGAGAGGTAAATGGGCAATGGGTCATTATCCTCAATGGAGCTTCAGGCAGTTCATTGAAAGCCCAGGAAGAGCTTGCTCAGCATTTGAACTCCAAGGCTTTATTTGTTTCCATCAGCACAGGTGCAAGCAACACTCATTCAGAAAGGACAATAAAACCCTGAGGAAGGATAGGCAAGCAATAAAGTCACTGTCTTTCAACTTTCAGATACACACTCAAATTTTGCATTCCTTTGTGCCTGATAATCTGTATTTAGTAAATCTCTCAAACACACAATGTATTAGGTAATTTGCTGGCTAAAACATGTAATTTTTAGAAGATGATGGATTGAAAGAAATAAGAGAAATAAAAAATAAGAGATGGCTGAAGGCAGTGCATGGGGTCTATACAAGTGTATCCAAGACAGCAGTGAAGTTTCATGACAAGCATCCCCCACAACCAGAAAATGTATTTACAGATGCCATTTTGATATAAACAAATGTTTTTACAGGTCTCATATCAGCAAGTACACATGGGGCAGTATCTGTAGCTATGGCTACACAGAGTTCAAATCCAAGTCACTCTGGAAAGACTCAAACTGGCACTGTTGTTCAGACCACCAAGTTTCCAAGACACTGATGGAAACTGATTTCAATTTCCGATCAGCTTGATCAGACTGCATCTACTCTAAATATTACATCAGCAGATCAAGCACTGACACCTATGACTTGAAATACTCTGGTATTCAAGTTTCATGTCATATATTAAGGAAAGAAAGTAGTTTAGAGGAAAAAATAGTTCACCTTTAAGTAAACCAGCAACAGTTTGTTGTTAACTGTGAAAGAAGTCAGAGACCAGCCAATACAGACAAGGATTTACTGCACTGACTGTCCTTCAACTAAGCAGGAGAACTTACTTTTATCAAGCTTTTGAGCTCACACTCCCCAGTGTTATCCCATAACAGTTCCAAGAAGGAAAAAATAAAGTTTTCAATACCTTGTATCAACTGTTGACTGAGCCCAGAGTGTAATCCCACCATGCACCTCCTGTCCAGAACACAGGTGCCTGACAAGGGTGGATAAACTGCGCTAAACAAGCCTTTTATAGACAGCCCATTTCCCAAATTCCTCAGTAGATATTGATATTCTGGCCCCTCTACACTTTTCTGGAGCTGCCCTCCCAAACATGCCACTGTCCATTTCCAGCACTGTTCACAGCTTCTCCAAGCAGACAGAGCACAGAAGTGAAAGCACTGTCAGTTTTGTTGATGCCCACAGAGTTCAGAATGAAATCTGGTGAAGAGATCTGCAAAGAACAGAAACTACTGGCAGAAAATGACTCTGTTTTTCAATTCACACCCACTTAAAAGTAATTTCACTGCTGGTGAAAACCATGGGGCTTGTATTGAAACCTAAATGATGAAGAATTTAATAATTACACGTCACAGAATAATAAATAGGCAACCGAACACTTCCTAAAGATGAAATTAAACTCTTGATAAAATTTATCAAATCCCCCCAAAATGACCTGGGAAGCACAATAGAAAGATAAAGACAATGACTGTTGAACAACTGTAGTGGTACAGCATAAAGCATGTATCTCCTGCTTCTATACACAATTACATAGATTAAAAACTCTCAAGTGGAAGTCAGTGCAATGAACTGGAGGCTTCTTCAGTGTGTGGAAAGCACGGAAAAAGGCAAAAGAAGTTTTGCCACTCACCTCCTTGATGGGAACCAATGGTCTTGCAGGGATGCTGATCTAGAAACCAAGTCTCAATTGTCACGGGTTTCTCAAGTCTTATTTACAGCCCTTCTACGAATTAGCTGAATAAAGGTCAACTCCCAAAGGTGCATTTTCCACAAGGATTTTTTCTGACTAGTTCCAGCTTCTTTCACCAGTTGTTCCAGCACTAAATCTCATGAGCAGTTCTATACAAATGCACAGAACTGCAATGCACTTGCACCAGAGGTCCCTTGAGAAGCTCACCATCTATCAGACGTGCTGGATCTGAACAATTCCAGAAATAAAACTTTGCAAATCTACAAACAAGCTGGATATTTTTACTAAGTGATAAGAACACCACAGAAATCCTCACAGTTGCATGTCCACGTTTAGCATTCAGATTGCAAATCAATTCCCATACAAGGAAAGGAACAAAGTGGAAAGAATGGCTTCTCACCTCTTCACATTTTCAAGAAATTGCCAATTTGCTGCACAAAATGAAAGAAGAAATCACCTCAATATCAGCTTAAACAACAGAAATTAAATGGCCACAACTCTGTTTAATTGCAGCATGCTGTTACTATGAGCAGCACTGAGTAATCAGCACAACCACTTGCTCCTGAGGATGGTAAGAATCTTTTCCACATTGTCCCAGCATCCAGACAACTACAAAGGTGTAGCTTGGGCTGCAGAAACCCCTATTAGCTACCTGAAAAGAACTCAAAGAAGTAAACAGATCTAATAAAAGGAACCAAGAAGTAAACATTGCTCTTCCCTCCCAATCACTTAAATGCCAAATCACAGCCTGCTCATCACTTGGACACAGAACACGATTCCAGGATTTGCTTTTCTGACTCAATGTCAGTTGAACACAGGAAGATGGAAGCAAACTGCAGTGACATGGAGAAATCAAGCAGCAAGGAGTTAAAACCTGTAACACAGAAAGTCTGGATCAGCAATTTTACTGTTTAACACGGAAGAAAAAGAAGCAAAAAGGAATTCTATGAATTAAAAGAATGGGTGAGGCTCATAATGGCCTGAAGCATCTCCATGGCAGACAAAACAATCAATCTCCCAAAACCAAGGCATCACCTCCAAGGCAGGCCGAGGGAAATGGAGCCAGGTCTGCTCTCCAAGATCCTGCCCCCTGAACCCCAGAGTGACACTAAGCCCAAGCATCTGTAGTGCCCTACTACATTCTGCACCACCTCTGCATCCAAGGACAGCTCCAAGAGCTGCTCTGGTAGAAGAACTGACACCAAAAACATCCCAGATAGCCTAAAACACATTATCTTGGACTTGGCTCAGGAATTGCTTGAGACTTGGGTGACCTGAAAACTACCCTTGTGGAGAGAAAGCAATATGGCACCAAACACATCAGAAGAATAATCACACAGGAAGATTTCCTACACGGGAAACACGATGACTTCTAGCTCTACACTGATCAAGTATCTTTTGAACGTGAAGCAAGGGATGCTTTTCTTTTCCTTTCTTGCTCTCTTCATTTTCCTTGAAGTTATCCACTAACTAATCCACTCTACAGCGATAGAGCCTCGTGGCTTTAAGGATATTGTTCCAAGTACTTATCCAACAGAAGATTTCCCTATATACAAAGAGAAGCATCTCAGTAAATACTCGTCAATGGTCTGTAACTCACAACAAAACTCAGCAGAATGGGATTTACGTAACTCGTCTTCAGCATCACTGATCAAGTGGCTTGAGCAATGAGAAGGAACCAGTTTGCAGCAGCCTGAACAGGAAAAGTCTCAGGACAAAATCGTTTCTGATCACATCAAGTAACATGAACTGAAATAATTGTACAGAACAAAAGCTGAAATATCTTTCCAAAAATAGAAGCCTTTTAGCTACGAAAGTCACAGAGCTTTTCCTTCAATTGCTTTACAACTACAAACAAAACAACTTTGCCTTAGTGTCACCTTCCCTTTCACTTTAGAAAGTTCACAATTATCAAGGATACAAGTTCCTCCTTCCATTTTTTGCGTCTGTTTACTCCAGTTCATTTGGAGTAGCACCTCAGCACAATCCACAACTGCAATTTGGCAATACTGCTATAAATAAAAGGTTCTTTTCATTTTCCTTTAAGCCTGGCGGCTCATTGCCTTAAAAAGGGTCAAAGCCAAAAGTAAACAAGAAAAAATTACTGAATTTCAGTGTTATAAACAAGTAACTTTCTTTTCTTCAACAGGAGACAGCAAAGATCTTTAAGGTTGGGCAGTTACCCCAATAAATCCTCCATGCCATCTCTGCAGAGGTTCTGAACATGGAAATATCATTTAAGGGGGAAAAAAAGATGAATCTTTTAAAAAACGCAGGAAAAAAAAGCAAAGAAAAAAGCCATGCAACAGAGACAATTTCTACAGTTTTGCACAAGAGGAATCATCAAACAGCCAAATGAAACTTTAGATCTGCACAAAACACTAGAGGTAATCGAATAATCAATCCTGAAGTTTACAGGTAACCACTGAACAAGTGAGAGCAGCTCTTGGAGACCAAGTGATGTTAATGATGCAATATTTGTAATAATCCTCAATATTTGAGTTCTCACAGCATAAAATATTGATCCTCTCCAGATCCCAAGGAGCAAACTGAATGCTGCAATGTTTTGGAATACAATTTCTCACCTACCTCAAGGTAAACATACCCTCACCCAACCTCCAAGCCTACTCTTTGTACCTCCTACATGCCAGAACAACATGACAAGGAATCTCCAGCATCCAAATACAGGGCTATCCTGAAACCACACAAACAGCAAAGCACTCCAGTACCTCAAGGGTTTTATGGACCTCATCATTCTGGGAGCAGTTCTGCAGGCCAGCTGACAGTGATAACAGACAGAAAACAACAGTGTGAGTCCACATTCATCTCCTGTGCTTCAGTAAACTGGGGGAGTGGGGGGGGGGTGTTTTGGGTTGGTCCTTGGGGTTTTTTATTTTTCTGGTTTTCTAAAGAGAAAACATAAGGTGAAAGACAGCCTGCAAGCTGGTATAGTAGAAAAACATCTAGAAGGCTCTAATCATCAGTGTGAACTGATTCTGTAAGATTTTAGAGATGATTAGAAAAAAAAAAAATCGGGCTAAAGAGGTAGTAATTGAAAAAAGTGAAGCAGAATGCTGGGAAGAAAACAAACTTTGTTCCCAGAAACCAAGAACTGGGAATAACCGAGGCCTACCAAGGTAACCTAAAACCACGGCTGCCACTACATAATAAAATCTATTTTTCCATGTTGTAATCTTTGTTTCTTACTTTCATAAAACCCAAACCAAACAAGAAGAACAAACCAAACCTAAACCAAAATCATCTACGGGGTTTTAAGTCAGCACACATCAAGATCAGCTGCAGTCCCAAAGGGAAGCCTCGTAGGCAACCAAGCTGAGCTGGGCTCTCTGGGTCACGCCACGGCCAGGACTGTGAGGACGCTGACTCAGGACTGGTCTGAGAACCAGACTGGCACTTTCAGCTAAGAAGAGGCACTCCCAGGCACACAAGGACAGTCTTGCACTCAACAAACACTCAGCACGGAGCACCACATCCTCAAGACTTGGGAGTGAAGCCTCCACAGGGATGGCATCAACCTACAGGCAGCTCACACTATGCCCATGGCTCCAGGTGGGACACAGCAACCTGCAGAACTCCTGTAAGAGACCTGAGACAGCAAAGCCCACCTCTGATACTCCATTTCTGTATTTTCTGGCTCACTTTAGGGTTAAGATTATCTGGGTATCTGTGCAGTGCCTAGCAAAACAGAGCTGTTCTGATCAGGGCCTCTGGACAGCACAGAAATGTAAATATTACTCAAGAACAAATGAAACTCAATATAAACCCTCCTAGACTGACAAGACCTGGCATCCAAAGAAACCAAGGAATGCAAAGTATATCAGGGTTCATTTTGGGATACAGAATGCTGTAAATTAACATAAAAGCACAGAATGTCCTCAATGCACTTTTCCTGTAAAATCTGTGCACATTTAAATGAGCCCCTATAATTAATGCCATGAGAATCTGTTCTTAAGCCTTTTGTAAATAAGTGGCCTTATCTTAAAAAACAGCCCATTGTGTCTTCCCTTTTTTCTTCTAATAAAGGCTACTAAAAATGTTTATATTGTGGAAGATTAATTAAAGAAAAATCAGACTCTTTATAGACTGCACTCCTATTAAACCTTGCCTGGGATAATGTAAATGATGCTAAGAAACCTACAGTGAGAAATTAAGACTGTTTGCTCTGATTGAACAGATTGTCTTACTGTGCAAAAACTCCTCTAAAGTCTGGGCATTTCATAGGGGAATTTGCATGTTACTGAGTTCCTGGATCAAATCATAACTTGAAATTACTACTTCTTCTCAGGAACTAACTTCAAGATCAGGGAATTTACTGGGTCTAACATGCAGATCAAATGCTGAAAATCAAGATGCTGCAAGAGAAGAAAAAGAAATATATACCAAAAAAACCAACACTGCTGATTCTGCCCACAGAATATTGCCTGCTTCTCATGCTTAAGCACAGCAATATATGTTAAATATATACATGCACACTTGCACACCTTTGGCCAAAAAAATAAGCTTTTCAATCCACAGGTTTCCAGTTCAGCACCTCAGGCAGCCCCGGAGTGCCACAGACCCGGGACCATTGACTGCCCGTGACAAAACCAGGCCTGAGGACCTGGAGTCTTCCCAGGACATAACCCCGGGCCTACACAAAGGTCACTGCTGCTGGCCGAAATCCCCAGCTCTGCACCCTGTTATGGGGTGTGGGTTAATACTGTAGCAGTTTGCAGTGGAACTAATATGCTTCTGATAAAAATATGCCTGTTTGTTGGCAGAGCTGTTCAGTTTCACCCTTCTGTCACCCATCAGTTGGTAACCTCTTAGGAAGAAAACAGGAGCTTCCCACGTGTTCCTTCCCAAACACCAAGTTAAGAGCTGCTGTCAATTCCCTTTCCAAGTCACCTGTCATGCAATTGATACCAAATTATATTCTGTAAACATTAAAGCAAATCAAGACAAAAGCCAGTGTGTGGCCATGTAAAAATGTTTTGTTTAGCAAGAAGATTGTAAAGCAAGGAGATGCTGTTTCCTGGACCTCTCTGAAAACCCTGCTTGGGTAGTTCCGGTGCAGAGCTGATCCCAAATGCTCCGTGGGCAGCAAAGGAAACTGCTGGCAGCCTGTGGCTCACACATTTCGGGCATGACCTCATTCTTTACTACCACTTTTCATTTCTGCTGCAGTGTTTTAAAAAAACCAAGGCTTGACATCATTTTTGTATTATGTACCTTTCATTATTACTTAAGGAACACAAATAACTCAACTGGAAGTTATAAAAGAAACTATCCCTCCCTCACAGCTCAGTCTCATCCAGTGAGAAGGGAGCACCATCACATGTCTTTGTATCCAAACACACACACACACCAAACAGTTCTGGTGATTTTCAGTGTGCTTCTTTCTCTGAAGGGAAGGCCAAACCTAATGTTACTTAAGCAGCATTTTTGGAAATTAACTACATAGCAGTAGTACTTCAGAATTTTCCTAATAGATTTTGACTTTCAAATACCTATTTCCTTCTACTTAATAGCAGAGATATACCTTGTATAATGCAGAACCATTAAATTATCCATACCCCAGTTTGTTATATATGTATATATCTATATAAGAAAAGAATCGTTAAAGTGATTGAAGACATTGCTTTATCTGTAGGGAAATATCTGTCTACATCAATCCCAATTACCTTAAAACACCTGTAAAAATCAATTCATACTGGAATTTCAGGGATTCCTTGAAATATCAAATTTAATGTTGCAACTTTTTTCTACATGATCATACCAATCCAAATCAAGTTTAAGCAATGATTACTTATCAATCCATCCAAAGCAACTGAAGTTTTCTCTTCCAACAAGAAGCTATCATATACCATTGATAATTTAATCTTATGTTGAACCTACTGTTTAAATAACCATTTGGTGTGTAATGTCAACATAATCTGACTTATTCCAGCCTCTGAACTCTCCTGAAAGTTACTTTTACACCTACATTTTTACTTCTCAAAGCTGGCCACCACTGAATATTCTATTTCCCCAGCAAGAAAGAAGCCAACATTCAAGCACTGTAGGATCCTAAGGAAGAACAAACTGCACATGGAAGTGGGCCTCAGGAGAGTGAGAACAACTCTACCCAAACCCTGTCCTAGGCAGCATTCTGTGCTCCACTCTGCTGGAACAGGATTTGCAGTGTAACCAGGAAAAATGCCATGTTCAAGATCCAAAATAGTTAAACTTCCCACTAATCACAAACTTCAGCTGGTAAGTTGTTTCAATTCCTCAGCATCCGTACAGATGGTGGTTTTTTGGTCTTTGTTCATGAGGCAGAGCTCCTGAGAAGCTGGGAAGGTACCTCGGCTGCCACGGAGCGCAGGTTCCAAGGGATACACGAGGCCTACAGGGAATTTCGTGCCCTTAACGCTCCTGATTCAGCGGCAGCGGGGGGAACACCTGCTGTATCACCCCTCCGACCCTGCCGGTAACACTCATAAAGAGAAAACTTCGGGAGGGAGCCAGAGACCACCCCCGAAGCCAAACACCCAGGAGCACCTTCCCAACCTCGCCAAGCCGAGCCAGGCTCCTCCAGGCGCCGCTTCCCTCACAGCTTCGGGAGAATCGGTGCCCGAAAAGCACCTGCACCGCGTACCGAGGCCAGGCACAGGGAGGAGAAGGCAGGATCACTTCGAGCCGCCTTTGCTGGTGCTGCTGCTGGTTAAAAGGGACCCAGCCCAGGCCCCGCTGCCCCCGGAGCAGCTCCCGGGCAGCTCCTCAGCCCGGCCAGGCCTCGCCGCGGCTGCCGGGGATGCGGATCCCGAGGGAAAGGGGGGATGGAGCGGGGACACGGCGGCGGCGGGCCCGCCCCAGGCCGCGGGGAAGGAAGGGGGAAGGAAGCGCCGAGCAGGGCATGGAGGGAGCTCCTCCATGGCCGGGGAGACAGGGAACCCCGCGCTCGGGAGGCCCGAGGCGGGCGGGGAGAGGCGAGGAAGGAGGAGAAGCGGGGCTGTAACCCGGTGCAGAGGAGGGTCCGCGGGGTCCCGGCCCGGGGGGAGGGAAGCGGGGGAGGGCAGCCGCACTTACTCTCATTTAACACCTCCAGCAGCTCGGCGCAGCTCTCACACATTGTTCATTAACAGCAGCAGCCGCCGCCGCCGCCTCCTCCCGACCATTGATTGATCCGCTCGGTGCTGCTGATTGATGATTGATGGGGGCCGGGGCGGGGGTCACCGGGGGGGAGGGGAGGGAGGGGGCGGGAAGGAATGGGAAGAGAAGGGGGGGGAGGGGAGAGGCAGGGGCCGGTCTGGGATCCGGGGCGGCTGATCAATGCAAATGAGCCTGTGGCGGCGGCGGCGGGCGGCAGCAGCGGGGAGGAGGAGGAGGAGGAGGAGGAGGAGAAGCCGAGTCACTCACTGGCTCCCAGGGACTCCACGCGCCGCCATTTTGCTGAGGGGGAAGGAGGAGGAGGAGGGGACGGGAGCGAAGCGGGGGACAGGGCGCTCGGGCGCCGCTCGGCAGTTTCCGACCAGGCAGGAGGAGGCGAAGGTGGCCGAGTCCCTCCTCCTCCCTTTTCCCTCTCGCCCCGCCTTCCCACCGCGGTTCCGAGCGGCGGGATGGCGAGCGGGGAGGAGGAGGAAAGGGGGCGGGAGGGTAAAATGGCGGCGGCGGCGGTTGGGCGCGCGCCCGGGGAAGGGCGGGAAGCGCCTCTCCCTGCCCTCTCCCCTTCTCCCTGCCCTCTTCCCGCCTCCCGCGGCCGGGAGTCTCCGCCAGGAACGCGCGCACGCCGCCGCTGTGACAGCGACGTGGGAGCGGCTTCTGCTGCCCACCCGTTCCCTCGGTGCCTGGAGCCGCGCTCCTGCCGCGCTCGCCGGGCTGTCTCGGGGACCTCCCGCCTGAAGGGAGCGCTTAGCACGCTAAGCCGAGCTCCGTAGCGAGGAAGCTCCCGGCTTCCAGGCGGGTTTCCAGGTCCTTTGGGTGGTTTATTGGCGTTTTCCGCCGTCGGGGAGCGGGACGGAAGAGCCGCCGCCATCTCCTTCCCGCCCAGCGCGGCTGAGGGGAGCCGGGGGCACCTGTGGGCGCCGCCGACCCGGATCCCGAAAATGGGCATTTGGAGGGTTACGGTAGCGTTTTCTGCTAATAATTAATTTATTTTTACCTCATAGTTTTCTGCCCTGTTTTTTTTGCCCCCTCCCCCCCCCCCCTCCCCCCGGACCGTGATTTATTCTGTACAATGAGCAATGGCATCTCTGACTGGCTGGAATTAGCCTTTTCTAAATAAAAGACACGGTCAAAATAAACGAAAAACTTTAATTGAGGATACATAATTTATGCTGTTACAACTACCGGCTAGTTTACTCTATCTTGGGTAGGTTTTGAACGAGGTTTCAAACCCCTGGATGACAAATTTTCAGGGAAACATCTGTTTACCATTACCAACTTTTTTTTTTTTTTTTTTTTTTTTTTTTTTTTTTTGCCATCCCTCAATCCTGCTTCCTCTCCCAGGTACATGTAACTGGAATATGGATCACATGATAGAGCTTGGCTGGTTTTTCTCCCCAAAGTAGGCACTTCCCGAGTATTAAGCGCTATTTTCTATTTCTGTAGTACCA
Organism: Aphelocoma coerulescens; assembly: GCF_041296385.1. Taxonomy (NCBI): domain Eukaryota; kingdom Metazoa; phylum Chordata; class Aves; order Passeriformes; family Corvidae; genus Aphelocoma; species Aphelocoma coerulescens. Next base: position 5,159,811 of record NC_091016.1, read on the forward strand.
CCCAGTGGTGAGTCCGTGTGTTACTCTGAACGCTTCGAGTTTACCGACCTGTACACAGGATTAAAAACCCAAATCTATTAATAGCCGCAATGCAGATGCAATATAGTTTAGTAGAAAGTAAAATAGAATCATCAAATAAGGGGGGGGGAGGGGGAATTTGTTTTGAATTCCTTAGTGGCTGTCTCATACTTCTTCCACTTGAAATAAATCTGATGGCTTTCTGGTTAGGTTATTTTTTTAAATTCCATGTGCATATTTATCTAGGCTGATAACACCGTGGTGGTTGTGTGTAACCTCCCACTCCAGGGCCACAGAACGCTCACCTCCAAACAATCCTCGAGGCATCACTTTGTAAAAGTAAGACAAAAAATTCCACTGCTGTTTAAAAATAAGAGACAATTTACTGTAAACAACAGGTAGGGAACAACTACAGTGCAAGTCAGGAATATACTAGAATGATGATGTTTCACCCAGAGTTCTTGTCACTGCTTGGTTTTGAAATACTTTCCAAGTTAGGTTTATCAATGAAGATAGTTATTCATAAATATTGCCTGCTGAAATTTCCTTTTTACTAATTTAAACTAATACAGAAAATTAACTTGAGAGTCTACAGGAGACATAGATTCCTTGTCTGTCACTTTAATTCACATAACATGTAAATGCAAGTGTATTTCAAATGATTTCTGAGAATCACAAAGGGTAGTAATGCAAGAGAGAAGATGAAGACTGTGAGTAAAAACACAGAAACTTCCCTGAAACTTTTTACTGATATTTCTCCTTAGATTTCATTTATAGATGTTTTAATTCCTGACAGCGTCTCTTCTACATTATGTATTTTCTATTGATAGAAATCTGACCACCACGAGCTAGTTAGCTATTAAACTAACTAGTTACGTTACTAAACCTCCATAATAATTACTATTTAATACCTAACTGGGTTAGTTAATAAAATGACACCGAGGTACTGGACCCTGTAAAGCCTTTTTTGGTTTTCTTCCAGCTAGCCTGAGAACTCATAATGGTAGAATAAAAGGAGTCCAGAATATTGCAATTATGTTGTGCTCCTGCCTGAATTAATGTAGTGACCACCCTTCTCTTCTACAGCACCGATTTCAAAGCTTGAGGTCCCTCAAAAGGTAGATCAGAGGGTTTTATGTTGTGCATTTACATGTTAGTTTTCACTTGATGTTGTGCTCCCTTCTGTGTGTCCAAGATTATTGCAGTTATTGTAGGACACCTCATTCTACAATCTGCATCATCTGATTTGAATTTGCACTTTTCTGTCTGCTCTTTCTTCCTTTTTCAGGCCCTGCAGTAACTTTTGTAGCAGACTCAAAATGAGCTGCGAGAACATCTTCAAAGATCGCTTTCCTGACAAATCAGCTGGCTGCTCTGAGTGCAGCACCATGTAAACACCAGAGTCAGCAGAAGGGACCTTCTGGAGCGTGGTGTCACATGCCAAGCTCAAGGAATACAGCAGAAGAGCATGGGTGACCTTGAGTCACTCCTGCTTTTGAGCAGAATGGAACACTGAAAGCCTAATTCCTTTTACTGCTTACATTCTTCTTATTTTTTTAAAACTAGAGACTAAATTGAATTCTTTTAAATTAAATGTTAGCTTCCAAGCTGAAGACAACAGCTGTAAGTGGCCTGGTTACAGAGATCATCCGCCTCCTGCTCTTGCAGGCTTTGTTTTTCCTCTTAACCTTTATTCTCTCAGCGTGCCATCCCAGCAAGGTTGTTTTATCCCCAGGAGGCCTCTTCCCTTCCCCTGGCTGCAGTGCTCCTCATCTGGAAATATTTGCTCTGGTAAAGTGCCAGCACAGTTCTTCTAGAGGAGTAACTTAGATAAATGCAAGCTTGGGCAAAACTAAAATTCTTAATCCAAGTTTGGGGCTGGATTAAGAGCAAGAACATAAGCACTTTCCAAAATTCATGTCCCAACACTGAGCTACTGCTGGAGTCCAGCTAAATCTGTGAGCTCATGTCTGGAGTGCTGCTGGAAGCCACGTGCAACAGAATCCATTTATGTTTACCCACTTTTAAGTTTCAGCACTTGACTTTCAATGCTTTTGTAGCATTTTAAACTTTTTAACAGGGTTCATGTTTAGCTAGACTTTGGTGTCACAGCAACCTGAGAAGACAAATGCAACTTGATTTACCCCAGATAGTAGAGGATACTCAAAATTTGGCTATATTGGGCCACAAATCAGTGGGGTAGGAAGTGGGCTGGAGCCTGCTCTCCAGCACATGTACGCTGAGGGAAAATTTTAACTCCCCTCCCCACTCCAGTTGTTAAATTGGCCCATTCTTCCTGATAATCTTTGCTGAAATCACAGGATCCATAAAAGACTGCAGACTTCAAGACTCAGGAAAAGCTGAGACTATTTAGAAGGATTTAAGATTTAAAGGGTGTTCACAACCAAAAAACAGGCCCCTGCCTAGGTGAGACTGGGAAGAGACTACCCAAGAGATCACCCAGGAAAAAGTGCTGTGTGACTTTTAACTCACAGGGAGTAAATAAAAGTGAAAATCTTCAGTATCTTGTTTTCTTCCATAATCTTAACCTCCAAAATATTCCTCTTCAATCCCATCTTTCCCTGTACACACTTGGAGCACAAAAAATGTGCTCACAGGGTTGTAGGTGTGAAATCTGGGACTTTTAGGTAGTTGAGGAGCATGGTACATGGGATAATGACCTGAAAAATGATTCCCTCAAAAGGAATGGTCGAGCCTTTTCCCAAGGGAACCCTGCTGACAAGGACATCCTTGGACAATGAAGTGAGGATGTCCTGAAGCTGAAAGCCTAAAAATGAATTGAAGTCTCAAGGAATGAAGTGCAGAGGTGCATTCCTGATGGGCAGATGGAGATGGTTATTCTTTTACTGATTTTTGGCACCAAGATGCTTTCTAAAGAGCTATTGCCAGCATCTCAATTCGGCTCTGTGACATCTGGAGACAAACCTAGTAAGGGGGAGAAGGAAGTTTAGCCACACCTTCCAGCACCCCGGGAGTCTGGGATCAGTAATTGTCATTTACCCAGTGACAAATGGACTCTGGACAGTCTGGTCCCGTGTCACAGCACCACGGCAAGTTCCTCACCTCGGGCAGTCTCTGCATTTTAATGCGTCATTTTCAGCATCTTGCCCTCATTTTTTTGCCTTTTAAGCTGAAAGTTTTATTGCCTTTCCAGTGCTAAAAGCTATCAGCAGTAACTCTTAAAGCTTCCTAGAGAGATGAGCATTTCTAAAGCTTTTTTTTGCATAAATATTAGCTTTATTGGAAAATAGTTCACTTAAACCAATCAGATTAACACACACCAAATTATTCTAGTTTAAAAAAACCAAACCCAACTAACCTAAAATGCTTTGGAAGATAATCTGCTTCAGTTACAGTAGCAAACACATCATGGCAGCCTGAAACAAGTACTTGGGGTGTCTTCATCAGCTGACAATCAATTCATGTAAACACAGAAAACACCCTGAAATAGTTGTATTTATCAATGTACCTGGAGTACACAGAACTGTTTTGTTTTTCTTTTTCTTTTTTTTTTGTAAAATCTGTATAGAAATATGCACAAAACATTGGTTTACATATAATTACAAGTTATGGAGATGTTTATATGATGGTTCATGCTTTTTATCCATATATTTTGATTTACAGAGTGTGCATTAGAACTAAAACTTTCTTAGATGTACATTGTCTTTTTTTTTTTCTCACATTCAGGATAACTGCACTAGAAATATGCACAAACACAAGTCAAATCTTTAATGGTATCCAGAACTCCACAGAAGCTGTATTTTTATAACAGCTGCAGAGGTCAGGGAAAGGCACCAATTATCTTAAGAGAACAAGACAAGACCACAGTTAAATTTTTAGTTCTAAAAGGGAAGCAAAATCTAAGATTAGAATGTTGTTACTAGATAACTCATAATGTATCAAAAAAAATGAAACAACTCTTCTCTGAAATCAACATAAAAATACATTTTGGGTTTGTTGTTTGAGAGTTTAGGTCACATTTAAATCTTCAGTGAACAACCAGACCATGAGCCTCAGACTACCTTGAACCTTTGAGGAAGGAAGGAAGGTGCATAAATGCATAGGTGTGTATTTTTGTTCAGAACTGTTCTGAATGCAGAGTTAATGCCACTGCACATCAGAACCAATTCAGTGTTCAACTCTGTGACTCACGGGATGGGATCTGCCATCACACTATTGGTGGGATTTATTTCCATTTTAATAACCTTTTCTTACTTCTCTGCACAGCTTTTGGTAATCTGCAGCTCTAATGCTGTGACTCAGCCTGGTCACAAGCCATTTCATGTCCTTTCCAGACGTGTCCTTTAACAGGACTTCAACTGTTGCACTTTAAACTGCCCAAGAAAGACAATATGCCTTGGCAGGGTGGAGCAGAAAGCTCCACGTTGATGGGAAGACATGAAAAAGCTGGAACTTGGAGCTTTAAGGAGAGTAAGAAACGAGTGTTGTAACTCTGGCAGTAATTAAGAGTTTCGGAAGGCTGTACACAGTTGCAGCCATTAGGGTTTGAGGAACCTCTCCAAGCAGTGCCAGCTCACAGTGACACTGCCCAAGGCCCTTCCTGTGGGAGCGGCTGAGCTTTGCCAGGGCTGACCACGCAAAACAAACAGAGAGATGCTCACAGACACAAAGGGGCCGACACTTCAGCCTGGGAACATTCTGGGCACAGCTACATCCTACAGGAACACCGCTAACTCATGCACTTCTACTTCAAAAGGAACACACAGCACAAGGTTAATAACTACAGTACCCAAAGGGACACACAACACCCCCGCGCCTGCCCGGCCTCCTGTTACAGCTCTCTGAGAATGGCTACACTTCCTCCAAGTAACAACCTGGAGACTGGACACCAAATCCATGGAGAAACTTTGGGAGAGCTCAACGCCAACTTAGAGAACAGAGACAAGACATGACAGAGATAGGGAAGCCAAGACTGTACACAACCGTAGTGTTCATACTGCTTCATAAATCTGTGAAAATCATTTAACTACAAAACTTTAGGTAGAAAAATAACTGTAGATCTTGTCTACACATGTTATTAACATGGACTATTATTAACTGTTTCGTCAAGATACAGTGCAATACCTCTTTGAAATAAATTGCAAAGAGTCCAGAGAGAGAAAGAGCAAGAGTACCTCATTCCTGGCATTTTATAGTAACGTGGTATGGAATAGTTATCCATGGAGGTAAGTCAGAACAGCTACTGTACTTCCAAATGGAACCCAACTTAGTTCATGGTAACTTCAAGCACAGCCAAAGTCCTTGAGATGAGGCAAGCCAGAAGCAAGTTATCTAGACCTCAAGGAACTTTTCCTACGCCTTCAAATACAAATCTTAAATATGATCACAGCATTTTCATCCAATAAAAGAATAAGCCAAAGAAAGAAAAATAAATGTAAACCAAGTTTATTTTGCTCTTAAGTAGTGTTCTTTAAGCACTACAGCATGGTAAACAATGTAAATTAGTATAAGTCATCTCAAAAGCCAGTTTTTTTTTTTTTATTTTATGAGTTGTTAAAAAGATGCAGCCTATTCTAACAGGATAAATATTTTAACCATTTCACTTCGAGTTAATGAAGGCTCACAAATGAGCAACACTCCTCATTGAGGAAAACAAAAAGCTGTTGTCGACAAAGCGACAGCACACACACAAAAACAAAAGAACTGTGTAAAAATAACTAACTGTACTGTGTTCCCATACTCTTTAGAAGTTGCTTTACAATGGGATGATATGCACATGATCTTGCTGCAAACTTGCCATACAACTTGCAAATACACGTAGCCTATAGCCTTACCACTCAGTCCAGAAAGCTGCTAACTGATCAGAACAAACGCAGCACTAGAATCCTCTGCTTAACAATTAATTCAATCTGCTTTACTCTTTACCTTTTCTCCTAGACTGCAGGACAGACTAGAAAGAAAATTACTCCGAATTAAAAATTGATACTCTTACAGGAAATTGTATTATTTTGCAATATAGTCTTTTACAAGTTACGTTTTGCCTATTTTCCCCTTAGCCACAAAATGGGCATGAAGTAATTACTTTGAAAATGCCTTAATTTTCAACTTCATGCAAATCTAAATAAAGATGACCAAACAAAAGCTTAAACAATGGAAGGATATTTCACAGAAAATTTCTTATACAAAAAACACATAAGAAAAAGGGCCACTAGGTGACATTTTAATTTACAAATTGGCATCATTTTGGTCAACAAATATCCAAGTGCTGTTTTCTTCTATCACAACAAAGTAGCTGTACAGAAAGAAAACTGCAAAACTTGTTTTATTTTTGTTTTTAATCGCACATCTCCTCAGGAATTTCATGTGGATTAAGGATGCCAGGTACAGACATCTGAAGTTTATGCTTCTCCTCTTGAGCCTGCCGAAGGGCTGTTTCTCTCTCCTCCAAGAACAAGTCTGATGTGTCTTCACCTGCAAATTCCTGGGATAATTCACATAAAAACATTAGTTTATTGTCAAATGCTTGAGGCAGAGTCATAGCTTCCAAAATTACACAGTGAACATCTTCCCTTCCTGGTCCCTGACAGGCTACTTGCATGGTTTTCTGTTCCTACAGTCACAATTAAAATAAAGCAATACTGAAAGATGTTCACCGTGTGTTACACAACGGGATGCCACAGTAACCCAGCATCTGGAGTGTATCACCATTAAAGCAGAATCATTACAATTCTAAAATACCTGACAATTGCAGTCTCAGAACTAATTAACAAACCATTCCCTACAAATCTTAGGCTTCCAGCATCCTTAGGAAAATAAAGGCAAAGCATTGGTGTAGCGAATTTCAAAACTGGTCCCAATTCCAAGCAGAATGAAAAAAAGCTGGTTAAAAACCAACTTATTTCCCATTAGATTTCATTTTGCAGTTGTCCTAAGACATAAGGATTGTGTGCACAATGTAAAACACAAGCAATGACGTTCAGGTCCAATTTTTGAAATTAAATCCCAGTGAAGCAGGTTCCATGAACACCACTCAGTCACACAAGCCACTGGACAGAGTTCTCACTGCATTTTAAAAAGATGCAAAATAACTTCTATTTCTCAAACAAACACTGACTCCACACTGTCCAAAAGCTTTCCAACAATACCTTGCTGAAAAATGTTTTTAATTTCTTGAGAAAAGCACACCCAACATACCTTGATTTGGACCAGGAAATCCCTTAGGTGTTCCTTGAAGGCAGGAATATCCTGGTTTAAACTGAAGAGTCCTGTTACGAACAGCTTAACCTGGGCACTAACAGCAAACACATCAGTTAGAATTCCGAGAGGTAAGAACCCACTGAGAAGCATTACTAAATCATGCCAGACTTACTCTTGCAGGTGAGGAAATGCAGATTTGAGGAGATTAGCCACGTACTCCTGAATAAACATTTGGTTGTTCACTGGATTTCCAGGATTTAAAGGAGTACTTATTTTTCCCTCTTCTACCAAGTTGAACATGTACGCAAGGATTGACGCATGCATTGTCAAACCTGCAAAGATCAAAGTCAGACACACGCAGCTGTTATTCAGAACAGGACGTGTTACATTATTTTGATGTTCAAAGGGATGGTTTCCATCGCCTGCCTGACACGCAGGCACATTCTCACCTGCAGTGTGCGAGGTGTCTGTGACCACGGAGAAGATGTGCTGGAGGATATCGCAGAAATACGTCTGATAGAAGCTCTGGGCAGCGGTCTCCTCCTGGGCAACGTTCTGTAGCAGGGTATAAAGGATCTGAAGTCCTGCAAAAACAGGCACGAAGAAAGTGACCAGGAGAACAAGGTTCAAAGAGCTGGGAGATTTTGACCTTTTCCAAAACAACGTGAATATCCCAAGAAATCCTGATGGGCAGCAGGATGCCCAGCATGGCACGTGATGGCTTTGTGAGGCAGTGCCCCAGGCTGGCACTAGAGAGCACTGCCTCCCAGACACAGCACGCCCCTTTGGCTTCATTATCATACTATTAGCATAAAGAGCCAATCACACCACTTGATGAGCAAAACCCTCTATCCAGATAAGTGTTGGCTAATTAAACAAGGAAAGGTGTTTTAATGTTTAGATTTAAATGGAAACTTTAATTACTTTACTTGGTGAAATACAACTGAACAACATCTTTTCTCCCCATCCCAAATGGCTAAAACAATCAGTGGCTTCTCAGTTTTTCGTGACACCATTTTGAGCTGGTGCACCCATTCCGCCATTTCAGAAGAGTGCCAATGCTCCCATGGCAAAGAAAGCAAGTAGAAACTGTAATAGTGCTCTCTTCCAGCTACTGGAATGAAACAACAACCAAACATCTCAGCCCATCCATGGATACCTGGCTGACACCTTGAAGCTGAGACAGAGGAATTCTATCCTTGTGCAAATGCAGTACAGAATCATGTGAACAATATGCTAAGTTTGATTAAAGAAAAGGAAGAAAAAGAACAGCATTCTACCAGGAAATCTCTGATCTGTATTAAACACTTCCATTTACCTGTGTCTGCAACATTTCTCATCGTGTGTTTGAAAGCCCAAATAATAGAATCCAGGACAAGTTTGAACTGTGCAGGTGGAATGGCCAGGAAGGCTGGGAAGCAGTGAGAATTTACAGCTTGGAGTAGCAAGAAGAAGTTTGTTCTGTGTTCAGGATATTCTTCAAAGTCCTTGAAGGGAAAGGGGGGAAAAAAGCCAAGTCTCCTTAAGTTCCATCGTAACATCTTCCACTAAACAGAGCAAGTCAGTAAATACTGCACACTTAGTGAGGAAATACTCAACATAACTGATCACTAGTGGTGTTCTTACACTTTAAATATTTATCAATTTTAGCAGTTACATGTCCTACACTGACATGTGACTTCTGCTTCCAGAAGTTCAACACTCTGAGGCCCCAGCAAAATTACTAATGGCTTAAACCAGGAACTAACCAGAGAAGTTTAAGGCAATTTAAGACATCCACCCAGACAGCTCAATTATAAAACAAGTACGCTCATTTGAGTGGAAATTTCATCAAGTGCCACAAATGTGCTCTGTGACTGGGAAAAAAAACCAGATGAATCACAAGATCCCATGTGTTGTAGTGATGTTCAGAGGGAGATGTCTTATCCCAGGTTTTAAATATAAATACCTTGTTGATCATGTTTAATGTGCACTCAAAAACAGCATCGAAGATCTGAGGTATTTCAGCAGTGATGTGTCCCCCCAGCTTGTTGACAATGATAGCCATGGTACTGAGCACCTCGGGCTCCCGAGCAGCCGGCACGTTCCGCTGGTAGTCGATGAGAACTGCATCCAACAACGGAGGAACAAAGTTTTCAGCTACCTGGTTGGAAGAGTAAGCCAGGTTATAGCAGTGCAGCTACTGAGCCAAGTCTCCAGTGCAGTTTGTAGCCAAGTTCCTCCTTTAGTTACAGGTGACACTTTTCCTAAGGAAGCTGAAATAGGTTCCCATCCTCTCTCTCCATCTTAAATCTCCTTGACTCCCTTTAAGATTACTCTCAGCTAAAAATAACTGAAGTATATCAAACACTGTTCAGGCTTACATCTTATTATAATTTCACTTCCTCCATTATATTTTACACACCACCTGAAGCAAATTCCAGTGACCAACAACTGAACGCAAACCAGAGTTCTTCCCAATTCTGCCTTAGAAGTTATTTGTATAAAATACATCCACTTACCATCTGCGGATCATTGGACCTGCTCACCCAGCCAGAAATTAATTTTAAGGTTTCCCTTTTTACAGTCCTCATACTTCTAATCAAGGGCTGCTTTGTTACCATTTCACCTGGAAAATTTTAAAGCTTCGGTTAATTGTGTGAGGTCTCAAAAAACCCAAACAACTCCCCCCCCCCCAAACTAACTTGATATTAACAAAACAGAGAATGCTTGATTTTTATATCTGAATTGCAAAGACTATTAAAGACCTCCTTTGCCTTTAATCTTTGCCAGTTGTAAAAACATTCTCTGTAATCACAGCAGTTGCTGCTCGAGGAGTTCACCAGGCCCACAGCCCCAGCAACCCTTCCCCAACTTCACTGTGTCTGGCAGCGATAAATTCTGGCCATTAGATCAGCTGAATGAAAAGTTATTGATTTCTCAGCCAGTTTTAGTCTGAATTCTGAGAAGTTACTTCAAGGTAAACCAGCTGCACAGGTACCAAGCTGCATTTAACATTCCAGTTTCAGGTACATCTTGTGCACTGGCCAGAAAACTGGACACAGCACAGAATTCAGCAACTGACTCATTTCATCTTGAAATTAACTACTACAGAAGCACATTCCACTGAGATGCCACAGGCCCTAAGTTAGCTGGTAAAAAGAGGGGAGGTAATTGAGAATTCCTTCTGTGACTGCAAGCCTGGTTTACCACGACTTTCAGGGATCTTCACTCATTACATTTCTGCAATACAGCCTTGTAGCAGCACAGTCTCATCTCAAAACCCTGCTGACATCTTCTGATGGAATGAATGAGATCCTATTTACAGACAGTCCTTTAATACTCAAAACCAGGGTTAGCTACAAGACCACAGGCTACAACTGCATCTCAGCAAGATGCCTATTAATTCTAAGTAAGCATCTCTGGGGTTCTGCATTCTCCTAAACTTGCTCATTCATAGATATTTCTTCCTCCCTCTAAAGCTGGGAGTTCTTTATTTGAATACAACATCTGTGAACAAAAAAAGATTTAAGTGAGCACCTTCAGTCCTTCTCCATTTGCCCAAACAGTAAAATTAATCTAACTGGGATGTACTCTGAAACCTAATGGCAGACACTGCCAACCCGTTTTCAGGAAGAACATGGAATTTCTTACCATTAGCCTGAATAGCTGCAGAAATATTTTCACTTAGGCACTTGTACACATTCAGCATATCTAAATAAATTCTTCCAAGCTGAATCACAAAGGGGTGGCCAACTGCTTTACACGCTCTTACGTTGGTTTTCAGAATGCTACCAAGCTGCTTAACTGTTTCAGGATCCTTTAGAATATCAACATTCTGTAAAAAAAATTAAGAGTTCATGGTGGTTAGTGAATACAACCACCCTTTGGCTTATACTATAAAAGGCTAAGTTTAAACAATTTATTTTATACACTGCCTTAAAGAACAGATCGCTCAAATTTATGGACTTTTTATAGAGATCCTGTGGTTTATTTCATGGCATTTACAACAGAGGCAGGATAAAACTTCATTTCACTCTGCTTTTCTGCTGAAGTGTTTTTGCTGCAGTGGTACAAGCATTACTCTTGTTAGAGAAAGACAAAAACTAAGGAAATGAAGAAGTTGAAAACAGATAGAAGGGGTCCAAAGGAAATGCAGCATGTTCTTAAGAGAAGTCAGGGTAGGAAAAGTAACTCAAGCTTGCTTAAGTTTCAGGCCCTTTAATTTGATTAACTGCAAATGGATTGTCTCTTGTGAAGTGCAAGACTTGTAGAGAGAGATAAAAGTATTTTCAAAAGACTGAAAGAAACAGAAGATAAAAGTAGGAAAAGATGTACTTTAAGAGAATGGTGGGAGAAGAAAGGAAGAACAGTGAACAGTATTTTTAGCATTTTAACTTTTCTGTTACCCAAAAGCCAAGTGAAAGGGAGCATTAGAAAAACTTACTGAAACAAATTCTGTACAGTAACAGACTGTACTTTAAAGCAGATTTAAACAAGTATTTATTTTGTCATTTAAGTCTCCTCTCTCAAAACAACACTTTCACTGTCATGTCACTCTCTGTCTTAGCCATTGTGTAATGAAGTCCAGCCCAGCCCCGTGCACTTACTGTGAAAAATCCAACCAGGGGAGGGCAGACATCTAGCAGGGTTTTAGACCTGAGCACCAGACACATTAAAATGTATGAGCTCACCTTTGTTGCCTGCTGAATGATGCTGTCCCACACCTGGTTAGGCAGCAACATGTACTTTTCTATCAGATGCTCCTGCACAGACTGGTCTGTCTGTGCCCCAATCATGTATCCAACTGCTTCGTAAAATGTGTGCACCTGATGGGAACAGCAACACCACGAACACAGAGATTAAAAAGGACCAAGGAAAAACTCTGTTTTACCAGAGCTGTGCACTGGCTCCCATCAATCCTGGAAGTATCTTTTTCCACATGCCAGATCCACTCTACTTGAACTTTCAGTACATTACTGCAGGTGCAGACTACTCTCATGTCATGAGCCATGCCCTTCCCAGACAGATCTCCCCCTCCTGGTATAGAAAATACTGGATTTTTCTTTTTTGAACTGTTCCTCACCCCCTCCCTCACAAATACAAGAGCTGCAGGTATATACTGTTAAGAGTAGGATATTGCTCTTTCCCAAAGCAGAATCACCAAGTTAAATTCAGTGTCTTCTTTCTTGAAGGCATTCCAGAAATCAAAATTTCAACTAAATGTACTTTAATTCTCCTTCCAAACACTCCAACTGTGATCTCAGCAATGCAACTTGATCATGGTATTTATACCCTGACACTGTCCCTAACAAAAACTGAAGAATACAATTCAACCCCTGCAAAACATTTCTCCAGGAAGGAACTCTGCATTCATCTTCAGGGATTATCCACAACCCCAAATCGAACCTACCTGTTGTGGCTGAAGGTCACAGATGATTGTGTTAATATTGTTCAGGATTTCATCAATAAATGGCATGACCTCTCCCACCTGAACCTGGACAAAGTGTCGGCGGCATTTTTGTGCTATTTTTATGAAGGTATCACAAGCCATGTCCTGGACGCCATCGTGGGTTTCTAAATGAAATCAAGGCAGTTACTGCTTTGTATTTTTTCCCCTCCATGTATAGGCATCTTTTTTTTAATAATTAAACCAGTAAATTAAAAAAAGCAGATAATTACCATGCATAAATTCAAACAGCTTGTTGACTACTGTCTTCAAAAATTTCCAGTGAGCTCTCAAAAACCGCGGGTATTGACCTACTATATACATTATATTTGATGCGATAATGGCTTTGTTGTCCTTTCCTCGCTTTTGTTCACAGAGTCCCAGGAGATCCTACAACACAACAGATTCTTAGTTTCCTCTTCAAGTTTGTCCAGTTCCATTAAAAGCATTACAAGCATAACATCCTATAAAGCAGCTGTATTAAAGATGGTTGCCACAATCAAGCTCAAAATCCGGATAAAGAAATAAAAACCCACACAAGTGGGTTAAGACTGGGGCAATGCAATCATTTAAGCTTCATCCAAACCCTGACCACTGTTTTAAACTAAGGAATCTCCATTTTAAATTATAACTAAGGATTCCTGCAGGGGGAGTTCAACAAGCCTTATAGTACCCAATACTGCCCGAGTAGCTGATAGATAAAAACTCAGACTCCACATCATATAGAAGAAATTAAACTACATCTGCTGTATGACTTATAACTACATATTCTGTAAGAATCTTTGTATAACTTGTTGAAGTCCATTACTCTTGTAAAAATATTATTCACCTATTAACCAAACTGAGTTTAATCAATGAATATACAGATACAGCAAAAGAGCAAGGTGCTGGGCTAGTTACAATCAAAGGTTACTTTGCCACTCTTGCTGTATTTCATAAGCAATCCCTTTCCATCTCTTCTGCATCCCCAAAGCACACAGTTCATCATAAACTAAATTTTATTTGATGAAAAGGCTACTTGGATCAATGCATTGTTCATAGCTAACTTATTCATCACCCCTAAATGCAGGATGTAAGATTTCCCATTAATTCATTCTTATCCCCCTGCACCCACCAAGGCATCTTTCTAAGATCACAGAACAGTATTTCTGCAAACTTGGTTTCTTCAGCATAAACTGAAGTGTGACCAAGCTGTTAGTTCTGCCCCACCATACCTTAATTACTGTAACTAGGAATCTCTTTTCATCTTCTTCGTGCATGGCACCGCTGATGGAGCCGATAGCCCAGCACAGGGTGTTCAGATTCTTCCACGACCACTCAGTGCCATTCACTTGATTGTGAAGCTTTTCAGTCATAATTCGTTCCGTGTCTGCATAATCCAGATGCGTGAGATAAACTGAAAGATATCAACATGGAACATTTTAAAGCAGCAGCCTGGATCTCAACTCCATAAGCAGTTACATAAAAACCCACTGAAGCTGTCAGGTAAAAGTGTAATGTTTCCTGCCTGAAGTCATGACAGCATGAAGTAATAACTGAGGCAGAAATTTGTTACAATTATTTTAAAGATGGACAATAAATTTTATTGAGAATTTATGTTCTAAGGGATCTCAGCAAAACATCACATGCAGGTGATGTGGAAAGTCTAAATCAATGCATGTCCCACATAATGCCAAGGCAAATTATTATCAAAAGGCATCTGTACTGATGGTCTACAGGGAATATGGGATTGGCTGCCTTTGGGGACATTATACAGTGTGTAAGCCCATGCATTTTCTTCAGCTCTGTATTTTAGTGTCACCACATTTGCTGGTTGCAATAACCCACGATTAAAGTGGAGCTGGTGTTCCTGAACAGGTCTAGGTGGAAGATTCAGGTATCACAACTCAGTCACTTGCATCAGCCCCTAATAGGATTAGCGTCTCCAATATAAAACTCTAAATCCCAGCAAGTCAAGAGCAATTTAAGGCCAGGTTCAGAAATAGATTTTTACTGTACCACAGAATACAGCTTCCACCACATTCTCCCCCTTTTTTTGCAAAGTGAATCTTATAGGTAATACAACATAAGCAAGAAAAACCTGACCTGCATTTTCATATAAATAATCCTGTATCTGGCAACACAACTTAGGCTCAGGACATGCAGTAATTGTTTCATAAAACAAAAATGTTTTGCAAATGCATTAGAACAATTAATTTAACACTGGCTATACCTACATCACAAGCAGAAAGGTGAGAATAAAAATACCCACATACACTTTGCATCTCACAAGCTTTCCAACACATACATTCCTAGTGCATAAACCTGTTGCTAAACACTCAGTGTTCCCATCTGCATTTGATAAAATAAATTGATTATTGAAGGCCTAATGTCCTAAAAAAATCTGAGAACTCTACTTCCTTTGCTCCCTCAAGTTACAATTAGGACTCTCACTATTTTTCTCCTGCCTCAAAAAACTCGTTATCACTGCAATACCTAAGGACAAAAATTAAGTAGTGTATTACTACTCCACCAGGTTATAACACACTACATACCTCAAACAGGAAACTTCAGAGCAGCCACTGCCTCCTCCCTTTCCAGTCTGTGTAGTACACCTTGCTGATAACCCTTTTACCCATACAACAATTCAGATCCTAAGATAACACACTGATGCAGCTGCACAGACCCACAGCACACAAGCTGCAGCCAGTTCACTTACCCAATGTTTCTCTCATATTTTTATACAAGTTTATGGAATCCGTATCCTTCATGAATTCCCGAACTACCTCCCCTTGATCATTTTCCACAACCAGGACTTCTTCAGGCTTGGCCATGCGGCTGACCATGAGCAATCGAACCTGGGGGAAGTTAAAACTCCATCAAACTGCAACACCAACACTCTCCCAGCTCCACAAGTGTCTCCAGAGCACTCTGCTCAGGCAGCCTCAACCACAGGAAGGTTATACCCAGAAATGCCAACTAACAAGCCATTACAGAGAGAACCTGCTGACTTCTCTCCCTCCAACGATAAAGTTGAGTACTTTAAAAAAACCCAACCTATGTAGTGTTTATACTTTCCAGAGCTTCAGAATGCTTATGTCATATTCAGGGTCTTTTGAAGACCTCTTTTCCCAAACACAGGTTTTCCTCCAACTCTAACACTCCAGCCTTTCTGTTTACAGAAACTGTTCAATACAGATTTATTTTAAATTAAGTACCTTAAAAAAGCTGAAACAGCACATTAATACCCTTATTATATACTAGTATCATCTTGAAGTATTTTCACATTGATTATGTAACTAGAGTTGAATCAACCATCAACTAAGATAAGTTCTTATGTCACTCCTTACATGAAGCAAAATCTCTAATTCACAAACAGAATCTGAATCTTTACAGTGCCTTCACTTGAACATGGCTTACCTTGGATAAAACAGGCAAATAAAGCTGTCTCCTGGGAGGAACATCGAAGTGTTGACTCCCCGAAAGCAGTGGAGAAGCAGACGTTGAGAATGGACTTTCCCTGTAGAGCTCAGCAGCTAAATGGTTCCAATACTCCAGACAAATCTTGAAAATTTCAGTTTCTTCAACTTCTGATACCAACAGCATGTAATGAAGAGCCTGGAAAAGAGTGGTTTAAACATCCAATTACTGAGTATATCTGCAGGTCAAACCACATTGCTTCAAGTTCAGTTATCCAAGTCCTGACAAAATGCCAAATTAATCTCAGAGTTTGGATAAAGAGGCATTAACATTGCAATGACATTACTTACAAGTCAGAGTTGTGACTGGCAGAGCAACTAAAAACCAAGGACTCCTGTCAATTATTGTTATTTTCAAAGTCTGTATGAATTTTTGAAACTGAAATAGCCTAAAGACATCTTCAAAAATGCCATCACCAAACCAGCCTGTTTGTAAATTATCAAACCCACAGCCTCTGGAGCTTCTGCAAGGCATTTTCAGAACCTCAAAAAACCCTCATCAGCTGGTGTCAGTGATTGCTGTTCTCAAGACTATTGCTGCTACTTTGTTCTGGATCCTTTGACCCTGGAATGCTGCTCCTTTGCTTTCCACAGAAGTCATCTACCAGAACATTTTCAACTTCTTTCCTGACAGAACAGCCAGAGCAGGCTGAGCAGGGAAAGCCACTGATGCAATTCTGACAAGCTCAGATACCAACCAGAGAAATTAAAACTACACAGACAAACCTCTTTTGCCTAAGCTTATTATGCAGTCCCTGGTGAAAGATATCAAAGCAATTGCCCATTAGTGAACAAACAGAATGAAATTATAAAATCTGAGGATATTTTCATAGCTTAGGCACTACAACAATTTAGAGCATTTTAAAAGGTAAAGACCTGATTCAGCATCTCCACCTACAGTGTCAAAAGAGGGACTCAGAACAGCCATACATTAATCTTTACACATCAATTTCTCTTGATAATTTCACTTAAAATAACTTATGTAGATTCCTCTGCTGGTCTACAGAGATCCAGTGAATCCATGGAACAATTTCAGGAGATCTGCTACATCCAAAGTGCAGGAATTAACAGGTTAGAATGACACAGAGCTTTTTAAAGAAAAGCTGTGCCTAGGTTCTATTACACCAGAGCTTACAGAAGTTGAATTTGCAACCATTTTAGACAGGCGTAAGGAACTTTGTTAAACATTTCACCAATCTATCCATGACTGAAAGTCTTCAGAATCCAGTTTTGTAAATGCCTGTTTTACACAGGTCCTCCTAATACAGCCTCAGCGTAATAGAAACTTGAGCCTTGAGCTGTGCATCCCTGATTCCCAGTCATTTTGAAAGCTTACTACTTGCAAATTCAGGAATTATCTGGAACTGTTAACAGCTGCTCTATTGAAAATAAAAAAGTGATACTCCTCTGAGTCCATCTTCTAAATGAGCTACATTTTAGTATTTGCAGGCAATTTTATTAAAATGCCTTTTTTTTTGTAGAGGGCTGCCTCCAGAAGAAATATATTGAGAACACTGGCTGGAACACAGACTGGAATTCAGATGGACACACTGGATTACAGCTAATCAACCTGCAAGATGCACTTCCCTCTCCCAATGGAATCTGGTCTCTAGGTTTAAAAATTGGGGTGGTGTTTTTTTCCCTGTCTCAGGGCAGTTCCTCAGCCTACAACCTCCAAACCTGCACAGGCTTGATTCTGCACACAGAAAATGGTGCTTCAAGGGATATGGAGCCACTTTCATTCCTCTGGAGTGCAGCAGTAGCAAAAAAGTCACCATAGAATAGTTCAGTCCCAGCGAAATTCTTATTCACAATTAGAACAACACAACTGAAAACCCTAATTTGTGATCTACCCCCACTACAGCATAAAGCAGTACCCTCAGTGTTTCAGCCTTTCCAACCCTTCATTCTTATCTGAATCTCCAGTAATTGCCACAGTCCCAGTGGTTTTACTGTCACAGTCACTTGGTAGGGCTCTGCCACTGGCACACACAATCTTTATTACACAGAAACAGTCTCGTCCTTGAGGATTATTTAAAGCTTTTCAGTTGGGAAATGGCAAACTAGGCAAGAAGCTACATCAGGAAGGAGGAACTGGCCTACAGCATGTGCTCGAACCCTGCTCTGGATGCTCAGTGAAAACACAGACTGATGGAAGTCACAGCAACACACCTTCTTCATGTGAGAGTTAAACATGTAAACCCATGGAAGAAGAATATATCCATTTACTTTGAAGCACTATTTGACACTTCCATGGAGGAACAAGTAAGAAGAGGGTGAGACAGAGTTAAGTTTTCAGACATTGTACTGGTGAAGGATCACTGAAAGCAGAATGCCATTGAAGCATACTAGGAAACAAACACTTTGAAGGGGTTTTTCTATTTATGACTGGTTTTTTTCCTCTTACCCACTTCAAGTATAATGATCTAGAAATTACATTAGTATCACATCCTTTGAGCATGAAAACACACCTGCTACATTTTTAAACCAGATAAACCAAGCTACTTACCTCCATTAGTGTTTCCCTCAAATTTAGCCTTTTTTCTATAAGCAGACCATGCTCCTTGAGGAACGTGCAGAGGAACAAACTGAGATTCTGAATGAAGTTCTGTTCATCATCTTTTCCATTCGAATATGCAAGTCGGATATTGGTATTTAAAGGAAGCATCTAACAAAAAGAACACAGACATCATCAAGAACTTCCCTTTTTATACAGAACAACTACTGTGTATTAACAAATATGTTGCTCGTTTTTTATGAAGAATCCCCAAGATGGACCAACATTGCCAAGACAAGAAAAGACTGTTAAAAAAACCCTTCACCCATCCTCTTATGATATAAACACACTGAGGAAAGGACTCATGTAACTGAGTCTGAACTGCTCAGAGGGGAATCATCAAATTACATAAATTTGAGGTATGGGTTTTTATGAAAATTTCTTCTATCTGTTCCAAAGATTAAAAGAGTAACTTGAGGAAGTTAGATCAGTTTAGGTCTTGAGACACATAGTTCATGGCTCCCCACCAGACAGCCCAAGTGCTCAAAATATCTCTTAAATTAATCAAATCAATACAGCAGAAATACAGCTGCAATCAAGTTCAGAAAAACACACTTGGCATCTTCTGATCAAGCCACAAATACCACCAAAGAACAACACTTCTCCTACCAAAAGCTCTATAATGAACATGAACCTGTCAACTCAACTAGGTTCTACAGAAATTGATTTTGTGATATGAAATACAAAGATTTCTGAAAACCATTTACCTGTTTTAACTGCATCATGGTCAGTGTAAAAAGTGTTACAAACTGTTCTTCATACTGGCTTACACTGACACCTGCAATCTCTGTGAGGCACTTCAAAGAGACATTTCGAAACATGGGAACATTTAAGAACTGTTGAGGGAAGAAAAAAAAATAAAGAGTATTACAGAAGTGTTGTACAGCTTCTCCACAACTTGTATTTAAATTTAAGAGCTGTCATTTTTTTGCAAGAGTACCTTGTATATTAGTGTGCTGATTAACTTGGTCTCAAATATATATCCCAGAGGAATCCAGTTCAGAAATCGTAGCAAAGTTTCCAAAGTTGCATGGACTAAGGGAGCGTTTTGGGAGTTTTCCTGTAAATGACCATTTAGAGTTTATGACATTGTGACACTGTGAGGCACAAAGGGGGAGTTTTGAAAACATAATTAAAGAAATATGACTTACCATCACAAACTGACACAATTGAAATATCTGAGAGAATTCATTGCACATGCTGTTAAAAAAAAAAATTAAAAATGAAGCATTTCCACATTTCATAAATCAAAATATCTATGCTCACAGGACAGGTCCTGAAGACCTATGCCCATGGAGGCATTCAAAAGCCACCTGGCTTTTCCTCATTTTCATGGTAATAATGCATATTTTAAGTAGCTTGAAGCCTGTGCCTGCAAATTCTGGCTAAAGAAATACAATCAATCAATGCTGAATGCTGTGTTAAAAGGGTGGGAACCATCAGTCAACAGATGCTACTTGTAGCAAGGTACAAATCCCTGTGTGTACAAAATGAACTTAGGGATCCCCTAGGAGTACTGCTTCAAAGAAAAATCAGTAACCCTCTTGGGCTCAGAAATGGAATTGCACAGCTGTAGGTGTTCACACAAAGGCTCCAAGTGAGAGCAACTATTTAGCAGCAAGCACAAAGTCTACTCTGATCATTAAGATTTAAACAGATATACTTGCCTGTCTTTCAAATGCTTAGCTTTTACTTGAGTAATCTGGCCACTGGAAAAATCAAACACTTCTTCACTCAGCAGTTTCAGGATCACCATGTTGTTCTGACAGAGGCTCTCGCTGGTCCTGCTCGCTCCCACAATATCGCTGATAAACGTCGGCCAGTGCTTCGGCCACTCCTGTTTCAGGATCTGCAAGGTGAGGCAGCCACACGTGAGACACACAGCAAAGTCAGAGACTTTACAGTAAGGTTTGAAATGTTACGAACTCTGGCTTACCTGAACAAGAATCATATTCAGTTTCCCAATATACACCTTCTCTTTCTGGAGAGGAGAAGAGAAGAGTCAGGTTTTGCATAATACTCCCCCCTCCCTCACCCTCGCCTGAGAACCCTTCACTTACTTCTACACATGTTGGGTCAGATGAGGTCTTGATAATCAGGCCAACAACATATTTTTTAATACCTGCAGAAGATGTAGGAATTTATTTTCAGCTATGCCAGGTATCACAGATGTAGCAATAAATATTTCTGAATTCAGATTCTTCATGTTTTTAAACAAGAAACACCTCTAAGGGCCCGATAAGCATGCATCAGTGAGCATCCTTCTTGTGTGCTACATGGGAAAAATCCACCTTTATCAGTCCTGACAGGGGATATTTTAGATGTACAAAAAGGCTTTACACCTAAACTATTTCAATAAACCAAAAGGAAAACACACTAAGGATTAGAGTGTCCTTGCAGTAGTTTGTACCAGATCGAAGTGAACTCAAAGAATAAACAGAACTTACTAAGTGCGACTCCAGTTTCAAGGCCAAGTTTGCTAAACTGCACGGAAAGCTTTGACACATCACCTGCACTGCATGCAGAAGTTCAGAGATGCTCCAGTCTACTTAGGTGATCCATTTTAAAGGCAGGAATTCCTACACACAGCATTTCAAAGTCAAGCACTGTGCCAGAGCTTAGCAAAGCTTCCCCTGTGAAATCTTACAAGAACAGAACTTAAAACTTCATTCACTAATACAGCACAGTTCATTTGAGTGTGAACCACTGTGCATTTATAGCACATATGGATGCTGTGAGTCCAGAAAACTCTTAATAAATTCTACTTTATTGCTTTTTTTCTTCTTACATTGGCAATTGGCCAACCAGGGGCACAGAGTGTGTTTCTTCTAAAATGTTTTTTAATTATTTTAGCTTTCAGCTCTACCATAAAACAAAAAAATCCCCAATCACTGTAGAAAGCCACACTGCCAAAAGTTTCATTTTGCCACCTAATCCTCAGCTCACTCCTAATTCCTAAATCCATGGAAACAATGACTTTCCAAGTGACAATATCCATGTCTAAACCCATTCTGTACAAGAACACCTGACTCCCAGGAAAAGGCACGCACAGAGGGCCTGGAGTCACGACCCAGGCAACATTCCAGGAGTTCAGCTCTGACACCACGCTTCAAACCGGGCAAGTGTTTTCTTGTCATAAGGAAGTTTGAGAATTGGTGGATGCTTTACTATTCAAATTCATGAACCCAAAAATCTTGTTTCAATCATTTCTTCAACCAGACAAGTCAGCTGACTCACGCAGACAACATGCATATGTTGAAGACTTCAGAAGTTGTCACTTCAAGGAGAAGAATGTCTTCTGTTGCAGACATAATCCACAGCCTCTGTTCTAAGTTTTAAAACTTGTCTAAGACTCAGCCAAATTTAGGAATTTTTTTTTCATTTCAGGCTTAAGAAACAGGATTAAAGGGGACAGTTTATTAATTGCATCCTCATGAAATCTGGAAAAACTAGATCCAGACTTTGAGCCATTAGATACATACTAGCCAGGAGCTATTCTACAGGCAGTTCCAATTACAAGTGGAACTATTCATCATCACCAACTGGGATCAATCCACATTACTCCAGGAGAATGGTCATTAATAAAGTATTACTGGGTAAGAGTTATTACCAAGCACTGGTCTGACATCATAGGCCTGGTCTGATATTTTAAACCTAAAACACACTCTTTGCTGAAATATTACAGTAATTCACAAATGAGATATGAAAGCCCCCAGAATAGTAGGGAAATAGGTCTGCAGTGCCAGAAACTAAACTATTATAGCCATGTGCCAAACCACTAAGGGAAGCCTACTGTTGCAACTCTTTGCATTTCAAAAAGGAATTAAAAAGTTGTTCTTAGAGTTCCAACTGCAAATCCATGGTCTTTTCCATCTTGCTGCATCAATTGGCATTGTGCAATTCAGTAACAACTTGAATATTGTGCTGCCATCCTTCCAGCCTTGAGACCAGCAGAGGAGAACAGCTTCTCTGTTCCACAGTTTCTCCATTAGAAAAATAAAAGTAAAAATGGTGACCATAGCTCAAAAGAGAACCTCCAAAGTTTGCTCCTTTTCACACATCATGCTGCAGAGGCTCCTGAGGTCGTCCATCCAGAAAACAAAGTCACATTCTTAATCCCTTAAAAGCAGCAGCTACCCAATCTGCTAATGCTCTTTTTGGATCAGATGCCATTTTCTACTTCTTTTTTTACTTCAAGTGTCACAGTTTCTGCTCCATATTTAATTGCTCATTTATTTATCATTTCATAGGAAAGATAATTTTCAGCAGAACAAATATACGTCAAATTTATATTCTGGTAAAAATCAACCCAGAGGCTCATTACCATTTTTCAGCAGAACATGTCCAAGAAACTGTTCAGGGGTAGAAGTCCATGGGATAAGCTAAAAGCACCATGTCTGGGGAACTTAAAAGGAAGTGTTACGTTAAAAAGGAAAGCATGAGACATGCACAAGCCCCACAACCACTGCCTAGAAGGTCTCCTTCCATCACAGAAGCCGCTGAACAAGTCTTGGAGATGCCAACACCACAACTGCCAAGTTCAGGCCCTTCATGGAGCCAAAGCAGGAAGAGACAGACAGTGCAGGACCTTCCAATAAAACAAAACAAAAGCCACACCAACCACAACACCCAGGACACACAAAATGTTCTTCAAAGATCATCTGACCTTGCAACTGCACTGATCTCAGGACAACGTGCAACCAAAGGGAGCAGACCCTGCTTCAGGCCTCGACCAGCCCCACTGCTGGCATTTTCTGGAAAGTGAAGCCCAGGAAGTACTTTTGTATCAACTACCATAAAAGGGATGATAGAGCAAGGACATGAACTCGAGGCCTTTTAGAACATTCCTGGATGTCCATTAGATACTGTCATCCTTCTGTGAAAGTTGCTCCTCGACAGAAAGGCAAACATCCAGTAAAACTGAAACACTTCCTGGAGGGAAAGTTGTTTTCCCAAGTGACCCAAGCTATGCAATGCTGAAAGTGGAACTGGGACAGTGAGGAACGTCACATTATCCAATATGAGTAATTTCTGCAGCCTGAACTTGAGGAAATATCCTACAGTTTAACCTTTGGATGTGCTCTAGGAAGCCATTACCTCTCCTGTACTCTGTGTACCTGAGCACAGAGTTCCTGTCACAGCCCAGTACAGCAGGTAAATAACCATGGACACAATCAGCAAACACACACCTGCAACAAACCCACTTCTTGTCCTCAAGGCACACAAGCACAGCCTTCTGTGCAATCACAGAGCACAAGCATTTAACAACTGTCAATTATTCTAGCCGGTGCTGCAGATGCAAGCTCACTCTAATTTACTAAAATTACTAAATTTTGTGCTTGTATTAAAGAATAATAGGCATAAATGAATCAGGTGGGCAATGTAACTCAGCAAATTAACATTATTTTGCAATCAAAATTAGAATTTCAAATGCTAAAGCTGAGCTGTCCCCTCTGGGGATGTTGGTATGCATACATACTTAGACTGAACTGTTTGGCCCCAAAAGGTAGTCAAAATACTATCTTATTTTTAGTGTTAAGAAACAATGCTTTCCCATACAGTCCCACAAATCATCTTTCCCCCTTAGTGATGAACTGAATCGAACCATAATATATTTGTTTTTCAACAGAAAACACTGAAAAAAGGCACAGAGTTTGTCTTCACAGACACACACACAGAGAAGTGCCATGTAGCTCATCCTCCCCTTCATTACAGAGAACCAAAGAAACATCTTCCTCATGAAGCAGGCCAGGAATTTCCATTAAAATATCTCATCACTGCACAGAAAAACCTCCTCTACAGCAGCTTCTACTGCACCAAAAGCTTTACACTCAACTCCGGGACCTTCCTGGAAAACGCTGAACTGCATCTCTGAGCATTTCACTTTCTCATTTCAGAATGAGAAAAATTGTACAAGCAATTTGTGTTTCGTAATGAAGAAGTGCTTTATCCATTCCAACTCCAAACACTCCAGACAAGCTCGCTCTGTTCAGGGCAACAGTATTCCATTTCACAATGCAGGATTAATGAAACGTATCACTGCACTGAAGACCAAAAAGCCTTTCTTTCCAGGCAGGTTTTCACACTGCCAGAGAAAATCCTTTTGAGACCACAGCACTTTAATCAAATGCCATCCTTTCTGAGTGCTATTAAACAATCAACTCCAAAGGATATCAGAATTTAAAGCAATTTAGTATCACACCTCAATAAACCAAGAACTTCAACTTGAGAATGATGGCACAATACCCTGGCAATGAGCCAAGTTCAGCACTGCCTGGGATGTTCTGGAATACATCACCCGCCGCAGCGAGGCTTCAATGAAAACCACATGACATCATTTGTGTACGTGGAAGAGCCATTCCAAGCACTCTCCCGAGGACCACATAAATCACCCAGAGCAAGGCTAACCATTGCTGGGGGCTATGACCAAACATGTCTCAAGGCTGAACACGCAGGCCAGGCATCTGATTTAACTGAATTTTGCCCCTTCTGTGCCTTATAAACTCCACTTTTGTCTACAGAACCAACTGGCTCCCACTGCTAACTCCAAAAGCAAACCAAAAATCAAGAAAAGCAAAAAGCAGAGTAGTCACAAGTCTTTTAGAACTGTGAATTGATTGTTTTGCCCAAATCCTGTTTCAGAATTATGGAAAGATAAAAATGAACTCTTCAAAAGTGCTCACAAACACCACCACCTGAGGAACAGAAAGCTACTTTACAAAAGTTAAAGGCACCAGGGCCAGAAAAGCCCAAACACAAAAGCTGTTTTAAAACAAAAGCAAACTTCAGAACAGAGTTTCAAGTCTAAAGAATGTATCTGAAGAAAACATTTTCCTCCTTGCATTTGGAATTCCAGGCTGGAAGCTGAAACCTCCCAGCACTCAGAAGCAGTAACAAACCTCTGGCTAACCTCAAGGCCCAACAAGTCATTCTGATGTACGACTCGTTAAAAAACAACAACAACAACAACTTTTAAAAAAAAGTTACAGTTCAGGCTCTGTAATTAACAGCATTGCTTTATTTCTCCCAACAAGTCTCAGGAAGTCATTTCAAAAACTTTTTTTATTCACTGACAATTTAATTCAGATCTGCTTTTAACTTCAGCTGCTGTTGCTACAAAGGGGGAACAGTGTTTTTCTCATAAATGCATTTAGTTTCCTCTTAACCAAGAGTAAGATTTGTCAGCTGTATTTACTACACAAACCAAGGAGACATGCAGAAAACATCTTTTATAAATTAAGATATAAAGTAAAACTGATTTGAAACCTGCATGGTTTGCTTTGTCACTAAGCATTCCATTGTATGCTGAGTTTCAGTTTCCTGCACACACATTCCACCATCACACTTCAAACAGGAAAATCCTGTCAACCAAAGAATGGCTGGAGTCAAGGAAACCTCAATTTAACCAGCCTTACTATCTCCCAAGTAATCAAGCCACCTGAATGAGCTCTGGAGCAGTTCTCTTGTACCAGCCAGTATCATCAGCCAAAAAAAAAAATTAAAAAACAACCACCACAGACCAGATCAAACTGGATTAGAGATGAAACAGATTCTCCCTCCTACACCACTGAGGCCAAGCTGGATAAAATGCCATGGTACAGTAAACACATTTGGTTCTTCTTCTACCACACAAGTATAAGCCAGCTAACCCAGTTTCCCTAAAACAGGACAAAAGTAAATTTCACAATTTTAGTTTGGCTGTCAAAGGGAAAATGTTTTAAAAGCTGAACAAACAACACACTTTTGCCAGTATAAAGGATTTTTTTATTTCCTCTGGAGTTTTCATAGATATGTAAGTCAGGAAACATAAGAATAAAATAGTTCCAAGATGATTACACAACTACAGACAGTAACTTTATTTTGCCTTGTAACATATGGAGTTATTGTATCTTCTTAGATGGCAGGAACCACTCCACACCACTGTCTCTGTTAGAGATAAAAACACCCAAAGCACAGCCAGCAGCAACCTCATCCTACCACCACTACTTCTCAACTCTCCTATGGATTAAGAGCATAACTTTTAAGACTTTGAACTCCTGCATTACATCCTGTATTTGGCACTTGTTCAGTTCCAAACTATCAAGTCAAGTCCATCCCTGTGACATCTGTTCCACTACACCTCCCTTCACAGGTGGGCAGTACTAACAACTCCTCCTCTTCCTCCTGCTCGGCTCCCACAGCCAAAAACTTTAGGAGAAAACTTCCAAATGCTGAAACTAAGTTCTCATAGTCAAGAAAGTAACAAAATATGACTGAGCTAAGATACTCCAATAATTAAAGGCACAAAGAACACAACTTTAGCTAACTAAGGTGCTCTCTTTTAGTTTCTGAAAAGGGCATAGCTGTGTCTGAACCTAAGCTGAAGCTGTTCCCTAGAAACCTCCAGAATAAATAGAAACTTCACTTTCAGTTTTACTTTCAAAGACACCTACCCCTTGCCAACCTATAGTTGGAACAGATGGGGAAAGGTGAGAAGAGGAATAAGCACAAAAATGAGTAAGTCTCTCTATGCATTTGTTTTCATCAACATTTACAATTCTGTTTTAATTAATATAGTTTCAGAACCAAAGCACTGGCAGTAAAAATTTAAAGCATGTCTCAGCACGGTTAATAAAAGCTCACAGCAGAACACAGAAATCTGGAATACTTTTAATTAGTTCCAAGACCAGCTTTTAGTAAAAAGCCAGGTATAGAACAGTGACAGCATTTAATGTGAAGAATTTAAAGTGGTTGCACGTAATGTTTTGAAGTCCAAGTTGTGACGACCTGACAGCCAGCCATGTGAATAGGCACTAACCCTGTACCACAGGTGGACTTCCATTTACTGTAGCCAATGTCTAAAAGCCAGCAACACTGCAAGCTATAGGGGAGGGGAAAACCCATAAACCAAACACAGCGTTTATTTCAAGACTTCCAGCTTCCTTGTATTGATGGGAGACTGGGGGTTACCCTACACTGCACCAACTACAGCAATCTGCCTGTTTATACTCCTCCATGAATTAAGCCTAACAGAATGAGTGACCATCAGCAGGTAAGAAAGTGCATTTACTTAGTGTTTCTATTTAAAAATCATTGTCTCTGGTCACAATTTCAAAGTAATTACATAAACCTACACAAGGTAACAAGTGGACCACAGAGTGTACTAGAAAATGACAGAACACTGATGGGACTTGCACACACAGCTCAGAGAGAGTGAAGAAAACCTCCTGTGCCAAGTACAGAGAATGAAAACCTCTACCTCAAATGCCAGGGGCTCACCTCAGATGTTTCAAAACTACCAGTCACACCTTTTCCACAAATTTACAGAATTTTAGCTGCTCACCAACCCACTGAGACCACTATCACAAAAGGGAAAGACGTGGTTTCATCATTCAAGATGATCATGACACATGACAAAGTTACTTAGAGACTGACAGTCTGAATCTCAGCTGATACACAAAGTTACGAAGGAAGACAAAAATCTCTCCATACCTTCGCACTGGTTCCTTGGAAGAATCTTCCATCTTGTTTTTATCACATTTTCCAAGATTTGCAGTCCATAATACTGAAATTGGAGAAGAACTAAATGTGAGTACATTACTGTAGGACTAACTAACTTGCAGGACTCTCATTCAATCAGACATTCACACTTAATGTCTAAGACTTCAAGATTATTAAACTAACAATTTATTAAATATATGTCTATTCACCCATTTACTGAGGTTTCATGCATTGCATTTTCTTGTTTTATTCTTGGCTATACTAAGTCCTGCTGTTTGGTCATGCTCACACCAAGAGGGGGGAAAAAAACTATAATGAAAAGCCCTCTGGCAGACAATTTTGACTATCTGGAAAAGTAGCAGCCAGATATGAATTTGTATCATAAATGACTGCTCCTACGTTTGAGTATTAACACAACCAGGCTCCTAAAATATTTAGCAGCTTGGATGGTGTCTCAAGCTACCTATTGTTCCTCTAAGAGCTGGAAAAAAAAAAAATCTTGTCTTAGCATCACATGTCCTGACACTGGCACTTTCTAGAGAAAGTATTTCCCAAGCTTCACTGGTGTGTTACTTTAGGAACAGCAAGACAACCCACAGGTTTATTTAATTTCAATCCCCACCCCGATATGGCAGCTATTTCTACTATTTAAAGATGAACTTTTGTGCTCAGTCAAAGAACAATAAAAATGTGAATAAGCTCTTGGAAATCATTTTACCTTTCAGGAATTCCTTCCTATGTTCTTACCCAAAACCATTAACGTTGCAAATGGCCATTCCCTCTGCCCATTTGTCCCTACTGCCAACTCACAGTAACAGGGAAAAAAGTTTGTCATGGTATGATCAAAGAACTTTAACATGTAAAACCCCATTAGCATGAATAGACAGGAGAGAAAAGGGGATGAGGAGTTTTGCATTTACTTTATCTGCAGTGGATTAGGAAGAAAAAAAAAAAAAGTCACATCAATGCCTGAAAGGTAAACGCAAGTTTTCACAGTTCCAAGTTTGGCTGAGAATAAGAGTTCCTCTTTAAAATGGTTAGTTGTTACACAAAGTAGGATCATTAGCATTTCGACCAAAGGGATCATACAGACTTCTGATTAATTAAAAAAACACAATGTAGACTGTCCCAAACTACATTGTACTAAAAGAGCATTTTTGCTGTTCTCATCTTAACATAACCTACATCCCTTTGCTTTTCTATCTGATCCCAGTTCCCAGGAGATACAGGTGCACATGCTGTATTTGCAAAATATTCTGTCCCCTTCCAAAACCTTGGGCACCAAGAAAAATGATGAATTACAGAAAGTTGGCAGGGTAGTTTTATTTCCTCCATGGTCAGCAGCAAAAGCTTATCAACTAGATTTTAACCTGCAAATTGACTTAATTATGTGACATAAAAGCTAAATGAAATCAAGGGAATTCTCATGAAGGAAAACGTGCAAAAACATTCTTAAGCAAAATGCTTCACAGGAAGTGATTTCAGCCACTGCTATAAGCTTACAGACACCATCTGCAACTGATCGAGGCTCAGGATACAAAACATACTTACAAAAGCTCCTAACAATGTTGACAGTATGCATATTTATATCAGACAGTGCTAACTTTCCTGAAGCACATCTAAACACTAGTGAAATTTCTACATTCTACAGGCATACACATTAATTTTTCAGGTAACAACTAACTAGAAATGTTCATTTTCTTCCAAACTTTTTTCCACAGGTGAACTTACTTAGCTTTTATACCAAAATGGCAAGTCTAATTTCATTTTAAATAAACATTAGATGACCAAATGAAACTTAAATGAAAAACCTAACAACAGACTAAGGACAGACATCATCTTTAGTGGGTTTTTCCCCCTCACTTAGAATTTCCTCAAGTCAAAGAAAAGGACAGACACCTCTAGCAATCTGACACACCTATCCCTCATTACCTGCTCAAACATCTCATTTGGGTTCGTGGACCTTAAGCTGTTCATGCTGTAAAGGTTTGTACTCATTCTTTTGTACATAAGTGACTTCAGTTCTGCCCTCTGCAGTGTCTTGTTTACTTCTTCCTCTGTCCTGAAAATATTCCTTTCCCCCAACACTCGCACGTGACACTGAAAAGCAGCAGCAGTACAACCCTCACCTGCACATCCTCCTTGCCACACCACACTGAAAGGGCTCCATCAGCCTCACCAACCTGCACGGGGCCTTCTGGGGTTTTTACTTTGTTTCATTTGATTCAACGGGTCTAGTTACTCTCATTTCTCTGATAATGACAAACACCACTCCCAAAAAAGTCACTGATAGCAATACAAAGTTCTGCCTTTTAATCAACTGCTGCAACAGTACATGTGAACACTTTTTAACTTCGTGTAAGACAGAAGCCACTCAAAAACTCATTTGCTCCTGGTTTGCTTGTTGCTAATTGTCTATCTCTATAATTCACTGCCCAGTTATGAAGATGAGGGACAGGCAACAGCAAAGACTCAAAAAAAAAAAAAAAAAAAGCATGAAATGATCCCTATGGTAGAAATTTCTATGGCACCCTTATTACTTATTTTATGCACCGAATCCCTTTCCCTCCCACCTCCCAAGAAACAAAAAACAATTGATGAACAGAATTCAGTTAAAGGGAATCAAAAGGGTAGACCTTGTGGAGGCCTGCCGTCAAAGCCTAGCTGTGTCAGTTGCACAGGAAGACACCCCTTTTCTTCCTATTACAAGCAATCAACATAATGGAACATTATGATTAATATCAGGTAGTGTTAACAGCTTTAATTAAAGAAAAAATATGATTGCATAAAAGCCAAATGTCATAGTGCATAAATTTAGCACCAAATCATTCGCAATTTATGTAAATTGAAGAATTCTTTACCTGTTGCTTTCTTTCTGTTCCTCTAATCATCTCATTTTTCACAAGACAAATTTGAGTTTTTAAAAATACTGTTGATAAATCAACTTAAACATTAGTAATGTCTGTCAGTATAAAAAGCAAAGTTTACCAGGCAAGCAAACAGGCAAACACTGTTACCTAAAGGTGCTTAAAGGTGTTACTTTGAGGAAGTTCTTTAAACTGTTTTCCCCTCAACTTCAGAGAGCAATGAAAAAAAAAAAAAAATGAACTGCTTCATGAATACCACATGATTTCAGAAACCATCCAAACACAATTTTTTCTGTTTGAACACAGTGTGTATCCAGCAGAAAAACATGCATGTCAGTTATTTGAGATAATAATCATCAAACTTAAGACAGTGAAAACACATTTTGATCATCTTTTTGGCTCAAACTTCACAAGTCTTAGGTAAAGCATTTCAAATTGCAGAAAAAGCCCTGAATGCTGCCCATTTTAGCCTCTACCATGATGGATGGATTTCCAACAGCAGTACAAAGCAAATGTGTTCTGCACAGAAGCAAAGAACTGATGTGCTACAAACTTTGGGGTGCTTAACCTTTACTGATTGCTCAAAACCTTGGCCTAATAAGGTTTATTTTGTTTTTAACACACCCAGGCACAAATTTTCTCCTCAGATACATGCACACGGCTTTCACTATGATCACAAACAGCCAAGCACTTATCCAAGGACAAAACGTGGCTCTAGGAGACTTTTCATTACTCAGATTTATACAGACACAATACCAATCTTGAGAACTGGCATAATGCTTGTAAGTGCCTTGAAAAAAGCTCTGTGTATCCAATTTAGCTCATCCTCAAAAAAAAAGGGGAGGGAGAAACTCTTGGCAATGTAAAAGGAGGTCTGAATATTTTTTCATTTACAGCTCTTGTTTAAAGCCAACTTTGAGAACAAGACAAAAAAAAAATGTGTTTTGAATCAAGAAAGTCTATGGCTAAAAATGAGACACCTTCCTCAAAGTTTATGAATGGAAGAAAGAGGAAACCCAAATAAATAAAAGTTAATTTGCTTACTTTGGTATTCATGTTCTGAGAGAACTCCAAAATAGTATCAACTCTTGTCCACGCATCAGGATGTTCTTTTAAGTGAGTCAACACTTCTTGTGCCATTCTTTGCTACAAGAAAATTTCATTTGAAAAATTGTTAACATTAGATCATTTAATAAGTTATATACTGTCAGTGAAGATATCAATATGTAACACTGCATTTAAACTACTTATCTAAGTGTTAGGCAGAACTCAACCAGCAGCAACAAGTCTCTTAAGCCTCCTTCTGTGACAGCTGAAGCTTAGTAACAACCAAACTCCGAAAGCCCATCGATGCAGGACAGTAATAACTCACTTCCACTCTTCCATCCTGAATGATTCATCCAGACCAGCAGTGAACATCCAAGAACAGCACACATTATGGGGAAAACCTAGTAGGGAATGAAGTTTTCTCCCCTTCCACAAAGTCATCCAGATAAAACTTAATTCTAGGGTACCCAAACTTTCTAGTTCCAGTAGAAACACTCATATGAAGTTGCCAGCTTTAAGGAGCACTGCATTGTGCTGCAAAGGTGCTGATGTAGGAACTGTTGATTTTATTCTGAAGAACCACAGAGCAGAGCATTAGAGGTCTCCAATCCCTCCTTCTGAGGGATCCTTGGTGTACCTAACAACCTACAAAACCATAATAAAAACCTACTGGTGGGAGGAAGGGAGTTGGTCATGCTAATGGTTTGCTCTTCCTTTGGACTGACATTATCAATTACTGTCCTACATACTGTGGTTTCTTGAAAACCTCATCTGAAGCAATTACACACTGAAATAGCTGAACCCATTTTAGCCATCCTTTTCAAAATCCTGGATGTCCTCAAGTCAGTAATCTTTAGGGAGTCAAACTGATGTCAGCCATTTCCAAAAGTGCAGTGTACTGACAAATCTTGTTGTAAATTGTATCCCCTCCAAGCATCAGGCACTGCCTTCCCAACGAGGTGGACATCTTACAACACAACTAACAGAACTTAGCTCATTCTCTCACTGCCCTGCAGAGCCAATTCAACAGAGCTGCAAAGCAGTTAAAGCTTTACTTTAGGATTAACTTCCAAAGTTAGAACTTACTACAGCCATGCAGACTTCTAGTCTCATCCAAGTACATACTTGAGCTAATCATCAACTGGGGTAAGAAAACATGTATTTTCAGGTAACTTAGAAACCCAGTCAAGACCCCAAATCTATATACATAAAATGCAAGAAACAGACAAAACTGGCATGTGATTTACAAAATAAAATTGGAGGTTCCAACAGGAAAGAGCAAGTATGTCTAAACTATCTGTACAACACTACTTGCACCCCTACTTGATAGAATTGAACACAGCAGAGCAACTGGATCAGCAAGTAGGTCCCTGCAGATCTGACATGGAGAAGTACCATACAAATGTTCTGCTTAAGACCACAACCAGTACAGCCATATTGTCACAGTATGACATCAGAGTTAAAAAAAAAAAAACAAAAAAACCAAACAGAAAACCAGCAGTTTTAATACACTTTAGTTTTAAAAGGGAAGAAATAGCTGTATTACTTCCAGGTTCAATCTGAAAGTGTGTTTGTATATTGGCCTCCTGTTTGCTTCTAATACTGGTGACATATCCCAGGATCGAATTTCAACACCAACAAAACAGACACTCCATATCCTTCTCCCAGCACTGAGAGGTTTGCTCTCATACCCATTAACCCCTTTTCTGGACATCAAACCCTGTAGTTTCATAAACTAATAATAAATTTCATGTAAGTATAAATTTAGTAATAATGGTTAATCAAGAACAAAGTCCCATGGTATTGTTGGTACCAAAAAAAATTTGCAAATAATCTTCCTGAACATGTGAAGATCGAACAGATCAATGGAATTAAGAGGCTGGAATGAGTCCAGGTAAATATCTATGAGTTGCATGAAATCTCCTTAGTCATGTGTTGCACTGGGGTGGGGACATTCATTCTTTTCAGAGAAGTATACTGAAAAAAGCTAAGAGAAAAAAATTTAAATCTCCAGGACAGAAAATAGCTTATTTTCTTGCCTAATATAGATCAGCAGATAACAGTTTTGCAAGCAGAGATAAGAACTAAGCAGAAGGAAGAGGCAGGTGAATCTGAAAGCAAGTTCAGCACAGGCCATTCAGGTTGCATTCTAAACCTGTTTTACCCTGACATTACCCTGACCTATTCCAGGAAAACCACTGGTAATCTCCCAATTTTAATATTTAATTTCCTCAACTCCTATTATTCCTGTCACCCTTTAGTACAGGGCTTGAGCTGTCAGACTCCACTGAGAACCATTTTTTCCTGCAGGAACCTTTGAACCCCCTGGAAGAGGGAAAAGCTCAGACTCCCTGAAATGTCTCCATTTTGGAAGTGCACCCAAACAGCTGACTGAAGTTTCACTGAGGTGACACATGTACTCAAAACAAGTTTCTATCACAACTCACTTTTGCCAGTAAAACACCACCTCCTGAATTTTTGCTTCTTATTGCATTGATTTTCTAGATACTGGAGACTTTTCCCAGCTGTTTCAAGTGAAGCAACTTCTCACAATGCCAGAACAATGGCAATTTGATCACTGTATTTAGTGTTAATCCTTTATTTTCCTTATAAACTTTTCCCAACTTTTTCAGCTCTCTTCAAACCAAACAATATTACAAGCATCACCTATTTTGCAGGGCAGTAAAGCAGATCACAAAACAAATGCTACAGATGTCCACACTTTTAGGGCAAAAAGCTGCAAGGAGTTTTCTGTCATTCAAGCACTTGGAAAACTACAGCAAGTAACTACTTGAATTTAGAACACTCAAAATGCAAATATTTCAAAAAACAACAAGGTATTTCAAAACCTACTGGAATTCACATTAGTAAGTTTTACAAAACCTTTCCCCCCCCCCCCAAAAAAGATACACAAAGCAAGTACATATTATTGTTTATTCTAACAGCTGGAAAGAATAGAAAAGCATCAGCTACTTTGTTCCATTTAATTCACTTATTGTTGTGCAAGACTATCTTAGTAAGAGATGCCTAACACTGAAACTCCCAATTTGTTGAGCCTGAACAATTAAAATCTGCTGGAAGAGGAACTATGCCAACACCTTTTGTAGCAAAACTTGCTCTCAACATTTAAGTCTTGTTTCCAAAGAAGTTCAAGAAATAGATAAAAGCAATACAAGATTCACTTTCAAGGCAATATATGCAAGCACACAAATGCACAGTCCCTCCATGTCAACTTAATACTTCACAATCTGCACTAAGTCCAAAGAGTGCAAGAAGAACCTGTGCAAACTGTAACAGGAAATAAAAAAGACCAGACACAAGAAAGGAACAAACTCCTCTATTAAATATGCATGACATGCTCCTTTATAAATACAAACACAGCAATAACATCACTAAGATTTTTCTTTTAAATACAATTCTTCACTGAAGCGAACATTACATTTGTGGCTTTACAATCCTGTCCATGATAGGAAGTAACAGCTAGCTCAGACCTTCCTGAAGAACTAAGTCAGAAAAGGTGAGCTGCATGGTGTCCTTACCAAATCATATTTGCTAATAATTCTCAACAGCAGAAGGCAAGCTAGGAATGAACACACGCCAAACAAACATTTTTTCAAGTGTCATTTCAATGTGAATTCACATTTCACGTGACTGCCAGTGATATTCCAGTCACCAGCTCAGTAAATTCACTAATACTACTAATTGTTATTGAAGTGAATTGATTCTGCTCAGCTGATTTGCTGTAAGATTAAACATGGTCAATAAATGCAGGTTCCAAATCCACCTTACCTGTGCACCTTCTCCATGGTACAAGCAGTTCACCACATTGTCCAAGAGATTGATATCCAGTTTCTGGTTAAAATCCAGCAGCTGACGAGCTGCATGGTCTGCTAACATTGTCATAATTGCTGGCATAGATTACTGCAAAATAAATTTTTAAAATCTGATCAATTAATAAGAAATTATTATCAGATGCAGCTGCAAAGCAAGTGCTTCAACTTAGCTCATTTGTCTTATTGAAACAAGATGCTTATGTTAGCAGTAGTAGATAACACTGAATACAACACTGCTTTGATTGTGGGGCACATACCAGGACAAACTTCTCTTATTCCCTCCTGAAAAATTCACACATTACTACCCCAGCTCAACTCTCAGGGTCTTCAACAGGTAGAACACATAACAGCAGTTTGAGTAGAGAACAGGCTGTGTTACCAGCACCCTAGAGCTTATTCAAAAGCAGGTATCAACCCCCACCATCCCTAAACACGTCTGCTGGTTGAAAAGCCTTGTGTCACTACAACCAAAACCCATACTGGCAATCTCAGCCGAGTATCGAGTTCCCAAGGCCAACATGCACATTCAGAAGATTCAGTTCCAAAAGCTTTTAAACACTTGGGTATGGAGGTGAAACGTGATCTACACACAGAGCAAGAAATTAGCCAGAGGGCATTTTTCAAATAGTTGGGGGGAAAAAAGAAAACCACCTTACAAGTTAACCACATCCAAGTAAAAAATTACCACTGAAACTAAGCTGACTGAAGGCACTTTGAGAACTTGAAGCAAAGGGACTGTTAAATCAGCAGGTTACTCTGTGTGCCACGTGAGATCACTTCAAACTGAAACGGAATTCTACTGGAGGTTTCAGGTCCCCTAAACCCAGGAACACATGCATTAACTCTTTGTCCTAGATAGAGCAGCCTTGATATTATGCAAAGGCAGTCAGGTGGGGTGTGCATGTAAGATTCTTTACCAGCCAGAGACTGGTGCAAGATAAAGACATTCATGAAAAGCAGGAAAACAAGCCACAAGCCACAGAATTTTTGATGGTAAAGTTAAACTCTACTTTTTCCACACCATCTTCCCCCACGTGTGAAACACCTAATCAAGTTTACTGCCCTCTTCTCACAGTCAATGGCAACTCTAACACATATTCCCACCCTGCCATCGACAGCACCTCTGTGCCACTCACCCTCCTTTTCAAACCCTGTAAACCTACAAATCTCACATAAAACTGCTCACTGAACAAACAGCCAGAAGTCTGGGCAAGTGCAAGATCAATCAAAAAGTTACACCAGAGTCATCTGCATACTCAGAAAGATACAACCTGAAACTCTTCCAGAAACACACCCCATAAAGTCAGATTTGCTCTTACTAAATAACTCCATGTATAAGTAAGAATTTGTTTTATGCTTTATGCATTTAAGTCATGCTCAAAAGTAAGGAGCAAGACAAACCTGTGCCTCAACCCTAGTAATTACTAATTAAGTGAAAGTCTTGCAGTAGCATTCCGACAAGGAAAACCTTTTGTTCAGAAATGTGTATTTGCAAGTAGTGTCCAGTAATTTCTTTTACTTCAATATATAAAAATAGCTTAAAACCCGAATATTTTAATTGGATTTTCAAGTAGAAAACTCAACATTATTACACTAACACAACCATTTTAAGGGCTTCATCTCAACATCCTATTAAGCCTTTTCACAACATGTACCTGCAAAACCAGAAGAAAATAAACATCAAGTAAAGAACAAAATATATTAAAATTAACAATCCATGCCTATTCTTCCCTCCTTCGACTCCTAATGTTTTCAAAATTGCAATGTTAAGTTTGGAAGCAAGAAACACAACAGCAGGAAAGGCTGACTTCATTCTTCATTTCATTCTTTTGACTCAGGAGGAGGTTGAAAACGTCAGCAGGCAGATGAGAGGCAGTGAGCAGCACCACCAGAAGGAAACTGCACCCATGAAGAGGCTCAGAGCAGTCAATGCTCCCCCCAACCACTCGTGCTCCCAGGCACGCCCCTTTTTGTCCACATCTGGCCTCCATGGCTGAGCCGTGAGCCAGGAAAGCAGTTTTCAAACTACAATAAATGTCGTGAACCAGTCGCTACTCAGGTAGGGCCATTCATCTCAGACCTGAGCCTCTTTCGGTGGTTTTCAGGCCGCCCTGAGAGCGCCAAGGAGAAGCAGCGTGACCAAGAGAAGTCATTCACCACATGGAAGCAGAAAGGAAATGTTTTGAATAGGGCCCTTCACCACTCCCAGCGTTATCTTCAAAATGACCTACCTACTTCGCCAGCCGAAACACAGAAATGGCGGCTTTGTGGCCACCACCACCTGCAACCAACTCGATCTCCCACTCCTAACACTGTACCCACATGAAGCTCATAATCTCTGATTTACGGTACTCCTACACTTTCCCTCCTCCATCATGCCTGAACGCCAGAACATGTTTAAGCCTCAGCTCCAAGAATCACCACTGATCAGTCCCTTTAATAAATGGGCAAACAGAGACAAAAGACAAAAAGTTAAAAAAAAAATCCAAAAAAACCCCTAAAAAATTCTGAACTACAACATAGCAAGAATATGACATCTACCGAAGGTCAAAAGAACTGCATTTACAGCACTGTTTACACAGTTATCCCAACTCTCGATGACCCTGGACCTTTAACACAACAGTTAGCTTGTTGTGGTAGACCCGATTCATTTTGGCATGTAGCACACACGAAGAACAGCAGGCATTTAATAGTAAGAAATGTTGAGCATTCACAATGAATCCTACAGCACCTTCAACCCAGATATTTAAAGCTCATTGGGGGCAGCAACTAAAAAAAAAACAAACCCACCCTGGAAGAGTCACTGTGCCCCATTTCTAAGCACGCAATGCAAATGAATTGCCTCCCTCTTCCAAGGAATTAGCTGCATCACTTGTAAATCCCACCCAGGAGGGGTGAGTGGCTCTGAAACGCAGCGCACGACAAACGCGTTCGCATCACACTCCACAAACCAGCAATGGCAACGAAACCGCCCCTTCCCTTCGCTCCTTCACACACACGTGAAGGAGAAGGACGAGACGGATTAAGTAACATCTGCCCGACACCTCGGAGCGTTCATTTTCGGCTGGAAATAACTCACACCCACCCAGCACGGCGGCCCTGCCCCGGCTCCTGCCGCAGCGCCCCGGCGGGCGGGCAGCGCCCTGGCTTCCGGGCAGCCGCTCCGGCTCCCGGCTCGGGCCGGCAGGGCCCCGGTTCCCGGCGGGGAACGGGCCCGGGCGGTGGGTCGGGCGGGCCGGGGCCCTGCGGAGCGCGGCGGCCCCGCAGCCCCTCCCTCCTCCTCCTCCTCCTCCCCTGGGCTCCAGCCCTGCGCTCTATACAGGGCTCCCCACGTGATCCAGGCGGACGTTTCAATACTGCTGCACAGACACACACACACAAAAAAATATTTCTGGAAACTTCCACTCCTAATAATTTACAGATTATGTCGCCGGGTTTGCCCGCACCCGATCCCAGCCTGCCCGGCCCCCTCCTAAGGAGGAGCATCCCCCGCAGCATCCGTGGCTGCGCTCGGCCAGGCCGGGGATGCTCGTACCCCAAACCCCATCCAAGTGCACCCCCGCCCCTCAGGGCTTCTCCACGGGGTCCATCACATCTCTCCTAGCACAGGCCAGGCTCTGTGCCCCCCTGCACGGACACATCCCCCCGTTCTGCCCCCCAAAATCCCCCCTCTGCCCCCCTCCGCGTTGCCCATCGCGACCCCCCGCAACCCTCGCTTACCTAGGGGTTTCTCACAGCCTCTTCCTTCAGAAAGTAGGGGCGGGCAAGCCAAGTTTCTAACCACCACACGCCACAAGAAAAAAAAAAAAAAAAAAAAAAGAAAATAAAAAAAGACCACCAAAAATAACCCCCTCCCAAAAAGAAAAAGAAAAAAAAAAAAAAACACGGAAGGAGGAGAAAAAAAACCAGCACAGAAGGAGGGAAAAAACCACCACGGCAGGAGGTGGGGGGGAAGGCGAGCGCTCCCTCCTCGGTGGTGGGTCGGGGTTAGTGGCGCCACTCCTCCCCTCGCAGCGTGCCCGGCCTGGCTGCACCAGGCGCCCGAAGCGGCCCCAGGGGCTCCGCTCTCGGCTCCGCGCCTTCCCCTCAGCCCCGGGAAAGCGGCCGGCGCGGCGCTCCGGCCTCGCTGGTGCGGGGGGATCTACCCGGCTGCGCCTCCCGCGCCGCCCAGGCCCGGCCCCGCCGGCTCTCGCTGCCCCTGCGGCTGCCGCCCTCCCCGCCCGGCGCTCAGTTCGCCCCCATTCCCGCCGCCCCCCCCGCGGCTCGCACTAAACTTCGCCCCCTCAGCTGCGGGTCCCCTACGAGCAGGTCACACACGCGGCAGCGGCGGCGGGGACTGAGCGCGGCGCGTCTCCCCCTCCTAATGCCACAGGCTCGGAACCGGCTCAAACCGGTTCAGACTGGGAGATTCCATCTCGGTTTAGTTTTCAGCCCATGGCGCCGCGGAGCGTTTGGAAACCTCGGGGGCCCCGCCCATCCGCCGCTCCCATTGGCCCCGGGATGTGCCGCCGCGAAGGCGGCCGCCATGTTGATTGGCTGAACGGGCTGTCAATCCGCTGAGCGCCTCGGATGGGCGGGGGGAGCGAGCGGCGGCGGGGGGGGTGAGCAGAGGGGACCCGCCCCCTCTCCAGCGGCGCTTTGCGCGCTAAGGGGGGGGGGCGCCGCTTTGCGATAGGCCGAGCCGAGCTGTCACTCAAAGCGGCCCCGCCCCCAAGTTCGCAAAGCGCGGGCGCAGGCCTCGCTGCGCTCTCATTGGCCGGCGACGGTGGCGGCGTGACGCGCGCGCCTGAGCGCGGCTTTCGGGGCTGCGGCGGGAGGGGGCGGGAAAGGTGCGGCCGTTGGGCGCCCCCGGGCGCGTGCCTGAGGGGCAATGGCGGGAGCGGGGCGGGCGGTGCGTGAGGGGACGGGGCTTGGGGGGCTGGTCCGTGTGAGGAGAGGGGGGTTGGGGGGGCTCTTCTCAGTGAGTTGAAAGGGGTTGGGGGCCTCTCCTCAGTGAAGTGAAGGGAATCGGGGGGCTTTCCTTAGCGAACTAAAGGGGTTTGAGCGAAGGGGTTCGCGGGGCTCTGCTCAATGAGGTGAAGGGATGGATTCAGGGGCCTGGCCCGTGAGGGGAGGATGTTACTGGAATTGGCCCGTGAGGGGAAGGGATTTGAGGAAAAGGGTTCGGGTCTCCGGTCCGGGAGGGGAAGGGGCTCGGACCCCATCCCGTTCGTGCTGAGGCGTTGTTTCCGCGGGAGTGCAGCGGGGAGATGGGGGCACCCTGTGGGGGGGCTGTATGGCAATGGCGAGCATTACCCCACCCGGTCTCTCTCTCTCTCTCTGGGAAGGAGTGGAGTAGAATATCTCGCTGTAGAGTGGGCCCTGTGAGCAGGAGGAGCCAGCTGGGTGGGTGCTAGCTGTCCCTTACCCTGGCAGCCCTGTGCTCTCCACCAAAGCCTGTGCAGATCGCAAGTGAGGTGTGTCCCCTCTATGATGCCTCTGTCCGTGAGGTGTCCAGCTTCCTGCTGCAGCCCCTTGCAGCTGCCCTCCAAAGTGCGCTTCAGGCAAGGCTGGCTTTAGATTTATCTAAATCTCGAGCTGTGTGAGGTGTATTAGATGGCCAGACGAGAACCGGGCTTTTCAGTGGCGACACAAACTCAGTAGGCTATGGTTGCATATCTCATCGCTGCTTGAAGGAGCAGAGAACGTGCTTGCCAACTTTGATGTGGAAAAGCTCCTATCGGTGGATGTACTCTGTACCTACATATGCATTTCTTCAGAGTCTTATCTCCTTATTTGAAAAAGGCAATTTATGACTCACTTCTACGAGGAGGCTACTATTATGAAGTACTTCAATACCCTTCCAGGAACAAACTTTCTTTCTCATCACTTAAATTGAAGCAGTTACTTTGTTTTTGGGATGGCATTACACTGGTCAGTAAAACTTGTTATAGAAGTGATACTTTTGATTTGTGGAATGCCCTCTGGGTGGTTTCCCAAGGAAACTTTATAGCTTTGTTGAGGTGGCGTTCACCTGTGCTGTGGCTGGGAGTGTGGGAGGGATGCTTAAGCACTTTTGCACAGTTTTAAAAGGAAAAAAAAATAGTGTGGTGTGCAGGCTACTCCAGAGTAGTGGAGGTCGTGGCTAAATTACCGCTGCTGTGAGGTTTGTGTCTAGCAGGTAGGTATTGTGCTGTTGCTAGTAAGTCTTAAAAAGGACGCTTAGCTATGTTTTTGAAGCCTTTGTTGGCTTTCTAACTTTACAGATAATGTGTGCTCAGCCATCTGGCTGCTGGATGGGGCTCAAAACCTGTATTTTTTCCACATGATTTTTTTGATCCATAACTTCTGTGTAATGCAACAGTTTAAAGTTAGGCATCTGTCAACGCCAAAAGATTCCCAGTACAATGAAAACCATAACATACTTGAATAAATAAATACAATTACACGTATTTACACTGTTCTGATTGCCTGACCAATTCTAGAAGTGCTGTGGAGATTCCAGTTCCTCAGTCTTCATTTTGTGGGTGTGTATTATGTGGTTTCTTTACTTTCTTTCTGGGACAGTTGGGGGAATCTTGTGTTCAAATACACATTTGTGTTTTGGGCAGAATCTCAGAGGATGCAAGACTGTGTAGTGCCAAATCAGATCCTGGGTGATTTAATACTGGCTTAATGTGATGTATTACTGCACTTAATTCCTCAGTTAAGTTTCTTGGAAAAAAATTCTGCTGCATTTAAGATTTGAAGAGCTGGAATGTGAATGGTTTCTTTTATTTTTTATCATGCCTAAAAGGAACTGCATCCTGTTAACATCTGTGTCAGGGTGGTAACAGTGCTTTGTTTAATTCAGCTTGTTTGTCTTGCTCTCTTGGGTTGGCTTTTGCAGAGTGACTGTAATTGAAGATAGCACTGGAGCTGCTGGGATTGAATTTGAAAGCGATTCCAGTAGAATGGTCAGGCATAGCAAGCTGTTGGTGGGTTAAGAGCAGGGCTGTAACTCTAGCACATAGAATAAACAGTTCCTATGTGTGTGTTGATGTTCTAGCTAGCTCTAGTGTTCAAAACAAACTGATGTAAGGGACCAGAAAGTCAGATTCTTTTAACTCCTTCTGCTTGTGGAGAAGACTCGCTTCTGTTTTCTTTTTGTGTGTGTAAGAGACAAATGTTTAAATCCTTAAATCAGTTTGTTAAATGAATGTTAACTATTTTGAGAGTAGATGCAGCCTCACAATTACATCAGGTGTTGGTAATGCCCCAGATTGCAATGTGGTTTTAATAAATTGCAGGAGTAACAAACACAGCAGGGGTTGGCTCTGCCCGCTTGTTTACTAAATCCTGTGCCTGAGTAGGGGAGAGTTCCTGCCTCATCACTATCACTGCCTCTGTTATCTCAAATAACACATTAATTTTTCTTAGAAGTAGCCTCCCTGTCTTCCTGCAAGCTGTGGTCTGGGAAAACTGATCACTTCCCATCTCCCTTCTGTAAGGAGCCAGGTGAAAGTTGGTTCAGAAACTCAGGGCAGTCAGTAAAAAGCAGCTGTTTTAGCAGGATGGATGTATCTGATTGCAACTTTTGTCCCACACATGTTATCAGGAGTTGTTGTAAGCTTGTGCTTGCTGTTTTGTTGCCACTGTTCCCTGTCTGTTGGCTCCTTTATTAGATGTTCAGTCTGGTATTTCAGCCTTGTTGGAATCAATAGAAAAATTTGCTTGGGTTTCAGGTCAGCAGTGTGGCCTGGTAGTAATAAAAGCTAACTGCACACTAGGCTGGATCAAAAGGAACATAACCAGGACATCAAGTGAAGTGATTCTTTCTCTCTGCTGGTCACTCAGCAGCTGCATCTGGCACACCATGGCTCGGTTTTGGTCCATCACTACAAGAAAGAGATGGAAAACCCTGTACAAGTCCAACAAAGCCCATCTCCAAGGTGGAGAAGGGACTGGGGGAACTGGGTTTCTTCATCCTGGGGAAAAAAATGGGTGAGGGAAGACCCAGCAGCACAAACTAAAGTGGGGAGTGGGAACTCTGTGGGCAGAATTAAATGACTAAGCTTTTGTTGTCTGTTTGTTCTTCATAAGGGCAATTTGTGGGAGTTTATACATTTTGAATGCTTGCCTAATCCCTGCACATGCTCTTCAGGGGTGATGGGGTGGGCCACCAAGGTCTGAGAGTGCCACAAAATAAAGGTTATGTGGATGGGCAAGCAGTGCTTACTAGCTTTCACCCCGAAGTTAGAGAGCTCTTCCTTTTACCTTTTATGCAGGAATTATTACTCTTTAAAGCTTTTTTTGTTTGTTTTT
Organism: Aphelocoma coerulescens; assembly: GCF_041296385.1. Lineage (NCBI taxonomy): Eukaryota > Metazoa > Chordata > Aves > Passeriformes > Corvidae > Aphelocoma > Aphelocoma coerulescens. The sequence continues at coordinate 5,203,961 of NC_091016.1, forward strand.
GGACACCCTTCCTGTAAATTTACTTTAGCAGATCATCTCCTTTAGCTGTGGTCAATTTGGTTTTTCAGAACCAGTATGATTTTCTTGGGTGGTGTGCCAGCATTAGGGATTGTGCACCCAGGAAAGATGAGGTTCTGATAGCAGGAGGAGGCATACAAATAAGAGAAAAATATCAAATTGGTGTCATAATTTCTTGACTGGTGAAGTAGGACTTGTAAATGGAAAGACCAGGGAAGGGAGAAAAATAGGGCTGGGGAAAAAAGGCAAAGAGAAGGCAGGTGTTGAGTGAGGCTGAAGTGAAAGGAATGAGGCATTCAGAGGAAATTGCCAGCTGTAAATTTTCAAGGATGTCTGGGCAACACACAACTAAAACAATCTGTTAATGTCATGAATGTCATTGTAAACAGCTCCAGCCTCTACCTCATCCTTCAGGAAAGGCCCTTTCCCCATCCATGCCTTTATGGGGGGTGTGTCCTGACTGCAGAGTTTTCGCTTTACCATGCTGTGTCCATTGCCAAAGATTTCTTCTTAAAGCAGAGAAAGATGCCTTGTAGTTTCCACTTTCTCCTGCAGCTGTCCCACTTAGTTCTGGGATTATTGACATGATAGGACCAGGAAATATGTTTGGCTAATGAAAGGAATGCAGAGAATTTGTTCTGTCCTTCCACTCTTGCTTCATGTCATTCTACAAATGGCAGAACTAATCCTGCCTGAGCATCCCTCTTCTCACTGAGCATCTGCTGCCATTCTTAATTGTTTTATTTTTTCTTTGGGAGAGCTTCTAATGTACTTCTTTTTTTCTTTAATTACTTTTGTTTGACTCCACTTTTACTGTGTCTTTGGCCAAACAAATTTTGCATTTATTCTTATGTGGAAGAAAGCAACTGGTCTGTTTTGATGAATGTCCCAGATCAATGATTGCAAGGAGGCTGGATGTAAGAAGAATAATAACAGCATTTGCAGATGATCGTAAGTCAGGTGTTACAAACACAAGTAGGAGTAAATAATACAACATAATCTAAAAATCTTGGAAACAGGAAATTGAATGTAACTGAGTGGAGAGGAGAAATAAAAACTGATGTGTCCTTGGGAAGGAAAAAATGAGAAGTTCTGTCCAAGGGGAAACTTGGAAAATAGAGCTGAGGGAGAAAGTGGAGAGCAAATTAGTCATTCCTTTGCTGGTGACAAGGCAATGGAAAGGACAACATAATTAGGGAGTATCTGTGAGCATTTCTTGGAACAGCAGCAGGGCAGTGGCCTAAAGTAATTTTAGAGCACTCAAAGAATATTTTAACTAAACCCGGGTATCTCATTATCAGTGTGTTGTAAATAGATGGGCACAATTTCAGAGACTATTGGTAATTAACACTTGAGAGAGTAAAGGTTTGAAATGTGTAAAACATGGTAGGAAATGTTAGGAAATGAAATATCTGAGGAAAAGCTGGATCAGGATCTATTCATCAATAAACTTCCTAAAGTGATGAACTGTAAACACAGTTCATGAATATTTTGAGATAACTAAAATAGCTCTCAATAAGGATTAGGCATTAAACTTCAGACTGTAGAGTAACTTTTCACATTATGTACCAATCCATAAAAAACAGATTCTAAGAAGGAACTGAAAAAAACCACTGGGAGAAAACACTGTATATTGCAAGGAACAAATTCTCCATCTGCAGTCTTTTAAAGATGTCATCTTTTTGGTGTCTCACTGATAACTGAATTCTTCTGTTAGCCAAATCTTGCTTGCCACATTCGTGTGAATTGTGCTGATGCTGAGATGAGGTCAGAAGACAAAGGTAAGAAATTTCCTCCTTCCTCTAGTAAAGCTCAAATAAATGAGTTTACAAATTTTTTACTGAGGAAAGTCTTTAACATGGGACTCTGCATGTAAACAAGTGAGCACAGTGAGCTATCAACACTCCTTTTGCATTGTGTACCTATAAAGTAATACTCATAACTTAAGAGAAATCAGCTGTTCTTCAAGAACTGTTTAACTGTAATAAACTCAGCACAAATTCTGTCAGGCTCAGCTTTAGGAACAATTCTAGAATCTGCAGCTGTGAACCATCTTCTGTGATGCTGTGATTGTCAGAAAGATGGTGTGAAGTTTGCTGAGCTGTTCTGCTGACACAGGCACTACCATAAAGCCATGTTAATAAAATCTTGCAAGGAGGCAAACCCCAAGTTGTCACCCTTCTCTTAAACCAGATCTGGTCATCTCTGAAACATTCACTAGTTCTGAAAGTGTTGGGGGTTTTGTTTGTTGGTTTTGCTGTTTTGTTGGTTTGTTTGTTTTTTACTTACCTGCTTTGGATATAATTACTTTGCTTTATTTTTTTGGTCTAACAAACTTTTAAAGGACCTTAAGGGCTTTTTTAAGGAAAGATAGCTAGTAGGATTTGTGTTCCAAAACAGCAATCAAACTGTAAAGGTTGAGGAATCTGAGATAAAATATTCCATAGTGTCAGTGCTCTAAATGCCATTGGCAGAGACTATTGATTCTCCCCAATAAACTTTACACAGTGTTAAATCTAACAATTGTCTCTGGGCAATTGTCTGTTACTTAGGTCCACTTTGTATTTAAAATGGAACTGCTAACTTCATTGTGGTAATGTCTTTATTTGGAGCATTACTCGATCTTTTAGCTTTTGAGGCAACAATCTTTTCTCTCTAACAAGTAAAATAACTCCAGATGGCAATTGAGGAATAGATCCACCAAAGATCAATGTTTTGCCTTCAGTACGTTCTTAATATTTACAAGATTGGTGAAGCCCTGTCCTCTCTATGATTTAGTGGGCATGTGATAACTTTCTGTCATTATTCTGATTTAACCTGAGAAAACTGCACTTTATATCCAGGGGTAACAGTAATGCCCCTTCTGGAGTAACAGCCAGTCTCTTGCATCCTTCTGTACCTGGAATTGTGGATCACAGGATATGAATCCAGGGTATTAATGTGAGTGTGGTAGATGTCACTTCCATGATAATTGGTGGCTTTAGTGGCTGCCAAATTTGTAAACACATCAGGATAAAATACAGGTTATAGCTCCAAGTGAGACTGTTTTATAACTGATTTATCTCAGTCCGGTCTCAGCTTTATAACTGAGCCTAAGTTCCAAACTGTCCCTCAGCATTTCCAGGTGTTTTTATTGCATTGCCTTTACCTTCCATGTTGTTGCACGTACAACCTGGCTATCCTTTCCCTTCTATAGTGAATAGCCTTGAGATTAAAATGTATTCCCCATGTGATGAACATTGGGCTATCATTCCAAAACAAGCTCCTTTAGCTTGCTCATTTTGGAAATCAGCAACACCTTTTTATATATTGGAAAAAGAAAGAGGTAGAAGGATGGAAGGAGTAGAAACGAAATCACTATTTAGGTCTTTCTTGGAGAGGTGATACTAAGAAACAATTTGGAGGAAGCTGCAGCTTTCAGTTTTGGGCAAATAACAGTGTGCTGAAGGAAAAGATCTCGCATCCTTCCCAAGGTTTTGAAGATGAGCTTGTAGCTTTTTGAATGTATATAATATGTACACAATCATCATCCAATTCATTAGGCTTCTTGGTTATTATTTTTCTCACATTTTCACAGTAAACTCATTGATTTTAGGTATGGGGTTTTTTTGTTTGAGCTTTTTGTGTCTTTTCACTCATTTCTCTATTTCAGTCCATAAATTATTGTTCAGCCTTTGGCAAGCTGTATTTTTTAAATGCTGCTCTCTTCTGTCATACCTGTGGCTAAACTTAGTCTTTGATCACGTTCCTTTGTGGCTGGTCTTTTCCACTGTGAAGGGAAAATTAGAACTAAAAAAAAAGTATTTCTATCCTTAGAATCCTTTTTCCCCTGTGAGCATCCTTTGGAGAATTTTATTTTAAGGGAGCATCCCTGCAAGCTCTGTGTTCAGGTAGCAGTAAGCAATTTTGTAGCCAGGGTAGAATGAGAAACTTGGCATCACAGACTGAAAATGACCAGGCAGCCAAAGAAGCTGCCACACAGTCCTCATGTGACAGAGGTCACTACGCTTCCAAGGGGGATATCAGCAACACCTTCCATGGCAAAAGCCAGCTTCACTTCCCCCTGTAGCGAAGGAATAGGTCAAAATACCTGCAGTTACTTCCAAAAATGTGAAAGATGCTGCTATAGGTGACCAATTTGTGTGGATGGACAGGCCTTTTGTCATTCCCTCTTTCCTTCTAGGACTGCAGAAAAGATGCTGGATGTGTTTTCTTCCTGGGGAATTAGACCTCAACGATTTGGGAAATGCAGGTCTTGAGAGCTGCCTGCACAAAGAAAATGGGTAATTAGAAGCATGTGTTGTGCTGTGAGTTCCAGGGAGCTGTCTGGGCCAGAGTGAAAGGCTGGATTAGCACAGTGTGACAGCGCTGTACAGATGCAAACCTGGGGTGCCTTTAACCATTCTAACCTCATTGCAAACTTAGTTGAAAACAGGGGGTATTTTTTGATAGGGTCAGTTTGATGGTTTTTCCCCTGGCAGGATCTTAGATGAAGATTTATATTTACATATGATTTTTTTTTGACCAGACTGTTGCCCAAACTATTTCTGAAAACTGACTTTTTATAAAGTAAAACTAAACTATTGTCATTTGACTCCAGCTGAAGGAAAGAAATATGGTATGATTTAGTCAAGTGTCACCTAACAGCAAATTAGCCTTAAACCCAAATTAATATGTCCTGGATTTCCTGGATGGAAAAGGACTTTGGGTTAGTTTCAAGATGCCTGTCAGATACAACTCACAAAGGTGAAAAAAGTTTCTAGGACAATGTACATGAAATAAAATTGCACTTTTCATCTGCCAAATCCTTCATTCTTGCTCTGTTTAAAACTGATATTGTGGGGAGTTAGGAAAATACTTTGTGATGAGTTTCAGCCAAACAAGCTTGTGGCTATGGCCAAGTAATGGAGAACTTCTATACTGATTTTTTTTTTTTTTTTTGGTAAAGGGGTTTTCTGAGTTTGATGAAATACCCTATAAAATCTGTAGCTAAAAATAGAGAAGCCACCTCCTCTTACAGCAGAGATGTATTTTGTGCTTAATGCTTTCCCTCATGAAAATAATCAGCATGTAATGCTAGTATTTTTAGTACTAGATTTTTATACAGAGGGGAGAAAGGCATTCTGCTTGTGATATTCTAAAGATCACTCATGTATGATCAATAATCCATTAGCAGGAATCTCTGTTCCATTTAACACCACTAACAAGTTTTTCAATCCCTTCCAAGTGTAAAGCAGGACAGAGAAGTAATCTGGAAGGCTGAACTGTGGAGGAAGTCAAAATAGCACCAAAATAGTTTAATATAAAGGTACTTAGCAGAAACCACATCTAAAGCAGCCTTATTTTTAATACAAAATGTCTTGTAAACCTGCCTGTGTCTGCTGTCCAGCTGAGAGGCACAGTGAGGGCACTTCTTCAGTAAAGAGGGGAGTATCATGGCCATGAATGTCTGCTTTACAGAGGTTTATTACACCTCACTCCTCAGAGAAGTATGAAATGTATCCAGCCTGGAGGAGCAAATAATGGCAAAGGATGACACAAGTACTTCAGAGTTTTTAGCTGTGAGTGACTGGCAGGATGTCCAGCCTTGATGATTTAATAGATAACTTGGTAGACTGGTGACCACGAGTTTCATCTAGTGTTGGTTTGGGATTATCACTTTACTATCATTTGGGACAGCAATTTAAGGTCAAATCCTATTTTTTCCTGCATGAAGAATTCTGCTATGTCCTTATGCACGGGAAGAAGTGTAGGAAAAGGAAATCTTCCTATGGATATTACTGTTTGGCACAGTCTAAAATATGTTTAATGGCTTTTGCTTTTTTCTAGACTGAGAAATCAAGTTTGAAAGCAAACCAACAATAGAGGCATTCATGGTTTGCTTTTAAAAAGCCACACATTGTCCTATCTTATTCAAAGCAGAATTTTTCTAATAACCAAGTTCTCGGAGTCTGTTTCCAAAGTTATGTAATAAAAACAATTGTCACATCTATTATGATAGTCTAGACTAGACACAAAAGGAGAACTCTGGGGCAAGCATGGAGATTTTCTCATGGAAACAGATAACGGGAAGACTAAAATCTATTCTTCAGCTCTTTTAAATAAGTAGTCTAATCTCTAACCTTTCAGAATAGTTCAGTTGTTTTCTTGGCTGGGGGGAAATGGCTGCAGTAGATTGTTCCAGAAGAAAATGTGCCATTGTCAGCCCCCCTCTGCTGGGTGGGTGATAAGGGCCTGTAAAAGCCCTGTGTTGTCTCCCAAGTAATCCAGAAGCAAGGTTTTTCCTCTCCTATATGGATCCTTGTGTATGTGAGCTAGATTAATGGCTTGTCACAGGAACACAAACCAAGCTATCGAGTTTAGCTGGATGAAATGGTTCTATTTTCTGAAATCCTGAATGGAACAGATTTTCCTAGTGCGAAACAAAGACATCTCCTCAGCTGACGCTGTGTTGCCTATAGTGGGGATCAGAGAACAACATTGCAAGAGGGGCCTGGATTTGTTTGCATCTTCCCATCCTGGTCCTACACTTCCCTCTGCCTCCTGCCCCCAGGTGGAGGGAGGTGCACATAAGGCCAGGGCTGCCAAATCAGGAGAAATTTCTATTGCGAACTCACCCTGCATAAGAGCAGTAATTTGTGAGCTGGGGCCCATTGCAGATACAAACCGGGTCTCAAGGGGGATGGGAATTTGTTCCTAAGTGCTGGTATTTAGGTCAGAAGCCTGATGGAAGGGGACAACACAACCCATCAAGTTTGGGAGTGGGAGCTGTGAAATGTTACAGCAGCGGGATCATCCCTTGTGGCTTCTGGTAATTAGATAAAATTTGCTGATTAATGAGGCCATAGTTTCACATAGGCTTTAAGCCAGCACTGAAATCTCACCTGACAAAAGTGATTAGTTTTTACCTGGATATGGAGCACTGTGGCTGTAGAAAACATTTTTTTCCAGTAGGGATGAGTATGGAGCTAGGATTAAGTGGGAAGGGGGGTGCAGGACATGTGTATTCCTGGAATTTGGGAATGCAATAAAAATGAGGGGAAAATAAGACAAATGTATTCTCTTGCTTTTGAAGCTTTTTATCTTCTCAGTCTTTCTCTTACTCAGATCTGCTGTACCTTCCTTTTTAGGTTAGGTGAGGACATTCCCAAGCCAAAGGCCGCCTGATCAGGTAGCGATGTGATGTTTGCTCTCCCTCCTTCACACTGAGCCAATTGTACGAAATACAAGCCAGTATGAGCTCCCCTCAAAAATATACAGCTAAAAAGCCAAGTTACATTCAAATACACATAAAGTCATTTCAGACGCACAGGGAAGTTTTAAATTAAAAATCTAAAATTATTAAATCAAAACCTTTGACTTCAAGGGATGTAATTTATTTTTTTTCTACTATGTATTGTCCAGAATATTCCCCTTTGGGCAGCACTGTTTAAAACTTCATTAGTATATGTAAATAATTAGCAGCCTGGCTTGATGGCATGAAGATTAAACTAAAGGTACATATTGCTGGTCTATGGGATAGATACAGAACCCATACAAACAGTGTGCATGGAATGCTGGCTTTTGTGTAGTTACTATGACTGTAACTGAGAAAACCAATAGGAAATAGTTTTTGGATATAGAATATAAAGTGTATCTCAAGGGATGTGAGAGAAACATGATGGGTTGAAAATGGAAATCCTAACAGAGTAGAAACCGTGAAGGGGACAGTTCTGTACAGGATTTAGTAATTTTCCCCAATTTTTTATCTTAAAAAATTATAATTTTTTAGTGGCATTGATCTTTTTCTTTCAGTTCCACTAATCTTGTAGGTGGAGTGGAAGTTGGCATTTGGAATATTTCTTATTCTAATAGGAGGAAGGAACAGTGAGAGCAAGGGACAAGAGCTTAATTGTTACACTGCTGCCTAAGGTAAGGGTTGCAGAAAATTACTTTTCCTGTAGCTGAGCAGGGTTGGTGGCACTCACAGGTTCTGTGTGCAGCCCAGTGATCAGCAGAAATGTGATGACTGTGTCAGAAATGACACAGATGCGTGGTGAGGAGGCAGACTGGAGGTCAGGAATCCAGGGAGTCCACTCAAGTCAGGCACAGCAGGGGCAGGACTGAGCACAGACCTCAGGGAAGAACCAGGGAATTCAGCCTGAGGTGAAATGTGTTAGTGGCTCTTCAGGGCAATGAAGGCCCATTGATGCACTCAGGATCCAAACAGACTCTGAACTTCCCAAGGTAGCTTTTATTAGCAGGATTGCTTTTTGTATAGGGGGGAAAAACCTACTTTGCACTTGGATTAAACTTCAGCCACTTTAATTTTCACCCCAGCAGAGCTCCCTGTTACAGACAGATGAAGCAGTGCCAAGTGCTCTCACTAAGAACACCTGAACAGCATATTCTTTGTAGAAAGCTTACCCTTCCTATTAATTGAGGTTAATTGTAGCTTTGCAATTGCTACCCACAAGAGGAAAAGAAGAGTGTTTCTACCTCTGAGCTATAATTTGTATTTATAAGTTTTTACCATGATTGAAAGTACCACAAGTTTTAGGCCCTGGTAGTTGAAGGCACAGTGCACACACAGAGCCAAAGACTGATGACATCCCCCCCCAAAAAATTTACTAAGTCAGAAAATAAAGGAAAGAAGTCTCACAGCATCCCCACAAAGTTGGAGTTGAGAAGTCTGTGGACTCTGGCTTGCTCATGCTTGCAGAAGAAATATTTTTGACCTGAAACTGTGAAGTCAAGCATGTTTGCTACAAGACCACTGCCACAACAGGTGAGATGGTAGCCTTGGAAGGCATCCAAAATCAGTGTGTTTCAGGGAGAAGCTGGCAAGACTCCAAGGAAATAGGTTTTATTCTACTTTTGGGGTGGTTGTTGTTCCTCTGGAGGTTGTAGCCAGCATTTATTAATTGAATCATTTTGCATTTATTTTCATTGTTCTGAGACAATAAATTCTCAGTGGCAAGAGTTGCTCAAATACTGTAAGTATGGCATTTATTTCCCTTCCTTGACTGGAGAAAAGCCCTTTACTTTGTAATCTCTCTTTGAATAGTAGTCTGTGACACAGGGAAGCTAATTTCAGCAGCAATAAAGGCTGTGTCTTTTGTGCCTTCAGAAAATAAAATTTTGAGGACCTTGGAAAATTTTTGGAACTTGACCAATCTGCAAATTCAATATGCCTATTTCTGTCTCCCAGTGTTGGGAGAAGGAACCTCTGAAGTCTTCTCAGAGACCTAGAATATCTTTTATTTTTTAGCTAACTTCCCTTTTGTAATGTAGTTCATATTTCCTTTGTTGATACAGAGAATTTTACTGACCTTTTGGGAGGATAGTTGTTCCATTATTCGTACTGGAAGAAAACTGCCCACCAAATCTTCATGTATGGCATTTCTGTGTCCTGGAGGGGGCTGTTCAGCCAAGTTTGTAAGGAAATGCCCAATAACAAGGGTATTTTACTGCTGAGCTGAGATAAATCATCAGCTCCATCATCTTGTGGCTAAAACACGTGTGAATCTAGTAATTATTTTTGTCAGCCAGCCCCTTGTGCTTTCCCTCTCAGCAATGCTCATTGTCAAATAGCAATTTCACTTGTTAATCCTCCTCCTATCTCCTGCTGAGGTTGTCTTGTTGGCCTGTTTCTGATCCAGCATGTTCCTTCTTCTTTAGACAATGGGATTTGAGTGTTGTTCAAACTTTTCCCAATTGCCTTCTTGTGGGGTTAGAAAAACCCAAAAAAGTTCTGGCTTATGGAGATTCACTGACTGCAAATCTGCCTTGGATAATTACTGATGCAAAGTTCCAACTTGCATTTTCAAGTAAGGGGTTAGGGATGTTGATGTTTTACAGTTCACTCCTCTGTCAGCAGTGTTAGGATCCTGGTCTGTGAAATTCCAAGTCTGTCCTGGGAATCTGGGCTTATAATCACAGTGCAAACCTAGCTAAGGCATTCCCATACTCTAAGTGCTTTCAGGTTATCCATGCTCCAATCCATTTCTGTTTTTATATGGACATCTTCATGAGATACAAAGATACTCTTGGTGCAGCCATCAGAGAAGTGTCCACTGCTACCACTTCCCTTGACTCCTAAAGATACCCAGTTTGTCTGGTTTAGTTTGTGCTCTACTTTCTGTCCCCATCAGGAAATCACCACTGACAGGATGCCTGGTTAGATGCAAAACCTCAGCCATGTGTGACCCTTGTGCTGCCTTGGAGAGGAGCAGGGACAGTTTGCTGAGTCTGGAAACACATTTCTCTTATCTCCAGGGCAAGTACAGTGACTGTTGCCTGCTTCCACCGTGGAGGACTATCAGTACTGTTCCATGTTGGTTACAGACATGGCTAATCCCTCTTACTACTTCTTTCCCCCCCCCCCCCCAGAACTGCCAACTAAGCTTTTTCTATGATCATTCTCTAATATGTTTAAATCAAATGGAGGTGGGTTACTATAAACAGCCCTTCTAGCAGGTATACTCAGTGCAGCTCATTTCAGCAGAAAAGTGTTGCAGAGAAACTGTGAGTCAGGTGGAGAGGCAGCATAGAGCTCCTGTCAGGAGGGAATTCACATGTCCTAGAGACAGACAGATATTTGCCTTGGCTTCCTGTTCACTTTATCACTGACTCCCTCCTCAGCCCTTTGTGGGATGATTGTAACTGTGAAGGCTGCTGTCATTGCCTTCCTCAGCAAACCAGCCCTTCAGAGTGGGAGCAATTCTATTCCATGGGTCTGTACCTCCTCCATGGTGAGTTTTAAGATGATATGCAGTGAGAAGGGGACAAGGAGGTAGAAAGCTTTGTGTACAAAGGATATAACTGGTGTTTGACACCCCCAAGTTCTCTAGGGTCTCACTTCTCTAGCAGCAAAGGTGGTCAGCAATCACAAGAGACATTTTTCCACTTGTCACTCCCAGACAGAATCACAGACTGGTTGGGGTTGGAAGGGGCTTTAAAGCCCATCTAGTTCCAACCCTCTGCTCTGGGCAGGGGCACCTTTCCCTAGATACACTTGTGCATATCTGAACTGCTCAGGAATTAAGGCAAACAGCCCAGCTGTCCATACCAGCAATAAAACTGGGGTATTTACCTCAGAAAATGTTGTCACAACATTGATTTGGGAACATGACACTAAATTTCATTAAGTCATTAGCTGTGCTAATTTGGCTTCTTTACAGTGGTGGGCATATCTTTTATTTCTGGGTTCATCTGTAAAATTGTTACCATCCAAATATTGTCTTGTTAAATGTCCCAGACTAAATTATCCCACATTTAATCAGCTGGGCCTCATGCCTAATCTGGTATGAGCAGGGTTTGGTGTGGAACAGTTCTTCCATTGCTGGCTGCATATTCCCTGTTCTCCCCTTGCATCACATCTGAGCGTGTGGCACAGCCTGGGTTGGGTCAGCAGGGAACAAACCTGCCAAAACCAAATTTGCGTTTCAGATCAACCTGTTGATCTGATCTGCACAATCACTGGATCTCATGAGGGGTGGGAGAGGGAGAGACAAGCACTGCCTGGTGCTTTGCCTGCCTGGAGTTGCCCTGGACTGGAGGAAAAATTAAGATGTTCTTACTATGAGCGTTTTGGTCCAGGAGTTCCTGGCTTAATGCAGAAAAACATTGTTGCTTGTATATTCCAGCCCATTAGACCTGGCTGCTTCTTTGTTTTTCATAATTATTTGATAAATTACTTTATATTAAAATAATTAAACCGTGAATCTTCACGTTATTTACAGTTTTTGTCATGTTATTAACCTATAATTTGACAGAGATATGAGCATAATTTACCATATGATTGCATAGCTTCTAATGTGTCCTTCTGCAGTGAATAGCAGCTATTAAGCTAAGTGGTTTGCCCTGTAAAATGACATGATGTCATAATATTTCTCTGAAAACACAAAATTAAGTATTATTAAATCCTATAATTAGGTAACTATAGGTTATATTTGCAACTTTAAAAATGGAGTCAGGCAGCCAGATTCTTCTTTCTGCAGTATTCCAGGAATTCTGTCAAAACTGTACAAGAGCAAGTGTTGTGCTTTACAGAACATCAGCTGCTTCCCCAGCCCTGTATTTCAGTGTAATTCCCTTTTTGTTCTCTTTCCAGGAACTGGGGTTTTCCAACATGTGTGGAACAGCAAAGTAACTGTTCCAGGAGTGTGTATATATTTTTTTAAATAATAAAAACTATTTTAGTGTCTATTTTTCTTGTTCTTTAGAAACCATGTGGATTTCATAGATGATAGTGTGTGATTGATTATAAACTATCCATTTTTTTACTTCAGACAAATATTTAGGCCTCTTTTGTTCCTTGTCAAATTTTCTTAAAGTTTTTGGCAGGTTTGATTATTTGCTCTTTCTTTTACATCTTTATCTAGTTTTAAAATAAATGGTTGCTTTTTTGGGTGAGTTTAACCTGATTTGTATTACTTCTACCCTTCTAATTTTTTTTTTTATTTTTTTTTATTTTCTAAGGCACACAATATTTTAGCGATTGCTGTAATTAATTGATGTCTGGTGTTTCTCCTCGTTATCTATATTCCTTTTTACCTGTGAAGGTATGTAATGTATCTATATGTATATAGTATAATTCTTGTTCAGTGCTACATATATTTTAAGTTTTTTTAGAACAAATTATTAATTTAAAGATTATAGGGAGTGACTGCCCTTACGTTAGAGGGATGTATCACAGCACTATTTTGAAGATGATGGGCGAGTCCCTGCGTCTGAGACATTGCAATAAATCTGGTGATGGATACAGTGAAATAAATGGTTTGTGCCATCTACTGGTGCCGGTGGGAGCTGCGGGTCAGCTCGGAGCCGGAGTTGTGACTGACTCAAGCGTGCGGTGTGGGAAAAGAAGGAAACTCGCTGTAAATAACTAGAATACTGCTTAATATTTTATGTCTTTAAGCGCTAACTAATGTTAAATTGAAAGTGAAAATTCATACATTAACCCTTTTCCCACCCCTGCCTTCCCAACCGTGCCCTGCAACTTTATCCCTATTTTTCCAGACTCTGAAACTTTTTTTTTTTACAGGTAGGTCAGTCATATTTTAACAGAATGGAACAATCCAAGCTGATGGTGTAGACTGTGCTGTGAATGTGAGCGTGGTTTGTCTAGACCTGTTACAGGGAGCCATCCCTTTCTATCATAATTCCTAATTACAATTTATGTCGTGATCACTTTACTTGAGTTTAACCTCCCCAAACACATTCTCCTTGATGGATTTTCTCTGACATTTGTTCTCTTGTTAAGCCTGGAGTTATAAAGCTGCTGGGATGGGAGACTCCAGCCTAACTCAGTTCAGGGTTGCATAAGGCCTTTTAGCTGAAACCTCTTTGTATCCTACAGCCTCATAATAGCCTATTGTATTTTCTGGGATTTTTATAAGGCTCAGATGTCACACTCAATTCGTGGTTGTGTCAGTATCATCAGTGTTATCACTGGTGTGTTTAATACATTTGGTGTACATTCTGATTGTAAATATTATTTGTTCTTTCATTGCTGTTTTTTTTTTACCTCTCAAGGGCATAAACAGCAGATCCACAAATGCTCCAGTGTCCCTCTAGTTAAGGTTGTTCTGTGCAGAGGGAGAAAATCCAAGAAATTATATGTGGGGAAAAAACCCTTTTACACTTTTAGAAGGTTGTGTGCTTCAGTATTATGTTCAAGGGTCCAGAATCTTTACTTGCTTACACACTCAAGAACTCATTCCCAGATGAAGTGTAGTCCACAGGAGAGACACCTGGCCTAGAAATGAGGACTCTGGGTCTGCTTCAAGTAAAACACTGTTTACCCTGTCCATAAGAGAGGTATTTACCTCATTTGTAAAGGACTTTTAGATTTGTTGGTTAAAAATACTGTATGAGCAGCTAGTAGTGTATTTTTTTTCTGCTTTTGATACATACAGTTAGTGATCTAATTGTATATACTTTGAAAAGTTGGATGGGCAGGATATTAAAATTCTTTAATTTGGAATTATCTAAATGCATATGCATGTATTAAAACATATTACCTGGTACAGGTACAAAAATCAATACAATAAATTAGTTTGATTTTAGATTATACTTCAAAGTGTAAATATCAATTTAAGCAGAAATAGTATTGCTTTCAGAAAAGCATGGTTTTATCCAAGTGTGAAAAGTTGGATTAAATACAATGATATAGAAAAGTATTAAAATACTCAGCTTTTTAATATTTCAATTTTTTCTTCTCTTGCAGGTAAATGCCCCAAAAAATCATCTTTGCTTTTTTTGTGACCAACTGTTATGCCTGTGAAAGCAAACTGCAGTAAGTGCACAGTTAACGTGAATTTTCATGGGGGGGGGAAAATAGTTAATTATTGCAACAGTACAGCAACTATGATCAGAGCAGTGACTCATGCAAGTGAAGCATATAATTGTCCATGTAATTTGTTTGAAGTCAGCTGGGTTCCAACATTCTTGTTCCTGTGTATAGCTCTTAATTTTCCTTTAGTTCTTTTCCCTTCAAAGTCTGCTGAAATTTGCTGCGAGGTTTTTTTATGTTATTGTTAGAAAGATATCAAGTTGTGTCTGACAGCCCAAGAGGGGCAAAACTGCTGCAGCCCCACGTCCCCAGCTCCTTTCAGGAGCAAGGCTGAAAATGTTTCCCATAGGATTCTGGCACATCTCACATTTTCATTATTTAATGCAGAAGAAGCTCCTGATTTCTATATTCCTTCTTATGCCCTTTTCAATGACTGTTGTTACTACTCTTTGTAAAAGGCTGTGAATTTGGGTTAGATTCACTCCAGTGGGAAGTATTGTAGACTGGAATTTAAATCTAACCTACTTTGTATTGCTGGAGGAAAAGAACACACTTTTACTCTGGGCAAACTGGAAACGGCTGCTTAGGTTTGAAGCAAACTTTTACCTTCTTAAATATACTAAACACGCTTGGTCTGCAACCTCTTGGAATCAGGAGAAAATGCCGGTGGATGATCTAATATTTGCAGGTTCATACCAGTTTTTTTAGGAGATACTGCTGTATCCCAGTGGTTTAAAAAGCAGTAGTGTTTAACAAACTTATACAAAGGTGGTGTTGGCTTGAGTTTCACAGGGTGTGCAGCTCAATCCAATGCTGTGGATTTACAAATACCTACTGATTGCAAGAAGACACCCTTAACTTAATAGGAACCATTATTTACCTAGTTAGCAGTGAATTAATTTCTGGTGGGGAGTGCTTTTCACTAATAATTTTGTTTCTTCTAAATTCCAAATATATTTTCTGTTCCTCTCCATTTCAATCTTACTGTCATGGATAGAACTGGCAACAGTCCCACACCCTTCCATATGCCACGTGTACATATATCTGTAAGGTTTTTCTACAAATCCCTTACTTTATATGGGCTCGTCCATGCAAAGCACGGTTGTCTTGCATTTGTTCCCAACACAGGTGAGTTGACTCATTTTGAGACCATGTGGTAGTAAATATTTTTGTGACAGGAACTAGCAGGTTCTTTTTGATTCCAGCAGCAGGGCCCCAAGGTCTACCATTGCCATAAAAACACCTGCAGCAGGATTCGTGGCACACAGCAGGCTTTCATCCTGCTGAGAACAAGAAAAGAAGTAGCAGCCACCAATTGCTGACCTGGATTAGTCAGCACACAGATTTTGTCTTCAGAGGGCATCATGATGGAGACAAGCTGAGATATGAAGGAGGATATGAAGAGCCAATTGGAATGACTCTTAATACCTTCTATCATCTAGTCATGAGATTAAAAGATAAGGAAAATCTCCTTTGGGAGGAGAGATGATTGGATAATACTGTTGTAAAAGTCAGTCGTAGAAATTACTACCAGTGAAGAAAATATGCTGTTAGAACAGAATCAGTAGTTCTGGGCATTATGGGAATCATTGGATTTGGTGATACAGAGTCCATTAATTATTGTGGATCACTAATAACTAGGAAAGTTGTTCTGGATGCAAGGGTTCCATCACAGACAAAACTCTGGGCTTTGGCAGGTGTTGTTCATCCTAAAAGAGCTCTGTTGGAGAGAAAGGATGGTAGAGCCTGGGATTGCAGGAAGTTTCATGCTGTTCAGTTCCCCCTGAGTAAAACATTAATGGCTGTAACTAAAATCAAATGTAATTAATCTCTCAGGGTTATGTTTTGTGTCTGAGAGCACAGTGAAGGCAACACACTGGTCATGGTAAGGCACTAAAGTTTAATCTGTTACTTTTCTACTGTCATTAAAACTAAGCAAAGGCTGAGTCCCTAGGGCCTAACAAGCTTGGGACAGCCTCCCCGAGCCTTGCATCAAACCCTCTTCTCTGTCTTCATGTCTTCTCTGTGATATTCTGCACATTAGGAGCAAACTCCTCCATCCCTGCACTGTGAAGCTTGCACTTTATTTTTTGCTGCTTTCTGTACTGACTGTACAGCCCTGCTTTTTTAGCATCAGTGCAGGAGTGATCCAAGCTCCTCCTTTGACCTCATATGGCTTCTGTTCCTGCTTACACAGCCAGGTCTTTCACATGCCTTCTATGGCACTGCCACTCCTTTCCATGTTCCCAGACAACAGGGAACAGACAGCTGGCATTGAAAGCCCAGCAAACTTCTCTCTGCTCCTACAGTTTATAACCTTAAAGGAGCTCAGCACAGGGTCCAGCCCTTTGTGCTTCTGAGGACAGTTTGTTGTGTTGGAAGGTGAGAGAAGGAAAGGTGAAGGATCACAAAGGAGTGAATGTTTGTTCAAGGCAGACATCTGATTCTCTTGATCTGGACTTGAGAGCAAAGCCCTCTGCGTGGTACAAACAGTGCCAGGCAGGGGCTGGCTGCTGTCCCTGGGGGTCTGGAAGGACAGGGAGCAGGAGCTGGATTTCTCACATGTCAAAAGAGATGGTTTGGTGGTAGGAAGAACAGGAAAGGGAGAAGCATGTGTATCCTTCCTCTTCAAGTTGTCTTTAAAAAAACATGAGAAGTTATTAAAAAAAAGCTGTGTGGAGGTAAGACATTGCTACTCCTATCAGCAGGGCCTTTGTATTTAGGGCCCCAATTTGCAAAATCAGTTTCAGGTCCACATGTTAGGTCAGAGATTTGACGGAAAAGATGCCTGTTCCCAGTGTGCTCTGCTCATGACAAAACAACAGCTGTAGAGCCTGATTCTCCTTGCTTTATAGTAAATGCAACACAAACTCCACGAGAAACTGGATCAGGGTCTCATTTATTTGCAGCAGTAACTGTGTAGCAAACCACCTCACTCCCTGATTTCCTCTCCTGTTGGAATTCTTTCACTTACTCTGTCTCACCGGCTTCCCTCCTGGTTGTACCCTGGCTGTTGGAATGTGCACAAGCACGGCCCAAAGCGAGGGGCTGCGCTGGGAAAGGTCAGGCCAGCCTGGGGCACAGCGAGGAGCCGGCTGGGCAGTGGAAAGTTACAGCCCTGAGCCGGGCTGCGAATCGCTGCTCCTGCAGGAACTGCCCCGCTCCTTGGGAAATGTGATACCTGCTCGGGAGAGTCCGTGTGGAAAAGGCTGAGTGCTCTTCTTCGAAGTGCTCCTCTCTTTTGAGGGGAGGAGAGAGTTTAGGGTGATCTATCACGTATCTTTAATAGAGGAAACTTGCTTTAATCCTCCAAATCGAAATCTGCTTTTTATAGTGCCAGAGACTGCAAATATTTGTGTTTTATCAGTGTTCCTTCACTGAAAACTATCGTGATCTCTGGCATGATAATTCTGCATGAAAATGATAGCAAGCATGACTCAGTATGAGAAGAGTGATGGGCAAAAATAGAATGGGATTTGATAAGAATTGACTTGTCTTTAGTCTTTCCCTGTGTATCATATCAGAGCACACATACACAGCTGGGCAATAATATTTGCTTGTAGCTGTTTGTGTTTCACAGGGATATGGAGTGGAAATCAGTGGTAAATCCCAGTGTAAAACTGTCTTTCATCCACAAGAAAGAGCTGTTTGTCCAAATTTCATTTGCTGGATGTAATATGGACTTTATCTTTTTACTTTTGGTAGGAACTCATTCAGTGCTGTTTAATCTAATTTTACATTACAATCTAGTAACTGCTATAAAAAAGGTCTGGGTGAAGGTTCATGACAACAGTCCAGCTATTTGGCACAGTTTTTCTGTAAACAAATCAGTGAATTGTTTAACTAGTGTGAAGTAAGAATTCCCCAGTGCCTTGTGAATGAATGTGCTGCAGTTACAAAGAGGTTTCATTAACTGGTGTGAACCTCCAAAAGAAAAGGAAGCACAGAAAGAAAACCTCATGAAATGCATGTTACAATTGTAGCTGGAGCTGTGGGTCATGCAGCATGTTTTGGGTCTGGTTATTTGCAAAGGATGGATTTTCCTTACTGCAAACTGACTTTTCTGCTTAAATTTCAGTAATGCCTCAAGTCTGAACTCTCATTCTTACAGGTGTTGCCCTGACAAGAATACTATGACATTATTTTTCTTGCCATAAAAAAATGTGTAGCTTAAATTAATGAAGAACAGTATCGTTACTCTCATTTTGCAGGGATGAGGAACTCTAAGAGTCAGACATCCCAAGTGACTTTTAATCAGCAAATCATGAAGAAGTCTGGCAGAAGCTCTGGGCTTTGTTCTGGTTCTTCAGCTGCAAATCCCTCTGCTTCCCTGCTTGTCTTCCTTTAGTTGGGAGGTGTCATCCACATCCTTGGCCCATGGCTTAGAGCTGTAACTGCTGTGTGGGGTGCACAGATGCCAGATGTCTCCTGCTGTGTTTATGCCTCCCTCACCCTTAGCTCAAGCCCTGGAAGCTAGTTTCCAGTGGAGAAAGGCCTGGTAGCATAGGCTGTGAGTTAGCTTTTTATTTAGATGACTTGGTAGTAAGGAAGTGTTACACTTACCTATCCTTATTCCATCATTTGCTTTCTTCAGAGACATTTTTCATCCATGGAATGCAGCCTTTGTTACAGTCAATATCAAAGACCTTCCTGCAAAGTATGCTAAATTAAGTGCTGACAAATAAGGGTTTTTTTTTTTGCACACCTTGTAATGATCCAGACAGTTCTTTAGCAAATACACAAGCTTAGCCCACATTCCCAGTCATTTCTCCCAGCCATGGATCTCTGCAGTTTACAAAGGCAGTGATAAGACAGGGAAGTGATCAGGAACTTGTTGGTCTTGGGAACCCTGTGAGTCCTAAACCAGCAGTAATCTGGCTGTCATGGACCTGAAAGTGATTTGGTCATTCTGCTTAGAGACACCCAAAAATATAGACATGTTTTATAGTGTTTGAAATACCAGCATGTCTCTAGAAACTCTTATCAGAAAGATAAGAGTTGGAGCAATTCAAAGTGTATCAGACAAGGCATGTTGTCAGTTCAGGGTGACTATAAAATACAGGGCAACCTGTATGGTTGTAAGTACTGGCAAGTGCATCACTCACTGATGACTAAGCTCTGACACTGCACAGAGACAATTCAGAATGTGAGTTTAGAGTATCACCAGAGATGTGATTTCCAATGCTGGTCAGAACAAGCTGATAGCAGGCATGAAAATGAGACTATATAGATAAGCTTTGGCAATATACCTCACAAGTATCTTGCAAACTACTGACTATTTAGCAGCTGCTTGCTACTGTTTTGCACATCCCTTTGCTGTGATTAACACTGAGTCTAAGAAAGAATTATTTGACTCAGTAATGACAACCTTATGGAATAACTGCAGCATTTCAAATACTGCTTTGATGCTTTTAGTGCTTCTAACGTGCTGTTCACACAGTAGTTCCTCATCTCCTCAAAACGAGAATAACAATACTGTACTTCATTAATTTAAGCTACACATTTTTTTATGGCAAGAAAAATAATGTCATAGTATTCTTGTCAGGGCAACACCTGTAAGAATGAGAGTTCAGACTTGAGGCATTATTGAAATTTAAGCAGAAAAGTCAGTTTACAGCAAGGAAAAACCCATCCTTTCCAAGGTCACACAATGGCTGCCTAGCTTTGGGGTAATGGGAGCAAGAGAACCTCTAGATGGGAATCCAGCTCCAGACCTCTGTGCTATTCATGATCTGCACTATCCATGAAATTCTTAGCCTTAGGTCTTCCTCATGAACTGCTCCATAAAATACCATGGTGATAAGGTCCATGGATGACCACCAAGTGACCATATAGAAAAAGGGCTGAGACCTACCTTCTAGCCTTGTTCCTGACCACTTGAATGGACATTGGCTGCTTTTCAGGAGCTGTATTCCTGTATCAGTGAAAGAGAGAAAAGCAATATTCTGAGCTGGATCCATGTCCCCATTTAGTTAAATACCTAATCATGCTTTTTTCCATGAAGACTGAGGTAAAGATTACATTTGTCACTTCATTGTGACATCTCAGTATGTTCAGGAAAGCGTCTTTTCTGAGAAACTTGCAGGGCAAAAAAAGTTCAGGCACAAATTCTGCACTTAGGAAGCTTCCTTCTGTGTGGGAATCTTGTTCTCTAGCAGGCCATCCAGTTACCTTGTGTGGAAAGATAAATTTTGTTTAGCAACCAGATAACTAAAATGCAAAGAGAGGAATCTCCTTTTCTTGATATCCTTCTCTTTCGTGGACCATACAGCCAAATTATTCTTCCATTTGAAAACCTAGTTCTCAGTTCTGGCTGCACTTGGCAGCATCACCACAGATTTTCTTGTGATATTAACTGACTAAAGAAAGATATGTCAGACTTGCAGTGTACAACACTTAGAGGTGATGCTGAGATGTGAATGTGCAGTTCCATTAATAAAGGTAAGCAGAAGGATTATCTCTTGTTGCTCCTTAGAATACCTTGGGCAGGCTCTGAGAAGACAAAGTCTTTCTTCTTAAAGCTTAAGCAGTTCTAGATGCCTTTAAGACAAGAAATAAGCAGCAGGTAAGAGAGTGTTGCTTTTCCTGTTTTAACAGACTCCCCCTGAGCTGCCAGGGATGGTTTGTGACCTCTGGCATGACTCTTTCAATGGGGCTGCAGCAGCCAATATTAGCCCAGGCTGCTGTCAGAGTGCCTTGGATACTATCTATGTCCATGGAGCTGTTCCATGTGAGTCTGGCAGGGTGGCAGTGACTTGCAGGGCTTG
Organism: Aphelocoma coerulescens; assembly: GCF_041296385.1. Taxonomy (NCBI): domain Eukaryota; kingdom Metazoa; phylum Chordata; class Aves; order Passeriformes; family Corvidae; genus Aphelocoma; species Aphelocoma coerulescens. The sequence continues at coordinate 5,225,024 of NC_091016.1, forward strand.
TTGAGCATTCCTTGAGACTGCAGAAGGTCAGCTCCAGCACTAACAGAACTCACTGCAGCTCACAACGCTGTGTTTTGGCTAGGGCTTGTACTTAAAATCCATCCCTGGCCAATAAGTGGCCACAGATTAAAAGAATGGCACACTGGTACTGATTAGGAGTGCTCTGTGACCTACTTGGGAGAGCAGAAGGGATCTACCATCAGGCTCAGCTGGAGACTGCAAAAATTGGATTGAATTTATCCCTGTAGTCAGCCAGTGGTCTGGGAAAAAAATCTTGCTTAAGGCAACAGATTGGTTTGTTGATTTTTTTTTCCCCCTCCTCACTTTGAAACAAACTATATGGATTTGGATGGAAGACTTTGTCTTTTAAACTGGGCCTCCACACCAAGAAAACACAAAACTTTCTATTTTCTTTTTACTGTTTTAGGAGCTGGTAACTTTTTTTTTCATTTGACTCCAAAATGAGTACTGTAACTTCAGTTGGTTTAAAACAAACAATTGGAATATGTGTACTTGGAGCCATTTCTGTGGTCCTAGGAAATTCAAAGTTGATTCATGAAGTTTGAGCTTCCTGAAGGAATAGAAAATATTAGTCCTCTGGTAGCATAGCAGTGAATTGAAATTGGATTTATTGTCCCCTGGGCTTGCTGGGTCACAGTGTGTCCCATGATGTTCTAAATACCCTCAAACTTAGCACTGGGGTGGCTGCAGGGCAGTGAAGGAAAAAGAGGGAAGTCAGGAATGTTCTGAATTAATAAACCTGACACAAAGCCTATATGGAAGGGATAGTAATTAAAAGGATCCTGGTTAACTCTGCATGGCCCTGCATGGGGTGGGTCTGTGATGGAGCAAAAAAAGCCTTGTGTCCCCTTTGTAACTGGTGGTGCCAGCTGAAGCTTTTCTGTTAATTTTAGTATTAGATCCCCACATGATCAGTTTGATGTTTAACTGTATCATGTGTCCCCTTCTAGCACACTCTGAAATGACTGAATAAAAGTAGAGTCCCACAGGACTAATGGGAATTTCGATTTTTGTTGTTGTTTTGTTTGGCTTTTTTTGTTAAAGGGCACCACAAAATCTTTTTCAAATTCTGAAGAAATCCAAAGTGCTGCATGTGAGGCTTCACTGCCACCTCTCTTTTCAGCACAGGGCTGGTGTTCTGCAGCTCTGGGCACTGAGTGACTCAACATCATGGGAGAAAACGCTGTCCTGGCCAGGGGGCTGCTCCCTGCATTTAAAGTGAGAGTTGCCTGACCCAGCCAGGTAATTTTTTATTGTGATTACTCATGGGTCTGGCAGAGTGAGCTTGCTTTTCTCCTGAGCTGGCTGTAACACAGCTACCAATAACCAGTGTAATCTATTAACTTTGTTTTGGGGTGAAAAGCTAAAGAAAGCCGTAGTCCGAGTTCATGTCTGTGTCCTGGCCTCAAATGTTACAGAGCCTGAGATTAGTGACGTGTGCATTTTGAAAGCAGTGGATTGAAGGCACAAATTATGAATTGCAGCATTTTTAGGCCCTTATTGAAAATATATTCCAGCAGTTTCAAGGGAAAACAGCTCCCACACCAAGGAATGCAACTGTAGGAGGCTCATTCGTGTGTATGTAGTTGGATCCAAGTAAAATGAAATCCAAAGTGGCAGTGGCCCAGGATGAAACTTGATGCTAATTGTACATAAATAGCAGAGGGACTGTCATATGACAGGCTATAATCAATAAAACATTCCTGTTGGGACTAATCTGCTTGTCAGGTGTCCTTACTGGGACGGAGTGATGGCACTGCTGTGTACCCTGATTCAAGACTTGTTCAGGATTTATTCCTCACAGAAAATTAACTTTTACTTCTTTTCACTAAAACAAAGATCTGGACCAAGCAAATGAATTAAACATTCTATGGTACAGTTGCTAAACACTGTTATCTACAGTTTTGATTAAATGATCTGTGTGTAGAAGTGCATTCTTTGAGTAAAATTGACTGTTTTCCCCTAATAAGACATTTAGGATCTTTTGTTTCACCTAATTAGAAAACAGCTCAGCCTTGGTAGATACTATTCATGGTTTTTTTGCACAATGTCACATGTCTGGAATTGTTCTAAGACACAAATGTGTTCAGTAGATAAGATTTTTAATTTTATTTTTTAACAAGGAACAGTTTGGTGCTTTTTGTGATAACATCATAAATGTCACGTTGAGAATTTGTTTGCTGATTTTTTTGTACATCCCAATTTCTAACAGTCTGCAGCTAGAATTGCTTGTAGCTCTAATACTATAATTATTTCTGAGACTTGACATGTGGGGAATTTTTCCTCACTGAAATTATGTAGAGCTGTCTTAAAATGATAATGGGGGAAAAGAAGTGTTTGTGGTGGCTCCAAAGGACACTGTAGAACAAGGGTTATGAGGAAAACTCTGTTAATGGCTACAGAGTGCTATATGTGTGATTTCATTCAAGTGAAGAGGAGGAACTAACCTAAATAGAAGGTGTCAAGAAGATGGGCACCTGAACTGGAGCCATAAAATATTCTGATAGAGAACACTTTGTGCTTGTGAGTATTTGAGTGAGAGTTTCACTAACTAAAGTCAGTGTGATCAGATTTATTTTTAAATAAAGACCATCTTCCTTTTCATAAGACCTCATACAGAATTTTGTTACAGGAGTTTCCTACAACAAAGGTAAAATCTTACTGTGTAAATGCTTGGAGTGCCACAGAATTGTATGGAAATTGGTACACTATGAAAGGCTGTTGCAGGAATTTTCCTCCAACTTGATAAGCTTTAAAATTACCAAAAGAAAATAATTTTAGTTCTCTAGAGAACCAAAGAATCAAAAATGCCTCCACACATACGTGGCTCGTGAGATGAGCTCTGTTAAGACGTGCCCCTCCATGTGACAATTCCTGCTCCCCCTGGCTTTGGAGGATGATTTTGGCATCCTGCAGGTTTGGGGCTTGCTGCACACAGCCAGCTCCCAGCTGACAGCCACATTTGCAGCCACTTCTGACAGGAGGCAAAAGTCTTCAGTAATTAGGACAGAGTGAGGCAGTATAGGAGCTATTGTGGTGTTTTCTCAGAATATCCCGTGGTTTTCCTCTCTTCCCTGTGCTTGTTTCCTCCGGTTTCACGAGGGCTGGGTGAGGCTCATTTGGAACAGAGCACAGGTGAAGGTCCCTGGGACCTTGAGCCCTTCTCAGAAGGTACAAATAAGGCTCGAAGGGTGCTCTGATTTGGGCCAGGCAAGAATTTATCTGGGATTGGAGGAATCCTCAGGGATTATCCAGCTAAATATTTAGTTACTGAAGAAAAGCTTCTGTTCTCATTTATACCACCATTTATCATTTTTGCTGCTGAGTCCCTTATTTAAGACTAAATTTATGAGATCTTCTATTCGATCTAGATTCCATTCGGAATCCTGAATTATTAAAAGCAAGAAAATCTTTTTTTTCTTATTTTATTTTATTCCAGGCAATGCTGCAATCTCTTCCCTGGCCCTCTGAGGAACATCTCAAAGCACAGTGCCCCACATCAGGCATCATCCACAACTTCCTTCTCATCCAACCAAAGAATCCCTGAGCTGTATTTCCTCATTTCACCTCTCTTAATAGTCCATTTTCCTTTCCCACCTTCTCACATTACTGTCCTGGAATTCTCTTGCATGTGGTATTTATATAGCTCTTAGCTGTAAATGGATTTCTTCTGGACCTTGAATGGTCTGGGAATTGCATTACACTCCAAGGTGACTTTTCCTGTAGTTACAGCTGTGTTCCCTGTGCTAGCAGGCACCAAAGTCCTGGCTCTACCCTGCCCTTGTCACATGATGCATTTTCCTCTTAAACAAGGAATTTCCTTGAAACAAATTGGTATTTTTGGCATAAAATCACCCAATAGTTTCTGATGTCCCGTTGTGATTCAGCTCTTCCATCCAAACAGGTGAAGAAATCATCACTACTGTTGGTATTTGGTACTTAGAAGTCTTGAGCTTCTAGGATTGGATTTCCTGGGATGAAATCTTAATATAATTCTGAAAGAGGAATACAGATTAAATTAGTGTAATTTGCCTTTAAAAGTTTTCCCTTTCATGTGATAATCTGATTAGAACTGAGGCATGGTTTCATATTTTATCACCCACAGAGGAGAGGTTTATAGCAGGTTCTTGCCTCATGTTTGATTCAGATGTTTGTGAGGTGTTGGTAACTGGGAAAGCATCTCGATATGGTTATTTGCATGCAACTTTCTGAGCCTCTGTTCAGCATTATTAATACTTCTCCAGAAAGAAACCTTTTTCTGAAGGCTCAGAGGCTTTATTTCATTTGGATAAGCATCTAACATTTCACATCATTTCCAAAGTGCAACAAGAACGTTTCTCTTGTGAAATTTTTTTTCTTTTTTCTTTAAGAATTGCCATGAATGATGAAGGAGTTATGACTCTACAGCTCAATGTCAATCCACTGCATAAACTCACCTGTGCTATTGGAGAGGGCGAGGTGGTGACTGAATTATGACTTCTTTTCTTTCTAGGAAAGATCAGTTTATTTTACAAATTTCAAGTAATATTTTTCCAACTGGTTTAAAGACATTTGGGTTTGTACCTTAGATAAATGACAGGAATTTGACCTCAGCTGCAACCTGAACATAAATACTATTTGGAGTGAGGGGGGATCAAAACTACTTTAGCTTCACCTTGAAATGATTTATGTGAGTACTCACTTCTTCCCATTGTTGCATTTTTTTAATTAAGCTGTTTTGTCTCCTTACATTTCTTTGTCTGGACAATAGAACACAGTGAAGAACATTTTATTGGAGTTACTGAAGGTGATGGGCCTGACTCACAATGACTGAAACTTGTGAAGAATGATCCTCTTTGTAACAGTTAGTCACAACAGAACTGTCCCATCTTCTTTGGGCATCTAGGAGAGATGAGAATGCCTCTGCTCAAGGGAATGGGATACAATAGTGGTACCACTCCGTGCAGCAGCAAAGAATTCCACTAGGTCCAGGCAGAGTTATTGTGTGTTTCTGGTCGAGGCCAGTGGTATGGGTGTGCCTTATCCCATGGCCTTCATTGCAGGCACTGTGAATTTCTCAAGGCAAGAACAGGGTGTTTGGAAACTGCTTGGCGTGTTATGGATATTACTGGAAAGAATAATAATAATAATAATGATTAGGAAAAAAAGGGTTTTCTTGGTTTTTAACATGAGGCAAACTTCTTGTTGAATGTGCTGTGGAAAGTGCTGACCAACTGAGCTGAAATATGCTTGCATTTGGTGTGGGATCTGAAAGTGTTAAACCTTAAAAGAAGTTTACATGCTGCTGAATTCACCCTTCAGGGAAAATGACTGGGAGGTTTGGACCTGTTGCTCAACACAGTAAGGAGTAGAGCACAATAAAATTTTGAGCATCTTCCCCTTAGGCCTCAGGGCTCCAAATCCTGTGAGAAAGTTGCCTTTTGCTGAGTGCTGGGGGTGGTAGTGTTGCAGTCCCTGCTCAGAAAGCAGCTGCTAATGCTGGCATTGGGATAGGGCTGGGAAGTGAAGAGGAATCCAGAGTCCTGAGGATCTTCTGGCTCCTCTTCTGCTTCACAAGACATTTAGAGAAGCACCTTTTCTGCAGCAGTAAGGACGACAAGGAACATCACACTGCTCAGTATGAGCTGGAGCTGTGCTTCCAGGAATGCTCTTGGAGCACGTGGGATGCTGGGCCTTGTTTTTCCCTCTTGCCTTGTGCTGCCCACATCCGTTCTCTCAGGTAAACAGAAGTGTGATTTCTCTCTCCCTTCTCCTCCATGCAGAACTGGAACATGTGCTCCACTGGGCACTTTCAAAGTAGGTTAAGGGGTTGTCTGGTGCTTAAACATCAAAATAATGTTTTGACCTAGTAGGTAAAGTGGGTTTTGAGGCAATTGTGTGATTCCAGGTAGTTCTTGTGGAATGGATCTGCAATCAGCCCCTTGGATCTTCCTGCCCTGGTAAATTATCTGTTCTCAGGTTATGCCACCCAGCTGTAAATGTTGCTGCTTGTTCACATTATGCTGCAATTCCTTTGGTTTCGTCTTTTGCTGGACTGGGGCTGCAGCAGAGTTCTGACACAACTGGTTGCATCTCAGCCAGGGTAAGAAAAAAGTATTTTCAGATGTCGCCAACTACCACATTGGTTCATACAAATCTGAACTCCCAGTCCTCATCACATCTTGTTATTTTTCACAAAATAGAAGGGGTTAGTTGTTAGCTGTTCACTTGCGCACAGGTTTGTGGTGAAAGAATGAGGGAATTTTTGTGCACATCAACTTTAAATCCTTTATTTTAGTTCTTGTCAGTCAGCAGGGAAAAGGATGCAAGAGAATAAAGTTCAGTGGAGGGGAAATATACTGATGGCTTGAGGTGTTCATTATACATAGATATGACTGTATTACCTGCTTAATGCTTTATTTTCTCTGATTCTGAGCCTGCAAACCTGATGAGAAATTTATTTTCACATTGGGAAGTGGAGCACGTGCAGTTTATGAACACATTTTATAGCATGAGCAGTAGGTTCTCTCCAGCTTGCTTTACTAGTACTGGCTTTTGCATGGCTGGAGTTTTCTTGTTCTAACAGATAATCACTTCTGAGATGAGTAATGGCACAGAATATTAGAGTTTTTTTTTCCCTGAGCAGTCAAGGACAAATCAAAACAAAAGAAATGTGAGCAGTCACACCCAGTGTTGCATATGTGATCATTATACACAGGGCACTGCTCTTGAGAATACACTTGGAGTCAGTGTGTTATTTTCAACTTCAGCACTTGTAGTGTGGCCAGAACTGGATTTAAAGTGTTTAGTATTTCCCATTTGTAATACCTCTTAGTTAAACATCACTTTAAGGGAGATATTCACACAAGAAGTTCCCCTGGTGTTCCATATGTGCACGTCTTTGAAGGGTCACTTGCAGATTGGGTCCTTAGGTTGTAAGGTACTGAGGTGCTGAGCATCCTTTTTTCTCCAAAAAAAACCCCCAACAAACCAACTTTCATTATCACTTTACTATAAATAACTTTTCATATCACTTTTTTTAAAATCCTTTTTTCTTCCTGTTTGGTTTTGTCAAAGGCCCAAATGAAAGTGGCATTCATTTTGAGATCTATTTAGGCACAGAAAGACACCTCGGAGAGTTTTCAGAAGTGTTTAATATTTGGAATGTTTTCCCACGTCCAAGTCTCTGCTCCACAGAAAACAACCCCTGCTGAGAGAAAAGAGCAGCTGAATTCAAGTGACTTTCTCCCTGTTTAGCTGGAGAGTGTGAGGCTGTTAGAACTTGTTCTCAGTTTCAGCTCAGTAATTCAGTGTTTACTTCCTTGGTCTCCAGGATCCTGAGGAGGAAGTACATAATGTGGCTGTAATTTGAGTACCACTCTCTGGTCCTATACTGTTTTACCAAGACTGACAAGAAAACTGCTTTAGATCATGGAGGAGCTCTCAAATTCATTTAGGCTCCCATGCAGGGATGCTCCCTGTGTTTATTTAACAACACTGAGTTCTGAGCACCAAAAGAAATTATTTGCAGAAAACCCCTGAAATTTGTCTGTGATAAATGTGAACCTGAAGACTTCCCCTGAGCTATGCCTAGCATGAACTTTATTCACTGTAGGGATCAGGTTTATATAATAGAAATTTTTGACAGATCTTTTAGGATGTAACGTTTTGTTTCCCATTACATGAACAAAACAGATTACTGATGATGAGAAAAACTGAAGGATTTGATTTACAAATTGTTTGCTGCTTCATTATTTCAGTATCATACATTTACAAGTGTTTAGCAAGAAGTCAAACACTTTAAATGAAAGATTGTTGATAGAAGTAAAGAAAATACTGGCAAAACTTTCCTCTCACCCTGTCCATGGGTGTGTCTGACAGTTTGCACATTTACCAGAGTCATATCCATCAAGATGATTAATTGCAGAGTTTTGATGAATTCTAGTGTGATCAGAGATGGTAAATCTTGATAAATATTACCAAATTTGTGAGGGTTTTAATTATTATTAGCCTAAAATTACTAAGAGTTCATATTAAAGCTGCAGTTCCAGGAATTTGGTGATTTGATTTTTTTTTTTCCCCAAACTGTGTATCTGGCATTTGTTATTTGTCCTTTCATACTGACAACACTTATAAACAATAATGCATCTGTACAAAAATGAGCACTAAAAATAAGTCATTAAGGGTTTTCAACCTCCAACTCTTTTAAGTCGACACTAGAATAAATTTGGCAGTAGATCAAAGGATTGTTTAGAAGATGAGCCTGAGAATTACCTTAAAAATGGTCTGTTTAGCACTATCCTTAATTTGTGGGTGTGATTTTTATGGTCAATAGACACCAGTTCTCTTCCCTGGTTATGTCAGCACAGCTGAAAGGTGCAGGCAGGAATGGTTGGTTAAAGGTAATAAAGACTTCATGTCATTTTGTTGGGGGGGCTTTTGGATTAATTGCTCTGCTTCTCCTGGAGTAACCACAGGAAAACATCAGAAGTTTTGAGAAATTCCAGGATTCAGGTTTGAATAAATAATTGCTCAACAGTTAGCCCACAAATATTTGCTACGTGTCAAACTTCCTAATTACCAGTTTGCCACACTACAAAGCAGACTGGCAGCCTGTCCATCTGAAATACTGGAAAGGGTAGGAGCTTTAAGGCTTAATTGTATTAGGATGGTAAAGCAAAGCCTTTGTGCAGAGCTGTCACCTTCAGTGGGTTTAGGAGTTCACAGATGTTGGATGAGTCCAAAACTTTGAGGTAGGAACAGCTGCTGTAAAGTTGGGTGAAGTCACACTGAGTGTTTTGGATGTGAAAGCCACCTCTGAGCGTTCAGAAATCTCTTAAATGTTTGTACTGTTCAAGCTTTTCAGAAAAGCTGTGAAAGCCTCATTAAGGAGCTGCTACTCTGTGTTACAGAGAAAGTTTTGCATCAAGAATGGTGACCAGCAGCAGCTCTGAGGTGGCTGTGAACAGTCCCTTTTAACCTCATTGCAGTGTCACTTACTCAGTGGGCATTAACGAAGCTAAACTTTGGCAATTATTCTGCTGGTGGCTGATCCAGCTGGAACCCCTTGTGTCCTAAAACTGAAGAATTAAATTTTACCCTAATCTGATTCCCTTGGCTTTTTTGTGCCACACCAACCTCTGGCCATTGGCGGGGAGGAGTCCTTCTGGAAGAGCAGGCATCTATTTCAGTCACAGAACTTTTATGTAAGAAGAAAATACTTCAAATACATTCTGCTTTATATTTTGAGAAATCTACCAAGCTGTTGTAACTTTAGCTGGCCAGCAGAAGAAGTTGTTTTGCTGTTGGCTGAAGATCTGTGCCTTTGCAGGATTGTCTCAGTGGCTTAGCACATCTTGCAAACACTTAACTTTCACCTGCTTTATTTGCAGCAGCAGTGTCAGTCGCTGCAGCCTGTGAGAACTGCATGGAAAATTCCCTCCAGCGCAGCCATTTGGAAAAGATCCCTTTCCCCTGCAAACAGAACAGATTCCATTTGTATCCTGGGAGGAAGGACTGCTCCAGAACAACCTGTCTCTGCTCCAATGACAGCTTTGAGTTCAGGCAGAGATTCAATTCTTTTCTAACATATCATTTACAGAGTTTTTTTTCCCATGGGGGTGATTTTCATTGGTAGCACTGGTGGGTTGGGGTTTCTCTGAGTTCTTTTGGAAGATTTTTTGTTGATATACAAACCCATCAACTTTAGTTTTGCTGTGATCTTGCCTATATCTACAGCCACATGGAATCCAAGAGCTTTGTTTGCAGTCTTGATTCCAAATAATTCTGTGCTTTCCAGCATCCTCAGAAGCCAAGAATATCTTGGACCATTTGGGTAAGAAGTAAAAAAAACAAGCCAACAAAAAAACCAAAAATCACAAATCGGCCATAAACTGAAAATGGCGCCTAATGGTCATTTGGAAGTGATTCTTGAATATTTACTTTGTGGTAATGGGCACTGAATTGTCTCAGTAAAATATTTTTTCCTCTTATGCTAATTTATTTATTCAGTTTTAAAGTAGTAAGAATCTAAACCCATGAGAAGTTCCTATAAGAACACAACAACTACCGTGAAGTCTTGTTAAAATAATCATCTCAGCAGTGGGTTCAGTGGTGAACACAAACACAAGGACTCCTTATTTTATTGGAAGAATATCTTTGCAAAGAGTCCTGCATTATTTGGAGCATGTTGACTCTGTTCCAGATGTTTTACATCCTACCTGATAATCGCAGGTTGGGACACGAAAGAAATATAGAAATAACTGCAACTCTAAATTCTTTTTATTGATCTCATGAAGGTGTGTGCTCAAGTCAGCCACACATGATCAGATTGCCTGGGAAAGCAAGGGAGCAGAAATAAATGGCTTGATTAATCATTGTAGAAAAAATTCCAGATCTCTAAGCATTTTGCCCAAGTGAGGAACTGAGGATTAAACCTTGGGAGCAGCCAAAGCTTTAAACATTTCAATGAAAAGGTCATATCCAAGCGGCTTGTAGCCAATATCACTTATCCTGGCTTTTGTATTCCCTGTCAGTCACAAAGAGGGAACACACACATGCTGGAAGAAGGTAATTGTTGCAGATTAAAGCCTCATGTGAAATGAAAGAGCCATCAAAATTCTTTATAGTTGCTTGGCATGAGTTCTGATAATGCAGAGTTCTCTTTTCTTATTATTTTAAAATGCAGCCATCTACCACAGACTAAACAAAAGTCCCCCAAGACAATAGGAGCAGCCTGTGAGCAGAGTGTGTGGAACTGCTGTGCACAGCTGGAGCTGGCAGGTGAAACACAGGGACACAAGTGCTTGTTCAAATAGGAGCATTTAGATTTCTTTTCCTTTTTTCCCCCCTGTTTAACTTCATGTCATATTTTAGCTGCAGATAAGATTTTGTTTTTCTGCCATATTTTAGATCTATTCACCAGTCTTTATTTTACATACAGAGAAACATCTTTTTCTCTAGTAGGGAGAATAAAAAAGGCCCAATTCCCTGGTGCTGGGCTCACTGCTGCATGGCTGCTCATCATGGAAACTTCAAAAATAATAGGTATGAAACTTATTTCTTGTGAAACTCACAAGCAACAACAATTTTTGACACAATATATATGATAACAGGGTTAAGACACGTATAAAAGACACATTGATAATTTTCTTCAGGGTTGTGCTTGAATAAGTTACGCACCAAGGAGGAATACAGGATGTTTTCTTGCATTCATATTCTCTCTCCTGCCAGTCATCAGGCATTGTGCAGCTTCACTGCTTGTTACATTTGAGTTTTGCACAGGTGTTGACCCTTCTGTGCTCCCTGTTTCAGCTCCTGTTGTTCCAAAGTCATTAAGTGCTCGTAGTGCCCAACAAAAAATGCAACCCAGTGAGGCTTCCACCTGCCCAGTCCTCAAGGAAATGTCAGCAGTCACTGATGGGAAGATGCCTCCTAATTCAGAGGTGATTATTTTTGCTTTGATGCTTTTTAGTGCCTTTGTTGGCATATTTTGATCAGCATGATCCCAAAATAAAACTAATTCAGGCTGACAGATGCTGTCACACATTCAGTGTGGAAGGAGTTCACTGAGATTTTGCAGTTTTAAGTTACCTAATACTGAAAAACAACTGCTAATACACTGTCAGTAACTGCTTTAAGTGATAAAAAGCCAAAATGTTATGCTCAAGTATGTAAATGCAAGATACTCTCTCAATAAAGCATTGAAATAAAATACCAATGAGAAAAGTATCTTAAAGAGAATTTTTAAAGGAAATAAGGAAAATGTCAACTAGACTCAATTTTTCTGCTTGAATTTCTGCCAAAAATCATTCAAATTTTTGTCATTTCCCTTTTCTTCTGCCCACTTTTTGATTCAGACAGCTGTGGAATTTCCTGTTTTGTTTTTGTTTTGCTACTGCAAGTAAAGCAGCCAACAGCCGAGGTCATTGTAGAAAACCAAACTTGCCGTAAAATTTGAACAAAAACATGCCCTCCCCACATTTGCTGTTTCTGTTCTCTGACCAATTTCCTTTTGTAGTGATTTCGTTTTTCCAGAGTCTGCACGTTCACTCATCTTCATGTTTCTTCTTGTCCACAGTGAGCCCTGTTTCCTTTTGCAGTGCCTGTTCCAGTGGGGATGTGTATTTTTAATTATCTGCTGTCCTTATTTGAAGAGATTTGTCCCTGCACTTTATAAATGTACTTCTGGTTGTTCCTTGGTGAATACAATTTTATTAAAGTTGTGATTTGCTTTCTCCAAACATTTGCAGCTATCACTGATACAGCTGTAACAGAAATTCCTGGGTAAGAACACATGAAACTAGTCCAGAGTTACTTTAATTTTTGAATTGTGCCTGTGCACAGATCAATTTCAGATTCTAAATAAGAACTTTTTCCGTAGCTATTGAGATTCATTTTTCCTGACACTTTTCCATTGTTATTACCCTCATCAGCTGGATATAAGAACACAGGAGGATGATGATAACAATGTTTTTATTCATCCTTAAAGTATAGTTCTTTCTGTTTTCAAGAGGTCCTTAAAGTATAGTTCTTTCTGTTTTCAAGAGGTTATTCAGAAGATAAGCAGAACATCTGGAGAAAATATATTTGTTAGCAATAGTTTAAATATGGATGGTTGTCTACCAGTGTTAAAACAACAGTTGGGAGGAAGAAGCCTTGAAATGTTTTTGCTTTGTTAGTGACTTTAGGCTCCTCCATAATTCACCACCTCAGAGCTGATCCAGATCCTCAGGATCCCTTCCCATGGCCTTGGAATGCTTTGTCCTCAGGCCTCAGCTGAGAGAGAGTTTGGAGAAAGTGCCACCCACAGTATTCTCCCTTCCTGAGCAAGGGCAGATCTGACAGTGTGTTTGGGGTCACTTTGGAGATACCAAACTTCCTTTCTCTGGGGCTGCTTGACCAGCAGTATCATTTATCCCAGTTTCAGGGGAGCTGTTAAGCCTTTGTGGGAATCAGACCTCCCCCTTTTGCATAGGACTGGCATTTTGTAAGAAGAATTGTAAAAAGCTGGATAAAAAATGCACCAAAAAAAGCTGCTTCTGCAGGTTCTGGTTGTAACTGCTTGGAAATAACAGCAAGGTGTTGAACTGGCTTCTTGGGCTTTATCAATTACTTGTAAACAACCTTAAGAACTTGGTGCTGAGGAATCAAAGTATTTTTCTTTTAGTGCTATTTTTAAACACAAAGAAGGCCCCTCTGCCTAGGTAGCAAAAGGATTTCAAGCTTCTACTGGATGTGTTAGAAGAAGAAAATATCCCTTAAGCCACTGTTTGCTGCCTGTATATTAATGCTTAGCAGGCTATTTCAATAACATGCAAGTTAAATTAATATTCTGTATTTGTTGTTGATTAATTTGCAGTGATAATTGTGAGTTTTTGTGAAACTGGACTTATAAATTCTTGGGGTCACTTCTGTCCTTCTGGTGTCTTAATAGAGTAGAATTGCAGATTATACAAACTTTTCCAGTTGCCAACGAAATGATGATTCAAGTTCACAGCACAAGTAGCTTGTGAAGCAGAGCAGAAACTTCAGGAGAATGGTCTTGATACCTGCAGGTTACAGAGAATCTCTTTTTAAATAAAAAGGTGCAAAACCTCTTTGAACTCCTGTGCCTGTAAATAAATCTCCCCACCTCAGTGGGGATGTCTGGGACAGTGAGGACTGGGCAGGTCTGGAGTGCCTGGGGACGAGATGTGATTCCCCATATCTCAGTGGGGGTCAGCAAAGTCAAATAAGGGAATGGGAGACGGGGAGAAATGTCTGATACTGCAGGCATGCTGCCTGCCAACATAGAGCAGAGCTGCTCTGAAAAAGGATTTAGTAATTTGCCTTGCTGGATTTGAGACCCAGTATTATGCAGCACTGGAAATTGGAGTGGTTTATGCCTTAATCAGGATGTTTTGGGTAGAAAGGGTTCCTCCTGTACCCACTGAAGATGTGCAATGGGAGTTTTGCTGTAATGACTATAATGAAGCTAAGACTTGCTTGCACATCTTCTAATCCCACATTTCTGGGCTGATTCATGTCTCCATTTATTCCTGTTTGACCTTCTGGAGCCTGGAGGAGGCAGATTTGGCTTTTTGCCATATTTGTCAGCATTAGTAAAAACAGCATCTCTAAAACTTCTTGAATTCTGGGTGATTCAACAGAATATTTTAAGCACAAGGAATTTGAAACACACTGATGTGCCTAAATCATTCTGTCATTTAAAAACTGTGGTAGTTTGAGAGCATTTTGGTGTAGAGTGTTCAGCTTGAAAGATGCCACTAAGATCATCTAAGTGCTTGGTACAGTTTGAGGAAAAAAAGACTGGGAAGACAGATTGCTTTCCTGAAAATTGTGGGGAAAAAAAAGCATAATTAGGCTGTAGTTAATAATTGTTTGTAAATAGGCATTGTCTTAGTTCTAAAACCTGCCTTTAAAGTTTTGGCTTGCAGCATTGTTGTACCTGATAGTAAAATAAATGGAGCTGAGCTTGACTTAGATTTGGTGCTATAATAGATGAGATGCCTGTTCCCAAAATGTTGAAGCAAGAAGGTGTCTGAGGTCTTTGAAAATAAAACTGTAGGGAGAAATTAGAAGGAAAAGCTGTGTGAGCAACTTATAGTCACTGTCAATGCTTGGGAAAACTATTTTTTTGTTTCTAGTAGTCTTTAATAGCATTTCTACTGCATTCTGAAGTACTGTTTTGTAGTTTGAAGATGACAGCTTCGTTGTTTTATGGTAAAAATCTTTCACACTTCAGTGACAAATAATTTTCCCTTGCCCAGCTTTCATTTTTCAACCTGGAGCCTCTTGCAGCTCATTGCTGTCTGTGAGCCTTTTGTAACCAATTGCAAAGCACCTTCAAAGCACACTCATAATCTTGTCAGCACTGGAGCTCTTTGTAGGGCACCCTAGGACAGAAGATGGACATGCAGGAGTGCATAAGGTCATTTTATCAGTGTGTTGCCTTCTGAAGGGGTAGGTGACCCTCTTAGGGGTGGGCTGAGGTATGAGTGCTTCACAGTGAGATTAAATTTCACTTTATAGCTCCATATGGATACGTGGATGTTTAACTGTCTCTCCCCTGCCTTGTGTGGCCTGTCCAAAGCTTGTGTTGGCTTCTGCAGGGAACAAACCTGTTCCCCACTGCTTCTGCCTTTGAACAGAAACACCCAATGGATGTGCAGAAGTAACTGCAAAGCAGGGAAATTTTTAGACTGACTTTGGCTGAGTTTGAAATAGGTTCAACAGGATCAACAAAGTACCCCATTAATGTGTTGGATTCAATAACATGGAACAGTTGCAGTGCTAGAAAATTAAAAGCTGATCTCCAATTAACTCTCATGTGTTTGCATCAGGCAAGAGAGAAAAAAAAATCCAAATTAAACAGTAGGATGTTTCTCATCCAGAAAATTATTCAATGATATTTTTGACTAGAAGCACCATGAGCTGACTTTTTGAATCCTCACACAAAGTACAGGGCTATGTCTGTATGTAGGGCTATGTCCGGGCCCAACTCCAAATTTCAGTAAATTACATGTTAAATTGAGGGGTGTTTTTTCTGAATTTCTTTCCACATATTGAACTTCTGCCACCTTTGAATTCTGTATTTTAACTGGGAATTCTGTGCCAGTAATGAATGGATGAAAGTGGGAAAATTTTGAGGACAGCATGCAACTAAGGAGGCACAGACACCTTCTGGCCTTCCTCAGCTCAGTCTTGTCTGGTACAGTCTGGCCTTTTGAAACATTTTTCTAGTACTTGTAGGCTGAAAGGGATTTTGGTTACCATATCTGGAAAACACTGGGATGAAAATTACCCTGGAGAGTCCTTCTAAGCCCTTTGCAAGCAAAGTTTTCCTTTGTCATATCGTCAGAAAATGCTGCTTAAGAGAATATTTGCACCTGCTGTATCTCCCATAACTATCCTGAACTCAGCACTGGATTTTGTGTTCCTATTTTTAAAAGCCATCTTGCTAAATAGGTACAGAGAATGTTCCCTTTGGAAGGGGAAGGGAGCAGCAGTGCAGCATTGGGGGAGCACCGTGAACTTGGCATGCCTTGTATCAGCTGAGAGAAGGAAAGGAGGGAGATAAGAGAAGCTGAATAAATCAGCACGGGTTTTGTGGGCAGGATACCGACTTGCAACTCCGGCAATGTCAGGGAGGAAAAACTCTTTTCAAGTCTTTCATGTAGCGTGAATCACCTGAGGGAGAGTTGGAATCGCCTCTGAAGGAATTTATCTTACCTGCTGCTTAAGATGGAATAGATAAACCTAAGGAAAATACCCTTGGCTTGCAAGGATTGGAATAAGTGTCTGCAGAGATAGATGGCAAAGCAGGGATACTGTAACCAGACTTGTGCCTGCTGCCTGCCAGGCTTGGAGTCCGTTTATAGAAGCTGGCAGCCTTGCCTGGAAAAAGAGCCAAGGAGTTGTTACAGCTTTCGAGAAAGCAGGGCAAACAAAGAGAAGGAAAAGCCCCACAGAGCTCCTGTTTGGACAAACTGTGTATGATTAGGCTGAGTATGTTTGGGGAAAGAAGTGGGGAAAAGTTACGGCTTAGTGATTCCTTCCCCCTCCCCAGTCTTTGTTAAATATGTGCTCAGCAGCAATTCACTGCAGGGCTTGTCTGTGCTTAAACTTGCCTGCTTTAATTAAGCTGACCATTTAAATTGATGTTCATACCTGAGTGTGTGCAAGCACTCAGTACTTATTGTATGAGTTTTGTGTGCCTCTGTAGACTACAGAGCAGATTTAACCGGACTGATGAGTATTCCCAAATGTATTTGGAGAGTCTAAATTACCAGCAACCAGTTTTTCCCAATCTTTCACTTAGTGTGTGTGTAAATGTTCTGTTTTGGGAAGTGTGTTGTGCTGACAGTTCATTTGGGATTATTCATGACTGTAGAGATTCATTGTGAAACTCTGTAAGAAGTAGGAAGTCTTTTTGTGTCTTGATCTTTGAGTCTTTTCTTGATTTATGTTGACTTCTGGGAACTGGGCAAAGATACTGGACTGGAATTCCAGGGAAAAGGAATTGCTTGCTTACATTTGTTTGACATTTTGTAGTCTGTGTGCATATAAAGGATCTAGAATCTGTCACTGATTTGTCCTCCAGCATGAGACTGGCAAAACTGCAGCTTGCTGCTTGGCAAAATGCTGATCATGATCTCAGAGCACGCACATACCCACCCCATTTATATATACATATATATCGAAAAATGGAAGTGGTAGCTACATTAAATGAAATGGCTTTTAAGGGAGAAAAGCAATCATGAATCTAAATAAATGATACAGAACTCCTCTAAAAGGATCATAAAAATATAAGAGGGTAGAGGAGTAGGCTATTTCAGTGGTGTGATTTAAGAGTGTGAATCCATACGAGATGAAATATTTAGAGGGAGCTGGAAACTTGTAGTTGCAATGAATATTATCAGGTGAGAGCAAACGTGGAGAACGTGAAAAAGTTCTCACCACTTGTATTTGTAATAACATGGGGGAGTTTTATGCCTGTTTGTACTGACACACGTTTGTGTACCCAGTGTTAACTAACAAAAGCATGTCATATTTTATACTTCAGCTGCAGGATGAGAGAGGCACAGCAGGATGTGCTGCCCCCACCAACAGAGTAGGGGAAAGGGAGCAGTGGTAGAAAATTCCTTCATCTGAGTGCATGGGTGGTATGAGTGGACTCATTCCAGTGTGCAGGTGAGAAACATCGTCCTCCCCTCTAATAATTTGACTGGAGGTTATTATTTTGTTTCTTGTATGTTTAATGAGCATTTCAGGAGGGAAATTGAGAGGAAAGCAGCTGCAAAAACTATTTTGTTTTTCAAAATGAACTAACCTAAGTTGCACTCTGGGTCAGTATGCCACCACCGTCAAAAATTACCATTTTTCTTCTGAGTAAAGAAAATCCCCAGTCGAGCTGTGTCCCATGGGAGGCGTCTCATCCGGTGGAAAGGGCTTTGGAAAGGAACTTCCACACAAGGTAACTCCGTACATGCAGGACTGGGAGCAGACCTCAGCCTAGATCGTGGAATGCACAAAGCAGCTGTTTAGCCTATAAATAAACCGAGAGCCTCTTCTGGTGTGAGGCTTTTTTCACAGATATGCCATGGAAATGAGCTGCCACTTTAACTGTTGGTGTTTAGAGTTAAAGTATGTGGTAGTAGTAGGATCTACATTCTGATGTGTGAAAGTCACACGTGGCATCAGGTTTCAGCCTTATCGTGTTGGTATCATGAAACCACTTGTGCTGCAAGAGTTAAATCTGTCAGCCTTTCTCTTCCTAACCCCCCGAGTGCCACAGGTTTGTATCTTAGGTAGAAAGCAAAACTCCCCTGCACTTAGTCAAAAACATCTCCATGCACCAGTGGTTATTTTGTTTCAATCTCTTTGTAAATGCCTACATATGCTTAATAATTTAACAGAGAATTTTACAGGGGGTGGGCTGGAATATCTATTTGATCTCCTGGGCTGGTTGGCTTTCTTGTCTTTTTTTTTTTTTTTTTTTTTTTTTTCCTTTGGTTTGTGGTTTGGTTTTGGTTTGTTTTGTGTGGCTTTTTCCTTCTCGCTTTTCATGTGAATCTAGGGAGAAGCAGCAGTAGGACCTGCACTGATCTTATCAACTGGCTCAGTGCCTGGGGACAGCCTCTCAGTGACCAGGTACTTCTGGTGGCTCTGCTCAGCCCTTGGCACTCACTATCCCCAGGTAACTCAGGTTCTACAGGCACCTATTTAGTGCCTGTAAATCAATCATTTAGTTACCCCCAAAACGAAAGGCTTCCACTTTGCATTGCACTCACTCCGATCACCTGTTCCCAGGCAGACAGCAGCCCACACCTGCTGTATCCGTGCAGCTGCAAAGCCAGCAGTTTTCCTCATCGCGGAATAAAGCAGGAGCTCTGAATGGAACCAGCATTTCCACAACTGCAGCCCAGCTCTGCAGCAGGAGCTGAGCAAGCCGGGGCAAGAGGAGAGGCAGCCAAAGCACTGATAGCGTTAGATCCCGATGGGAAACAGCAGCAGCCCGGCGCTCCCTGTTCCTGCAGGGAGGAGCAGCTCCAGCGCCGGGATTGCAGCGACTGCTGTCGGACAGGGATGGGCAGCAGCCAGCCCCTGGCAGCAGCGTTCGGCCGTGCTCCTGCTGCCTTCCAGGGGCTGGCTTGGGGCCACGGCTGCAGTTTGTCAGCGCATCTCCTGATTGCTTGGCTCGGGGGGAGGGGAGAAGTTTGAACCCTGAGCGTTTCTGTCCCTTCTCCTGAGTGGCAGCTGGACACCAAGGACAGCACAGCTCCTTTTAAAGGAGCCTCTTACCCAGTTTTGGATGCAAGTCACAACTCTTCCTCAGAGGAGCTCTGTACCCCTTCAGACTCTCCCCCTCTCTTCACTCTGAGGTGTGAATGCCCCATCTCTCAACAGGATAGCCAATTCCAAAAATAAAAGGAAAAAAATGTTTTAGTTCTATTTAATAGGTCTTGGCATTCTTGTATTGCCTTTGTGGCTTCTAGGATTTTGCATTCACTTGGAGGAAAGTTTGAGGGGTTGGAAGTAGATGATCTTTGAGGTCCCTTCCAACCCAAACCATTTTATGATTATATTTCTGTGATTTCTCTATCCAAAATTGTAATCCAATTCTTCCTTCTCTACCTTAAGAAAACCAACCAAAAAAAATCCACAGTTGATGTTTTTCTCAATTAAAAACCGCCAAACAACAACCAAATACAAATAAAAACAACCCCACAAACTACACTAAAATAAATAACCATAGTGGCTGTTCACACAGGCAGTTCAAGCCAGGTATTAGTTCTAAATTTTATGATAATAGCTCAAAGAAGTTTCTTTAAGCTTTTCTTCTCAGTTTAGGCACTCAGATCTCAGAATGCAGCTTACATGCTGGCAGCCCTGCCTTCAGGGGTGATTTTTATTTGTTAATAGAATATTCAGTCTCTATTATTTCTCTGACAAAAGAACCCCCTTTCTCTGATACAACCTCTTGTGTCAGAGATGTTAATGACAGTACTTTTCTGATTACAGTTGTTCTGCTTGGTTAAAAGGGTCTTTCAAAGTAATCTGATCTCTTCCCAGTAAGGAGAGGGTGAAATGGGCCAAATTCCTGCCAGCACATTTTGCTGTGGGAAGGGGGATTTCTTAGTTCTCTGCAGCTGGGTCCAGCCGGGCCCCTCTCTGGGACAGGTCTGCTGAGCAGCCCCTCTGCTGGGGCTGGCAGCTGTGGCCTTTCTTGTTCGCCAGGGAGAGGATATTGAATGTTCTCCCTGCTGCTCCCTGCGCAGAGTGTGCCCAGGGAAACAGCCAGTGCCCAGGCTGGGGGCTCAGGGGAGAAAGGATGCTCTGTTGATAAGGTAATAAGCATCTGCAGCCTCGAGGGAAACTTGCCAAAACCTTTCTCTAGTAACTGTGGGGATTATCTAAAAATCAATAATAAAGGCGGTAACCAGGGGCAGGGAAAATACATCTTCAAGGGAAGCCAAATTCTGTGAATGCTCCCTGAGAGCAATCATGGCAGGATTTAGGGTAATTGTAAGGCAAATCAGATTAAGGAAAATTGTTTTAAAAGAGACCCTTAGCTGGCAATAAGGACCATATGTTCTTTCTTATTTCTGCAGAAATATCCATCTTTTTTAGCATATTGACCCATGTGAGTAGCTACCACAGTCTTGATTTTTAGCATCTACAAATATACTTGTAGTGA
Organism: Aphelocoma coerulescens; assembly: GCF_041296385.1. Classification (NCBI taxonomy): domain Eukaryota; kingdom Metazoa; phylum Chordata; class Aves; order Passeriformes; family Corvidae; genus Aphelocoma; species Aphelocoma coerulescens. The sequence goes on from NC_091016.1 coordinate 5,245,725, forward strand.
AAATAATGAATTGCTCTAAATGAATATGTTACATCAGTCTTTGTGGCTTTAGCCTTGTTTCACCTCTGCTAGTCTATGAAGTGTGTCATTTTAATCTGCAACATGCAGGAACATTGGGATAAATTTTCCTGAAGTCAGTGGAAGTCTCTCCTTTTATGCCAGGAGGGATTTTGGCTCATTTGTGGCTCCGTGTTCTTCCTCCCAGATGGGCTGAAGTGATGATGTCATCTCCTCTCCTGGCACTTTAAAACACCGATTTGGTTTGTCTGTGCTTTAACACTTTGTCCTTCCAGAAAAGCAGTAATTGCTCGGAACACTGAAATCTTACTTTGTCTGCAGTGCTGTTGGAATCAGGAATATCAGCTATCGAAGGGAATGCTTTAATTATGTCATTTAACACTGCCTTAGTAGTTAAATCAGGGTAGGACTTCAGAAACACTGACTTTTGTTTCATTTCTAGGGCCATGATTTGTACTCAGCTTAATTCATTGTAGTGTCCAGGAGCATCAGCCTCCAGGCTCCCATGTGTCTAGATTCAAAACATGAAAAATGTAAGAAATACATCTACCTCCTAATAACTGGTGACCTGTAAGGCATTTTTGTAACCTTTTTAAAGGTCTGCTTCCACAGAATAAGTGGGAGTTTATAGAAAGTTACACTTGGTGTTTTGGGAGACTTCTACATCCTGTTAAATAAACCAGTCAATTCACCTCGGGGCAAGGAATTGTGTTATTTTATTTCATTTATTACTTTGTTCTTAAAGGGGAGTGTGATTTGGGCAACTGCATCAAATCAAAAAAATTTAGCAACCAGCAGTGTGAAGACCAGCTGCTACCATCTGAGTCTCCCCAGACCTGTGCCATCAGCACTCCTTCTTTCCTTTGCCTTTCCTCCCTCTCTCCAGTGTTCATTTCAAAGGTTATTAAATGAAATCAATTTCAGCCTTCCCTTAGCCTAATGCTTTCCAATTTTTCTCTTCCCTGGCTCGCTGTGTCTCATCCTACAGGGATATTCTTGTCTCCATTTTAACCAGCTCATCTTTTGAAGTGCTTTCCTGAAGTCCAGACTGATGAGAAAAGTGATTCTTCTAAATATAGGTAATAAAATAAATCTAATCAAAGGCAAATGGCTGGTTAGCTGAGAAGTGGTCTTTTGCAAATTTGTGTTATATTATACTGGATTAAGAGTCAATATTCATTTGGCTGGGACACTTGTCTACATTTGTGTTCTGTTTTTGTTGAGGATACAAGCTTGAGAGAATTAGGAATTTTTATTCAAGGAAATTCCAAGCTTTCTACTTCTGACTGTAGGAACACCTTACATCAGATTATAAATATTAGGTGCATTAATTTCCCTCTTAATTGCAGAACTGTACTTCATGTATCCTTAATTTTATTTATTCAGATTCCTTAGTTTCACATAGGCCTAAATTGCACCTGGATCTTGGCAGCCAGACAGCTGGAAAGAAATGTACAGATGCAATTTTAATGCCTCAGTGTTTGACAGAGGATATTACTGGCCCAAAGGATGTATTTTTTAATTATATTAAAAGAAGACTTCAAAATGCATATTTGTTTACTGAAAACCATATTGCAGTAAGGAGACCTGCAGGTAAGTTTTGAATCTGGGCTTTGCCATTTCCCTAATAGCAGGAGTTTTAATAAAACATTAAAGCATTGATTAAGAGGTACTGTTTCTGTTGAATGGTACTGTTCTTAATTCCTTTTCTTTTTCCCTGGGGGGAATTAGTCACCCTGTAGTATTTTTCTGAAGTGGAAGGTAAAAACAGTGATAAAATCAGTTTGGAATCAAGGTTAGGTCATTATGTAAATACAATATACTGTGCCTATATGGCTTATTTTTAATAAGAATGTTACTTTTTCTGCCTTAATCACTTAGATTATAAACTCTTGGGAACTATTTTTACACTGTAATTCCCAGCAGAGCCTCAGGCTCAGTGGTCATGAGGTGCTTCTGCTCTGTGGATGTGATTAATCCTGGTGATTTTATCATATGCAAACCTCTTCCACACAGCAATGAGGATTTGGTTTAAAATCCCAGAAACATCTCATTTGTCATCTTTTCTGGACAGAAGTGAGCAGGTGCCCAGCCCTGGTCAGGGTGCTGTCAGGAGCAGTCCCACAAGAGCATTTGGGACCTCTTAATTAAGGAAGCAGGACTTGGTTCTTGGATGATGATCCACTGATGATCCTGATAAAACACTCTCCTTTATTGAAGTGCTCCATTGCATGGGCTACCTAATGCTTTTCTAGGAAGTGCTGTAGAAATAATGAGATCATTGATTCCACTCCACTTCAGCATTCTCAGCTCCAGCTGGTTTTCCTAGTGTGCTAATCCTAACATTTCTGTTGTGACCATTACTGCTGGCACTGGGATGTTTTTCCAGTGGGTGAGCCTGTGAGCCAAACCCTTGGAAGGGATGTGAAAAGACTGCAAGTGCCTTGCTCTGCATTCCCTGAAATGATGTTGAATGGTCTTTGTCAGTATCAAATCTTACGTCTCCCATTTTTTTCAGCTCCCCTGGAACCTTCTTTTTATCACTTCTTTAGAGTACAAAAGTGTGTCAGTAAAGTGAGATGGATCAAAAAGCAAACTATGGAGACCTTCCTATTTTGAGGCAGTGCTTGTCAGGCATGATATGTTGGGGTTTTTCCCGTGTTGCTGGCAATGTTTTTGTGGCAAATTGTGAAAACTCATAGGTTTGGGATGGATAGGTGGCTTTTCCAGGCGAGTTCACTCAATTCCTAACTGAAACTTATTCATGAAGAAAGTCTTACTGACTTTACCAATAGAAAATCACCTCTGTGGAAGGTATAAATTATGGTTCCATGAGACATAGTGGATTTTGTTGTTATTATTCTGATGAAAACCTGTATTGATCTTCTGCTATTTCTGTTTAAACTGAAGAAAAACCATGCACTTTATGCTCAAAAGAATCCAAGAGGAAAATAAGGGATTACTTGGAAATTAAAGAATTGAAATGAAAATGAAAGAAAGGTAATAAAGCCAAAGTTTTTGCCATTACATTAATTGTAACTGAATTGTGGTTGGTAAATCTGCCTTGTGTTCTTCCTAGAAATAGCAAGCAGGGGCACGTGCTGACATGCAGCTTGTGCTGCATCTGAAAAGAATAATTCTGTTCTTTCAAACTGCTGGTCCTGACTTTTACTGGTGCAAAATTTATAAATGCTCCCTAACACCAAGGTAAATTTGAGGTGGTTTTTTGCTCATGAGGAGCAAGACTGCATAAAAATTCACCTTAATTCTGTTGGTACTTATTAATTTTATTTTGGTTTTCTTCTGGAGCCTGTCTTCATCTGTTACAGATATCCTAGTGTTTACTTCATCTTCTCCTCAAAGATTAGAAGTTATACTTCTTTTTGTGCTTCTGTACCTGCTACCTGTAGATATATAAAAGAAAAAAAAAATCATTGTTTCTTCTGTTACTCTGTGAATGCTTCTTAGAAAAACAGGTTTATTGCCTAAGTGAAGAGCTGTAAAATTGTATGTTTAGAAGTTTTACTTTTAATAGTACTAGAAAGAGTAAGCTGGAAAGCAAATCCAGGTTAGTTGCCCACTTCAAAAATCCCCCTTTTAAATTATTTTTGAGATGAGGTGAAGGGTTGAGAACATACAGTATTGATAGTATGGATTATATCTGCTAGGTATATTTTGCTTTCTAATAGATACTTTCTAATAGATACATTGGCAGTTTGCCAACGTTTCACTTCTTGATGACATCAGTGGTAACAAAAGGCTCATAGTTCATTATTTATTTGGTCTGCTGACAAAACTGATTACTTGGAATAAAACCACTGAGTTTGTCTCATGCTGTAAATCCCATCTTAATAAAATATCTGTTCAAGGAACAGGTGAAGTGAAGATTGGATTTTCCTTCTTGGAATGTTTGCAAGCTTTTTCTCTTAAGAAAATACTTTCTCCATCACACCAAGTAAATCTTTCTGCACAGTTGGTGCCAGCTTTGAACTTCTCAAAAAGAGAATACTAAGTAGGTAGTGTAAAGCTTAAGCATTTTTGTCCCCACACTGTTTTCCTTTTCCACACTGCGCTGGAAGCAGAAGCCCTTGGGCTGTGCCTGTTCCAAGGCTGTACCTGCACCTCCTTTAGGTGTGGCAGTGTGGAGAGGGGAACTCTCAGCGCCTCAAGCTCAGGGTTGGTCTGTCCACCTTTCAAGGGGTTTACTTTGGAATAGCCCTTTAGTCCTTGGGACCAGCTTCCCCCTAGTGGTTGGGATGCATTCCTTGGTGGGCATGATCCAAAAGAAATCCAGTTTGCATTTTTCCAGAGTACTCTGCATGTGTGTGGCCTGTATGCCCAGTAACCTCAGTGAGTATTGGGAATGTGGATGGATATTATTTCTACTTTAGGGATGGAGAAGCAGAAAGTCAAAGTCACTCTCCTGCCACCCCGCAGTGGTCAGAAAGAGAAGCTTGAATCCCGTTTTCCTGCTCAATGGATTCTGAGTAGTTTCTGTATCCATCACCTTAAAGTTTGTATACCAGCCCTCTGCTCATTATAGAGGAAATTCCTGACTCTTTTCCATGTCTCCTCTTTCCCCCACAGCTGTTAGACCCATTCTTGAGAAGGAAACAGGAAAATAAAAGGAACACTTAGAATCCTGAAACGCTCTAGATGTCTGGCAGTTAGACAGCATTAATTATACATGTATCTGTGTCTTTAGAAACCCAGTAAAACTCTTCCCTTTCTCAATGATCCAGAAGAACAGCTTGTTCTGCAAAAGGCTTTTTCTAACTATAGACAGGTATCAATTCCTTTATTGACTGATTCCTTCCTCTGCTAATGCATCTGCTGTCCTGATAAGGTGACTCTGACCTGCAACTTCACTTCTTTGGTGGAGGGGATGAAGAAAAGTGGTGGTTTTTCACGGTGCTGTCAACGTACAGCCACTGCTTTGAAACATCAGTTGTGAAAGCAACTGATCATCCCAAAAATTCCCTCATTTCTGGTCATTTAAGCAGCACACCACCCTATTCTAGTTTTTCCATCAACCAAATACATTAAGGCAATGAAAGCAGTCAGTCTTGGATACTCCCCAATGTTATTTTTGTCTCTGACCACAAATTTAATTTGTTCAAAAGCTGATGAGCTTTATGTTTTTGTGGGGATCCCCACACTGGAATGAACTCTGGGCTCCTCTTGCCTGGGAAGCATTTGCCAGAACTGCAGATGTGATTAAGCAGCTGGGAGGAACTCCAGAGCAGGTGAATCCCAACATTTGGAATTCCTTAAGGGAGTGGCTGGAGTGAGTGTGAAAGTCAGCCTTGGGTTTTTTATTTTGAAGGGTTCCAGAGGTTTGAAGATGCTTGTAAATCATCCCAGCAGGAAGATCGAGCATCACAGTCTTAAGATGTAACAGGAAAAAGGAGTATTCTCTTGGCCAGAATATTCCCCTATGGCTCTGGGGAAGAGGGAGGTTGGGAAGGAATCCTAAAGGAGAGACAAGAAGTGAAGAGCTACAGTCTGCAGTGGCCTCAGCTGAGCACTACAGAGAGCCCTGAGCAGGAAACCTCGCTGCATATCTGGAGAAAGATGGATCTGCTCTCTGTTGCACACAGCTGGAGAAGGGGGATGCACTCAGCTGTTGGACGTGGTGTGGGCTGTGGCTGCCAACAGCTTGCTGCTTCAGAATGGAATCAGCACTGCACTTGGGCAGAGCCAGGGGTGGGCAAACACAGATGGGATTTCATTAACATTAATGGACTGGCTAAGGAACAGTTCTACATGTTGACAAGATAATGTACAGCTTTAATATAGCAACTTTCTACAGCTGCTGGGGACTCTGGTGTCTTCCTTGTGGAACATGCCCAGCTATAACATTTATTTTCAGTGTTCAAAATGAGTCCTGAGGAAGTTGTGGGTGAGATCCTGGTCCCTGTTTCCATCAAAACACCTACTTCTCTTACAGGGACCTGACCTCCCACCTCACTTTTTCAAATGTTTGCTTAGACTCTTGATGCTGAGCAGAAAACGTCTAAGCTGTTTTTCAAAATGAACATTTATCATGTGGTGTCCTTCCCCCTTTGCAGGGCAGATTATTAATTAAACTGCAGGACTCAAAATCCTGTCTGGAAGGAATTCTGGATGGAGAGGAGGTGCAAACCCAGAGGACCAACATGAAACGCAGCCAGATGTTGTTCTGAAATGGAAGAGTTAAAAATCCAAGCTTAAAAGGACAAAGAAGGGGGAAAAAGGAGAAATCTTGTTTCTGGAAAATGAAAAGCTGCTTATCAGAGGATATATGAATGTGTGATGCCAGGGTGCAGCAGTTTTCTCTCCAGTTCCTGTGCTTCCTCTGAAGTGGTTTGACTTTTGAAATATATCAAAGGTGACTTGTTTTTTGTTTTTTGTGGGAAAGATGGAATAGGGGGGCAGATTTTACACCATTAATGTTGCAGGAGTAGAGGGGTTCCCCTACTGTCTGTTGGTATTGAAAACAGCCTGAAATGGCTTTTTAGCTTTTTACTGGGAAAAATAGCAGGAATATCAAAGGATCACATTAGTTAGGAAAGAAGCACGCAGCCTCAGTATGAATTTTGTGTTTGCTGTGTGAAGGGAAACACTACATTGGTGGTGGCAGTGAAGATGAATTCTGGGAATGCAGGTAAGATATCCTAATGCTTCCATGTTCTCCAGGGATCTGTGTTTGCAGGTCACAATTCTACTCTGGGGCCAAGGGAAATGGATGGATTGGTTTTTTTTTTTTCAGTCTCTGACAAGCCAGATCCTGAGAACTGAGTTGTAATTCCTGTAAAGTCAATGGTAGGGATTTCCCTGGGAATAAGTGCTTGGAAATGTGCTGTTAAGTGCTTTTCTGCCACACATCCCTCTTTTATGAAGCTGGGATCCAGGCCTGATCAGCAGTTGGTCACTGAACCTCTGCCCCAGTGCAAAGCTCCTCCAGAGAGCCAAGATGCTCCAACAAGGCACTCCCCGCTTTCCTGACCTGCAGAGCTTTCCAGAGCTCTGGAGCAATGGAATGTGATTGGAATTGTGCTCTAGGAAATTGTACCCCCTGGAACGGCTCTGTTAACCTCTAGCAAGTCCCTTGAAACCTGCAGTGCTGGCCCAGACATTCAGTGCAAACAAAGCACAAGCTGCTGGAGCACGTTTGTGCCAGGGTTTCCTGCTTCCAAGTGCAGTCAGATATGGCCTAAAATGAACCATTGTTGTTACAATGACAAGAGAGGCTGGGGTGAAAATCATGTTATTTCCTTTGGAAAGAAAAGAGTTCTATTTTTAACTATTTCCCCCTTAATCTTACTATTTCATTCTACCAGTGTTTATAGTAGAGAGTACAATACTTTTTGTTATGATTGTTCTTTGTGTGACTGGGATATAAGTAGATGTTCTGCAGCAAATTGTCTGGGATACAGAGTCCAAGGAGATTATGCTGCAGGAAGTTCTAAAAAAAACCCCAAACCCTTACACAATCCCCCACTCTCTCCCTCCAAAAAGCCATAACCCAAACAAATAAAAACCCTAAAAGACTGTCATAGTTCCAAAATAACTGTAAAAATTGTGTGCTAGGCTTAACACAGAAGTCTGGGAGAAATGATTGTCAGATCCCTTGGTGTATTTGAGAAGTGATTTATGTACATTAAATAGAAGATAAGAAACGCACTTGGGCTGTGCTTGTGCGTTCTCACTGAGACAAATGGACAGCTCCTTTTGTTATTTGCTTCCCCATCTTTATTAGCAGCCATCTGATCTTCCCTCCTCTTCTGCTTCCACTAATCCTCACCAAAATGGCTGGAAAGAACTTCTGTTGTGGTCTGGAGTGTTTTCCTGAGATTATTTCTACTATTTCAGCAAGCTGAGTAGAATTACTGGATGCTCAGAAAAACTTTTTGATCTGGGCTTTACAAGCTTTGGGCCCTGCTCAACAGTAAGTAGCCAGGAGAGAGGAGAGGGACTGCTCCCTGTCACCTGAAACAAACTTTTAATTCATTTCAAGCTGTTCTTTGAAACCAGGCATTGGTAAAGGATAAAAATATTCACAAGTACTTTATCAAGTACGACCTTCTGCCTCAGCCCTTTGTTCTCATTTATGGCAAGGGGACTGTGTCCACAGCCATCTATGCACAAATTACAAATAATTTATCAGGCTATGATCTTTTCCATTATTTTACAGGATGCTGCCTGAAGGAAATAGCAGAGCTGGAGGCCTGTGTTGAATGGGTGATGTATGAAAGGGGCTGGTGGCAGTGCATTAGGATGGAACACAACTCACAAATAACAGGGAAGCAGATTTTTAGCATCTCTGTGCCATTGTTTAGATAATGTGTTTTACTGAGGTTTTGATAAAGCTGTTATTTAAAGAAAAATCCCAGAATCTAACCCCATTGTGGAAACTACCTGGTTATTGCAAGATGATTTGCCTAAGGAGACAAATTGGCATGTGCAGCTTCTTTGGATAATTTTGTGCTCTGATCTGAGAAACCTTCAGGCATCTCATCCACAGACTTGGCTCTTTCATCCTAGTATTTGGCCCTTTAAGATTTCTTTTTTTTTGCCTGAGGAATGCAAAGCTTTTTGCAGACTTTGTAGAATTTTCTTTGTCAAGACACAAGACTTGCGAGAATGGGGTGGAAAGTAGGGAGAGTGCTGGGAGGTCCTCGTGTACCAGGATGTTCCCCACATGGTTTCCCTGCCCCTTCAGCTGCCAGCAGTATCAGGGAATGGAAATTCTTTTGGGATTGGTAATTCTGACTCAAAAAGAAGAGTTCTATTCCACAGAACTATCTTCCAGGGTGAATTTTATTTTCATTCAGTGTTAAATTGAGTGCAGTCACAGGTAACCAGTGCAGGGCTCAGCTGTGTGCCCTCAAATGGGATTTGGTCCATGTTTTGGAATTGCTGGCTCTGCCTCAGGGTGGGAGGGCAGAGAGTGGTTGGGTGTGGTGCTGCCTGTGAGGTGTCTGAGAGAGAACTGACTGTTGCATAAAACAGAACAGCTTTTTCCTAGTTACCCTTTATACAAAGTTGAATATTACCCAGGAGCTGCGTGGCTGGTTGGGAACTGAGGGCTATTTCTGGGCAACACTAAGCTGACTTTCAGTTGGAAAGGGAGGAGAGGGAGCTGTGGGAACAGGAGGGGCTGTGTGCCAGTTCTCAGGGTCAGGAACAAGCTGGAGCAGGCAAACAGGTACCCAGCCAGCTCCATGAGCAGAGTTAAACCCAGCCTCAGCTTGCTAGGCCTGAATTAAATCAGCGTTAAGAGAGTACTGGGAGAAGGAAGCTTTTGCCCAGGAATAAACTGTGAGTCTGGTTAACAAGCAAGGGATACAGGGAACCCTCACTGCCCTGGGAAGTGTCACAGTTTCAGTGTCGTGAACTCCATGAACCCACTGATAGGTGTTTGTTAGGAGGGGCCGTCCTGCAGTGGCACCACAAGCAGGCCCTGTGTGTCAGTCAGATGAGCCTCAGCGCTTGGGGCTGACATTCTGCTGTGCAATGTTTGCAGTTGCCCTTTTGGTTAGAAAACCCAGAGTTCAAAACCCCAAACGGGTCCTTTCCAAGTGCTGGTGCCTCACACTCAGCTGTTTGTGTGGCCCTTCAGTGTTGGATCTGAGAGCTCATTGCTTGAGTAGCTGGGATGGTGCCCTTGGCAATTGCAGTACTTTGGGGATAAAGGTGCTGCAGGATTGAGCTCCCCAGAGCAGAGCCTAATCAGAATGAGACACACAAAAACCTGATTTTTGACTGTTTGCCTTTACTACTTATTGAAAATCATTAAATACTGACACAATTTGTGTGTCTTTTATCCATGCTAGAAAATGTGGGATGGCACAGAACACACATTAAAAATTACAGCAAGTTAACCTGAGAACCAGATACTCCTGCAAGTGTGGAAATCTGTGTCTGGAATCATCTGAATAATGTGGAAGCAGGATGGTTTGTAACAATTCGTTATCCTGGCTGTGTTGGCAGCGTGGTTGCTACAGTTAATCAGCAAGATGCCTAATCTTACTAACCTTCTTATTGTAACCTGCCTAACTATTGTTAGTAATCTGCTTATGTCAGTAAGCCCTGACTATTAGTAGCAAGTTTTGAGCTGTGCAGGTGCAAATATTCTTGTTTTCAGCCCTGTTGACAACTGACTTCCATGGTACTGTTTGTGCTCGTGAAATTAAACATGGTCTCGTTTAGGGTGGTGATGATCAGAAAATCAGAGTGTTTCTTGCCTGTCAACATCTGCCTCCTGTGTGCTACAGCCACGTCAGCATGTGGGGGATTGTCCCACGTGGCTAATCCTGGGATGCAGTTCCGTGGGACATGGAGCATAACTGGCCAGAACTGAAGGGGGGACGTCCTGCTGCCCCTGTTGCCTCCTAAACTTGAACCCCTACAACATTCTTCATGTCTGTGTGGTTTGCCTTATCCCTGTGATCCCTAACTTCTCTGCTCCATCTTACTGCTGGGATTTTAGTACACAGGAGAGACAGGGATTTTTCTGACACTATTTGTAAGTCTTAGTTCATTCCTCAAATACCTGGAATTCCTGTTGATGAAAGAAGCAATTTTGAGTTTTGCTGGAGTATGCAAGGGCTCTTTTTTTTTTTTCCTAAAGCCAAGTAATTACCAAAACATTATATAACCAGAGATGTAAAACTGTAATTCCACTGAAAGGTGAGAAGGACAGACACCAAACTATTTTAAATTTTATCTCATTTGATCTCATTTATCTCGTTTTATATGATTTAATTTTATCTAATTTATCAGATTTCATGATTTTCATGTTTGTAAGCCAGCAGCTGCCATATCTTGTAATTATGGACTAGACAGTATTCCTGGACAAAAGTATTCTGTATACAAAACTCACGTTTGACTTCAATTTGTGGGTAAAGGGACAGACACACTGTTAGAAATCATTTTTAATAGTATATTCTGATCTTTAGAGTGCCTGTTATCTGCCAAGCTCAGGCAAATCTTTTGATTCCTGCTGTTAAAGAAGCCTTGAGGATTCTACACGAGACCACAATTAATTCCAAAATAGGGATGGCTTTAAACATTTTCTTCAAGAATTTGAGTTCTTTTGTTATTCTCTTCATCTGGAGCAGCTATAAAAGGTGTAATATTTTGATGTCATAATTTTTTCCTATAAGGAAAAGAGAACATAACCTGCATGGTGTTGTGATAACTATGTACAGGAGGAGATGGTTTCTAGAGGAAGCAATATTGTAAATAAAAAACATTCTTGAAAAAGCACAATATCCAAAACTTCTGGCTTCTTACCCCAAAACCTAAATATAGTTACTGTATAGAAACACTATTCTTGCACTTCAAAATTACTTCATACCACAGTCCACATGCAAAGTTACCCCCTTCTTCCCACGTGGTGTTTTTAATCCTTTTTTCAGATACACCTTTCTCATTTTCTTTGCAAATTTTTGAACATGTTCCTACTCAGGTGCTGTGGCCATTAATTAAAATATTAAAGACAGAATATTCAATAATCTGTGAGAAACTTTCCTATTCCTCTCCCTCCTGCTCAGTGGTTTCCCTGAAAAGATAACTCATCAACATTTCTCCTCTAATGAGCTTTGTGCCTTAAAATACTTCTATTATATCACCTTTGGTGACTTAAAAAAAAAGAGACTTTCTTTTTCTCCTTGTAATTGCCTCAAAATGTTATGAGTTCTGAAAAATGACCACACATTCTGTTCTCCTTTCCATGGTACTTCTCTGCATCTTGGCAATTTACCAAAATCCTTCACCTGGATTTTGATTTTCATGTCGAAATTATTGGGCTTTTTCTTTAAATACAGGTTATTTTGGTTTTTTTTTCAGTTCTGTCGTCCTATTAGTTATTCTGGATTGTCTACATTTAAATCATCCTTCTTGCAAAGAAAAAAAAAAAAGAAAGGAAAAAAAGAGGTCAAATCATGGCTTGGTTTTTCATCTCCTGACAGGTGTATGTGGCTCTTCTTTGTTTAAAGTATTTTTTACTGCTGTTCTTCGCTTCACAAGGTTTAATTCACCCTGAGCCGTCTGTCTCCATTTCTGTTCTGTCATCTCTGATTTTCCTTTGCTTTCTCTGCTTTTTAATTCCTTATTGGAATGTTTATCCCTTTATGTTTGTAATGCAATTTCTGAACAGCTTTTTTGACTTAAATCTCATTATCCTCCCCATCTGAAAAGCTCTGCTGCTCCAAGTGATTTCCATGAGTGGTTGGTTCCCTTAATACCTCAAGGTTTGATCTCCCATTCATGAGGATCTTTCTTTTCCTACAATAAGGTTGTTTTCTTTAAGATCCTTTGCTAGCAAATTATGTCCTAGAAATGCTCCCTGGAAAGCTTGGGAAACCACAATCAATTGGATCTCCTTAGTCCACACAATTCTGTTTTTCTTTTCCAGAAATGCTGAAAAAGCTGAGGCATAACCTCCAAAAGCTGTCCTAACTCTTCCTGGTTATATCATACTTATCATGTTCATTAATTCTGCTGTTATTTAGGTTAATATTTAAGAATTCAGTGACAATCTACATTATACACAGGTTCCCAACTCCTTCTAAAGCCTTATAAAAGCATTGGTTTTGCTACTTTCTTTAAGTTCAAAGGAATTTTAGTGGTATTTTTAATCCCTATCTTAGTAGTTCAACAATTATATATTTGTTCTTTTAGAACACTTAGTTGAGAGCTGTCAAACCTTAGAAACAGATTTGACATTTTTTTCTTTGAAATTACTTCAAATAATCTGAGAAAAAAACCTAATTCAGAGTTCCTCTGCCTTCTTTCAGAAAAAGATTTGATTTCCTAAAGAGACAAGTACTGGTAATATGGGACTGTTAATTGTACAACTCTTCAGAATTACAGAACACTGACAAACCAACCTCCTCGTGAAGCAGGGATTAATATTTTCACAGGTATTTTATTCAAGTTTAAAAAAAGCCTCAAATTCACATTAGTTATGTTCACCCTTCAAAAATAAATAAAAGTAATAATGCTTAAAAAACTTCTGAAAGTGAAGAAACTGTGTAACAAAACAAGGAGGAAAAAATAACAACAGATTTTTTAGCAAGAAAGTCAGTAACAGGAGGAGAAGGTACTACTGATACAAGACAAAAACCAAATCCCAAACATTTTTGGGAGAGTGTTTTGTGGAGTAGCTGAAGTCCTGAGGAGCCAGTGTATAAGAAGAGGTATTAAAGCACTTCCTTGCATAGTTTTGTACAACTAGAGTTACCTGAGGTAAAAAGATTCCCCTTTTACAGGGATCAAATGGCAATTCCTGCTCCAAAATCTCCCCTGGCTTTGCCAGCCCGTGGGAAGAGCTGGTTCTGAGCCCTCTGTATTTACACAGCACGCTGTGTAACGTGTTGTTAAACAGTGAGGTTGGAATTCATTTCAAGAACAGAGGTGCACTAATGTCACAGAAGAGTGCAATAAAGAAGATTAATACAAAAGTAAATTATTTTCTTGGTGAAAACTAGGAACTTGAGCTTTCTTACTGGAAAACAACCAAAATTCCTGCACTGGCAGGTCTCTTAAACTACGAGGTAAAAATCCACAGAATTTTGGATTTGTACCAAAGCACCAATTTTTTCTCTGGTGTCTGTTCCACAGCCAGCAGTGGAAGAGGCTCCTGAGTGCCAGCCCATCCTATCTCCTTCCTGTCAGTCACCCTCCTCATCACTGGGCTTCTCCTGGGAATCATCACTCTCATATTCCTCATCCTCATACTGGAAGGCACCCTCAGCTTCGGGGTCTGACTGAGCTTCCTCTTCGTGCTTGTGGAACCCCTCAGACCGAGAGCTGGGTCTGGACTCCTCCTCTTCCTCCTCCTCCTCTTCCTCCTCCTGGGAATGGCCAAGGGATGGGCCTGCCTTTGCTTTCTCTTCCTCCTCTTCTTCCTCCTGGGAATGGCCAAGTGACAGGTCTGCCTTGGCTTCTGCTTCCTCTTCCTCCTGGGAATGACCAAGTGATGGGCCTGACTTTGCTTCCTCCTCTTCCTCCTCCTCTTCCTCTTCCTCGTCACTGTGCTGGCCTGAGGGCGGGCTGGACCCAGGCTCATGGACATAAGGGCTGGCTCTGGCTTCATCCCCATCCTCCAGATCACTGCACTGCTCATCTGGGGTGGAGGTTTTGACACCTTTTCCCTTCTCTTCCTCCTCCTCCTCCTCCCAGGAGTGCACAGATTGGGGATTGTCTTCAGCTGCTTCCTCAAAGGATTCCCTTTTTTTCACTTTAACCTTGATGATTCTGAAAAGACAAATTGCACGTGGGGTTTTATTTTCTGGGAATATGCTTTCCAGGAGGTGTTAAAGCACCTTTATGTAATCCAGGGCAAAGCCTGGTAGTCTTGGCTGGGGTGGAACTGGGGAAGGAAAAGGGAAGGGGGAACACAAGAATCTCTCTTTATGCTAGAAGGTAACTCAACAGTATTGCTTACATATTCCCATTTTTTTTATTTCTGCTTCCTTTTAAATCATAACAACCAAGAGATACTAGAAACTATTTTTAATAAGGTTCATTTAAAAAAATTAAAATTTAAAGGTAGTGACTCACAGCAACCTGCGAGAATTTTTGATGAAAGGAACAAACAAGAAATGTTTTTCTTCATTTTTCTTTGAAGTGTATTACATAACATAACCTGTTTGGTTAAGCAGCTCTCCTCTGTTTTAGGAAATAATATTTAATTCAGGAAAACCAATCAAAAATACATACTAATGCTAACATACCACATAGTCAAATAGTTCCCTAGGAAATCATTAAAAAACCCTTAAATCTAGACATGAAAAATACTCTAGTTATTAGATAAGTAATGGGTAAAAAGAAAAAGCCTTCAGTCATCTCTACCTTTCTCTGACCGCAATGGAGGTAAAATCTCCAGCAGTGGAGAACTGCAGTGATTGGGCTGCTCCTCCCTTCTTTGAAACAAACTCTGGGCAGATCCCCAGTGCTCTCAGTCTGTTTGAATAATACTTCTCTGCAGCTATTCTGGCATTTTTCTGTAGGAAAAACACAATGGTTAAATGTTATCTAATGCATTAAATGCCTGTATCTCGATACTTTTATTTCTATTAATCCTCTGTTTCATTATTTGCAGCTGACAAGTGGAAATGGTTATTCACTGCAGCTAAGAAAGGCAAAACAATACTTGAAAAATTTATACCAGGTTTTACTTTCCTGTACCAGCAATGTTTGGTTGTGGCCAGAGTTACTCATGTTGTAACTGAACCAGACACACCTTTACAACAGTTCTCTGTTCCCTGTGCAAGCATGTCACAAAAATTACTGATATTTATATGGAGATGGGGCAACAGAGGTTGAAATGGAGAAACACTGCCCTGAAAAGTGTTTTTTAAGTACCTTCTAAAAATATTATATTACAAATGTCTTATTCAGTATCAGTCAAGATGAATTAGCAGTTCAGAAACAAAGCAACCTGAGTGACTCTTTCAAAAAGCAACGGCATCTGTTTTACTCTTTCTTGCATTTCTTGCAATTCTTGCAAATATTCCTGCCTTCTCTGCTTCTCGTTGTTCCTACAGGAAGCAGAGCACAAGAGAAATCATTATTAATTTATAGGACAAGGAGTAATTTCCTACAGCAGTTAAATCGCTCATAACAAATTAAATGTTGTCATACTTCAAGGTACATAAAAGGTACTGAACAATTCAACTCTTAGGGAGTCACTTTGGCTAAGCAGAGGCAGGTCCTGGCTACTGGAGTTAAATAGAGGCTGAGTTTGGATTCTTGGGGTTTTTGTAGAAAGAAATTTGGATACTTGGGGTTTTTTACATGCTGATTTCATAGAGATCTTCCAGTTGTTCTAAGCAAAATGAAACAGAATACACCATAGGAAAGTACAGCATTAAATAAAAATCAGTACTTTTAAAGTCTGACGGTGAGAATCTTGCTACTTCAGCAGCTGATCTCCCAGGAGGCATGGCCACATTCTGGATCATGGAACACTTTTTTTCCTGAGTTGGTCTGTCAAGGGCCCAGTCAATAGAGCAGGATAATGCAACTGTTGATTCACAACTGAAATGGTCTCTGGGATCACAGGGAGCACTGGATAATTGAGGTGGAACGAGCTGTAATCTTTCCTCAGTGTGGGACAGGCAGCTCTGCGATGTGCCTCTGAACTGGGCAGATCTGGTATTGCAGGTCAGACACTTCAGGACAAAGATGAGATTGGGGGGTGCATTTCACACCTCTGCCTCCTCCAGCCTCTCTCCCTGGCCATCTCTGAGCTCCTCACCATGTTGGGAAGTGAACTTCCATGTTGCTCCTTGCTTTGAAAGGGCACTGCCACTGACAGACCTCATTGCCCAGCTGTGCTGAAATGAGCACTATCAGGTTAAACACTTGCACCAGCCTCTGCATCAGCACCGGGGAAGTAATCTTGCTTTGCAATAACCATTTTACACACAGACAGGAGCTCCTGAAATCTGATTAAGCTGAACACTGTAATGTGAAATTTGCTGTTGACTGAACTCAAATCACATCTGCAATCACCCACTGTCTCCCTTAGTTCTCCACCTACTCTAACCCCAGTTGTTTTCTGCTTCTGTCCCAGAGTCAGCAGCCCACATGCCCGAGGACACACAGATTACAAAGCTCCTGGTATTAACAGTATGCCAGGTTGCTGGAAATTAGGATTCGTGGTTGCTGCCCAAGAATCCTGCCCAGGCATGAAGCAAGAGGGGCAGAGCAGTCGGTGCCTCTCACCATCCCCACGTAACAGCACCTTAAAGTGACAATACCGCAGCAGTGCCACCGGGCCAGGCCAGATCACAAACCTCACTAAAGGCTCGTTCAAACAGGAACCATTTTTGGGGGCATTAGAAAGAACAACAAGCAGAAAGGGTTAATTTAGCCCCAAACACAAGCCCAAGCAGCAATCATGGTGTTAGAGCTCTGTCAGAGCTGGAGTGGCAGCTTACAGCACTCCAAGAAGGCCCTGGCGTTCTTCCCTGTGTACTCAGTCGTACACAAACAGTCTTTGAATTGCATCTCTACTCCAGGGAACTTTGGATCCCATTCCTCCTGAACACCAGCAGCTTCCTGGGTCGCTGCTGTTACACTGTGAAGTTAAAATTTTCCTGCTTTAATCTCTCTCTTCAGTGGGGACCTCCTGGGACAAAGAAGGGAATTGTGAAGTGTCCACTGCTGCACCAAAGTTGTACCAACATCAGTGCGGTATCCAGCTCTGCAAGGATATTCTGTATCCACACTGTTCCCTTTCCTTTTGATTTGTATAGCTTTTTCCTCTTTAATTGATACATGAATTCAGAAAACACAGGAGTCCCCTGTTAGTGAATCTATAATACTCTAAGGTGGAATATATATATTTCTATATGCTGTAAATTTCTATACTCTGAGTTCATATAGATTGGCAACAATTTCCCAGTTGAAATACTAAGTTTGACCACTTTTTTACCAGCTGCTTGCACCATGTTTAATTTATCATGTGTAAGTATCTAAACTTAGATTATACTATCTTTTTACACATTGTATGTTTAACATACAATGCAATCCTAAACCTCTCCTTCTCATTGTTGATGGAGGTGTTCAGGATTCAGGGCAATGCAACAAAATACCTGAATGTTTTTAATCTGGATTTAGACGTCTGAGCTAGGCTCTGATGTGGGTCATTGGCCTCAGCCCGAGCCATTACAATTCTCTGGAATTTTCTTGTTCTTTGTTTCTGCTTGGTTCTGTTCCTTTTTTGTTGTTCTTCCAGCTTTCTCTTTTCCTCAAGGGAATTCCTGGTGGGGAAAATAAACTAAGGCTGAATTCATTTTAAATCTAGAGCAAAGGAAGCTTTGGCAAAGATAATTCCAAAGAGAAAAACAGGGTTGCCATGAGAGGACACAAGATATGTGCCATTTTAAGGGATTCAGGGTATCCTGGAAAACAGCAGTCATCTGTCTTCCTAGGGGCATTCTGACAAAAATGCACTAGTGTTCCTTTAACAATAATAAATACTAATTAAGTCCTATATTTAAATATTTTAGGATTTATATTATAAGCCTTTAACAAATTAAGCCCTATATTCACTGCATGGAAGAATTAATTACATACATAGATATACCAAAAATAATACCAAATAAAATACCAAATATATATTAATACAAAAAAAAAATCTATTTGCAAGCATATATAAAGTAGAGCATCTCTAAGCAGTCACCTTAGGGCTTGTAGCCGTCGTCTTGTGGATTCTGTGTTTTTGGGAGATTTGGATTTTCCTCCTCCCAAGAGATGCGGGTTTGCCCCTGACTGCCCCATCTGAGGTTTCCGTCTCGGAGAGGCAAATGGCCACCGTGTTTCCTTCAGTTTTTCTTCATCCTCTTGAATGTCCTTCAAGATCTTGCCCTTTTTTGAGGGGATGTACGAAGTACGAAGGTCGAAAGGCTCACAGACTGTGAGGTGTTTCACTTTTTTTTGTTGCAGGAGGCGTTTCTGGAATTTCTCATGTAGGAGTTCAAAATCTGGAACGCTTGATTTGATCTTGGGTTTCTGTTCCGTTCGCTTTGGTTCGATGCTCTTGTGTTTCTTCTTTTTGTTGGTCTCTTTTAAGGCCAGTCTGCTGTTGGGCACAGATGAATTTCGTAGCAGCTCCTCAGCTCTCATCCTGATCCTGATTTCTCTGTAGAGCTCCTCCTCCTTTAGCTTGTCATTGAAATCTGGACTATAAACACATTTAGGAACTGGTTTCGCTCTGAACACTTTGGTTTTATTTTCAGGCGGGGAAATGTCTTTTAATTGCATTTTCCTGATTTCCTTCCTTTGCCTCTCTCGCTCAATGAATTTAAATGGCTTTTGGGAAGCCAGGAGCTTGAGTCTGCTCCTCTCCCTCACAGACCTCCTGCGCTCCTCGTTCCGCTGCACGATGTCGTGGTAGAGCGGCAGGAAGACAGCAGCGGGCACGGGATTGGCTCGGAATTTTTTCTGACACTCTGCTTCCTCCTCTAGTTGCTTCTTCAGTAAGTGATTTTCCAGTTCGATCTGCGACTTGGATTTGATGTTCTGCTCTTTCTTCTGAGCTTCTCTGATGGTCATCTGGAAAGGCTTGGGCACGGTGACTCTGGGGGACCACACTTTCTGTTTGTTGTGCACCTTCCTGCAGGCTGGTGAGTTGGGTAAGCTGTGCTTGGCACGGGAAATGTAGTCTTCCAGAGAGAATCCATCCCACATTTTTTCAATCTGCTGCTTAGCAAATGAGGACGATGCAGTTTCACTGTCGTTTTCTTCAAATGCTAATTCTCCATCAGACACATCGGATATACTTGAGCCCAAGGGATCACTTAAGTCTGAGTCTGAAAAGGATTTGTGCAGGTTAAGAGGCTGATATGAGCTCTTGTCCCAAGTTGGCCTTGAAAAAAAAAGGGAAAAAAACCACTTGGTTTGAGCCGGTCTAACACTGATGCAAAGCCAGTGACTTCCACTCTAAGGAATCACCACTAGAAACCAAAATGTGTGGCTGAGAGGGGAGAGAAGGGAAAACAGCAGCACACTGGGCACTCAAAGCAGATCCTGGTTTTAGTGCTGATCACCAAGTCAGCACTTCCTGACTTGGGAAAGGCCCTGTGCTTTCCTAAATGTGCTGCCCAAGCCCTGCTGCACACCCACCTCTAAACCTCACAGACCATTAGCAAGGCAATGAGCGTTTCTATTATTAAAACTGACTTTTCTCTGCTTATCTGGTTATGAGAGATGGGGAGAGCAACACTTTCCAGCCCAGAAACACACCCTGCTGTTTTACAGCTGCCTGCAAAGCATTTGGGAATCTTCAGCTAAAAAGTGCCCCCAAACTTACCTACAGCACTTTGGAGAAGTGTCATTTCTCTTATCCAAGGGCTGTACTCCTTTTAAAAACAGTTTGTTCCGATACATGCTTTCCAATTTTGCCATCGTCTCCATGTGGGCATTCTTCAACTCTTCTAGCTTCAAGTAATACTCTTGATTTGAATAGTGCATTTTGGAGAAGTCTATCCACTTGTCACAGTCTCTCTTTGGAGGGGGGGTCTGCTCTCTGTTGGTGTTTGAATCCAAATCAAAGCCATCCTAGAAGAGATGTTTGTAAATCTTTCTGCTAGAAGGAAGGGGAACAAGGTTCTTAGTACTGCTTTATCCTAATTAAGTCTAATGAATGGTAAAGTAACACCAAATAGAGATACCTGTATACAAATGTTAGTGTAGAATTACATGGAATAATCATATTGCATATTAATTTATATCCTAAGGGTCCTATTTAAAGCCTGTAAAAATCCCCAAGTCTACCCTGTAATCAATATGTTTATAACAGGAAATATGACCAAAAGGACTTACCAAAAAGAAAAAAATTAACTATTTTGTAAAGTGCAATTTTTCCTTGATTACTACGCAGCTCTAAAATGCCCTTATTTACCAGCAAACAGAACCTTCTCCGCCTCCTATTTCCATAACCACTCTAAAAATGAGTCATTAGAGATGTGGTGCATAAATGTTATTCCATTCACTTACTGTGAAATGACATGGATTCTGCACAGGTTATATTTCCAATACTGTTTGGCAGTTTGCAGCTGTGTGCAGGTAATATTCTTTAAGTATTTTTAGAGGTTACACAGGTCAGAGAAGTTATTAAAGCCAGGTTAGTCAGCATCACAAAGGCTTCGTTTTGTTCTAAGCACCATGTTTTTAAAAGTCTCTTTATAAAGAAATTAGAATACTACTTTTCCACACAGGGGTTATTTTAATAAGCTTTGACATTGCAACAAAAAACCTTGCTTCTGTTTGGTCAGGTTTTCACTGCAAAAATCTTTAATTGTTTTCTCCCCTAGCAGTGACCTAATACAATGGGAATTACAGGATCGAAGCAGCGAATTTAAAGCGCCCATACAGAACCCCGAGCGCCAGGACTCTCCACCTCCCCGAATCTGCTGCTGCCACGACCGTGCATGAACCCAGTTTCTTTTCTCGACCCGCGGAACGATCCCAGCCTCTTGCCCGGGCTGGGCACGGGCAGTTTTACATCTGCTGTCCAGACGCCGCGGTGCCACAAGCTCATTAAGGGATCGGCGCTGCAGCAGGGCCATCTGTCAGGCGTCCCCCGTGTGTGCGTGTCCCTTGTGCCCAGGGAGGCGCCGGCCCGTGCGGTGCCGGGGAGGGCGGAGACCCCTCAGCAGAGCGGGTTCAGGGGGAAGCCCCCGGCCCCGCGTCCCCGGCTGCCCAGCAGCCCCTCCCGGCCGTGCCCGCGGTACCTGCGCGGCGGCGGGCGGCGGCCCCCGCTCGTAGAGCGCGGCGGGCGCCCGTGTGCGCGGGTCGAGCGGCGTGCGGAGGCAGGAGGCGGCCAGGCGGGCGGCCCGGTGCGCGTCCTCCATCCCGGGGCGCGGGCAGCGAGCGCAGGGAGGCGGGCAGCGAGCGCAGGGAGGCGGGCAGGAAGCGCAGGGAGCGCAGGGAGGCGGGCAGGGAGCGCAGGGAGGCGGGCAGGGAGCGCAGGGAGGCGGGCAGGGAGCGCAGGGAGGCGGCTCCGCTCCGCCCCCGCGGAGGCGGCCCCGGGGCGGCAGCGGGGCGCGTTAACCGCCCGGCCCGAGCGGGCCCCGGCCGGGCAGGGCTGCAGCTTCGCCCGGCCCCGCCCCGCCCCGCCCCGCCCGTGCGGATTTTTCGGTAACTTCTTGCAGGATTTTAGTCGGCACCTGTAACTCTCACTGGCGAGCCCACGTTTTTTGCACCCTCAAGTTATTAAAGAAGCTTTTTCCGTCTTGAAGTTTGTACTTCAGGTAAGCAATTATAGAGTAAGGCTAAACCAGGATAAGCAGGAACATTCTGTCCTAGGAATATTCTATCCTAAATCAGGATAAGCAGGAACATTCTGCCTCTACAAAGAGGTGTTAATGATGGATGGACCTATTTACTGTAGTGAAACTACAAATTCTTTTTGTGTATGAAATCACATACAATTGTTGTTGTAATTCTTTTGTAATTGTCAAGAATTGTAACTCTCTGATAATGGGGGATTAAAGCTTTAAATCATAGCACGTAAACTAAGTGATCATTGCTGGATGTGAGCCTGGGGGGTAGGGCAGCATTTGCAATTTTTGCTATTTTAAACAGGCAATGAATAATTAATGCAGAATATTAATGACTAAATCGATTGTCTTATTTATTAATTAGTATTTGAGTTATTCTGTTTGTTCCACTTGGCAAGTCACAGGAAAGTATTTCAGTAACAGGTCAACATCATGGTGGAAGTTCACTCAAAAGTTCCAGCTCCAGCCAATCATGAATGGAAATGTGAGAAGAAATGGAAGATACACTCCTTTAAACAGAGGAATTGGGTTGTTTCAATATGGCAATGATGGAGATGAAAGGGTTAAGTCAAAATGTCAGGCTAAGAATTAGAATTTGGAAAGCTAATTTGCTTTATTACAGAACAGTGTACTTTTGACTTCTTGGCCAGCTTTGGGGAAACCAATCAGTCTGGGGGCAGGGGGAAGAGACAGAGTAAAAAGCACCCGTTGTAGGACTCTGGGTCATGTGATGGCATCAGGAATCACTGCAGACCTCAGGAGAGCAAGGAATGTGATGTGCTCCCACTGCAAAGATCCTCCTCCCCTCTAGCCCCGCATCCTTAAGGGCAGTAACACCACTCCCTTAGGGAAAGCTTCTGGAGGAGCAGCTCTAAGCCAGCTAAGTGTTACTAGAGTGCACTTCAAGGGTGTTTTTAGAATATATCACTAGAACTAATAAGTTGCCTTAAACATTTCAGAGATAAAGAGGAGCACAGAAAACCGAATGCAACAAATTCTAACAAAGGTATACAGCAAAGACTCAGGTAGACTACTGCGTGTTTATTGATAAAACAGCACTTTCTTTTTGAAAACCAACTGTTTTTTAAGTTAAACCTGATCAAAGTACATCAGTCTTGGTGGACTTTAAGACAATTCACACAGGCGCTTTTGGTGAGGAATCCATATTCCAGCTACAGGGCAGGAGCTCGAGGCCATGGTCCCCACCTCTCTGCTCAGCTTACCCTCGAGTGTTCACCTGCAAGGAGGGCACACAGTCAGGCAGAAGAAATCACAGCATACATCACAATCCCTCCTTTGTTTAAAGATCCTGGGGTTTTAGTGACTCTAATTCCCTGCTTTATGGTGCAGTATTTATAGTGCATTTAATTTCAGCTGCAGTCATTGAAAGGCTGAATGGTCTTAAGCAGCACACAAACTGAGAACACTACACAGTAGCTGTATTTTGAAGCGCAGCAAATGAATGACAACATCCTGGTGCTCGTGAAGGAAAGATAACCCAAACCACGATGCCAACACCACTCACCACATCGTCAATCTTGAGAATGCTGCGCACGGTTTCTGTTGCGAGGGTCAGTGCACTCAAAGACACCAGCAGAGGCTGCACGACCAGCTCCTCCAGGATGTTGGAAATGCCACCCTAGGGGAACAGGGAGCCTTCACTTTGTGCAAGACAGACTGCAGTCACATTTAGCACGTTTTCTTTTAGCAGAATCCTGAGGGCAGTCAACTCCTAGACTATGACAGGGCTTTCATCTACAACAGGGGCATTACAGCACACATCTCTCCCCAGGCATTTGACATTTCCAGTAAAAATCAGCCAACAGAAAAAGTCAAGAGAGCCAACTGAGAAGAAGCTGTGGTGCTACTCCCAGCTTACAAACACCTTCCACTGCAGATCATACTGATGCATCATTCTAAACTGATCGACTGTTGTAGCTGAAATGCTGTTGTAGAGACAGGAGATGTCTCTTGTCCTTTGGGTACGGCGTTTGATACCAATGCTCAGGGTAAGCTTGTAAGAGAACAAGCTGTAATTTCCCTCTGCTACTTTTAAGGAGGCTACCACTATGCAGCACCCACTTGCCCTCTCACTAGTCCAGCCCTAAGGTTAAGCATTTCTCCTGTAATACCCAGGTATTCTAACCCCTCATTACCTTTCTGACGTTAATGCCAGCTGTTTTCTCTCCTTGGGCATGTCTATTTCTGAGCTCTGTTACCGTGGAAATGGGATTGAGCCCTGCGTTCTCAGCCAGGGTGGAGGGAATGACCTCGAGTGCATCCCCGTAGGCACGGACACAGTAGGACTCCATCCCCTTCAGTGTCCGTGCGTACTCGTTCAGCCGCAGCGCCAGCTCGATCTCCGGGGCTCCACCACCAGCAATCAAAGCCCTGAGAGCACAGAAATGACCATCAGACCTCACTTCACAGAAGTGCACACACCATCAGGCTTTATGTGTCATTAATTAACCAAACTGAGACGTTACCTTTTCTTCACTAAGCACCTTATGACACACAGGGCATCGTGAATGGAGCGCTCGGCTTCCTCCAGGACGAGTTTGTTGGATCCACGTACCACGATGCTCACCGTTTTCCCAGGGTTTGTGCAGCCTGTGATCTAAAGCATAAAACCAAATACTGACACTGGGGAAAAAAAATTAAAGTTTGGACAAAAAGACACTGCCATTGGCACTTTTTAAACTGTGTAACAGCACTGATGTCTGGCCAAGCAAAACCACTGCACTGCCAAAGTCGGTAGCTACTCAGAGCTTAGATGCTCTGAGTAGCTAGATTAAATGTAATAAATTCCATAGTAAAAAACATTAAAGCTACCAGTTATTAATACAGCTGACAGATGCTAAGTGGGTATTAACATTTTGTGTCTCACTCACCTTTATTAGTTTCCCAGAACCGTTCAAGTTGACCTCCTCTGCCAGCTCAGCAGAGCCCAGCATGTCAGGGGTGAACTGGTCAATGTGAGCCACAGGCTTAGTTCCAATTGTCTGAAAAAATAATGGGAAAAAAAATTAATCCAGAGGCTGACTGCAGAGTCAGCAAGTACACTGCATGTTGTTCTTCTGCATAGGACAGTAAAATGCAGAAGGGACTGTGGCTTTTACATCTGTCCTGAATCCTTCCATACAAGTGTGACTGCTCAGCAGAGCAGGAATGTTTTTTAGGGAAATGTCTGTTCTTGCATTATAGTCACAAGATGAAACTTGTGAAAATGTCACAATAAACTGGCCCTGGCTGGGCAGTTAGTTTCGGGGTAGATTTTAAACACTGTTGCTTATTTATATGACCCACCTTACCTTACATATAAACTCAATGTCCTCTCTTTCAATGTCTTTAACCACCATGATCTTAACTTTGTTCAGAAAATGGAGGGCCAGGTCACTGAGAGCATCCCTGAAAACAAGAGGGAAGGAGTCAGTTCCCAGGCCTCAAATTCTTCAGAGTACAAAGTAAGGATATCATCAAATTCAAAATACAGACAAGGCTGGTGCTTTCTAAAGGTACAGTCACTGTTACTCTGCCAGGTGTGACTGTGTTTGGCTTCAGCTTTCCAAACAGTTCCAGCTGTCCCCTTGAGCACCCACCGAGAGCGGGTGCCTGGGTATTAACGTACCGCAGAATGGACTTCTGAATGAGCAGCACGTTGCACCCAGCCTTCTTGATCTGCTTCACCAAGTTCAGGATGTAGGCCCTCTCCTCACGCAGCACCCTGTCCATTTGAGCATAATCAGAAACAACTATCTGGTTGTCCATCTATTTAAAAAAAGAGAAAAGCAAGTATTGTGAGCTGACTTTAAAAGCAGGTATAAAAATGTTACATGTTTTTCAACTTAAGATGCTGTAATTATAAACAAATAACAGCAAAATACTATGAGACAGTTCAGTATTTCTCAAAATTTAAACAATTTTCTTTTTTATACCAGCTAATTTTTTTAGTACCCAGAAGCCCTTCACTCTAGCTGTGGCATAGCGTTGACACCACAGCATCTTAAAAAAACATTTGTTACTACATTTGCATGTCCCAAGTCCTAGAGCACGAGGTTTTGCTCTAGCCACAGTCTGACTTACATCTGTTTTTGGAGCAGACAAGCAGAACTGAATGAGGCCAATTTTGGCTTTTTCCACTCTGGTTACACCGGTATTTGCCACCTTCTGAGTCAGGACGAGTCCCTCAACCAGTTCACAATCATCAATTGTGCCTCTGGAAGCAAACACAACCCATTACTGGAACACTCTGGGAAACTGATTTCACAGAGACAAAATCTGTCTAATTACAAATTGTTTCTTACCCCAACTTCTTCACAATTTTAATATCTCTGAGGTCCACACTATTGGCTGTAGCTGGGTCAATCACCTTCATTACTGCATCCACGCTCATTGGAGAAAGTAAACTAGAATACTGGCACACAACCTAAGGGATTCAACAGCAAAGAAAACATGGTGAGAGACTTCACACTGATAAGCAGTGTCCATATTGTGACAATATTGTCATTGTGTTGCAGTGTTTGATGTCAGAACTTTGAAGCAAAGATATCTGAACATGGCATTTTTTTAATGGCTGCTCCATGGCAAGGACAGAGCAGCTGTGCTGGGGGAAAACCCACACTCAGGGGTGCACAGAAAATGGAACTACTTTTTCTTAGACTTGAGAAGCTGAGAGGCCTGGCTGGGCTGGAGCTGCCAGTCCAAGTGCAGCTGTACCTTGGAGTTGAGGGAAGTTGTTGCGCTGTTCAGCAGGGTCTCCCTGTCACTGAGCTCCACGGGCTGGGCCATGTTGGTCAACACCTCGATACCTTTATCCAGAGCCTTCTGGAATGACTCTGAAATGATGGTGGGGTGAATTCCTGTGCAGAGCATCAAAAAAATGCCTGTTAGACACTTCATGCTTTCAAACATACTTTTTTTTTGTTTTTTCTTCATCTCTTTCCATTTTAAAACTTCAGATACTCAGGTCAGAATGAACTAAAGGCACTTCAGCAGAATGTTCTTCACGGGTGTATGACCTCCCTTATTACTCTCTGCTATTGAAACTGAGGCAAAAAGCTGTAACATTCCAAGTAAATTGTCCTCACAGACAAGTCTTGCACATTTCCTGGTGATCCCTGACATCCCAGAAACACTTTCTCCAAGTTCTCTGGGCATTCTCAAAGCTGCTGCTGTTCAGCTGATGCCTGCAAGGAGACTGACACTGACTTAATTTCAGATTTTCAAAGACTGTTTTCCCTGGAGTGTGGGATACACCCTTTATCCTTCCAACTGATAACAGCTACTTTAAGCTTCATCACATGCGTGCAAGAGGACAAAAAGACTTCACTACCTACAGTCTCTGCATGTTAAATAAATGTATTTACCTTTCTGAAGGAGTCTGGAACAGGCATCCAAGAGAGCTCCAGCAATGACAACAACAGAGGTTGTGCCATCACCAGCTTCAATATCTTGTGCTTTTGAGAGCTCTACCAACTGAAGGAGAAATTATGACAAAAATTTATAATATACAGAGTGCTGCTTACCCATACCCAGACACATCTTTGGCCCAAACATAGCTATAGTACAGTAAGTCACTTGCAGAAACAAAGCTTTTTCTCCCAAATTTAAAATTGAACACACCTACCTAACAGGTTTACCTTTTCCTTCCCTGGGGGAGGGTCACAGGAAGCTCATTTCCATCTCCAACCACAACCAAATCCATGACCACTGAACATCTCAAAGGACCAGATACTGTATCCTCAGACCACCTGACCATACCTTCACACATTCCCTTCTTTCCTAATGGTTTGGGACATGACTTTTCCTTCTTAAATGACAGATCAAGGTTTGGGCTACATTTTCTTATGTCTTAAAACATGTCCAGAGGGATTGTGCACAAGGAACACTGGGTAAGAAACAAGGGCTTGTAACTCTTCAGCACATGCCACAATCAGAATAAACGTTCCTGGAGCACAATGCACAAAATTTCCTGCTCTGTCACTGTCCCAGGCACTGCTCCTCAAATCCACACCAAATGGAAAAGGAACCACTCACCATTTTGGCTGCAGGGTGCAGAACCTGCATTTGTTTCAGGATGGTGGCACCGTCATTCGTGATTGTCACATCTCCCTTAGCATCCTGAATCTGGGAATAAAGGGCAGGAACACAGTTCCAATCAGCAGCTACAAATCTTTCATTTGAGACTCCAAGTATTCTCTTTAACGTTATTTCCCAAACCAAGATCTCCATTTAGTTCCCACTTTCCCTTAAAAAACTGAAACATGGGAAAGAATTAAGGCAAAAGGCGGCATCCTCTGTAAGACATGTTGAATTTACAGCATCTCGAATAAGCTTAATATTTTGAGAATTTAAAACACAAAGTTTACCATTTTATCCATTCCCTTTGGTCCAAGGCTCGTCCTAATTGCATCGGCAACAGCTGGGAAGAGAAGAAAATGTTTGCAAGCTGATCTAAAGAACTACAAACACTCCATCATTTAAACACGTTTTCTAAAAAGAAAGCTCTTCCCAGTTTTAAGCAATTCCCAGATAGACTAAAAGATCCCAAATAGTGGAATGATGTAAAACGCTGCAGTATCAGGACTGATTGCCACAGTTCTTTTTTTAAGCAATTAGTATCTGATCACTTGACTGCAGCCATTTTAAATCTGGGGAATCACAAAGAAACAGAACACAGCACGCAGCGCGACCGGGGCTCGTGTCAGTGCTCAGTATCGCATCCCCTACACGCGCCGGCCCATCCCGGGCGACTCCCAGCCATCAAACCCACGGAATTCCTGCTCCTATCCCTGGGACACAGTCCCGGGCGGGACACAGCACCGGGGGATCCATCGTCCCCCGCCCCAATCGCGGCCCACGCAGGGCCCGGCCCGGCTGCCCCCGGCCCCGAGGCGGCCCCCGCGCGGCCGCCGCACCTTTGCCGGCGGCGATGTTGCTGAAGCGGATCTGGGCGGGCTTGTCGCGGTCCTGGTAGGCGCCCTTGGCCCTGCTGCCGGCCCCGCCGGGGGCTCTGCCGGGCGCGCTCTCGGGCATGGCCGAGCCGAGCGGGACAGACCGGGATGGGCCCGGGATGCTTCCAGAACGGGGCCTTCCGGCCTCGCGTCACGCGGGGCTGCCCAACGCGCGCCTGCGCGCTGCTCAACCGGCGGGCGAAACGGCCCCTTCCACCTGCCTGCCGGCGAACTGCGCGGACGCCTATAAAGGAGCCGCGCGCTCGCTTGGGGGCCTCGGGGAGGTTTTCCCGCCTGGCGGGGCCGGGCTTGTCTCGCGCTGCGCTCGTGGCCGCTGGGGGGCGCCAGGGCGCGGCCGAGGGTTCCCGCCCTCATCCCTCAGGGAGCCGGGAACTGAGGGAGGCATGGTGCGGGATGGGGTTCATAGCCCGCGGGATCCCGCTCTCATCCCTCAGGGAGCCGGGAACTGAGGGAGGCATGGTGCGGGATGGGGCTCATAGCCCGCGGGATCCCGCTCTCATCCCTCAGGGAGCCGGGAACTGAGGGAGGCATGGTGCGGGATGGGGCTCACAGCCCGCGGGATCCCGCCCTCATCCCTCAGGAGCCGAGGGCTGAGGGAGGGATGGTTTGACCCAGCGCCAGGCAGCCACAGCCTTTCTTTTTTATAAGTCTCTGTGTGGCATCTTGCAGCTCTTTCCTTGCTAAGTCCAGGACCTGCTGTGCCATCCCATCTGTCCTGGGTAGGTTTTGAACAGCTGCTTTTTGCAGAACCCGTTGCCACAAAGGGGTTTAAGCAGCAGGTTTGTCACAGCTGAAGTTAGAGAGGATTGAATGACAGGAAAAGAAGAGATACAATGTTATACTTCTTTTTGTAACAGCCCGAACTTCTCATGTGCCTGAGAGACTCAGCTTGTACTACCATTGTAGAGAGGTAGGCTTTATCATCACTAAAAATAAGGATAGAGTTGAAAAATAGCTTATACCTATTAGGATGATCTTAACTCAAATGCTGTATTGCTATAAGAAGCTTCTGTTTGGGTTTTAAAAATATATTTCTGAATAGCTATTTAAATTACTTTCTTCACTCTGAACAATACAAATGTTATGTAGTTTAGATTCAAAGCACATACTCAAATCCACAAAGTGAATCATTTTGTATTGTGTTCATGGTAAGACACAGCAGCTCAAAAAAGAGCTCTGACTGAAAGGAAAATGCCCACATAATACCTAAACCCTATCATTTTTATGGCATATCTTTGGCTGGTGTGAAAAGTCAGGGTTTAAAGTGCTCCTTTGTAGAGAGAATTATCCAATAGACGTGTCCCTGCACCAGCAAGATGTAAGAAACAGGTGGAGGATGGGAGCTCTTGAGGTCGTTTCCCATTTTCAAGCAGCTGCACCTACATCAGGAGCTCATTGCCAGTGAAGCACATCCTCGTGGTGAGCAGTTTTCTAGTGCCAGCAACAGCTTTGTGTGGTGAGGCATCAAAATCCAGCATTTGGACCGTTGTCGGAATAAAGAAATAGGGAAAACAATTCTATCATCTTTCAACCATTTTTAGCAGTTGCTTTTTTTTATTTTCCTGGATTTATGCACCTTTGAAACATAACTGAGACCAGGATTTGGAAATGGATGGTCTTTGCCTTTTTATATTCAATTTTTAGCAGGCAGAGAGGAAAACAGTTGTTGTATAAAGGTAGAGAAACGCACATCTAGGTCATACACAGGGAAAAGGCCTACCTAGTAATAGTGTGGATATATCTGGATTTGTATCACCTCCAGAATCATCAGAAACACACCCTAAGTGACCAAAATCACTGTGAACTCTGACCCTGCTCTTGAGTTACAGCAAGCAAAGATGGCAGCAGTACCGAATCCTGGATATGGATGTTATATCCAGGATAATGCAATGTTATAGCTGGAATCAATAGAGAGCCAAGCTTTTAAAGGAGCTGTTGAGGGATGTTTAGGTTGTGGTTGGTCACCTCCTTGTTACCTCAGCTTAAGGATCATTCCCAGTTTGTTGTGGTATCCCAGGAGGATCCTGGTTTCTCCTGGGTGTGTATAATCAGTGGCATAGCTCCATCCAAGGATACTGTGTAAATTTGGGTGGTGGCATTTCTCTGGTGCTGAGCTGGGCTTTGGTTTTGCCACAGGATGCCACAAAGGACCTGACAGGAAAACACAAAGACAGATTGTGTGCTGTTACCAGCAGCTACTACGTGTTGCTCAGTTGCCCTAGGGTTCGGAGCCAGGATTTTCCAGAATTTTGAAGGAAAGGAAGGTTAGGGCGGGTGCTGTCCCAGCCACCTTGTTACACATGGCTCTGTGCTTGGTAAGAGCAACTCCTCCAGTGCTATGAATCATCTGGGGTCAGAGTTTATTCCATTGCTGGGTGGAGCCTGGGTTTTGAGTTGGTGTGTAGCAAGCTGCTGAGCTAAGTTTAGAGCTGCTGTGGTCAGTGGGTTCCTTACTAACAATTTTGGTCTGGCAGGGTTCCTTCCCTGGGACTGGACTTCAGGCAGAGGAAGGGTTTCACCAGCCCTCAGGTATGCACTGGATTTATGATTAGTTGTCTGGCTAATTTAAGGGGTTTTGTTAGCCCCTGTCACCCTCATCTGCCTCATTTGTATAAACTCCCTGGCTATGGCTGGATTTCATCTGAGGTCCTTGCAGGTGTGAAGGTGGCATTGGATGGGGACTGACCCGGAGCAGGCACTGTGGCTTAGGACTTGTCATGCCAGGGTGAAGGCTGAGCTTTCAGGCAGGGCACCCAAAGGACAAAATGTGTCACTAGGTCACGTTTAAAGCCATCACTCCCTGAAGCCTTTTGGATTTGCCTTAAGAGCTGAGTTTAGACTCAGAGCTGCCTGCACTTTATATTGTGTTCCTTACCCTCTTATCATAATTTCTGGCTGTTCTGATCTTTTCCAGCATCTACAAGGAGCAGGGAGACAATAACAAATCTTACAATAAACACCCCCACAGAAGATCCTGGGGTTGTAATGGGGGTTTTTAGCTTGGTTTCTTGAAAAAAATGAGGTTTGCCTGCTTAGTACTCTGTCCTTCAAATAGAACTTGGACCTAATTTTGACTAAATGTAGTAGAAACTCTGTGTTTTCTGGCTTTGAGTGACTAGGCGGCTGCACAAAGAGAGAGTTTTTTAGTTAGAGGTGCACTGAGGACAGAGCTCAGTCCTCTGGGGATGTTTGTTGCTGGCCCAGTGTTCCTGAGATGGAGGTTAGTCTGGGGGAGGCGGAGTGGGGGGTGGTATTTTTGTTTTTCCTTGGAGATAACTCACTGGGAATCCTCAAGGCAGCAGTGATGACAGCAGAAGGAATGATTGCCAAAAAGAGGGTGACATCATTTCACCCCGTGGCCTTAGATAAGTTAAGTACCATTCCTTAACCATGCTCTGATAAGAGCAAGTAGCTTCTGAACATTTAATAAACACAGTACTCAAGTCTTCCCAGCACAAAGTTTTTTGAACAACATATAGATTTTAGTTTTTCAAAGAAGAAAATTTCTACTTAGTGCTGAGTATGTGAATTTTTTCCCCTCTTCTATCTGGAGTTTCATGCCAGAAGTTTGGGCTTGTGGTGCCTGAGGCTGAGCCCTGCAGGAGGTGCCAGCCCTGCCTGGCTGGGATGGATGCATCGCTGCTTCCACCTCCTGGAGAAGACAATGAATGAGGGATTCTGGTTTTTATAGATTTTCTTGGAATTCTTTTACTTGATTTCTTCTGAGCTGCTTTGTTTCTCTCCTGCTCTGGACTATGTATAGTGAAGTTTCCGTCCCTTTCATCCTACTCCTTCCATTTCTTGTTAATATTTTCTGAGAGTTATTTCTTATGTTCCTTTAAAAAACCTAATTTGACATGCATAGATCAAAAGGCTGCTCACAGGCTTTTCAGCAAAGGATCTAGGAAAAAATGAGGACACACACTGTGGAAGTGTGTCAGGGAATACCTGCAGTGCCATACAAGTACTACCCTACTGTGTGTACTTGTAGGTAATGTCGCCCGGCACTGAAGGGTGAGGGTTCTGTAGCAGCACAAAATACAGGGCTGCCCTGTGGTTTGGGAGGGAGGGAAAACACTCCATTGGTAGGGATTTTGTTCTGCTAGGACACCAGTGTAAACATTGCTATTTATTTTTCTCTAAGTGCAATGAATGCAATCTGATCTTTCTGTCTAAAATCTACAATAGTTAAAAAAAAAAATCTTACTGCACTCATAGACTGATTTTTCCAGTTTTTCCAGGCAGTAATTCCCTCCTTGCTCTTACAAAAAAGCCTTACATTTTTCCTTATCAGTGGCAAGTTGGCAGAGAAATTCCTGGTGAGAAGGCTACAAAAGGAATTAGAGGCAGGGACAGACAAGCTGCTGAGTAACAGTTTGTGGGACTGGGGCTGTTGCTGCTGTTAATTCTCAGCACTTCTGCCTGCTTTCCCTTCACACAGGAGTAGGTGAGGACACACAGGAGCACACGGGTAATGTGAGTCAGTGACCCTTGGTCTGCACGGTGCAGGCTGAAGCTCTTTGGTGAAAGAATGAGTATTGCTCTGTGGGAATACCTGGGGAGATGATTCCCCCCTCTCCCTCTAGATGCCAGCAGAGCACTGACCTTGCTTCCTGAATGTATTCCCGAATAGTGTTAATTTGTACTGCTGCCGGATTACTTTTTAGAGAGGTTGGGATTAACGGATTGTCCTGTTCAGAACAAACTCTGCATCCTTTGGAGAGCTGATAAAAATAAAAAGCACCTGGAGTTTAAACACGTTCTTTTATGAATATCTGTTTCTGCAAACATGGAACATGTTCTCACCTGTGATAATATCTCTCTGTTTCACAGGTAAAGAGCAAATCAGAGGCTTCTTGGCAAGCAACATCCTGAGCCCTCAGAGGCATCCTCGTTTCTAACTCCACACAAACGTGTTGTTCCAGAGATCCCTGTGAAGGAGAACGGCTGTTCCAGGGCAGGGCTTGCTGAGGGAGCTTCGGGGTTGAACTTGTGCTTCCTTCCATGAAGAGGTTGATGGAGCCTGGGATGTGGTGTGAGCTCCCTGCCTTGGGCTGCACCATCTCCCAGATGGCTCATTTAATGCCCGTCACACCTCCAGCCTGGGACAGCTCTGAAAAGTGGGATCCCTTCTGGCGCTGAGAGGGATCAGGCGGAAGCACCTAGTCCTGCTGCTCTGGCCTTTCCCACCCACCTGCTTGCAAGGCTCTCAGGGACTGCTCCTCTAAATGGCATTTGTTGCACCAAAAGCAAGGTGTCCCTCTCTGTTCCCTCACAGCCAGCAAGAATTCTGGCCCTTAAAGAGCCTTTTTCTCCCCTGTATGGAGGGGATCAGCTCCATTTCCCAGTGTTTCTGCTGAGACTCGGTGACTGATTTTGAAGTGCTATTAGAGATGGAGCATTGCGCACTTCTGCTATGACCACCAGGGGATGCATCCACCGGCACCATAGCCTACTGTGGACTCTCTTTGCTTGGACTTGGTTCTTTGGAAAGAAGAAAAACACAGACAAGTGAACGGAGAAGGATCTTGGTAAGACTTTCTTCTGAGAAAGAAAAGCCAGAGACACAAGCTGTTCAAAAACTGTATTTCAATGCTTTCTGCACTTGCCCCAAGTGACCTTCCTCTCAGAGAAACAGGACAAGTGGAACTGTGAAACAGTAAGTGGAATATTAGTGATATATTTTCTATATGTTGGCTTTTGATAGCTCTTAAAAATTGTTTCAGAGATGTCTGGGTATTCCAGTCATGCTGCCAAAGGTTGATGTCTTTGAAGCTGGAGGTACTAACAGGATTTGCTGTTGGGTGCAAGCAGGAAGAGGGGAAGGAATGAGCAGGCGGAGCAAAGCTGGGCAGCTTCCTAAAATGGCTTTCTTGTGCAGCCCCCAGGTTGCTTTGCTCCCCTCAATGCCCCAGTCCTGAGCAGTGCTCTGAGAGCTCCCTCCAGTGCAAACAGAGTTTAGTTGGTCATTACTAAAATGAATTCTGGTGAAAATATAAAGTGGTAGTAGGAAAAAAAAAAAATCTGCATTTGAAGCACTGATACTTTTCATAGGTGTTGATAAATACAAATCCCATGTTTTTAATCCTGCTGCTCAATCTCTTGCATTCCACTTGTGGAAGGACTGAGTGTTACCAGGTAAGAGAGAGGCACTGCCCCTGGTGGGGGCATCTGTGCTTCAGGATGGTTCATCAGCTCAGATCAAAATGGGCTGTTGAGGGTTATGTTAAGTTGGAACAAGTGGGGGTTGTGGGACTTGTATATTTGTGTGGCTCCCAGAAAGGGCACTTTTAAGAAATGGAGGCTGTGAAATTCAGGAGAGGCTGAAGTGAGAACTGGTTGGAAAAACCAGTTGTGATGAACCTTCTAGTTCAGCGATTCTGAGCTGCAGTGTGGTAAAGGGTAGCGAGACGTGTCCTCTCAATATCTCATTTTAAATGATGTCCTCTTGCTTTGGACTAATAGTTAAGTTGGAACAATCTTTATTTTCAGTTGCAGTATCTTTTTTTTGTCCTTCTCTAGAGCTAATCTTCAATATAACATATAAGACAATATAAATTGCTATTCACAATCTCTTATTTTGCTTTGTTTCTGTTAAAACCAAACACCCCAGTCAAGGTCTCCTAGAACTGTGTTGCACAAACACAAGGAGATATATGATCTCTGCCCCAGTTTGGGATAACGAGTCTTTGGCTCATTTGCTTGCTTCAAATGATGATCACCTCTACCCATTCACTAAACCCTCCAGAAAATGCAGGAAAAACCAGGCCAGAAATAAGTATAAAAACCTAGGTCCAAATGGAGAAAAGTCTGAACTACCAGAATATGAAAATAAAAAATAAAAGAGATTTTCAAAGTGAAAGGTGACACCATCCTATCTTCTCCGTTTGCATTTCACTTCTACTGGAGTTTGAATCATGGGGCTCAGGACAGACATGGCAGGAATCTGTTCTGCCTCCTTCTGCCACATACAAAATGAAAGCTCTTGGGACATCAGAGAACACACATTTACCATGATAAAAACATTTCTTTACTACACGTTGAAAGTTCATTCCAAAACAACAAAAGGAGTTCATTTCTCAGGCTAAACGTTGTAGATGGTAAAGACAACACCAAGAGCCATGTCTTTAACAAAAAACCAGAACATAGCTGTGTAGCTTTTATTTTTGTTAATACTGAAAGCATTAAAAACCCCAAAAGAATGGAACAGAGAGTCTTTTACACAGTACAGCACCTTCCCCTCAGAGTTCAGGGGGCTTTATGCACTGTGTCAGTACAGCAGCAGGAACAGGCAGCTCCTGGAACTAAAACCTATGGGGAAATACCGGATCGGGACAACCACCTGCCCTTACACAAACATCTCTTCAGATTCTAATGGCAGGCTCAAAGCTGGGATTGTCAGCACCTCTTGCTATTATTGTGCAGAAATTGGCACCCAAGAGTTCATTTGAAAGATGTCTGTAGAACTATCTGCTGCTGGTGCAGGGGATTTGGGTTTTTCAAGTCTCAGCAGCACACACATTAAACTGTTTCATTACTTGGCTTTCTGCTGCTGTATGAGGTAAATCATCAGCTGCTAAATCTATAGATGGGACGGATGATTGGGACGGAACATCCTCTCTGCTTAAAATCCATTGGGAAGCAAATGTTGATATGCTCCCCTCCCCACTTCTGTGGGTCGCTGCTGTACTGCACACTCCCAACTGCCTGTGAGCTGGTGTTGGGGAAGCACTTGGGAGGCTCAGTTGTGAACATCATAAAAATTCAGAACAAAGCAATTACCCCTGCCCTACAGATCCTGCACAATCTGTGACTACAACTAAATTTCATGTTTCTTTTTCCTGAACTGAAGCTAGGTTGATCATCTGCATCCACTGCAGTTACTTAAAGGAGCTGGAGCTACACAGCACCTTGTGCACTGAGCCCACTCACTCCTTTCAGCTGTACTCTCTTTATGGATAATACCTTTAAAAAACTTGAACCCCCAACTTTGCTCGGTGAATAAAAGAGAGTGTGTCTTGCTCAGCTTAATGCACCTTGGATTACAGCTCTCATCTGACTGTGTTCATGAGAGATAATGGAGGCAGACAGCTGGCCAGGCAGCCTCTCACTGTGTGAAATTTATGCTACTCTATTTGTAGGTGATGATAAAAACAACTTTTCAAGGTTAGTGTCCAGGTTTGCTGCTGCTTAGCACAGGAACAGGAGTCCAAAGACTTTTTTCTTGTTGACTACCTTCATTATGAGTTTTTCTCTTTTTTTTTGGTTGTTTTCTCTCCCTTAGAAACATCAGGGTTATGAAGTCTGATGGTTCATAGTTTTGCTGAAGGACATTTTCAGAGTCTCACAAAAACACACCAAGGTGATAGAGACAGTGAGCTTTGAATGTGTAGAGCAATAACCCAGAGCTAATTAGTGGCTTGTAGTTTTAAGGGATGATCAAATGCTGGGTTCTTGTAGGAGACTAAGTGTGTACCATACTGCTCACTCTGAGGTTTTTTACATGCCTTACACAGACATACAGACAAAATAATTGTGGTAATGAGAAAGAGTCCACTTGCTGCAGACAGAGCAGCAAAAACATATTTGTAGCTGGGTTTTGTTTTAAATTGGGTGCACGAATTACCTGGAATTTCCTGGCCTGTTGTCTGGCTCGACCCTGCTTTGTTGGAAGCAGTCACGCAGATGTGGTAAGTGGTGAATGGCAGCAGGTTATACAGAGTGTACTGCCTGGCCGTGGGGTAAATGTTGTCCATGACAAACTGCCTGTCCTCGTTGTCTTGGGCATGAAGTATCAGCTCATAGGTGTGCACAACTGAATACGGGGCACACCAGCGTATCTGTGCAGAGCTGTCTGTGATTTCAATCACCTGTCTGAGCCTGGGTGGGTCTGGAACCTCATCTTCGCTCGATGTGCCAGGACATGAGCACTGGGATATGCTCTGGAGTTCACTGCAAGGCTTCTGCAGGTGCCTGCAAGGATTGTAGTCACAGGCAACGTGTGCCAGCTGCACCGGGGTTTCCTTTGGTTGTTCTTCATAATCGTAGTCATCGACATAATGTGGTGATGGTGTGGTGGGTGCAGGCTCTGACCGGGCGCTGCTCCGTGCGGGGTTCAGCTGTGGGGGACTCGTTCGGGGGACACCTTCCATGGCATGGGTGGCAAAGGAGTGAATGGGATGGTTGGTGGTGTGGGAGACTGCTGTTGCTCCAGTGGAATAATCACTGGTGGTCTGGTTGAATGGCCCTTTCTGGGGAAAGGTCGCGTCGGTTGTTCTGAGCCCTCTCTGTAGCTGTTCTGTTCCAGTTTGACTTGTGGAGCTGTGATCTGAGGACTGAGCAAAGAGCTCTTTGAGAAAAACCGGGAAGGAGGTTACGGACGCCAAGGAGGGGGGAGTGCTTGTGGATTCAGAAACTGCCTCCTCCTCATGGGAGGAACTGTTGGCCTTTGTTAGCATTGGCTCCGTTGGGTTGGATGCTGCCATGCTCATTACATTTCTGTGGATTTGGGAGCTGGTGTAAGTGTCTTTGGTTAGTGTTGGGTTGGATGCTGCTGTACTCCATACATCCCTCTTAGTTAGAGAGCTGGTGTAAGTGTCTTTGGTTAGCATTGGGTTGGATGCTGCTGTGCTCAATACATCCCCCTGGATTACAGAGCTGGTGTGAGTCAAATCTTTGGTCAGCAGAGCTGAGTCTGTTGTTACTACAGCAGTGGCATCATCACTGGTGAAGTTGAAAGCATTGTGATCAGGAGAGGCTGTGTTTGAATCAGGCAGTGTAACATTGCTCTCAGACTGGCATCTATCATAGAGCTCCATCAGTGAAAAAGATGTTGAAGGTCTGCCTGAATCTTCCTGGGATGTGCAAAAAGTCTCCCAAGCCCTGCAGAGGGAAACCAGAATAGTCAAGATTCACAAGAACATTACAAGTTTCTGTAGACTGCTTGGATTGGAACTGGCAACCTGCTGTCAAAACCGTCTTTATTTTGGTGAGGATGTGAAACCTAGACCAAAGCTAGGTTGTTTTAGCAATAGTTCAGGCAGCTTTCCACAGCACTGACTGTGGAATTTAGCTGGCTTTGGTTTTATAAGGTGCAGGAATATCTTTTGCCCGAGGGGAAGCACCCTTTGGTACAATGGCTGTGAACCTTAGCAAAGGGCATCGGGATTCAAGGCAACTTGTTTTAAAGAGCCAGACTTTAATGCCACAGTAACAGGGGAACACAGGCAGAGACACGTAACAGGATTCCCAGGATTCTTAATCCAGCTGGTTTAGGCAGCTGGAGGTGGGCTGAGTCGGGACTTTCAAATGACTAAAATCGAATTCTTTACTTACTCAGACACTGAAGTTTTGGTAGGTAAAGAATGCAACTGCTAAACCCATCCCGATGACAAACTATCTAATTTCAACAGTCTACTTCCCTGCTCTCTGAGAGATTTGATGACAAATCTTCTTGGTGGCCTTTCAAAAGGAGGAGAGACCATTTATATGCAAATATTTCTTTTAGCTACAGCTTACTGTAATTAGTCTGTAAAACTGTGGGAGAGCATGAAAACAATAGGTGAGAAATGGTGCTATTTGCAAGGGGTTTTGTTGGCTGCTGGTGGTGATGTAAGGTTTGGGAATAGCAGGGTTACGAGCAAATGATTTGTTAAAGGTCTTCCAAAGTTTTTCAGTTTCTGCTCCCAGAGCTGGCACATCAAGACTGCTCATTTTCTATCTTCAGCTAATAGTGAAATATGGTCCAAACCAGAAGGAAAACATTCTCACCTTAAATCCACAGCTAATAACACTTTATGCTTTGTCCCTGAAAGGGACATTATTTTGCATTTCTCTTGTGGAAGGGAAGAACACACGAGAAATTTGAATAACTTAGACGGCGGTGAATGTCTGATCCCCAAACAACTTACACATTGAAGCTGTGTCTGAAGAGCATTACTTTATCTCCTTGAGCTCACTTACTTTTGCAGAACAACTTTCTCGGGCTTGGACAGCAGCCAGGAGAGCTGGCAGTTGCACAGCAGAGGATTCCCGTACAAGCTGATGGTGATGCCATCCGATGAATTGATGTTCCAAGGATTAAAGGAACTCAGGTTACAGCTACAGGATGACAAATGCAGTAATTAGAAAACGCTGAGCTACCCTCCAACGACTGGAGTGTGCTTAGTACCCCTCATCCTTAGTGTGTGTAAGGCACAAAGCACTATTCCCAGTTCCCTTGGCAGTAGCCAGTTATGAAACCCACCATCCTGCGCTTTGCGTGCTCAGAAGATGCTCTCTTTTGTCTAGGACCTTTACTGCTACTCCTTTAACTTTGGGCATGATTTTTAGCACTTTGAACTGGTATTCCTGCACGCATTGGAAAGTGCTGTGTAAATTCAGTAGGGCAATCAAATGGGGATGGAATCCATAGGGTTTTTGCTTTAAGTGGGTTTCTTTTCCTGAAACTGGTTTGTAGGCACAGCCAGTGCTCTAGTGTTTGTTTTCTGATATGCTTATAATCTGGGTCGGTATTATAAAAATGTTTTAAAGTGCTCTCCAGATCTTTTCCTTTATACTGACTGCTCTGTGTGCACTTCACCTGCTCTTATTTTGATAAATCACTTTCAGACTTTTTCCCCTCTCAGTATTTCATACCAAGAGACACTACCCCTAGAAGGAGGAGTAAACCATTGCTTTTACTAATGCTGAACAAGGAACTATATTAAACTCTCAAAGTAAAAGTGGGAGGGACAGGATTTTAGTCTCCTTCCCAGATACAAATTTTAGGAAATTGTCAGCATTCACCCTTTGCAGAGCAGGGAATCCTCAGTGACCTGCTTCTCCTCTGATGGGATATTGCCATTGTAGGTGTTGGAAGCCTGTTCTATATCACAAGCGGGATTCAGTGGATCTGTGCTGATCTGAACAGCACTGGGTGAATTCATCCATTGGACAGGGAGATGAGGCAGAGGAGTGGGAGCACAATGGATACAACCTCAAGCAAACAATTAATTGTGCTATGAGTCCCATGCTGCCTCTTTGGGCTGTATCAGCTCTATCAGGCCAGATCACAGGTTTTACATGGCAGAGACAGCAAGTCCACACCTCCTTCCCAAATCTGATAACAAACTGTTCAAGTCAGCTCCCAGGCACCACAGCACTGTGAGGCAAAGACAGCATTATGTGAGGAAGGACAAAAAAGAAAACAACTCACTTCTCAAATGAGAGATGGCTTAGATGAGGAGCACTGTCAAACATCTCCGTCTGTACGAAACCCAGGGAATGGGAGTCCTGACAGTGCAGCTCTCGGAGACCAGGCAGAGACTTGAAGAAGTTGCTATTGAGGCTTCTTAAACGTGGCATCTTTGTCAAGTGAAGTGATCTGAGGTTGGGCAAGTCTCTGGCCCACTCTGGTTGAACTGAAAGAGAAAAGTATTTACACTTATTGCCTAAACAGAGGATTCCTGTGGATTTCTGCCTAGAAAAAGGATTTGAATTCATAGATATAAAGTATCTGTCGCCTTCTGCAGCTACTGTCTTTGGGAAAAGAATAGAACAAAAAGGAATACACCAGTGTATAAACACTCATGTATTAGAAAAACGCAGCTGCATTTTTGTAACATTCCCTGCAGGTCAGGCTGTCATAGGGCAGAGGAAAAGTTGGGGGAAAAAAGGACAATAAAGCTGATAAGAGATATGGAATAGCTTTCTTGTTGGGTGAGATTAAATGAACAAGGATTTCTCTGCTCAGAAAAGTGGTCTACACGGTCCCGACTGTTGCAAGAAAGGCAAATCCCTTATTTCTCCTAGCACAGGAAAAATAGCCAAGAGGCATGAAACTGAAAGAATAGGTCTTGTACAAAAGGGCCTTTCCATCCCATGAGTCATTAGGGTAACTCACTATAACAAGAGGATTAGGCAAATTCACAGAGGAAATTTGGTGGTGCATCTATTAAATGTGAGTTGGAGTGAAGCCTCTGGCTTGAGGAGCCCCTAAGGCCCTGGCTCTGCCCCAGGCTGAGAGCAGCTGGGCAAGGCATCTCACATCTGTGTGCCTCAGCACCTCAGCTATAAACTGAGGCTGGCAGGGGAGGCAGGCAAAAGGAAAAAAACATCCTGTGGATTGCTCAGGGCAGGGATTGTCTCCCCCCTCTGTGGAAGTATTTGGCCGGCTGTGGATGGCATAAAAACCCTTC
Organism: Aphelocoma coerulescens; assembly: GCF_041296385.1. Lineage (NCBI taxonomy): Eukaryota > Metazoa > Chordata > Aves > Passeriformes > Corvidae > Aphelocoma > Aphelocoma coerulescens. The sequence goes on from NC_091016.1 coordinate 5,287,680, forward strand.
TCTGTGCTACTCAGTGCTGCGCTAAAAGCTGAGTGTAGCTGTTTGGACAAAGAAAGGTTTCAACAGCCTGTCTGGAAAGAGAAACTGATTTCCTCCTGTATGTCCCAAAACTAACCCCAGGGCTGACAGGGGGATGACTGTCAGTAGCAGACAGTGGGATTAGGATTGAGGTGGGTGACTACACTGGGACAAAGCATCCTGTCTCATGGTGTTTGGTCTCTGCCCTTCCTTTGGGAGGCTGGTTTGCGTGAGAGTGCCTTGCATGCTTGGACCAGCTGTTTGCAGCTTTCAGTGTGAGGTGTTCCCCCTGCACTCCAGGCAAGCCATCGTCCCAGCAAGGCTTCTGCTCCCCTGGCCTGACCAAGCCCCGTGTTTACACTGGGAGACCCAGAAACTCACTTTTCTCAAGAAAGGTCCCGCTCAGATCAAGCACATTGATGGAGTTTCCAGTCCTGTTCATGGCCTCGTTGGGATCTGTGCTGATAGCAAAAGCAGACTCCTTAATTCCTCTGCTGTCATCCTGCCCGAGCAGCGTTGCAGAGAGGTTCAAGACCTGCAGCTGAGGGTAGCAAGAAAAAGCCAGTGGCTGGATTTCAATCAGTGGATTTCCAGCCAAGGACAACCACCTCAGGTGAGGCAGGGCAGAGCCGTGGCAGGGTGGCACAGATGACAGTTTATTAAAGCTCAAGTCCAGCATGAGGAGACTGCTGAGGACTTCAGATCCCCACCTCACTGACCAGAGGTGGTTGTGCCTCAGCGAGAGGACACGCAGCTGTGGGAGGTTTGCTATCTCTGTGCCATTCACCTCTTCCAAGAGGTTGTTGCTGAGATCCAAGGTCTCCAGGGCCTCTGGAAGGCAGATGGGGAAAGCTGTCAGGCTGCTGTTGGTCAGCTGCAGGGTGATCCAGGTGCTGTTCTTCCGATGCTCACAGGACATGCTGGTGAGATTAACATTCTCCCAAGGGTCTTCCTGAGCCAGCTGGAAAAAGGTGGTGACATCCCTGGATGCTGCTCTGCTCACTGGGCTATATGCCGTGGTCCCCACCAGCAGAGGGAAGATGAGCAAGGGTGACAACATCCTTCTCCGAGGTGCCTGCAATTTGCAAGATCTGTTTCATTTTTGTTTCAGGGAGGGGAAAACAAAACATCAACATTTCAAGCTAAATTAAAATCCCTCCAGGCATCTACAAACTATTTAAAAGTAAAACATTTTATAAGCCCTTTCCTATTATATCCAGACAGTGATAAGGGATAATTAATAGCTCTTCTGTAATTGAGCCTAAGTAAACATTAATCCTTGGGGACAGAAGTATCATGCAGTCTTAGTCTAAGTGTGCCTACAGTTTTTCATGCAGGAAGCATGAACCAAGTTGCATCCCACACCAGGACCCTCAGTGCCAGCAGGTTGTCCTGCTGCATAGTGTCCAGTTTGGCCAGCCCAGTGAGAGGAGTTTTCCAGTGGGGTGATGCCCAAACAACAGAGTCAAGTGTGCCTGTGGAAATGGATTGTTTTCTGTGAGGCTGTCTGTGCAAAACAAATGAATAGGTCCAAGGACAGAGGAGAGTTGCCAAACTTTAAAGCACAGGAGCCCAAACTGGGCTGAGTTGTGATGAAGTGGGCAGGTAAAAGTGCCTTTCCTGTGTTAGGAGGATTTTCCTTCCCTTAGCAGAAGTTGGAAGAGCAAAACTCCCGGACTTGTGTGGGCTCTGCTAGGGCAGTTGTGCCCCATTCTGAGGACAGTCACAGTGGGGACCCCAGAGGCGCTTTGGGGCTCCTGAGCAGCTGGCAGTGCCCCACAGCCTGTCCGGCAGGCAGTGGCAGGGCTGGGCCCTGCTGTAGGCGAGAGCCACAGACAGGCTGCACGGCCCAGCTGCTGGGAAAGGATCCACTGAAAATGCAGCTCCCTAACCACATTTCAGTGAAAGTGGTCAGAAACTGAATATGCTCCTGCATCAGGGCCCCAGAGGCCTGAGCGCCAAGAAACATGTTATTTAGTGTTACAGCTCCCTCTGGGCTCCCTCCTCCTCCCACCCCTGCTCTGGTCTTTGTCAAAAAAAAAGTCCTAAATAACTTTTACACAGGTTTCCACAGGTAATCTGTGTCAGAGGAAGGAATTAACCTCAGCCTCAAACTAGTGCTTTTCTTATTGAGGTGTCTTTTGTGCTTCTCGGCATCAAAATGATCACTCCTCGTCCAAAAATATGTTACAGTGTAGGGTGGTGACCAAAGCCCCACGTATTATGAAATATCTCAGACTTATTCCAAAGTGTAATTTCTACTTGCTGTTCCCTGAATGATGCCAGGTCTCGCCCAGACTGTTATCCTTTGCTGCCATCCCAGGTTTTAAGTAGGGACCAGGAAAACAGTATATACCGGACCACCAAAATAATGTATTTTGGTTGTCTGTGCCCTTTTTTGTCAGATGGAACCGTGCAAGAGCCAAGCGGCCTCAGGGCTTCCCGGTCACCGGAGCCGCTGGATCCCCTGCTCTGCTGCACACTGGCAGGGAGATGGGAGGAATTGGACTGTTGTATTCCAGTTTTAGATTTAATCTTAATCCTTGCCTCTAAACCGCATCCGCGTGCACGTACCTGTCCAAAAGTCCCGGTGCCTCGTGCCTCCGCTCGGAGTGGCTCCGACTGCCTGGCCTTGATTTTATACACTTGGGGTGACTCAGCCGACAGCGTGAAATGCCTCTTCTCTGTTCCCAGCTTTCCCTGCTCCCGGCTCTGCCCACAGGCTCAGGCGACGTTTGTTCCAGGCTCGCTCCCCCGCATCCAGCTTTGAGAGGGGGCGGCTCCAGGCAGCTTTCCCTGCTCCCTTGGCCCTAGGAGGAGATGGGTGGGAGGGCTCTTATTTCCCAACACTCAGGCAGGGCTGCTCCTGTCCGTCTTTGTCTAAGCAGAGGGGGGCAAAGGGAAAAGATCAGTGTCAATAGTCCCAACTCTCACGTCTTCCACTGACGGCGGGAGGGAAAGGAATTGTTGTGTTCCTTTGTTGGCAGGTCAGGATGATGTAAAACTGAGGCTGTGCCTGCTGACATGAGCTTTGGTCTCTCTTTAGGCGCCAGTGAGGGGCTTCAAGTGTTTAAATTTCTAAGAATCTTGCTCTTAGGAGTAAATCCTGGAAAAGTTCAGGCAGGACAAATTACTTTCCTAAGGAGGCCCTTAGGATATGTAAAAAATGAAACCCTCACCTGCTCCTCCCGCAGAGAGGAATTCTCTCTGCCGATGGAGAGGGCGTGGAGCATCTCAGTCCCTGTGTGACAGCCTTGGGAGGTCTCTCCCGGTCCTGCTGTGCGTGGGTCGTGTCCTCTGTTCTGCATCTGTGTACCACATGGCTTGGGAGAACTCCCTTTCTGCTACGTCTCTCATCCTTTGCTGGATAAGTAAAACTGACAACATAAACCATCTCCCACTGAGCGATCTGCCCCGAGCTGGGTTTTTCAGCATTCCCACAATTCAAATAATAATTAGGTTGAGAGCAGAGAATAAAGTCAGGGAAACGATCCCAGAAAGGGGTGAGTTGATGGAGATTGTTCCAAAGTAAAAGCAAAAGGGTGGTTGTTCTGTTGCTACTGTAAGACAACTAATTAGTAAAATTTCCAAGGAGAACAGTAGTCAGTACTTTTCCTTTATCGGGACAACAAAACAGACCCCTGACATGAAGGCAGCACCGACCTGTAAACTTCGGTGCTAAAGTGCAGATAAAGGTCTTGCTTGCCCAAAAACCTTGAGTCTGCAAGTACACATCACGCAGACCTTATCTTTTGACCGTGTGGGTCATTATGTGCGCGGGGAGAGAGCCTTGAAAAACACCAGAACATCCACAGAGATGAATGTTGGCCAGAACAGAGATAGGGGCTTCCAGTAGGACTCGCTGTAGCCATTGCGGTTCCCTTGGAGGCTGGGCGAGGTGTACATGTTGTTCCCTTGTGGAATGGCTCTAGGGCAAGACAAATGGTTTCCTAAATGAGGGGCTAATCCCACCATTAACCCTGGTGGGGCGGGCAGAGCCGGGCAGCCGGGCCCGGCACGTGCGCACCCGCAGGTACCTTCAGAGCTCTGCACTCGCTGCGGTTCAAAGGGCAAAGTGGAGCAGGTTACAAAAATCTGAGGAATTTGGTAAAAGAGGTGGAAAGTCCAGCTCTAGACAGGCCGGTGGAAACCCTGCCTTCCTTCTGGCTTGGCAGAGCTGCTGGCTCCAGACCTCCTCTTTGGGAAGCCGAGGAGCAGGGAGGCGGCCTGGCTTTGCCCTGGGCTATGAACTATTTGTGCTGTGTTTGCTGCCCTTAGCTCAGTATTTACAGACAGTGGATTTTCACTGCTTATTTTAGGGTTATTGGTATCTTACTGATTTTAATATCTTACAAAAATATTCCAGGAAAACCGGTGAGCCAAAAGCTGCCTTAATGAGTTCAACCTTACTGACTTCATTTTGGAGACAGACAAGCAGACTGTCAGACTGGGAAAGCGGCTGCTCTTTTTGTGAAGGTGGAAGGGAGATGGAGGTTTTGTTTGCCCAGAGGCGCTTGATTTCTGAGTGATACAGAGAACCTGTTGCAAGAGGCAGAGCACCGCTGGAAAATGAGCTTTTGTTATTTTTATTTTCCATCTTTGTTTCTGCTTTTTTGGATGCCCCGTTTTTGTGGCAGGTATTATATCTTCCCAGCTCTTTGCTTAGCTGCAAACTCTCATCACCTGAAAGATTTCTGCTGTGATGCTACATCTCAGGCAGCTGCCCAGGTACTCGTGAAGGTTTCCCAGGGCGGGCAGCAGCCCTCGTTCACAAGTTTCTTTGAAATACCTGCTAACAGCAGGCAGAGATTTCCCTTTTGTGAGCCACTTTGGCTTGTTCTCATGTCGCCTTTTATTCTTTTTTCCGCTTTTCTGAGAGTTTCAGTGATAACCTGAGGGAGCAGTTAGCAAAGGCAGGCGTTCCTGTCAGCCTTTTTTCACACGGGTGATGCAAAGAAAGCTGAACCAGACGCCCCCTCCCCGGGGGTGATTCAGGGCTGCACAAAGCCCCTCTGCCCGCAGGAATGCTCGGGCTGAGCCCTGCATTCCTTAGTGACACAAAGATAAGCAGAGCTGGGGTGAACAGGAGAAGGTGAGGATGGTACCAGGCTGTAAAGTTTAAGAGGTGAATGTTTCTTACTGGCCGTGATCCAGGTGATGGTTAAGAATGAAAACATCCTGAAAAAAATCCGGAGAATGGTTTTTAAAGCCAACAAAAGAACTATTTCGCAGGTCTGTCCACAGAGCAAGCACAAGCAAGACCTTTTCCTGTAGAGAAAAAGGGGAGAATGGAAGAACAGGATTTTTTAGCCGGCGGTTTTAGAAAACTAAGGTGTGTGTGTCTCCTACTGCAGGCTGAAGGCAGGGGTGAAATCCCCTTCAGAATTTGATGTAAGAGCAGCAGGAGCCATCTGACATTGGTAGTGCTTTACCCTGACCTGGCTTGGGTTTAATTAAGCACCATGTACAGAATAGGGTTGCAGCTGAGCTGAGGTTTCCTGAAGGCTTGTTTTCATCTAAGTAACATTCCTGTCCAGGATTTCATCTCTGTGTTGCAAAACTTCAGGGCAGACGCCCTTGTCCTGCTTTCGCTCACTCTGGGAAACCTCTCCCATATCTGGCACTGTGCAATTAATGATGTGGTTTCTACGGCCCACTGAGCCCGTGGTCTTTAACTCTGTGTAGAAATAGGTGTGACGTGCCGAGCGTGATCAGGTTATTGCACAAATGAGGGAGGGTGTGGTACCGCACGTGCATTAAGGGAACATCAGCAGCCTGGCTGGGACGTGCTCGGTGACATGGGGTGGGATGAAAGGTTACTCGAAGCTGTGGCTGGTGCAGGTGTCAGGCAGAGCAGGCTGGGGTAGGCCTCCTCTCAGGTGCTGCCCACCATATCCAGCCTGGAATTATGGAAGTGCAGGAATGCCCTGGGTCATGCCTTCCCACTCCAGCCTCTCCAGGGTCTGCTTGTAGAAAGAGGAGCCACAGTCACATGCAGCACTGAGACCAGCTGGATAAAAAGCTTCCTTTCCTAAGTGTTCCTTACCTATTGTGAAAAAGCCTTGCAAGGTGAGTGGGGCAAGGAGAAGAGAGAGCTGAATGATGTAAAGAAATATGGACAGAAGGCATCAGCAGGGGATCACTCTCAAACCCAAAATGGCAAAGGATAGGGCTTACAGCCAGCTGGGATGAGCTGGCAGAGCTCCTCCTTGCAAGCAGCAGCGAAGGATTTAGTCGAAAGGCAGTGACACATGGAGTAAGACTGAAGGAGGGGCAGGAAAGAAAATGGAAATATTTGCTAATTTCTCTGAAATCCGAGTGCAGACAGCTTGAACTGCAAGTGAATGTGCCTGTTTAGCAATGAAATGAGCCACACACACTCATGCTCAGATTTCCCCTGTCTCTGCATTCCTGTGCTCAGGTCACGTAGGCAAGTGGCAGCTACAGGGCATCCATGCAGCACTCTGGGACAAGCTCTGCTCTAAGAGCGGGAAGCATGGGCTGTGCTTCCCAGGGAGCAATTTACAGGAGTCTGTCACTGCTCATTGCCAAATGAGGGCCTTCCATGCAGGCATGGTCAGGGTCCTCACTGCAAAGCCTATGTGGAGACTGAGCTGGAAGGCAGCTGTCTGTGGAAGAGGCCCTGGCACTAAAATGTACATTTAGCTCTCCCACGGTGCTCTTAGGTAGGCTTTAAATATGGCCAGTGTTTGGACTTGGGTGGATCTCACAACATGAGGAAAATACTTAGCTTGTGTCAAGCAGGTGACAAGCAAATAAGTTCTCTTCTGAAGGAAAACTGAGGTCCCTCAGCCCCAGTAAAAAGTGCTGAGGAGAAGGAAGAACAGAGGCCTGGGAAGCAGGCTGTATTCTTTTTTTTTTTTGCAAAATGTAAAGCTGTGGTTTAAACTGCACAGACTGGGAGGAATTCCACTGAAGCCCATTGACAGGGGCTGGGGAAAAGCAGAGCACATGGCATGCAAATCAGGGCTCTCCATTTCCAGTAATGTTTATGAATTTATGCAGTGATTTCTGCAGCATCCCTTAGTGATATAAAAACACCAGTCCATTGTATTTCTTCAGATATGTGAAACCAGTTTTTGGTTTGTCCAGTAGTTTGATTAATTCTCCCAGCTTCACTCTGTCCTTGCTTTACAGGGTAGTATCAAATTTCATTCACTTCGGTGGATATGTCTGGCTCCCTCCAGCACGCAGAGCTGGTGGCTTCAGGGCTGGTTCCTCAGAGGCATCCACAGCTTCTCTGGACATCCTGTGCCAGGGCCTTACCACCCTCACAGGGAAGAATTTCCCCCTAATATCCAATCCAGCCTTGCCCTCTGTCAGTGGAAAGCCATTCCTCCTTGTCCTATCACCATGTGCCCTTGGCAAAAGTCCCCCTCCAGCTCTCTCATAGCCCTTCCAGGGGCTCCAAGGTCTCCCCAGAGCCTTCTCTGCTCCAGGCTGAACATCCCCATTTCTCTCAGCCTGTCTCCAGAGCAGAGGGGCTCCAGCCCTCTGAGCATCACTCTTTGCATTACGCTGCACACACATAAGAACACTTCTACAGGCATTTCAGATTCTCACACATGAACATGCATAGTTCAGTGACATGTCACAGCGAAACAGAGTAACAGGGACAGTAAATAGAAATGCTCACACTCAGAGGCCTCTTTAATAATTTTAGATAGTATCTAAAGCCCATTTTTCAACCAGGTAAGTAACAGTGTTCCTCAAAAGCTGAATGTTTTGGATCCAGGTTTGCCAAGATGAATGCTCTGCAGCTTCTCTGGCTTTCAGGAACCACGTCAGTGGGTGAAGGTCGACATGGGTTCTACATTTTTGAACAACTGAGTAATCACTACAGGAGTTTCGATAGCTTAGTCTTCAGGAATTTTGAATGTTTTGTGTTCTCAGGGCAAGTGTTAGACAAGCCATGGAGCTTTAAAATATGTATTTATTCAGCTCTAGTTCTGATAAATGCTGGGCTCTTTAACAATGGCCAGTTTAACAGTGGAAGTTGCCTGGCTGTAACAGAGAAGAAAATTCACTGTACCATATCCTCAAGTTACATGCCCTGGATGCTTAAACAGATTGCTGCAATTAAAAATACTAGATTAAAAAGATGTCCAGAGGCTAGATACTGTTTCTTTAAAAACACTGAGCTGTACAAAAAAGAAAACAAAGACGATTAAATTTTCCTCAAGTATTGATGATGGAATTGCCATACTGCATCCAGTGACCTTAGCTTCAGTATTTAACAAAAACTGTCAACAGTCCCAGTCATAGTACAAGATTAATTGACACGTACAATAATTACTAGCCAGCAATTAACAATCAGAGATATTATTGTTTAATCTCTGGTAGTCTTAGCTGTTAAGAAGCAGCAGGCAGTGGGAAGATTTCCTCTCATTCCTGACCTCCAGTTAATTTGTGGAAGAGTTCTTCATCCAGTGTTTCATTGTGGTCCTTGGAACGTGTTGACAAGAAGATGTAGCCCCCAATATACTCATGGATGATTTTGCAGTCTGCACTCAGACACGTGAAAGCGATGGACACATTCTGGTCAAACTCGATGGCAACCTAAGGAGAACGGACATGGCAAAATCAGACACAGAGATAAGCTGGGAAGAAAGAGAAGTGTGAGAGCACAGCTGAATCACAAATACTGTGATGAAGCAGTACCTGCCCCTACTAACCAAGAGTTCTGGGTCTGCTGGATGCTCAGGGTGTTTGGCTGCTTGTTTTTGGATTTGCTGCTACATCAGGGCCCTCTTGTGGTGAAATCTTTTTGCTTTTTCAAGCAGGCAATAAAATCTTTTAGCTCTTTTCTCCAATAGCATATAAAGTGAACACTGGAAAGAGCAGGAATTGCCCACCTGATGCTTTGTTTACTGAATAATGTTTAATCTGTCCATTGTTATTTTCTGACCTTAAATCTGCCTTTGGGGTCCTGGTTTGGGTTTCCAGCTACTGTTAGTTCTAAAATGCAGCAAACTGAGCTTAGTTGCTCACTGGATTCTGCCTTTTTTGAGAGGAATTTAAAATACACCCAGCAACCTGACCCAGAATTCCAGGCTCTGGCACAGGGAGTACTGCAGGAGAGCAGTAGGGAGTGTATCTGATCTCTCCTGGTTCCTGCAGATGGATGTGGAAACTCTGTAAGCAGGAACAGTTCCCAGGCTGCTTCAATTTACATCAGGTCACACTAGTTCCACCCCAGCAATCTACAGTTTACAGAGCTGGCTTCAAGCTTTGAAACCCCAGATCAGGGACCACACATTGACACAGAGTTGCAGGCCCTGCAGTCTCCATCTGGGATTTGAAAGACAAACTGGCTTCCTGTATCCTCTGTCTGTAATAGAGGCTGAATCGCCACAATGTAGGGGATGATGCACGAGAGTTAAAATGAGATTTTACTGACAGAGCAATAAACACAACATGTTGGAATTCACCTTGGAGTCTCTGTATTTCATCCCATCAAAATCAAGGGCAACTTGTAAAGACTAAGCTTGGTAGGACCCTTTGAAACTGGCGATCTTTTAGTTTCTGATTTTTGACTACAGACTCCACTAAGAAAAACTGCAGACAGCTTATTTAATAACGTGTCACAACACGTTCAAAATCTTTTCACTGAGGTTTGAAAATATTTTCTGAAAGCATCCTCCAGTGTGTGAAATGCAAGGACTGAACACAGAGCTGTTCCAGGTTTACCTGGCGGATTTCCCAGTTCACATTCCACTGCTTCATGTTGGAGAATCTCCATGTTGTGATAGGATCTCCTGTAGCCATATCTATCCGTATCAGCCTGTTATAGGACACCCCAAGCACATCATCCTTCTTGCTTCCCTTAAACCTGAAAAAACCCAAAACCTTTGAGCAGATCTGCTTTGCAATGATTTCTGGCTAGAGAAACATTTCATCTGCTCTCCTCTGGAAGTGCAAAAAACATGGGAAAAGTCACAACAGCCTGGGATTGAGGAAAGCTTGGACCCATCTTTAGAACAGGATTTTTTATAAAACAAAAGTGTAGGCTGGTGAGCCATGGTGTAAGATGGAAAATAATCAGGCAGGTAGATCTGGCTGAAATCTTTCCAATTCATTGTTTCCTGCTAAAAAAATACTGTTCTTCCTAAATGCATAAACGTGATTATATTTTTACTGGAAAAAATGCCAACAATAATTTTTGTTGCTTCATTTCTCTAACGTTGAAACATGTTCTTCTAGTTATATTAACCTATATTAACCTAAATTATATAATCAAAACAACTGATATATACATGTTTCTGAGTATAAATCACATTACAAAATTACTGAGGCATTTTAACATTTCAACTTTCTTCTGATCAGAGATGAAAAATACAAAAGTATAAGAACCTTTGGGGGTAAGAATTTTTTGAGTTGGGAATAGCTAGGAACAGATTACTCTGGTACAGAAACTACTTCCCTCCACCTTCATGCTGAAAGCTGGAAGAAATCTCATCTGTCTGCTGTGAGTATTTTCAGTATTTTTCATACTGTTTCATACTGTGAACCTTCTCTCTTTAGATGCAGCTGGGAAAAACCTTACGGAAAAAATCTCACCTGGACACAATTTGTGCTTTACTTAATGCCCCACTGAGATACTGCCCAGCAGTTTGTAGCAATTCACCACTACAAAATGCAGTTTAGGTTTTGGGTTTGTTCGTGTTTTTAACAGGATTAATGGTGACAGATGGGGCAAAAAATCTGTATCTGTGTTAGTAAATTCAACAGGATCAGGGAGCATTTTTAGGCACTGAATTCAGGGAGAATTCTGGCTCTGAACAAGCAGTGCTCCCTCAAGTGACTCCCAGGTAGTTTGGAACCTGCAGTTCACATGAGGCTACTGGATTTTGGGAAGTCAGAGTTTAATAGTGCAGATGTGGGCAGTTCTATGCCAGCTGGCCTCTGTGCCAGACAGTGGTTCCCAGCTGGTTCAATTTATACCACAGATGATTGCTAGCTAGCCCTCAAAGGGGTGTTAAGCACAAATTAAGCAAGGTGCCTCCAAGTATGGTTGTGTCAGTACTTTTCAGCTTTTTGGTGTTTTGTCAAGAGAAAAGACTGCAGGTCAGAACCCTGCTGTGTCCAAGGAAGCTGCTGTGAACACAACGGGACCTTTCTTGTGCTCACTGCTCTTCTGGATGAACCTTAAAAAGGGATCATCTGCTGTTTTCTTAGTGAAATACAAAAGAAATTAGCATTTTATCATATTGGCATGAGCAAGGGTCAGAGTGAACACATCCTGCAAACCTGAGCACACCAGTGAGACATGCATTTTTGACATTTGGGAGAGTTTATGACAGTAAGGGTTTAATCCTAGTGAGAGGTTACTTCAGGCTAAACCCAGCAGGTCTGTATGAAGGCAGAATGCAGAGTCCCACTCCAGGAATGGAGCTACTGGGTGCTACTCTTATAGAAAAAACCGGCAGTATGGAAATCACTAAAATTCCAAAAAAGTCTGTGGGGGAAAAAATAGAAAATGTTTCCAGAACAAGGACTCAAAGAACTTCCTGCCAATCACTGAGCATGAACACGTTAGAGCAGCTTGGCATGAGTGAGAGTGCGATTACCTTACGATGTAGTAGGATAAGCCAAACTCAGGCAGGGACTGCCAGGCTTGGATAAAACGCAGCTTGGCCTCCACCAGGGACATCTGGGATACATTTTGGTGGGCTTCCAGAATACGAGCGGTCAGCTGGCAAACACAGGAAGAGAGAAAGTTTTCAGCTGACTGGAGAACAAAAATCCTGTTGCTTTCACTAAGACATCATGAGGTCTGATGCTGTGTTCAGACACTTCGTTGTCACTGTTTGTGCAGATGCAGCACAGAGGGCACTTGGGGACAGATCCTGAGTGCCAAGGGCAGAATGGACAGCGAGGTCTCAGGTCTGGGTTTGTGCAGCACTGCCCTGGCTCCGTATATTGCTCTGGAGACCCTTCTCAGGATGGGCATGCTGACCCCTTGCACA